>NC_142217.1:1766652-2366652 GCF_049639895.1 Pseudopodoces humilis | reverse complement strand
GGTGCGATCTTCTGGGAATGTACCACACACCACTACAGTCTCCTCATGGAGGAGGGGGACCAAAGTCATCCTAAAGGGAAACTGCTAATTCCCTTCTCACAAATCACCTCTCCACACCAAGAGCACCAGAAAGAATACCCAGTACCAGAAGACAACCTTTCATCTTCATGGTGCAATGTGACTGCTTACCCCTAAAAGTCAGGAGCTGCCATAGCTGGGGCAAGGGAAGTGACAAAGAAACAGGAAAAGCTGGTTGCAACCCATCCAACCAAAAGGAAAACACAGTGTCCAAAGAGTACTTCTTGCAGTCACAGGGAAATGCTTGGCTGCCTTCATGACTGCATTCCTTTTGCATCATTAAAACATCCACCAGCACTCTCCCAGTTTTGGGACCGTCAGCCTCACCCTCATTGCCAGAAGTAGCATCAGCAGCTCATCTAGAACAGAACCATGTCTGGCTGCTGCAAGTGGAAGAGAAGCGATTCTTCTGAGCAGCACTGAGCAAACCTCTCATTACGATGCTGGCACGTGATAGGAAAAAATTTGCTTAATTGTCCCCTAGTAATTCCCAGTTTTACCCACAGGAGGTCAGACTTGGCCGAGGCTTATCAGCTTTCCATGCAAGCAGCCCAGGGCAAATCCCATTGCTGTGGGACCAGCAAAGCCACTGTTTTACTAGCCCAGCTTAGGTTTAGCCTAAGACCCTTCTGTGCTTCCTGGCATTCTCTGATGATCCTCCAGCTGCTCTTCTTCCCACTTTACCAATGCAAATCTCCCCTCCAAGGCCGATGGACACACGAGGATAGGCCTCATGTAATGGATCATTCCATCCACTTAGCCATTCCTCACTTGCTTTTCTTTTCTTGCTTGCATGTGTTTTCCCAATCCAGCTTTCCAGTCCCTCCACTGCCCCTGTCAAAAAGCCTCCATTACATCCAGTGCCTAGTCCATAACTCCAGCCCAGTTTCACAAGAAAATGTGAGATATACAAATGTACACACAAGAGAAATTTCTGTTCCTGTAGGTTCTGGAAAATGTATATTCAGGGATAATAGCATTCCCACACAAAGGAAAGGTTCATTATGAGCTCACTTGTTCTTCAGAGAACAAAGAGAGAAGCCACCATCAAGGCACAAATGTCACAGGCTTCACCCAACACTGCACTTGTGGAACTACTTTATTTCATGCTACATGAAAGTGTTTCAAAACTCTGAGAACTGCTGTCTTAGTTTGGAAAACAGGTGTCTGGTAGGGAGGGCAGAAGCCTTTCTTGGAATGAAAATGTAGACTTCCTCCCTCCGAATTATTATAATTTTGAAACTAAGGGACTCTCAGGAAGAGATATGGGGATAGGAATAACAGTTCTTTATTAGTATGTATAACAAGGCAAACAGACAACAATAACTACAGCGTTAACAACAAAACAGAACCGGGGACCCCGTGACAGCTTTCTCGGCTGGCTGAGACGGGAAGGGATGGAGGAGAGGCTTTGCTTCACAAACCCCTCGGGCAGTCAGTGCCGGTGCTCCTGCAGGGCTCTGAGGAACACTCAGCTGGAACAGCAGGGATGAGCTGAGATCCTGGGCCGGTGGCTGAGGTGGATCAGCAGCTCCATGGCGGTGCCTGGCACTGCCATGACCCGGCAGGACAGGGGGTGTGAGGCCACCAACGCAGAAGAAAGAAGGAGAAGTAGCAGCTCCATCTGGATGATGGCGAATTCCCTTCTCCAAGCCACAACAGCTCTGAGAGTGTCTCGATCTCTAGCTCAAGAAGACAGCCAGCACCCAGCTGCCCCTGCCCTCCCCAGGCCCAGCCAAACTCTCTGTGTTTTCCAAGCGCTTAACAAGTACCAGCAATCAGGTTTCCCTGCAACTAATGGGCAAAAAATTCCATAGGTGAGATGGAACAAAAGGAAGGACGCCCAACCCCCAACACCTAGTTAGATATAAACAAAGATCCTTCTTTCATCCCTAGAAAGCCTCTGTAGACTCACTGCCCACCATGCCTGAAAGCTTACCAGGTCCTGCTCTTTATTTGAACCACTGCAGAGTTTAGGATTTAGAGCCTTGGCATTCCTTGGATTCTGTATAGCACCAGTAATGAACATCTTCCTCCAGGAAGGGGAATAGATGCATTCAAACATGTTTTCCACCAGCCATCAGCCAGATACTTAAGCAAGGTCTTCACCTTCTCTCTCGAAGTCACAGGCAATCCAACAGCCTGAACGCATCTTGGTGGAGATTACTCATATAGCCATGCAGGCTCCAAAGCTTTACAGCACAGAGCATCCACTCTGCCCGTCATCTGCCATTTTCACCACCAAGTACACACACTGTTGTCTCCTTTTATCCTGCATTCACACAGGCCCCTCTCCTGAAAGATTTCCCCACACTGATCTTATCTCTGTGCCCTTTATCTTAGCTCTGCCTCCTTGAATTCTATCCCTCTAGGGCTATTCCACAGAGCACTGTAATTAGGTAAAACAATCAGGCATGCAGAGGCTTTAGTCACCATTATACTCCTAAAATATCCCTCAATAAGGGGCCACTGAGCATCAGGACAGAAGTTTGGAGAGAGCCTTCAATTATTCCTACTTTTGGATCACTGAGAACAACTGTCTGGCTAAACAGTATGTTCAGCTCCAATCATGGGCCACATTTAAGCAGAGAAACTCTGCGAGTCTGGTCCCTCTCCCCGCGCCTGCTCTTGCTTTTCCAAAGCCTGTCAATCACAGCTTTTTCTTCCCCATGTGAACACACTGTGTCTGCTGCAGTTTCCTGTGAGGGACATGAGAATAACAGCACTGCTTTGCCTCAGAGGGACACCATGAGCCCAAGTATGCAAAATACACGGGTCTCACATACTACAGTGAAAGGATCTATAAATGCTGAAGACAGATGAAAGCTTTTCATCATCTTAGCAAATGCTGCCCACACTTATTTCTGTCCTCACACCTTTCCATCTACTTTCATCCTCTTTTAAACCTGCTTTCCTTGCTAGCTCAGCTTCATTTAGCTTAAAGAACATAATGCTTTACATGTGTGGAAGTGCCCTCTATGACCCTGCAGAATCAAACACAAGTGAATATAAAATAATGTATTATATTTCCAATTTATATTTGGATAAACAAGTGATTTGTCATCACAACTTCTGGAAATGGTTCTCATGCTCCATGACATGAGTTCACTGCTGTCCACAGTAGTATTAGCCAGTCACAAGGAAACCTTAAAGAAAGCATATTACAAGGACTGCTTACTGCTTCCCCCCAGATTAGAGTTTAGGCGTGCTTTGGAGCAGTGGGATTGCCCTGCCTGGCCAATGCCAGAGGCAGGGACACAGCACTGCCTGAGACCCCACTAACCATTTGTCACAGCACAGTGACTGTTGTGTCTGTCTGCAGGACTTAACAGGGGTCTGTAAGAAAGGTGAGCACAGGCTTTTCAGTAGGGCCTGTAGCGACAGTAAAAGGGGGGATGGTTTTAAACTGAAAGAGGGGAGATTTAGACAAGGTATTGGGAAAAAGTTTATACACTGAGGGTGCTGAGGCCCTGGCACAGGTTGCCCAGAGAGGCTGTGGCTGCGCCATCCCTGGAACTGTTCAAGAGCAGGGGCTTGGAGCAATCTGATCTAATGGAAGGGGTCCCTCCCCACAGCGTGGGGTGGGACTGAATGGGCTTTAAGGTCCCTTCCAACCCAAACCACCCTGGGATTTTATCTTGCCTAAAACCACTGCTCAGTAGTTTTAAGGCAAATACAAAACACCCTCTTAAGACCCTATTTAAAATACAGCTGCAAATGTCTCTAAGTCCTCTGTGTATTTTATGTTTTATTATCATGTTTTGTACTTTCCTTGTGGTCCTTTGTGGTTTCCTTTAGATTGTATACCTTCTAGGTAAGGGATTTGTTATCTCTTTGGCAAGACCCAGCTGTACCAAGTTGTGTACATATACAACACCATATAAAAGATTACGGCTTTATTGGCCACTGAAGCATTGCTAGTTAATAATCTTTAATGTGGCACTTATTTATCCAGTCATAAACAGAACACTGCTGCCAAGCCAAGTCAAATAAACACTATAGAAATCCTTCATCTTTAAAATGAAGCAATTTCTGTCCTGGCCATTGTAGGCTTTGCAAAAAAAAAAAAAAACAGACACATTGTTACTGAGCACAAAAGTACTCAGATTTTAAAGCTTTCCTAAAGCAACAATTGTTACTAGTATATGCACTGAGCTTTTCCCAGGCCCTAGGGCAGAAGCACAACCCGAGTTCTCCTCACGCAGGACTGCTGTCTTTGGGATGATGACCAAGGAGCCTAGCAAGGGTTAATGCTTAATATCTATAGTCTATGCTGTGTACCCTCTGTGGATGGCAAGCTGCATAGCTGACATCAGGAAAGGCCCTGAAGGAACAGGTCCTGTGGAGATGTGATGATCCTGCTCTGGCTCTGAAGAATGAAGCAAATGAGAACAAAGTTGTATGACCAGGACGTAGAAGGATGCCATAACAAAACAAAACAAAAAAACCCCAAAAAACCACAGACAACTTTTTCCTGATTAAAAGTGATTTAGATATTAAAATGAACAACCCTGCAAATGCTAATTGCCTTAATTAAGTACATTAGTCCCACATACATTACTGTACTATGCGGATCTCTGCTTAGATCATGGTCTATGTGAAGAAGGAGCAGGACGATAAGATCGGGCTGTATATAAGGAGGGTACAAATTTCACCTAGTTAGGAGGAATACCCAAAAGGACCTTGCACAGCTGATGGGCTACTACTCTCCTCTCCTTCCTCCCATGCATTCATTGTAAGCTTCATAAGATGATGATGATGATTATTACCTGGGCTAACACTATATTATCGATACTGTTAGAACACTATCACAGCTAGTACATCCATCTAGGGCAATTCCAAATCTGTATTTCATAGAATCCTGGAATCTCAGAACGGTTCTGGGTTGGAAGGGATTTTAGAGCTCGTTCAGTTCCACCCCCTGCCATGGCCAGGGACACCTTCCACTAATCCAGCTTACTCCAAGCTCCATCCAACCTGGTCTTGGACACTTCCAGGCATGGGGCAGCCACAGCTTCTCTGGGAAATCTGTGCCAGGGCCTCCCCATCCTCTGAGTAAAGAATTTATTCTAAAAATGTATTCAAAACATATTACCTTACAGTTACCCTCCCTTTCCATTCCCCCTTGCATTTCTGCTGCTTCAATAAACCACACTATTCATGAATCTGTGATGGTGAAAGTTCTATTTAACATTACCAGACTCAGTGTTGAACATGCCCTTCCTGTTTGAGAACCTGTGCTCATGGACGTTCCTATTGAACACAACCACTTATAATGCCAAACTGGTTCTAATCAGAGATTAAACCCAGCTACCCTCACCCTCTCTGATCTCTTATGACCAGCTGGGTCACGAGGGGTTTCTTTTCCACCAAATTTCTATCCTCTTATCATAACACTGCCCCAGCCACCCTGTCTGCCCCACACTGGCCCTCACTGTCACCCTCACAGTCCCTATCACCCCTCTCAGTCTTCATCACCTCTCACACTCCCTCAACTTGGACCTGCACCTCCCTCATTGTCACCCCTCACAGCCTCCTGTTCCTCCAAAGCTCCCAACAGCCCTCATAGCCACCTTCACCACCCCTCCATCAGCTCTCACAGCCCCTCACAACCCCTCCATGGCCCCTTACAGCCCCTGCCACCCCTCACAATCCGCGGCCCCCACCACAGCCCCGCTCGGTCCCAGGGCCGGGGACGCTCCGCGCGTGCCCGCCCGGCCCAGCGGGACCGCGTGCGCGCGCCCGTCCCACCGCTGCCGCGCCGTCTGCGCAGGCGCGGGCCCGCTCGCGCCCCCGGTCCCGCCGGACGCCGCCCGGAGCGTCGGAGAGCGGTGAGGGGCGATGAGGGCGAGCGCGGCTCTGGGAGCCGGCCGAGGGGGGTGGAATTCGGTGTCGGGAGGTGGAATCGCGGCGGCACCCTCCGGCGAGCGGCCGGGAGGGACACGGAGGGGGCCGGCTCCGAGACCGGCCTTCATCGGGCCACCGTGGCCGGGTCGCGGGTTGCTGGCCGTGCTCGTGTGAGACCGGGCAGCAGCTGCGGGGGAGGCTCGGGCACGGCCCCAGCCGCTGTGTCTGGCCGTGGGCTCCAGAACCCAGGGCTGAACCTTCGGGGGTGTCGGTGACCGGAGAGCGGGCGCTAGTCCCTGCGGCGAGCTGGCCATGGGGGCTCTGGGCTGCGCCTGGGAGCTGGTTCGGTTTGTGGAGAGGCTGAAAGGTGTTTAAATGGCATATGCGAGCCTCAGGTGTCAGTCAGTGCCTCAGGATCCTCTGACCGCTGGTGACGCCCACCCCAACACGCAGTTTACATCTATTCTGCCAATCCACCCCCGCAGCGGGGCAGTGGATCCTCACAGGGAGAGCTCTCTAAACCCAGCACTAATGCTCTGTAGCCTCTGCCTTCAATGTTTTTAAGATTTCTATAATGAAAGTAGAATTTTATTGTTTGTTTTCATGTTAGTCTTTCCAGCCCATCCTTCAGTGAAAATTGTTGCTGGAATATTGGGGCTGGCACGCTGTTAGCCACCAAACAGCAAATTTAGAGTGCTGGCTAGAACCTGCCAAAATGCTCCCCAGCCTCCAGGCCTGTGAACAAACGAGCAGTAGCTGGGTGGATGCAGCATGCTCAGCTGATTCTGGTCCCAGGGCAGCAGCAGGGATGACATCTCTCAGGTGCTGTGTAATTGTGATGGGAGAAAAGCGTGACCTTCTCCTTTGAACTGTATCATCTGAATCCTTGTGTTTTTATGTCCAATTCCTTCAAGAAGCTGGAGCATCTGAAAGCTTTTCTGACTTAGAGGAAATCCCAGATGGATTTTCAGAGCATCAAGGAGTACCCAGAGCACAGAAATAACATGGACCATATCTAGGGCACTGTATTACCAGAACAGGGAATTCCCTGTTGGAATTTCCTTCTTTCTCTAATCACTATCTGTTAGACTATTGCAAAATACTTCTCCAAGATAGTTACTCAGAAACAGGAATGATAACTCGAGTCCAAGGATTCCAGCAACATTTTATGGTAACTCTTTGTTCCTTCCAAGCAATACATGATACTTATATCCTTTGTAATTTTCAAAACAGCTGTGGATAGTATTGCACAATAATTAGCTGTTGGGAATCCTTGTACTGAATGTCTTTTCTGTCATTAATATTTGAAAGTTTGCAGGTGTTCCTGCTGCCAGAAATTTTAACTCAAAGGAAAACAGCTTTCTCCCTGGTTTTTGGTGTTTTGGGGGGGGGTGTTGTGTTTGTTTATTTTGTTTTGTTTATTTTGTTTTTATTTTGTTTTGTTTATTTTGATTTTGTTTGTTTATTTTGTTTTGTTTATTTTGATTTTGTTTGTTTATTTTGATTTTGTTTGTTTTTGATTTTGTTTGTTTATTTATTTTGTTTTTGTTTGGGGGTTTTTGTTCTTGTTTTGTTTGTTGGGTTTTTTTTTTCGGGGGGTTTGTTGGGTTTTTGTTTTGTTCTTTGTTTCTGGAGGGTTGATTTCTTTGTTTGGGGTTTTTTGAGTTTTTTGCTGTTATTTATTAAGTGCTACCAAGTAAATGTTTCTAGCAGGCTGTTTGTAGACTGTCACTTATTTAAGTACCTCTGCTCTTCCCACTTCCTTTTGCTCCTTTTATTGTGACCTTTGTTTTTTCTCCTTGGTTGTATTTGCTTATTTGTTCTATTAATCTGAAATCTTTAAGGGCCTCCATCCTCTGATGCCCCTGTTATTTGGACTGTAGAGAAAAATCAGAAAAGAAGCTATCCCTGTACTAAAATAACTGTCTGTCTATTTAAGGTAAGCAAAGCAAACCAGTCCACACTGCATGGGTGTCTCACCATCTCCAATACCAAGGTTATTGCAATCTGATAATGGATTGTTTAGGCATTATTATTGTATTGTATGCATTGTCTGGCATTTGTTTAGGTCATAAGTGCCTTTGCTTTAGTGCTGAAGCCACATACAGTCAGTGACAAGCATGTTATTGGTAACATGCCATAAGTTAGGTCCTTGCTGTTCTTCTGGCTCTGGAGAATTCTCCCTGCCCTCCCTGTTAGTTTGGAGAGACAGCTGGAACTGCTGCTGTTGGGCCGTGTCGCTGCATGCTCAGACACAGATAAGTGTGTTACCACTCAAAATTGATAAACCATGTTAATGGTTGGAAAGAAAAATAGCTCCTTTTATTCTCTGTCTGTGCAGCCTTGAATTGGGACTAAAGAATTACAATTTCTCTCATTCATTTGGGGATGCCTTTATTTTCAGGTTTATTTGCAATAGTCTGACACAATTGCATGGGATGTGTTGGCAGGTGCAGTGGGTTTTGTTACAGAATTGGTGTCTTTGAGCTATGTCCTACTTTAGTACTTGAACAGACCTGATACAAAAATAGACCTTGTTGCACTATAGTAAATGATTGACTGGCTTGGAGTCCACATGTGTTGGTGGGAATATGTGCTGGTGATGTCCAGTTCTGGACTCAAATGTTTTAAAATCTCTGACATTAATATATGGAAGTTCTCATATCTGTAGTGTTCACACTCTTAGGTTTTAACATAACTCATTTGTTCTTGTCCTGCTTAAACTTCTGCAGTTAGAGAACAATTGTCTGAACTTTCAGACATGTTACAAAAGACCGTGAGCTGTTGATTCCCACTGTCTTGGGAAAGAGACTCAGGAGAAATCTAGGAGACTGCCAACGTCTGTGTTAAGGAGCGTGCTGAATGATGCTTGGGGTGTAGGCAGCTACATCAGCACAGAACCATGGAGTGGTTTGAGTTGGAAGGGCCCTTAAGGCTTATCTCATTCTACCCCCTGCCTTGGGCAGGGACAGCTTTCACTATCTCAGCTTGCTCCAAGCTCTGTACAGCCTGGCCTTGGACTCTTCCAGGGATCCAGGAAGGGGCAGACACAGTTTCTCTGGGTAACCTGTGCCAGGGCCTCACCACCCTCATAGAAAATACTTTCTTCCCAATATCTAATCTAAACTCGCTCTCTGTCAGTGTAGAACCTTTCTCCCTCTCCTGACTATGTTGTCAAATAAGTGTAACTTTGGTGTAGCTGCCAAAATCCAACACTTCATTATTTTGTTATGTTTTTATGGGGAAAACAACTTAAAGGAGAAATAACTTGTACACAAGTACAAGTGTAGTGACTATGTTTCAGAAAACTTGTAGTGTGTTATTGCCAAATCTGCTACACTATCAACCTTTTGAAAAGAAAAATAATGTTCATATTAGTTTGAATTTTTCTACCTAATAGGACAAAGACCAAATACCAACTCTCAGGAAATCAACTGTTCTAATAAATGTTCTTCTCTTTGGTGAGGATATTTGTCACCTTGTTTTCTATAGCACAGTTTCAGGTATGAAGGTTGGAAGCTGTGCATGCAGGTACCTTTTTGTTTTTTTAAAGGTGTGGAGGTCAGTGGTGTGTCTGATGCATATCAGTGTTGCCCAGTGCACAGTTTAAAAAACAGTCTAATTGTTAAAGATCATTTTCCCCTCACAAACAGGCCCAACAGAAGGGAGTAAGTTATAAGAAGGTGTATACAATGACAAGTTCTAAGGTGTTAATGAAAGCACTTCAGTCTGAATGGTACAGGAGTTCTGGGGTTCTTTTTTTTTAATATTTTTGTTTTGTAGTATCTTCATTCTATAAAGAAAATGTTTGTTTTCTAATATGGGCCTGTGTGGAAACAGGATTCCTGCTCCTGGTTTATATTTCAAAATGCCTGTATCCTCCAGGTGAGAGACTTGGAATCCAGCGCAGTGCCACTGGGGAGAGGAGTAGGAGTGTCAGGTGTGTTAAATCCCTTCAAGTTTGCTCAGAACAAGCACATGGGTACAGAGCACCCTCAATAGTAAATCTTGTGCCCTCAATCCTGAACTCTATGACAGGGCCAGTCTCCAAAAATTCTCTCCCCAGTAAGATTAGAAGATTAGCAATATACACTAATAGTAAGATTATAAACTTGGCAACCAATCTGTTGTTATAAGTGCCCTTTGATTTTTGAAATCACAATCAAAATAATGCAGGACTAGTTTGGGATTCCACACTCACCAGTTTTTCATTACAAGGTGCTGTTTCTTTACCTTTGCTGCTGCACAGGAGTGTTTGTTGCTACTCTTTTAATAGAGCATAAGTTTAGAAAGATGACAGAAATAAGTACCAAAATAAATCAATGTGTTGTTCCAGTTCTCCGAAATGGAGCTGTTGGCTGAGCTTAGGTTCTCCTTTGCTTGTAAAGTAGTTGGTGTCTGAATATCTCCCCTGTGTAGGGTAACCTATACTTCATTTCAGGAAAGTATAATCCATTAAAGGGCATACCAGATTATTGAAGTTTTCTCCTGAGCAACATCAGAAGAAAGGAACAAAATCTGTAGAGTTTTGCAGAGCTGGAAGAAAATAAAATTCTGAGTAAAATGACAACTTTAATTTTTATATGCTCATCTTATTGTAAATTGACTTTTGCTTTCCAAGAGAAAATTGTTGTGCCCTTATACTTAGTGTAGACAATAATGAAATAGTCTGAGATAGTAAGATTTCCCTACCCTGTTTTTAGCTGCTGCCTGAAATTATGGGAGCACTGATCTCCCCTGGAATAAACAAGTTGTTGGGATAGCTGCAGGCAGGAATAAAATGTACATGTCCATTTGCTTAGTACAGAGACAAAGAGTGTGTGCAGTGATTTCCATGGGCTCAGCAAAGATTAAGAATTTGTGTGCTCCATTACACCAGGGTAACTGCTGTGTCCACCCATTTCCCAGTTTACCCCTTAAGCTCTCCATCACTGCCCATTAAGGCTTTGTATGTTCATGTGTTGCACTGAGGGAGTCTTAAATCACTATAAACATCTCTTATCAGTTAATTTTACAGAAGAATTAAACTGGCATAAGTATCCACACTGACACTTGAATTGTTTTGATTAAATTGTCTTTTTATTTTGTTTTAAAGATGATGTGGGGAATTGGGACATTGTCTGGTTTCCTTGGCAGACTTTAAATGACATCATTCATATTTTGAACCTTTTGCAAGAGAGAATGTCCAGCAGTCATCTGTGTGGGTGTATTTTTGATAAATATGAATATTGTGGGGAAAATTATTCCGAGCATTAGTTTTTAAAAATGAGATATATATTTGTTATATTGTATATATACAATATATTATCATGGACTGGGAAAGGCTTCTTGGCAAACATTCTCCTAGGGATGCCCTTCCCTGGTATCTCAGATTGCGTCTTCTGCTTGTAAAAATCTACCTGTGTCTCCATTCATGCTGTCAGCTGCTGTTCTGGACCTGAAGAAACTCTAAATGTAAAAGAAATAACACATAGCTGAATGTACCTGTAAAGTACATGTTCCTGCACCTTCTGGCTTAGATAAGAGGAAAATTAATAAATCAGTGTTTGACAGAAACAAATGCAGACACTAAGAGGAGAACATATTATCAACAGATATTTAAATATGTTCTTCTGCCAGTGAATGTAGTGGAAAAGGGTCTCAAGGTGATAGATGTCAGACAGGATCCAGTGCAACAGAAAGGGAAAAGGGATTGGATTATTGTGTATGAATTTGATACCATGTCAAGTTTTTCACTCACAGGCAACACTGTCTTTGGTTCTACATAGTTGACAGTACTTTCAAACAGAGAAAGATACAAACTGAGGTGTTATGGGAAAGCTAAAATAATAAGACCAAAGGTTGTGTGTTCAGAGTCAGAGTTTGCTGTGGAAGAGAGACATGTTTGTAGTTATTTCCAATTTTGCAGCAAAGGAAAGATGAATAATTAGCACAACATGAAGGATTTTTTTCAGCCTTATAGTTTGGAAGGACCAGAAGGAAAACTCAGACAATGTAGTCAGAAAATTATATTGATATTTTGCACTACTTTGACAGATATATTTTTTTTAAAGGATCATTTTTAATGCATCATGTAAGATAGTTTTGCAGGTTAAGTGCAGTTTTCTTTTGGTCTGGATGGAAAAAAGGTAGGAATTACCCTCTCTTTATTTTTTTTATTCCTTGAGTTTTTGTTTGTTCCTTGAGTTATGATGTAGGTAGGAGGGAAAGCTGCTGACCTATGGCTTTGATAACATTTACCTCCAGTATCCTCTTACAATGCTCTGCTCTTTAGCCTTTTTGAACCTTTGTCGAGCCATTAACCATTTTCCTTTCTTTCCCTCTTACATTTTTTTCAACAAAAATGTGTTGTGTTTTTCCCCAGATTTTTATCTTGTTTGGTTCTATGTGTTTACCTTGTGCCTTTTTGGTATCTTACTGCTCACAGTGTCCTCAGGGACTGGACATCAGAAGTGCTTGTCATCCCAACCCAAAAATAGGAAGGAGGAGATTCTTTATATTGAAGTACCTGCAGCTATGACATGTATTTAAATTAGATATTAGGAAGAAATTCTTTACTCAGAGGGTGGTGAGGCCCTGGCACAGGGTGCCCAGAGAGGCTGTGGCTGCCCCATGCCTGGAAGTGTCCCAGGCCAGGTTGGATGGGACTTGGAGCAACCTGGGATAGTGAAAGGTGTCCTTGCTCATGGTAGGGGGCCTGCCATGAGGTGATCTTTAAAGTCTCTTCTAACCAAAACGGTTCCATGATTCTATGGCATACACATTTTCCTAAATATAAGCTACTATAACTTACCTGCCCAGCACTGAAGAACTGTGTGTGAATGTGTGTCTGAACTTTAGACTGTAATAAAGTGCGCAACAAATTAATTACAGATAGTTTAAAGACTGTTTAAGGTGATAGTATATTCCTAAGAAAGAAAACATGGGATTCTAGGACAAACTAGGTTACTCTGGTTCATATGCAGTGGTGATATCCCAAGGGAAATCATCTAAATGCCTAAAAGTATTTTCCCTGTAGAGTGCTCTGTTAGCAGGTCTTTATCCATTACTTGGAAAATTGAGAGGTTTTTAGACTTTGTCCTAAAAGCATATAAAAAACCCAGCAGGAAGCATCTAATAATCTGCTATCACACTATTGCTAAACTTGTAATAGAACATTGTCAGGATTTTATCGTGGCACCCAGCCTGTGCATAGGGAGTGCCCAGGGCACATCACAGAGATCGAACTACATTTAACCACGTTAAAGCAATCTATCGAGCTCTGTGTAGTCTGCTGGAAGGGATCATCACTGCACAGTGCAGCCACATACTCCCAAACACTCTCTGCATAAGATGAGCTGGTCGCTTTCCAATGCTAAATGGACTGTTTAATTCAAGTTCTGAAAAACATCTGCCCCAGGGAGGGGTGACAAAGGATGTCACCGAGGCTGTGACAAACTGTGCTTCTGATCAGGAGGTATTTGGGTGCAGGGGGAGCGGTGGTGTCCAGTCTTGTTCCCAGATCCATGTAGCAGAGATGTCAAGGTGTGTTGCTGTAAGTCCGGGCTTGGGAAAGCTGCAGGATGCACTGAAATACAGAGGAGAGGAAAGGAAAGGAGAGGAAAGCTGCCAGCCAGTTGTCTTTTGTTCTGCAGTTACTGGTGCCTTGCTGTGTTGCTTTGTGCTTCTGTCAGGCTTCCCTTTAGGAAGCAAACATCTCAGAGGTGTTTGAGTGTTCCTCAATTAATCTCCTCAGACTTTTGGGGTTAATTTCCTCTTACTGGGAAAAAGATTACTGGCAAGCAGTCTTGAGGAAGCAGTTCTCATTATCTCTTCATGTGCCTTCTGCATGGATTAGTTTAACAAGGTTATGAATAAGTGTAAATTTGAATATTTTCCATGCCTACAACACTGGTCAGAAATATAAGCACAAACAATATGCTGCAGGTCTGGAGGACTACATTACTCTTGATTTGCAGGGCAGCAAAACAGAATATTTGTTTTCTGTTAGAACCTTATAAAAATGCCTGCCAAAATGTTGATTGTCAGTGTCTAACTGACAATCTGTGCATAGCAAAGAGCTGAATCCAAGGTGGTGTAGCTGCCCATGCATGAGATGAAAAATGTAATTTTCAAACTTTGGTAGTTCCTCTTATAGAGTAGCTACACTAGATATAAATGAAGTATCTTAATAATATTTTAAACTGTAGGCACTTTCAAAACACAAAGTTGCAAGAATACCTAAATGGAATGGGGTACCAGGATCTCCTGATTAATTACAGCTTGGGTTTTTTAGGTCAGTCTCTTATGTTTATTAAAAGCAATATCAAATTATGTAATCTCAGGCTTTAACCAAAATTGGAATTCATTTTTAATAAGTTTAGACTCTGAATATTTCACTACTGTAAAGTATTTTGTGTCCTCTCAATTTGAAAGAAATAATGGCCCTCTGAGTTAGTTGTAGTTCAGATATTCAGTTTGCTAGTTCCTGCATTTTGGAAAGAAAAAACAAACAAACCCCTTTAATAAAAAAATAATTATTCAATAATAAAATTATTGAAGTTACCCTCAGACATATTATCTTTAGTAAAATTGTAACCTTATATTCCCCATACTGAAAGTAAGTAATAATTCAAATCTTTTTTTGCTGATGTGTTTTTAGATGCATTCATAGAATTTTTAGAATTTTTCTTCATAGGCAGTATGGGAGTTTGCCTGTTATGCTTGGCTTCACCGCTGTGTATTTTATACAGATTCAGACAGCTTTCAGCAGTCTTCTGAAAGCAGTCCAAAAGACAATGGGAAGAGGTAAGGGAATTAAATAGAAAATGTGGCTAGAATAGCAAGATAAATATTTCCTGGAAATTCAGTCACTCAGTTAAAATCATGTGTGTTACTATAGTCTTTGCTCAGATTTGAATTGTAATTATTGCTTGCCTGCTTCAGAGTTTAAATTTAACCTTGAAAAAGCTTTTGCCTGTGCTGCAACCATTGTTGGCAGATACTCAGTATGCATTTTTCTATTTCTACTTCTCATTTGTGTACTTGCTTTTTTTTTTTTTTTAATAGTGCACTTATCTGAAGAGCTTTGTTGAAAACTAATAAATCTAACAATCTACAATTGTGGGACAGGTACTAAAAAGGAAATTTTTTCTCCTGGTTCTGTTCTTCTGTGTTAGTTCCTACTTTTTTTAAAAGTCAGTCTGATTAGAAAGGATAACGACTGCTTACCCTTAGTACACAACTTTAAAGCTTTGTAGGTGCTCAGAGAAGCTGTGGCTGCCCCATTCCTGGAAGTGTCCAAGGCCAGGTTGCACAGGGCTTGGAGCAAGCTGGGATAGTGAAAGGTGTCCCTGGCCATGGCAGGGAAGGGAATGAGATGGGCTTTAAAGTCCCTTCCAACCCAAAATGTTCTGTGATTCTATGGTTGTTATGAATAATGTTTTTTTTGGTTTGTTTTTTTTTTGTTCTAGTTTTTACAATGCCCTTATCATTCTATTCATTTCAGTTCTGTGCTGTTCAGGTGCTCATTCATCCTGTTGTCCCCATCTCCACTTAGAGCATATTTACCATAACATGATGTGGACTTCTCTAAAGCAGGAGGGAAAGAGTTTTGCTGCACTAAGGGTCTGTAAATGAGTCTCTCTGCCTGCCTATGGCCGTATCTATATGTAAACATTTCATACTGAAATGATTTTTCTCTTCTGCCACTCTTACCCCTCCTTTATCTGGAGGGGTAAGCAAGGTAGTTTAAGTGGATATGGGACTTTGTGACACAACTGCACTCTCACACAGCCATCCTCTAGCTCCTAACTGCATCCTAACAGCATCCTTTTGCTCCCTAACTGAAACTCCAGCCTCCCTCCAAATACAGCTCTGTACTGCCTGCTTGCTTCCTTGTGGCGGGAGGGATGGGCAGGAGACAGCCAGGACTCACTGGCTTTTGACTGCTGAGGGTGAAACATCTTCTGTCTCCTCTCCCCAGCAGCCCAGAGTTAAACTTTGCTCTTTACACCATTACCAGAAGAGAGAGAACTTGCCTCACAGGAGATGGGGAGGACAATTCAGAAAGAGTTAAGGAGAAGTTGAAGGTTGGCTGGAATTTTCCTGAGATTTCTTGGGCTCTTCTCATTTGGCAAGTAAATCCTCCCTGTTTGAGGCCTGCTGGCTTACAGTAGCTACTGGCAATATATCAGGAGCTGTGCACCATTACACTGAAGCACACGAGTTCTGTTGATTTTACAAGCACAGTTAAGAGCTGGTCACGTTCTGGCAGCCCTGATGAGCCCAATTGCTTTGCTGTTACTTTTTATTGCAGTATCTAGACCTGTGAAAAGCATAAGCAGACAGACCTACTTGCAGACCCCACAGATTTATCCCAGCCAAAATATGTATAAAACTCTGAGCTCAAATTAAAACTTCTGGCAGCCTGACTCCCATCCTCTAGCCGTGGATTTCAGTGAGTTTCAAGAGCACATATGCATCAAATTCATTACTTTCTGGAATGGGCAGCTACAGTGAAAAATGTCTGTTTGATGCAGCCTCTACGTATGCCTGTGTATCTTAGAAAAGAAGACAGGAGAAAAAAGTTTACGGAAAAAAAAAGACAGCCAAGATGAATCTTTGAAATTGTCTTATATGATGAACATTTTACTTAACCCTCCTTAATCTAAATCTCCGCAGCTCCCAGGGGATGATGGCAGAGAGTGGAAGCATGCTGGAGACTCCAGCAAGCACAGGCAGTGATAGTTTCTATGCTGAAGTGTCCAGGAGCAGAATGGTTCATCTCCCCATGCTTTTACCACTGCAAAGTAGGATTAAAATTGTCTTCTACAAAAGAAGAATATTATAAATATGTGTGTATATATATATATATAAAATAAATATATATATATAATAAATATATTTTTAAAAATAATAATAAATCCTTATTCTAGGATTTGAATTAAAAATGAGTGTTTCTGTGATTCCCAGGTGGAGAATTACAGAAAAATGTTCACTTCCCTGGAGCTGATGTTGGACCTGCAATGGACTGGTGTCTCTCTGTTACTGGATGTCCAGGAAACACATGCTGAGCTTACATTGAGAGACCACAGCTGAGCCCATCTCAGAGATCTCCCTTTCAGAACTGGAGTCAGGACAATGTGTTGCCTCCTTTAATTACAGTCTGAAAATTAGTTTCAGATGTGGAAGAATGCAACAAAATGAAATGGTGAGCATTTCTGTATCACTCTTACACTGTAAGAAGGATGATCAAAAACCAGTATTCTTTTTAAAAAAAGCCCTGAATTAAATATGGTAGAGAAGAGCCATCTAAAACCTGTCTCTGAAAGGCTCCTACACACTGCTGCCAAACTTTTAAAAGAGGGCTTCAATTTGGGACTTCCAACATGTGATTCCAAAATACCCAGGTTAGCATTTACTCAGAATCTAAAACTGTCTGGATTGGCTGTTATTCTTCAGGCAAAAGGTTAGATTTATTTCTTATGTTGCATCTAGGAGGATGAGATCTCACCTTGATTGTATATCTACCTTAAGTTTCAAATAATTTTAAAGCACCTGATTTATGGAAGACCATGCCAATAAATGTCAAGTACCATGCATTTTTCAGTCTGTCAGTACAGGAATGACTGAGGGTTTTTTAGAAGCCTTTCAGTGAATATTTTCATTGATTTAACCTTGCTATATAATGTCTTAATTGCACAAAACAGTTTTATGGGCCTGATGGATTTTATAGGGACTGTCTGCTTTTGCAGAGTATGCAGCATTCGCAGCCGTGTTTGCAGCTCCAGCTGGACACTGATGACACATGGGTTCCAGCACTCAGCAGAGCTGCTGCTATAGTTGAGGTTATTGTGCATCCCCTTCTGGCTTTTCACTGATTGATTAAAGCCAGTTTAGATATGGCCTTTAGTGGTCACAGCTACACTCTGCTGGGATACAGGTGTGTTCTGAACCTGGAGCCACCTGGTAGATCAGGTAAACCTGGCATGAGGCACTGGAGGCCAGAACCTGATGTTTCAGTTCCTAGTGCTGTCACAAAGGTATCTGTGGCATGTCCAATGGGAGAGCTGTTGTGTGCCTGTATGACAGGGCCAGCATCCAGAGCAGCACTTAGAAAATGTAATTGTTTTAATGAAGGTGTTTGACCCTGTGCTGCAGTCAGGAGGCAGGGTTCTTGTCCTGCACATGTCTCTCTTCTGGCACAATCAATGATCTGGCTGACTGTACAGCTACACAAAGTCATTGAGGATGGAAAAGACCTCCAAGATTGAGTCCGACCTTGGACCAATCACCACCTTGTCAACTAGACCAGAGCACTAAATGTCAAATCCAGATAGTTCTTGAACACTTCCAGGGATATTTCTGGAATGCTGTTCAGGGACAGTGACTCCACCACCTTCCTGGGCAGCTTGTTCCAATGTCTGACTACTCTTTCCATGAAGAAACCTTACCCAGTGGAAAAGAAAAATTGTACCAGATTAACAAGCTAATCCCAGTGACTATGTGGTCACACAGGTGCTAGTACCAGCACAAAGAAATGACTCAGAGGACATGACTGTGGTTAGTAGGAGCACAGTATCTCTTCTCACTGGCCACACAGTCTCAGAACTGTCTCAGTCTCACATTACTTGTGAGACTTCATCCTTCTAGTGTAAGTTTCACTTATACTTCCCCAGATAATTGGAAAGAGAGATTGCAAATTGAACATACTTTGCAATATATTTTTTTGCATTGGGATTCTTCTGTTCTCTTAAGTGGGGTGTTAATGTAAAGGTCCTTGCCTCAGCTTGGACTTCCAGTTAGGGAAATTAATTTCCTTGGGAGATGTCCTCAGTATCAGCCTCTTGGCTGGCCTTTGATCAATTACTACAGTTTGATCAATTACTGACAGAATGGAAGAAGAGTTTGGCTTAAAAATAACAAGGCATCTTTAACTTTTTTTGCTTTATAAAACAGTTTTGCCATTGTGGGAACATGTACATACGTGTGTTCTGAAAGAAAATAAGAGATTATCTGTTACTCAAATGTCTGGAATTTTACTTTCCTTCTGCAGAAAAATCCAAGAGTCCATCAATGACTAAGGTCTCTGTTCTCATGATTTATGTGATTCGCTTCTCCTGGAGCCATGGATGAATACAGCCGCTTTGTGGACTGGGACAAAATGGATGTGAGTGCCCAGAGCCAGGATACAAAAGAGCTCACCTGCACAGACTTCCATGAGCTCAAGCAGCTGGCCCGGCAGGGCTATTGGGCCAAAAACCACTGTCTGAGAGCCAAAGTGTACCACAAACTCATCAGCAATATTCCGTGCCGTACAGTGACCCCAGATGCAAACGTGTACCGGGATATTGTGGTGAAGATCGTTGGAAAACGCAACAGCAGCTCCCTTCCACTGCCAGAGTTCGTGGACAACAGCCTGATCCCCTCGTACTG
Source organism: Pseudopodoces humilis (assembly GCF_049639895.1). Classification (NCBI taxonomy): domain Eukaryota; kingdom Metazoa; phylum Chordata; class Aves; order Passeriformes; family Paridae; genus Pseudopodoces; species Pseudopodoces humilis. Next base: position 2,347,311 of record NC_142217.1, on the reverse strand, counting down.
CCTGAACGCGGAGGGCATCGGGGCCATCAGGAAGATCATTCTGTGCATCGCCAATCAGTTCCCGGACATCTCGTTCTGCCCAGCTCTGCCTTCGGTGATTGCGCTGCTCCTGCACTACAGCAAGGACGAGGCCGAGTGCTTTGAGCAGGTCTGTCGCATCCTGGCTTGCAACGACCCGTCCAAGCGGCTCATTGATCAGACCTTTCTGGCCTTTGAGTCCTCCTGCATGACCTTTGGGGACCTGGTGAACAAGTACTGCCAGGCAGCCCACAAGCTGATGGTGGCAGTGTCTGAGGATGTGCTGGAGGTGTACTCGGACTGGCAGCGGTGGCTCTTCGGAGAGCTGCCCATGGCATACGTTGCACGGGTCTTTGACGTCTTCCTGGTGGAAGGGTACAAAGTTCTCTATCGTGTTGCACTGGCTCTTCTGAAATTCTTTCACAAAGTCAGAGCTGGGCAGCCCATGGAGTCTGACAGCATCCAGCAGGACATTCGAGCCTTCGTGAGGGACATTGCCAAGTCAGTGTCCCCAGAGAGGCTCCTGGAAAAAGCCTTTGCTATCCGCCTTTTCTCTCGGAAGGAGATCCAGCTCCTGCAGATGGCCAATGAGAAGGCTTTGCAGCAGAAGGGCATCACGGTCAAACAGAAAAGGTAGGGCTTAGCACAGGTAACCTGAGCAATCTCTCAAGTTTTCCCACTGTGGGGAGCAGTCAGACAGCCCTGGGTGACTGGTGGGGAAGCTCCACTGGTGCATTCTGGTGTCACCTGATGCATTTTCTCTGCAGAAAAACTCAGCAACTCCAAAATCAAGCATTGCTGGGATTGTAATGGGAAGTGTAACTGAAGTGTTATGATACAAGAGGAACAGAAGTTTCTTATAGCTTGCTCAGTTATGAATTTATACAAGTATATATTAATTACAGGTATTATATCTCAAAAGTATGTTTCATAAGCAGTTTTTGAGCTAAAAGACATTTTAGCAAAGTTGGAAAAAATACTGATAAATTACTTGGAAGAAACATACCGAGAGAAGTGTGAAAATTGATTCTTAAATATGATATTATTTGTATAAAATGTCAATTTGATGCTGCGCAGTACTGTGAATTCAACAATTTCTTTAGTGTAAGGCACTGTCACAGCAAGGAACATTTTGCTTGACTGAGGTGCTGTTTTAACAGAGCAAGGAAGAAATAAGTCTTGTTTGCAGGTTACTTGTAAATCAATTTGACTGCAAGCATCTTGGAAGTCAAGAGTATAGTACTCACAGGTAGGAGTTGACCTGTTTTGTGGCAGGTTCATGTACTACTAGAAAAAATAATTTTGAAATAACCATGGAAGAGAAAAGTGACTATACAGATCCAATAAACTGTTGCAGAATTACAAGCTCTTCTCAGAAATAAGGGGAGGAAGAACCAACTCTGAAACCAGTAAATGAAATCCTGCTCTGATGTGACAGCAAAAGTCATACTAATAAAAAACTTAGCTGAAAGGCCTCTCAATGGATATAGAAAAGGCAGCAGTATATTAACCTGAATAAAATTAGTATCTTGCCAAGTGGAAATGTATGTGCAGGTAAGTGGTGCATGTTCTGTTTTTCCAGAGGCCTCTGACAGCAGAAAACTTCTCACAACTATTTTTGAACTCTGAAGTTTAAGTGTTGGACGGTTTTATGAACTGCCCTGCCCTCTGAAGAGAGGTGACTTCTAAAAGTCTCCTGTGTCAGTGAGTGTAATATCTAGACACTGATATTCTAGATGCACAGTCTCATTTTCTCTAAATCTCCACTGATGTAGTAGGATCTTCCAGCCAACTGCATTGCTGAGTTTGTTAGAGTAGTTGCAAACAGATATGATTCCATGGCATGGCAATACACAATCAGTATATTTCAGCCTAAAAGATCACGTAAATGTTAGCTTCATGTGTCTACATACATGTAAAGCTCCCCCTGGTCTCTTCCAAGGGATTTTTTAATTTTAATTTTTTAGACTCACAGCTTGGTTTACAATCAGTTTCAGCATCTTCCTGTCACTCTCAAATATTTCAAGGCCTTTAGCCACTGGATTGTCACACTGGGGACAGTTCAGACCATTGTATTTGAGACTTGTAACAAAATACTGACTCCTCCATTGTGTCTTCCTGTTAGAAAGTTCAGGAGAGTTGTAATATTCTTGAATATATTGCTTGAAACACAATTAGAGCTTTAAATAAAAATAAAATTTAAAAAATAATTTAAATAAACCAGAGAAAAAGAAAACATACATCAACCAACCACAGACACTCCAAAGGCTCCTTCTGCGTTAAATGTTGCAGAGAAATTCTCACTCACAACAGTGATCCTTTCCAGGCAAAATACAGTAATATACCCAAATAAAGCCAGTAGTTACAGCTATGCCAGGCAGAGTTGGTGAAATAAAAAATTTTCATCCTCTCTTGGCTACCTTTGTAAACCCACTGAAACTTCTCAGTGTCCCCAGGCACGGTGCTGCTGGGAGCTTGACTTGGCTCAGTTTGGGTCCCAATGTGGGCAGATGGAAATGCAGAAGTGAGCTGTTCTCCAGGGCTCCAGGGGGGGCCTGTGAGTTCTCTTCACCAGCTGTGTTTGGCCTGTGCAAGGAGCAGATGATTTATTTTCCCATCACATGACAAAAAAAGGGAAAGATAGAAATATAAATGTTTTAACCTGTCTGATTGTTTTTTAGTACTTGGTGACTCAAACCTTGCTTTGTTTCTCTCCAGGCTCCTTTCACTCAATTTGTCATGGATGTAGGAAGTCACTGATCTTTTCTATCTTTTTTGTCTTTCTCCTTGTATGTTCTCCTTCTGTCCATTCCATCTCCACTGCACCACTCCTGTTTGCAGTCTTGCACCTCCCAAAAGGTAGGTTAAAACACTTGAGTCTTTGCACTTTGCTCATTCCTGCTGTCTTTGGCTTGTTGTTTTTTCAAAGGCCATCACATATTGCTAATATTGGGGCAGGAGAAGCAGAGCAGCAATCAGAGCACCTGATTGCTATGCCACATCTCCTGAATACCCTCCTGCAAAGTTAGTTCATAGCACACACAAAGCTGTGAGAGAAGGGGTAGTGAGCCCAAGGAGTCAGCACACCACTTCAGGCAGCAATACACCTGTGTTTTCCAGAGGGGGAAAGAGTACTGTACATGGAGAAAGTACATGGTGGATTATGGTTCTGGCTATAAAGGGCCATTATAATAATGGTCTTTTCTACTCTGGAAGAAAAAGTATAATTTTTTAAAAACATCTCAAATTTAACAGCTTAAATGAGCTGTTAGGTATCATCCCACCTCTAAACCTGGTATATGCTGTTGCATTAGATGTGGAACAGTCAACTCTTTATCTTCTTTGGAAGCTTTCTGCAGTTAATTGGGAAAATTTTGGACTGACCCCAACTTGGCACACTCCTTAAAGTGGCCTGTCTCTGTTTATAGTAGATTATATTTATTTTTAAGTAGGTAGGGTTTTTTTAGTTGAGAAGACAAGACTCTTTTTCTGTGTCAAGGAGGTTGGAGTTACTCAGCCATAGAGCATTAACAGTTAATGAAGTCATTTATCAAGTCTTGGCCCGAAAAGTAAATTGTAAAGAACAAAATCTAGTGAGTGGATTGTGATACCTGATAAGCAGAGAACTTGGAAAGAGAAAGGCTGCCCTGTGAGTATTAAATACCACAGATGTTTGGGTTTATATTCATGCCTTTGAGAATCCTCTGGCCTTGCTGCTGGTGCCCTGAGTTAACTTTAGTGAGTGATGCACAGCAACACTTGTACTAATTTATAAAATCAAAGGTAGAATTAACTTCCTCATGTTTTCATGTTTGAAAAAACATCTTAAGAGACTTAGCAAAATATGTTTCATACCATAACTTCTGTGTTGAGGATTTTACCTCTAACAAATCAGCAAGCTCTTAATCCCAGTCAAGTGAATCTTCAGCATTTGTGTACTATTTTTGCAGTTGGGTTGTTCTGAAAGCAGCAGGAAGCCTTGATTTATGCTTGGAAGCGGTTTGGCTTGATGGTGCTTAGGGAGAGCAGGGCATCTGCTTACACTGATCTGGACACAAGATTAGGTTTCAGGTTTATATACCACAAATTACTTATATTGCTATTTATGACTGAAAAAGAAATATCTTTTTACCACACAGTTATAGCCTCACTGAAATTATAATGGATTTTAAAGATAATGCATCTCCTCTGAGATTTGACCCAAGCCAGAGTAGAACAGAAAGATGTAATTCAGTGAGTAATCTTCAGAGCTGGGTATTAGTTGTTTTTTTTTAATAATAAAGGGCACATCCATTTAGGTGCTACTGCATGTCTTCAGCCTTGGCTTTACCTTAGGGAACTTGGAGGTCTCTGAAGCACATCGTATTAATTATACAGCTGGAAAAGCAACGTTCCTTTGAAATTAACAAATGCTGCTTTATTAAACATTAATTGTGCTGGTTTTCAAATCTAATTCCTCGGAATAACAGCAGTTGAACAAGTCTTTCCAACATCAGCAATCAAGAGAAAGTTGTCATGTGGATCTCTGTAACTGAGGAAAACTCTAATGCAGGGTAAAACCTTCTGAATTTGTTCAGTTCTAGTGGTAGATTTTAATGCTGTCCAGCTTTTCTCTCAAGCTACAGTGTTTTCACAGATGAGCCTGAAAGGAGTGGAGTGTTGAAGGCTAAACTTAATTTTCCTCAATTAATATAAACCAAAGCATTTGATTTTTCTCTTAGCTCACTTGTGTTCTGTTCTCTTTCACTCATTTAATACTTTGAAAAGCAACTGCCAGCTGAAGGAGATGATTTTCATTACATTATTTCATTAGTGTCATTAGATAAATTCTGTCAAAAATAAGAGAATTAATACAGGTTAGATACTTGTAACTAGTTGCAATTTTCTGGAAGCCCCCAAAAAAGTTATATTTTTGCTCAGCAGCATGGAGTTTGGTTTGATAGGTGCAGGCTGTATGTGGACACTTCTCAACATAGGGTCAGGTTTCAGTCTCAACCATCCACAGCTGTGATTCCTTACTGGGAAATAGCAGGTCATTTTGTTTCACATTCTTTGGCTACTTTCTTTGGTTTAACTTGATGGTGCCATTAAATGTGAAATTATTTACCATGATATTCAAAGGGCAGGAACTTTATGCCTGGTACAGTTCTAAATGGCCAATACAGTGGTAAATGCTTTCTAGTAAATTAGAAAGATCTGTTTGAAAAGGTGATATTCTACCTACATGGAAGAGTTGTGCTTCAGGGTACTGAAAGGGATGTGTTCAGAATGCTGTTGAACAAAGGCATTGAGAGGGGTTTGGGTAGGAAAATGTTTAAGTCAGCAGTTCAGAGTAGCCAGGAGAAGGAAAAAAGGCAAAAGCAAAGATACCCTAACTGTGAGAGCCTTTTAGAAAAAGAATTGAAGTTTAGTTGTCCAAACAGCTCACAGAAATGTGAAAAACATACAGACCAGGTATACAAATAATTCTGAAGCTTGCTTGAGATGTAAATTTAAATGGGTTTTGACATTGCTTTTCCACTGGAAATTCATTCTAATAAATAGTTGACTGCCCTGAATATTTTTTAATTCCTTAAATGTGGGGGGAGAAAAAATCTGAAGTTCTACTGAGCTGAAACCAAGACTTTGTCTCAGCTCTGTTCTGTAGTGACAGCAGTTTTAGCTGCTGACCTGCCAGAACACAGAGGGTGATACCTAAAGTAAGATTCTGGACATGGGGATTCAAGGCTTGGTTCCTACTTTGTTTCAGTGGATCTCTCCTTTGCCTCAGATTGCTGTGTTTAAAAGTACAAATAATGTCCCTAGTCAGTGATACTGTGAGTTTTAAAACCCATAAATAGTTACAGCTAGTTTAAATAGTTGCCCACGGAAGTTCCTTCTTCCTTCCTTGCGTTAAATAATGCAGTCTAGCAATGCAAAGTTTGATTTAGTTAATTTGGCTAAAATAAGCAGTAATTTTAGTAATTTTTTTAAGTGACCTACAGATTCACATCATTCAAAATGCTTGACACCAAGGCACTTACAGCGAGTTCCAGAAAGCAGTTCCCAGTGTCTCCAAGTAAGCACTGTTCTGCTTTGCAAATGCTGCTGCTTTTTGGTACTACAAGCATGAAAAGTAAAAAATTTATATGTTTTGTGTGTTTTAGGGAGTGAGCTAAGCTATCCAGATCCATGCAGATGTACAGTACTGAGGGCCCCTTCATGCTCATGAAACTGAGAGAAAAGAAATGTGTAATTGTCAAAAAACCCTATCAGAAACAGGCAAATACTTGCACCCAAACCCTTGCATGCAGAGCAAAGTAATAAGGCTTTATTTAACACCTGTCTGCCCAGTAATTCAGTGACTTGCATAAATTCTGTGTCCTTGGCTGTCACTATTGCATTTTTAGCGTTTAACATAGACCGTGGAAGAAAATACCATTTAATCCCCAGGCTCTGGGTTTGTGTGCTTGTTTAATCTGAGAAATGAAGGCTGGTTAAAGATAAAATCATCAGATTGTTACCTTCAAGTGTTTAGAAGACATGAATCAATCCTTCTAACTGTATCAGACCCTTTGGGGTGGGGGGAGGGGAGGTACAGGGATTTCCTTCCCAGTGTCAGTGTTTAGCATTCCTTAATGTTCTCAGGCTCCATCTGTAACGATGATCCTAGGAATGGTTTTGGTTCATAATTGTTGTAATCTTAAAGCATTAGCTAAAAAATCACTAGAAAACTTATTTCTTGCTGTGAGATATGGATTAGGAGAAGGGCAAAACAGGCTTAAAACTTAAAAGGAATAAAGAAAGTTTATTAACAAAACTACAAGGATAAGAAAGCAGAATAAAACCTCCAGAAACCCTTCTTCCCCACCACCCAACCACTCCCTTGTTGAACAACATAGAGACAAAAAAACCTGGTGGTTAAAACAGTCACAGCTTTGCTATAGTCTTTTCACCAGTCTTTGTAGAGAAAAAGAAGTTCTCTTTTGTCAGTCTATGGAGTTCTTTACAAGAAAACCATTTTCTCATGCCTTTCTGTTTTTCTGATGCCAGCTGCCCAGAAAACTCTGCCATCAGTCCTTTCCTCCCATTTCACACCACTCTGAGGTGTGCTCGTGGGCCGTAACTCAAGGGGTGTCATTTTAAGGATGAGTTATTCAAAGGCAAAAGTTCTTTTCATCTGTCTCTGATCATCTCTGGAAGCAGAAGTTTCCTCTTTGTCTCTTAAGGGCCACAAATTTTCAACAACTCTCACTTCTCTGTTTCTGTTCCAGCATACATAAGATCACAACCACTTCACCATTTGCTTAGATCCACACTTTGAAATACTCCATTCCTCCCAAAAGACTCTGTTGTGAATTAAAGGAGTTTTTTCAGAACACTATTGTCCATCTCCATAGCTTTAACAAAAGAATATTTCAGCTTATTAAGGCATCTCCTTATCTCTCTCCCCCATCTGAAGCTTAATTCCTTTCTTCACTGTCTTTGACAGTTTGTCTCTTTACCTGTTGATCACTCTCTCTTGCCCTCTTCCTGGAAAAAGGATTAAATCTGCAAGTCTCATCTGGATAGTAAAAGGGTTAGAATCTGGCTCAAGCCATGGGTGTTCATGGTGCCGGGTTTCAGCTCAGTGGTGCACAGAGTCCCCCTACCTCCCTCCCCCTCCCCACTCAGGAAAAGGCTTCAGCCGCCCCGGAGGCTTCCCAGGAAGCTGCAGCAGAGCCCAGCCCGGGCCCATCTCCTGCCCAGGGACCACGGCAGGCCCAGCCCAACCCCTGAGCCAACCCCAATGGCCTGAGGAGGGGATGGGAGCCAGCTGGAGTTCTGCTACCTTTCAAAGCTGGAAACCAAAGAGACAAATTCCCGGGCTTAGGTTTTAAGGTGGTGTTCACAGGTTGATCTCACTTTTCAATGGTCAAAACTACTGTCAAATCTGAGAAATGGCCAGTTATTGGCCAAGAGGAAAAACTCCCACCAGCCTCCAGCAGCCTTAACTTCCTTAGCTGTTTCCCTTTCTTAAATGCCAATCTATTGCAATAATGAAGTGGAAGTCATTGGTAATGACATGTTTCCAAGAGGTGGAACTTCTCTAAAGTTTCTGAGGGGTTTAGGAATTCTCTCATCCCACGATACAGCCAGGACCGCAAGGTAGAAAAAATACTACCCCTTCCTTTCAGATCCTGACTGTTTAGGTATTCTGTTCTCTCTGCTTAAATACAAGTGCCAGCAAGGCTGTCACAAACAGCAAATATAAGGCCATGGTCATTTTTAGTGGCTCAGTGTTGTGTCTCCATGTGTAAAGGTGCCATACAGAAGAATAGAAGGTACAGGCAAGCTAGATCTCTGCCTCTGAGGATTATGTTAAAATGCAGTATCTTATTACCTTGTCATGGCCACCTAACCCTGTGGGCTGGAGCTTTGACCAATAATTTATGTGCTGGAGTGTGTTAGTGTTCTTCTCATGTTTCAGTTCCGTAATCTAAAACCTGTTAAATTATTGCTTCTCAATGTTTTCTATTGTATTTCTCAGGCAGAATGTGCATTTGGCAGTTCATGCTGAGAACTTCAAATCAGAAATTGTCAGTGTGAAGGAGATGCGGGATATCTGGTCATGGATCCCAGAGCGATTTGCACTGTGCCAGCCCCTCCTGCTCTTTACCACCTTGGAACATGGCTGTAGTCTGAGCAGGTAAGGAAAATCTTCCTCTCTCTTCTCTACCATAGGGCAGAAAGGAGCAACTGGTGAAGTGTTTGCTGGATTGACAAAAAGGTTGTGCTTAGTCAGAACTTGATCTGAAGAATATCATTAATGATGGAATATAAATCTGACAAGTTCCTATTGCCTACAGCATTTGACTGGAATATTTCCTATGCCAGAATATTTTAAACTGTTCAAGATCAATTGGATAAGTCAGATCAGTTCACAGATTCTGCAGGTCTGAGTCTGGTTCCTTAAGTGTTTGAATGGTTTGACTCAGTTGCTGCTCTGCAGGCAGTTTTGATAGATAGCCACATTCAATCTGATTCAAGGAATTAGAGAACTAGAAACTGGAAATTACCTATGAATGGGATTGTTTTTTTTTAAAGTGAGATAAACTAGATATGAGTTGTTGCACTGTAAGAAGACTATAACCCTATAGCTCCTAATAATGACTTCACCATCAGCAGTTGAGGTACTGAGGCAGGGAATGACCTGCTCTTCCCAGCCTTATGTGCCTATGAGGAAGAGCAAAAGCAAGCAAAGAGAATGCATCACAGTTCATTTCCATGAAGACCTAAAGCCCTTCAGACATGGCCATCAGTCCTCTAGGTTGTTTCAATTCAAAATGCTATAAAATGCTGCAGTTGATCTAAGTAAGCTTCTAGTTATTCTTCAGAGACATAAACTTTACAGGGGACTGAGTAGAGAACAACTGCTTCATAGTATTCATTTACACTCAGCTGTATTATTTACATGGACTGTATAAAGTATTTGCAGGAATATTCTTAGTCTTCAGGTGTTTTTTTGCCATGGTGTTGGTTGGAGAAGGAGGCAGTGCCTGACATTGTGGAGGAAAGGAGCTGCAGCTGGTGGCAGTCAAGTGCTCACTTTGTTGTGCTCTGCACTTCAGGTTCTATTCCCACAGCGAGGGACATGAACCAACTCTGCTTCTCATCAAGACAACAACAAAAGAAGTGAGTGAGGCGAAAGATAAGTGATTAAATTGGGGTTTGGGCAGTGTGTAATGCTGTGTTGCAACACATAGCTGTTTACAATAAAATGAATAAGCAAGGTTTGGTTTTGGTTTTTTAAGAATCCGTGCTTTAAATTATTCTATTTGTTGGTTATAGGACTATGCCTTCTTGGGCAGACTTTGCAACACAGGTCTTGGTTAACTGCTTTTTCTCTTGCAATTAGTGTGGGGTGATGGATTAAAGTAGTTCATTCTGGTCTTTGACAAACTCTGAAATGCAGAATCAGAGGGACAGAGTGGGAATCGTGCTAAAGTTATGATTCATAGAAGATATTTTTGTTTTCTCAAGGATGTGAAGAGAGAAAGTAGCAGAATTTAAATGGTATGAGTAATGTTGGACTACATGACATGAAAACAAAAGCCTTAGCTTCATCTCATTCTTGATTGGAGAAAAAAATAAGCCAAGGAAGCTTTGAAAACCTGAGGAGGAGTGCACACAGGTCCCTTATTTCTGCTCCTGTGTGTGACAGTATTGGACAGCGTAATGTGAAAGCAACGACATGCTTGTTCAAAAAATTAATACATAAAACAAGAAATCTTTCTAGAACCTTCTCAGGAGGGCACACAGGAGCAGAAATGTGGCACACAGCAGTCTGTGGACTTTATTCCTGCCTATATCTCTGCAGGATGAGTGTCCATGAACAAGCCCATTTCTACTCTTACTTACATCTACCTAATGTTCACCCTCCAGGCCTTTTTGTAGTTCTGTGTGTGGTTTCTGGCCATTCAGGCCTGTTTTGAAATGCCAGTGGCTTATGGAATGCCCTGGTATCTAAAGGGTAGAGGGGGGAACAATTATTTTGCTTCTTGTCTTGCAGCCTGTCAAAAGTCTGTCTTTGTAAGGGATTCTGTTTTTTTTAAGATGTTTGTTTGTTTCTTACCCCTCAAAAAAAACATGTATTAGCAAAAAAAAAAAAAAAAAGTAGGACAAAGATATGGGGGGTTTGTTTCGTGCTTATGGATTTGGACAATTTCTGGAAAGGATTGTTCATCCTTTCTTCATATGTCTATAGGTAACTTTTAGAATGAAGAAAATTTGCCTTCTGATTTTCAGCCTCTCATACCCATCAGGCATATCACATCAAATGGACTTCTAGGTCATTTAGATTTAAATCTAAATACAGATTTATCTATATAAAGCAAATCTGATCTTCAGTAATTTTGTTCTAGGAGCTCTCCTTGTAATGCTCATGGAGGCCAAACAGCAAATGTACCTTAGAACAATTCTGTATAATTGTAATTGTTTTTCTAGTTTCTGGGGGAAAAAAGCACAGATACTTTCATCCCACTCTTGGAGCTTCATTGTTTCCTCTGTGTGCACTTCGCAGGGATGTGTAATCCTGGTATCAAAAATTCTAGTACAAGCACAGGAGTCCAGAGACCAGCTCAGCCCTCAAAGGATGCTTCTCTTCATTGGAGACTAGTGGCTAGTAGGTCAACTAGTAGTAGACCTCATGTGGTTTGAGTGGCTGCTCTAAATATCTGAGCTAGTTCAGCATTTGCTTAGCTAAGCTGGCTTTAACCTACACTTTTAAACGTAAGAAAGCCACCAAGGCCATTGTTTGACCAAAAAGTGTTCAGGCAGAGCTGCTCATACTGTAACTTGGGACAGCACTGCTGCTTTGGTTGCCAAAGTGAGACAGTGGGAGTCGGGCTGTACAGGCATGGAGTGATCTATGCTTTGGTACCTGGGGTTGTATTAGAAAAATTCTCCCTTAAGGCATCAGAGGTATGAAATAATTTATGACATTCTTATGATTTAGAGGTAACCACTGGTGGATTAAAGTAGTTTAAATCTATAAGTATTTGTGCTGCTTTAATCCACTGGTGTAGAGACTCTGAAACTCAAACTAAGGTAAAGCCTGCAGTTTTGGCCTCTGAAATATCAGTATCAGGGGGTTTAACACACTTTCTCCTTCAATGGGAAGCCTTACTGTGCTGTCTGTGCCAGGTCTGTGGGGCTTACCTGTCCAGTGACTGGAGTGAGCGCCGGCGAGGAGGAAACAAGCTCAGTTTCTTTGGAACTGGGGAGTGCTTTGTGTTTAGGGTGAGTAAAATTTTGTTGTTGCTACCCAGTACCAAGACAGAACAACTGTACTGGTTAACAACCACCACCTTTCCACTTAAAGAGGTTGGATTACATGCCTGTCTAATTTATAAAGTTTATTGAGCTCTCAGTGTGGAGGAAAAATTTTACTTTTAAGTTTTGTGGTGGCTCTTTTTCTCCCCTTGTGCAGAACATTTTCTTAGAAGATCATAGAATCATCAAGGTGAAAAAGACCTTTAGGATTATGAAGTCAAATCACCAACCCAGAACCATCATGTTCACTAGCAAACTATGTCCCCAAGTGCCACATCCACACATTTTTTGAACACTTCTAAGGATGGTGTCATGGTTTAACATTGGCCAAATGCCAGGCACCTACAAAAGCTGCTCACTCACCCTTTCCTGTTATAGCTGGCCAGAGGAGAGGAAGTTTAACAAAGGATTCATGAGTTAAGGACTGAGAAAAAACACTCCAATGGCAAAACAGGCTCAACTTAGAGATGAGAGAGTGAATTTATTGCTAACAAGATCAGAGCCGGAAAATGAGAAGTAAAATAAGTCCTTAAAACCACCTTCTTCCCCCAACCCCTCCCTCCTTCCCACCAACAGTGCAGGGAGACAGGAGCTGGGGGATTTAGTCAGTTCATCACCAAGATTTTCTCCCAAAGCTCAGGAGGAGGAGACCTTCGTCTGTGGGGTCCCTCCCACAGGGACAGCTCTCTGTGAACTTCTCCAGCATGGTTCCAATCTCACAAGCAGCAGCTCCCTGTGACCTGCTGCAGTATGAGCCCCTCCCACAGGCAAACAGTCCTCCCCAAGCTGCTGCTTCATGGGTCACTTCCACAGGGTGCAGTCCTCCAAGGACAGGCTGCTCCAGCCTGGAAGCAGGGCTCCCTCTCTCCACAAGGTCTCCCATGGGCTCACAGCCTCCTCCAGGCACACACCTGCTCTGGCATGGACACCTCCCCCATGGACTGCGGGTGGATATCTGCATCCCCCGTGGGTCCCCACAGGCTGCAGGGGGACAACCTGCTTCACCATGGTCATCACCATGGCCTGCAGAGGAATCTCTGCTCCAGCATGTGGAACACCTCCTCCCCGTCCTTCATTATCATAGAGGCATTACCATAATCTCTAATTGGCCCAACCTTGACCAGCAGCATGTCCATCTTCAGAGCCATCAGGGATTGGCTCTGTCGGACATGGTGGAAGATTTCAGCAGCTTCTCACAGAAGTCACCTATGTGGCCCCCCCATGACCAAGAACCAGGCTGTGCCAAACTGACACAGATGGTCGTTCTACCTCTTCCCTGGGCAGCCTGTTGCGTGACAACTGTGTCAGTGCAGAAATTTTCACAATATCCAAGCTAAACCTTCCCAGGCACAACTTGAGACTATTTCCTCTTGTCTATCTCTTGTAAACTGGGAGCAGAGCCTTACCCCAACTGGCTCTACCCTCCTTTTATGCAGTTGTAGAGAAAGATGATCTAGAGATGAGAGATGTAATAAGGTGACTCAGAAGTTATTGCATAATTCCTCAACCACCTAAAAAGCAAAGGAATAAAGGAAAATATCTGGCCTAAAAGAAAGGTTGATCTAAGCTTTGCTGCTGACTGTGCGGGTGGAGACTGAGGGGCTGGAATGTTCTTTTCTGAGCAGAGCTCTGTATGTACACTAACATCAGCTCTGCCCTTCTCTGCCTCTCTGCAGCTGCAGCCAGAAGTGGAACGCTATGAGTGGGTGATCATAAAACACCCAGAACTTGCCTCGACTGGATCAGAGACAGAAAACCATACCCAGCCAGCTTCCAGCACACTTTCCTCCAGCAGCATCCCCTCAGACCCCTCAGATCGCCTTTCTCCCTTCTTAGCAGCTAGGCACTTCAACTTGCCTTCCAAAACAGCCTCCATGTTCATGGCTGGCAGCAGCGAGTGCATCATTATAGGTGAGTCAGTGTGAGAATTCGAGCACAGATCCTACCCCAGCTCTTCCTGTCCACCTTAGATACGTAGTAAATACACCTGACCCCTTTATCTATTTCAGTATCACTACTGCAGGTAGAGATAAAATTGCCCAAAACCTGACATCATTTCCCAACCAAAATTTTCTGTGGGAAAACCTGCATACAAGCATTTTAGAGAAGAGAGTAGCTCATGGCTTTATCAACAGCCATTCCTTCATACTGCCTAATTCACGATGAGAAGTAGTTCTCAAAAAGGAGCTTACTTTGCATCAAGGCTTTTGAAACACAGTGTAAATTAGAAAACATGTTAATTCTCCAGGAACTTTATTGGACCTGTGGTGCTGCTGGCTTTGGCAAAAGTCTGCTTAGTTGTCGTGGTTTTAAACCAATAACTAAGAAAATTACTTATTTCTTGCTGTGAGATATGGATTAGAACAAGAGCAAAACAGGCATAAAACTTAAAAGGGAAAAAAAAAGAAAGTTTATTGACAAACTACAATAAGAACACCAGAATAAACTTCCAGAAAAACCTTTTCATCCCCTGTCTACCCACTATTCCCTTGTTCACATGACAAAAGAGACAAAACCTTTGGAACTTTGATGGTTAAAACAGTCCCAATTCTTGCTACAGTCTTTTCACCAGTCTTTATAGAGAAACAGAAGTTTCTTCCTGTTAATTTATGGAGTTTCTCACAAGAAAAACTATTTTTGTTATAGTTTTCCATTGCTCTAATGTTAGCTGCCCAGAGCTGCTGTTATTAGAGCCCACTCCTCCCATTTTTCACATCACTCTCAAGTGTGTATGGGCCATGAGTCTAGGGATGGGATTTTTAAGGATAAGTTATTCAAAGGCAGAAAGTCTTCTTCATCTGTTTCCGTGAGCTTCACCAGAAAACAGTTTTCTCATTGCCTCTCAAGGCTTCAAATCCTCCAGCACTTCACTGTGCCATAATTACTCTACTTTTTACTCAAAATTTACACTTTGAACACTCTATTCCTCCCTATATACTGTCATGAATTAAAGGAGTGTTTTCAAGACCTTATTGTCCATTTCCATAGTTTTAACAGAAAGATATTTCAGCTTAATTAAAGCATCTTCTTAATTCTCTACCTTTTCTTTTCTTTCCTGTCACTAGTAGTTTATAAAGTCTCTTTTCATGTTGATCACTCTCTTTTCTCTGTCTGGATAAAAAGATTAATCCGCAAGTCTCATCTGGGAAATGAAAGAGTTAAAATCTTGCCCAGGCTGTTGTAGGTAGTTCTGTGGCCTCGGCCGGTGCAGGAGCTGGAGCCGTCTGTGATGGAAAGCTCCTCATGGCTGCTCTGGAGAGTGCAGTCGCCGCGCCCAGCCCGCTGCAGGCCCAGGGCCTCTCTCTTTCTTCACTCAGCAGTCTCCAGTGAATCCAGCCACAGCAAAAAACCTGCAGCCGAGCCAGAGATCGGCTCGGCCTGGCCCGGCCAGAGCCCGGAGAAAACCCCCTCCACAGGGCCCGCATCCCCCGGCCGGGAGACGCTGGGCCCAGCCCAGTCCCCGCCCGGCCGCATGGCCTGGGCAGGGAACGGGAGGCCTGGGGCTCTGCCGCCCTTCCCAGCCAGGAAACAAAGAGAACCAAGAGAGCTCTGGTTTTACACTTTAAGGTAGGGTTCACAAGTTGATCCCACTTTTCAATGGCCTAAACTGCTGTCAATTCTCAGCAATGACCGATAATTGGTCAGGAGAAAAGACACCAGGCAGATCCCAGCAACTTAAACTTTCTTAAAGGCAAAGTAACTCCATGACATTAGTAAAGTTGTCACTTAAATGGGATTCGTAAGGAACATATCTAAAATCATAGTTGTCGTTGTCCCAAAAGTCTTTACTTGACACTTATTAGGAGAGCAACTGGCCTATAATTTCCTCTGTAATGTCAGGTGTTGGCTGATTTCCCACTTAGCAGCATGTGCTCTAATCATAAAATCATGGAATTGTTTAGGTTGGAAAAGCCCTCTAAGACCATCGAGTCCAACCATTACCACAGCACTGCCAAGGCCACCGCTAACACATCTCCCCAGGTGCCACATCTACATGGTTTTTGAACACTTCCAGGATAATGACTCCACTACTGCCCTGGGTAGCTTGTTCCAATGCCTGACCACCCTTTCAGTGCAGAAATTTTCCCAATATCCAACCTAAAGCTTCTCTGGTGGTTGAGGCATTTTCTTCTTGTCCTGTCACTTGTTCTCTGGGAGCAGAGCACCTGATCCCCACCAGGTTCCACCCTTCTTTTAGGGAGGTGTAGAGTGTGACGTCCCACCAGCTCTTCCTTTCAGCCTTAGGTAAGGGAGTTGTTTATATTTACCATATACTACACTATGGTTGGTAATAAGAGAGATACAGACTTGATAGTAGATACATAGAAGTGAATGTTATACACAGCTCCAGCTGTGGACCAGAACACCCTTTTGATTGTTCAGATGGCTTTAGTAACTGCTCTTCGATGGTTGCCCAGTAAGCAATTCCTTTTTGTCCTCCTAACACATTTCTGTCTAACTTTATTTCACTTCTCTGCATTTTCTGACTGAAATCTCTGTAAACCTTGACACAGACCCACAGATAACCAAAATGCTTTCAACTCTTAAATGTTTTATAGTGATTTAGAAGACCAAGCCAGTGCTGTTACTTACTGATCTTGTTCTTCTTCCAGCTTTGATTTTTGACTGCTAACAGAATTATTTGGTTTTCCTTTACTGGAGAAAAATTTGCAGTTGTAGCTTCCAGTATCCTCCAGCACTGAAATACAAATCTTAAATACAGATAGTTTTTGTTCTTACTGAGTTGCATTACTTTTATTTATTGTTACTAAAAGAAATCATCCAGTTCTGATATTATCCTTCAAAGCCTATACATCTGATCATATACTGTTACACCTGAAGACAGCAAGCAGATGTTGCTGAGGGCTACAAGTTGTTCCCCATGGGAAGAGCACTAAAGTCTTTGTACATCTGTTTCCCATGCCAAGAAATGCAGAGACATTCTCACCCTGTCTTTGTCTCTTCCCAGGAGGTGGTGATGGCCAGGCTCTGTACCTTGATGCAGATCTGAACCATGGGAGAACCAGCCACTGCAACACTTTCAATAACCAGCCACTGTGCTCTGAAAGCTTCCAGATCTCCATCCTGGAGGTGTGGGGCTTCAGGGACACCATAAATGGTTGATGTGACTATCATTAATCAGCTAGTCTTTCAGTCGTCCAAAGTAAATTTTGATACAGGAGCTAAGTTAGAACATCCTTTCTTCTGGGCTCAGTGCTGTGAGTCATTCCTAAGTAGTGGACTTGTGTGCAGGCCTAGTTGTTTACTTTTACTTTATTTCAGACAGGTCAAGGTGAAGTAATGTATCTGGTTAATTGCTTGTCCCTTTACTTCTAGAGATTTGTTTTCAAGGGACTGTTAGTAAAAATGAAAATGTGATGAGTTCAGAGCCATGCTAGGTGGATACAGGTCTAAATCATGGGATAGGTTTGAGGCAACAGTTCCTTGGAGACACAAACCTGGCTGAGCTGTGCTGCAGAGCTCTGAGCCACTGGCACCAGTACCTGGCCTGAGCCAGGAATATCAGATGTCTCCTCACAGGGAACACTGGTGACTTCACATTTGACATAGAACAGTAGTTCATAAAATCACATCCCTCCTATGAGTAGACGTTGTGCAGACAAATCAGTACCATTAAGTTATGAAGCTCTTCATTCCCACCAGAACCATGATTTCTGATCTTGTACCAAAACCTTTGACATGTTCCAGTTGCATATTTAAGCAGTCTGCCTCTGAGAAAGGCATCCAGGCTGGTCGGTGATATCTCCAAGTCTTGATTTTGTTTACATTCCTATTCCATATCAGTGTGATGACTTCAGAGCAACTCCCTGTGTCAGGCAGCTGAAGGCCAGAGAGTATCTGCAGTGCTCAGAAATGTTTCTTTCCTCATCTTTCCTGGGAGCTGATATTAAGCTTTAAATCTGAAAATAACTGTGCTGATATCCCTATGTGTTTGGGGAACTAGACATGGTGATAACGGGAACTTAATCCTCTCCACAAGTAAAGAGAGGAAGGCAAAGAGGCAAATCTGGGAGGGAATGAGTTTCCCAGGAGAACTGGAGGCAACACTGTTTCTCAAGATATCTTCCCAGTGATGAGATCCCTCCAGAGAAGGTAACAGTTTTCTTCCTGTGTTTTCTGGTACAGTTTGGGTGATGCAAGGAGGCTTTGCTCGTTCTTGAGCATTCCTACATTCTCTGCAGGCATGCCCTGTGGCATTTGTATTGTGGAACTTCTCCCACATGAAGCACAAATACATAAACATTAGTGAGTAGTCCAGAGCATACAACAGGATGCTCAGAGCTTCAGTGAGTAACCCACTAGTAAGATTTATCACAACAGGGAAAATGAAGGGAAAGAGAAATTGCTGATTTTCTTAAAAGTTCAATCTAAAAAATGGCTGTAGAGTGGGATTGCTACTTAATGTTATTAATGTTATACTTAAGTAGTTAAGCTTTAAGTTCATTAAAAGGAAAAATTTAAATGAATAATGTTAAAAGCTAGACTAGACAGGGTCACATTCATATTCCAGGATCAGAGGTGAGTTTTTGGTCATGTTGGCTTGTCCAGCTGGCCAGCCATGACAGTACCTCATGGCTGGGTAGAGTTGCCTCTTGCAGAGTATGTGAATAAACTTAGCAAAAATAAGATTTGCTTTTTAAGGTGCCACTTTGAATTTTTGTCAAAATAACTCTTTGAAAAATTAGCCTATGTGCAGAACAGTTTAAAATGTCTTATGCACCATTTGTATTTGTAATTGGATTCTCTAGCCCTGTGAGTCAGCATTGGGCCTCCCTTTCTCCTTCCCACACAGTGAGTTTGCCCAGTCTTTTCCCAGGTTTTCCATAAGGTTGATTGAACTGCAAGAGGCAATTCTGTCAAACTGATATATTTTGATGTGAAAGAACTCTGTCATATCTGGCTTTCTGCAAACACTGGCTGATGCTGCCTTCTATTTTTCCAAGCCACCCATGTCACTTTGCCCTTGCAGGTATCCCACAAGGTTCCTCAGACAAGTCACTCAAAAAGTATAGGTTCTCCTTAGTGTATGTGGGATTTCTATTTGGTTTGCATCTCCTCTTTTGAGCTTGTCTGAGGAGGTGCCCTTGGGAACAAAAAACAACTCAAAAACACAACAGAATTAATTTCCAGCTTGTTGTCAGAAATTCCCTGGATCTGTGTTGGTAGGATTTGTTGGAGTGTAATGTTCTACTCCAAATGAATAAATTTTATCTGCAAAAACTTGGCTGCATCTGGCAGTGTGATGGGATTTCCTCGCTCCCATCCCTGCCAGGTGCAACTATGTCAATACCTTGTCTTAAGCCATATCTAAGAAACGTTCCTCAGAAACACGTTCTTTTCCCTGTTCTGTTCTTGGTGCACAGTGATTTGGGTGTTTGGAATCTGAAATAATTCCTGGTTGCTCAGAAACTCCTCATAGGATATCAGTGTGAGAATCCAGGGAGCAGTACTGGACACAAGGCGCGGAACTGGTTTGGCTTGATAAAGCACTGCCCTGCCACAGCCACCCTGTGGGACTGGTCTGTGTGGTTTGAACTGGAATAGCCTGGATGAGCAAGAAGCTGCAATAATCCAGGGAGTGCAGTTCTACAGTGCTGCAGCAACTTCACACAATCCTTGTGTTCAGTAAAAACGGATATTCCTTGTCATGTGCAAATCCTCATCCATCATGCCTGTTGCGGTTGTGAGACACCTTAGAAGAACAGTGTTTTCATCTTTCCAGTAGCAAAGAGGTATTTTCCCTATGTGTGTAGTTAATGGTTGTTGCTGACCAACTATCAAAGTTCAAATCCTTTGTATTATGCAAAGCTCTTGAGATGGAGGCCACAGACTGGTTTTGAAGACAATGACGCCAGTGGACACCTTATCAGAAAGTGGAGTTATCTCAAGTACTCCAGCCATGAAGTGCTTTAGTCAGTTGTTACTTGCAGCCTGAACAACTCTTGAAGGCTGTAATCCCTGTTTGTGGTCCTGCTGGCAGCAGTAATAGTGCCAGTCACAGGATGGGCTTGGGCTGAGAGCTGCAGGCTGGGCGTTTGTCACCACAGTTCTGCGAGAGTGTCTGTGCTCTCCTGAGAAGCTGCTTTTTGCTTTGTCGTATTCCTTGAAGGCAGAGAAGATTAGAAACTCCTTACACCAGAAACCTGACTTCACTGTAAATGGCAACCAAGCTGTTTTCAGGCCACGGGAATTGTATCCAGCTGCAGCAAGACTGGACAGATTTCACTGCACCTGAGCTGTCTTTGCTGCAGCTCCTGCACTTTGGCATGCTCCTTTTTCTGACGCAACATGTTAATCAACCTCCTGTTAATAGAGGCAAATTAGCAAAGGGAAGGGGAAGATTCTCATTTCCTCTCTGGTGACATATCTGAAGTCAGAATGGAGTGGGGGCCAGTACTATTCTCTGAAGAGTTAAACCATGCCAATAGAGATCTGTGGTGACCCACAGAGGGGTGACATGTGCAGATGCATCAACAGCTCTTCATATGTGTGTATTGAAATTGTGTACTTTGTCCTTGGAAATTCACCCTCATTTTTGGTGGGGTGTGATCTCCTTTGCCCATGGGGACACCGATACCACAGCCAGGAGCTGACCCACAACCATGGCACAGCAAGAGCTCGGCTCAGCAAGTGACACTGAGTCAGGCTGTTGGGTATAGATGAGGCGTGGGCACCTGGCTGTTCTGCAGCTCTCTGTCATGAATTTTAGACTATTCATAGTCAGGTTGAGTGTGTGTATACTATTTGAGGGGATCATTTCTTCAGATGAGTGGTGGTGTGCTGCTGAATTGGTTTTCTGCCCTGTTTTGGAATTGCTGTCCTACATCAATGGTATTTTTGTCACTGTGCAGAATCTTGGATTATATTAAAGGTATTTGGCTGTGGAGGCTGCTGGCTTTGTCCTTTGTTCTGGTCTTTTCCTTCCTGTAGAGCTCATAGCAAAAGACACCCTGAAACTTAGAGAAACCCCTGGAGCTTGTGTTCTCTGACAGAACTCTCACTGCAATGAGGTGGTTACACAGTTCGTGGTTGTTTCAGACCTCACAAGACTTCCCCTGAGATCCGGTGGTCAAACTGACTGTGAAGTCTCTAGATAGCTAATTCTGACATGAGCCTTCTTCCTCTTTGCAGGGCCAGGGAGCATGGTTTGCCCTAGCCAAGCCTGGGTTTAATACAGAGGTTAAGGGTGTCTTCTGGCCACTAGCACCTGTAAGTTGCAGTCAGACCATGCAGTGACCAAGGATGTAAATGAAAAAAGTGGAATTGCACGAAATTTGACAGTTTAAACAAATTGCTGTCAGGCCAAAGGGATTTGGGTATTTCCCTTTAAAAAACTCCCACCCCTCTATATCCACCCCATACAAAAATCTGGCCTTCCCATGCTGCTATACATTTCCAAGAGCAGAGCTGTGGTTTAAGGCAATGCAGTGTGGAAAAGGGATTGCTGAGCTGGCAGAAACAATTCCCAAATGGTTGATTCTCTGGCCAGCCCTGCACTGCCAGGAGGTTTGCTGCATAGGAAGCCCATGGCCGCTAGAGGTTCCTCTCAGCCTCGTCCTGTGCCTCCATCCCCAGTAAATCCATCCTTGCAATCCAAAAGGGCTTTTTTTGCATGGTTTCTGAAGATGACCTGAGCCTTAAATACAATAAATCAGAATTTTACAACTCCCTTAAAGGCTGTAAACTTAATCATGAAGGTGCTTAGTAGCAGGAAGGTGTAAGTGAGGGTTCATGAGGAGCTGAGTAGTGCAGGCAGGTGTTTTGGGACCTTGCAGCTGCTGTAAACCCAGTGACTGAGACCTGAGAGGGGAACATGCTTGATTGCATCAGGCAGCAGAAGCTTGGTGCCCCACCTAGAAAGCGTGGTGGTGGGAAGGTCCTGGATGATGTCTCGGGGCTGGTAGCAGCTGCAGGAGCCTGAACTGGAAAAGGAAGGCTGTGCTGTGTCTTGCTGTGCTGCTGCACTGTGAGAAGAGCTTGCTGTTTGCCAGTTGTGCTTTTTTTTTCTGGATTTTTGGTACAGGCTTTTGTGTAAATGTCTCAGAGACACCTGCTTCTTTGAGAGATATTTTATAACCAGCTGTGGCACAACATTGCTTCTGGCATCAAATTTAAAAGGGTTTCTGCCTTTTAAAGCCCCTCACTGGGTGCTTCCAACTCTGCCCTGCTACTGCCCTTCCCAAGCACTGCTTTGGGCTGCAGAGCCTGTGCCTGAGCCTCTGGGAGGGTCGTGGCTCCACTCCTTGGCTGTACTCTGATGACATAGGCTGCTGCTGACTGATTTCAGACCTCCTCTTAGGTGGAGCTGGGTACAGAACTCAGCTGGGGAAAAGTGAAGTATGTTTGTTCCTGCTTTGCAAACCTGCAGCTGGCTGCTGCTGGGCGCGGGTAGATAAGGCACCAGGACTGTTAGCACTGTCCTGAACCCAGGGATGCACCTCCCATTGCTGACACAGCTTCAGTCCGTGGCCTGCGTGAACTGCATTGAGTCACCTCCCTTTCCGTGGTTAAATGCCATTCAGAGTTATAGTTGTGCCCTCCACGAGTCATTGACTGAAAGGTTTCTGACTGGGCTTATCCTCCTGATCCCTTAGCCATGAGATGGAGGCAGATCTGGAATCCCATGGGGAAAAGCGCAAGCCCAGCAAGCCAGTGATCAGCACCTCATCCTCCCAGCCTGCATGATGCTGGATCTTCTGTCCCATAAATGACTGGGAGTACAGATTTTTGAACCGTGAGCATTCCAGAGCAGCACTGACATTGGCTGCACCAGCTCAGCAGCCTAGCTGGCTGCAGCCAGAACTCTTCCACTGGCAGTGGCTGGGGCACAGTCTGTTCCTCTTCCATAAACGTTCTCCTTGTGCTGAAATCCTTCTCCTTAAACTTCTTTGGGTTTATGTGAAGACCCACTTTTCCCCCTCTGTGCAGCTCTTGGCTCTGCTGCAGGGATCCAATCCCTCTCCTAGAAGTTTTTTTTCTATTTGCATCCTTACCTGCTGCAGGGGTCTTGAGTACGCTGTGCTTGGCACACTCAGCTTGATGATGCTCTGAATTCAAGGCCAAGAAAGGCCACAAGTCAAATGAGGTTGCCTGCTCACTGTGAATTCTGTAGAGCAGCAACTTGTCCAGTTTTCTTCAAGGGAGGTTTAGGGCTGAAACTCCACAAACTATCGCTGCTGAACTGGATCCAAGTGTACATCCAGACCAGTATCTTATAAATGGACTTCCTGCATGGTAAATCACACCTGCCTGAGGATAGCCCTGCCAGCTGCAGCAGCATGACAGTGGCCATGGGGCTGCTGCTGAGCTGTGGTGCCCTGCAGTCTGAATTCTGACAGACAGCTGGCACAAGAGGTCATCTTCATCAGTCCTTGGCACCCCCAGAGCTTTGCCACAAGCAGCTGTGTCTGTGTAGTGCAGCACTCTGCAGCCACCCCCTCCCCTCAGCTGGACAACAGGATAACCCTTGGGCACAGTTCAACAGTGGAACTGGGCTTCCTCACTGCTTCCACAGCCAAAATGCTGCAGGACTTCCCCATGGCCACAGTCAGATGAAGTTATTGGGGAAAGAGGCAGTAGTGTCTCAGAGATGTGAATTTCCCAAGGTTTGGCTGCCTGTTTCACAGAACCGGGCAGTGAACTCCAGCACTGCTTCCCACAGGGAAGGGCTGTGATGGGGCTGGAACCCTGCTGGGGAGCAGAATCTTGGTAACCCAGCCTTGAGACAAAGCCAGAGGCAAATGGATTTCAGCAATTCCACAGCTCACAGAAATACTTGTGGATGTCTGTAAGGATCTGTCTAACAAACAGTCATAATATCTCCCAAGTTCATTAGGCTTTTCTTGCACTTCAGAACACCAGCCACAGCTCCTGCAGGATACTATGCTCTTGTGGGGCAAAGTAATTCCCAGAGTCATGGCTTTCCTTTCAGCTCACCATGGGTTGTGCCCCAGGGTTGACTCCAGCTCGGAAACTGAACTCAGCAGACCAGCTGAGTTCAACTTAAGGACTGCAGAGCCATAACTCACAGAATTCCTGAGGGTATGGGTCTCCTCGGGATGGCTTTCTTCCCTAATGAGCAATAACAGACTCATGAACAGATTTTTGAAATTGCAGAAGTGGAAACCACAGGAGGAATAACTGACTCACTGAGGAAATCTTATTAATGTGTTCAACAAAGTCTTCGGGTGGAGGCAGGGGCAAGTTAGGGCTTTCCAAGGAAGTGTGGGAACACCTCTCCGGACCAGCTGCCTGCCTTGTGCTCAGCCCTCTGACAGTGTTGGAGACACCTCCAGCTCAAAGCAGTCTCTTGGGGAGCATTTCTAGCCCATATTTAGGAGGGAAATGCTACTCCTCTGATTGGTGGGAGAAGATGTTTGCTCTAGCCTATTCCCTGGGTCAGAGCAACCTGCAGCTGGGTCAGATCCAGTCCCAATTCCTGGGCTGTCCTGAGAGCTGTTTGCAAAGAAGAGGGTTCAGGGTTGCCCAAAGGAAGTGGAAGAAAAAAAGTGTGCTGTAAACCAATACAAACATACCAGGCAGAAGGTTTTGGCATGATTTGCTCATGACCTTTGCCATGGTCTGTCCCTCAGGTGGCCAGAGCCTGCTTGCTGGGACTGGATATGTGTTTCCTTATACACACAGCAAGGGTACACTCCAGTCAGCTCCCACCCTGCCTTTATGCTGGTTTTCTTGGGCAGGGGATTGTTTTTAAGGGTTTAATATTTAATCTGTGCTCTACTGAAGAGGAGAACTTGTAGAGGTCACAAGAGCCTGGGAGATGGCTGCTCAAGGTCCTCATCCTTCCCAGGCTCTGTGCCTCCAGCCTGGGAGGTTTTCAGAAGGGCAGGGATGTGAAATCTAGGGATGTGAATCCATGTGAAAAGCCACTTGCCAGGGATGATGAAAGGCACATGATGAATGTACCCCTCCAGGCAGAAGAGCTGCACTGCAAGCACAGGGAAGAGGGAAGACAGGGAAATTTTGAATTTCTGGCAGTTTTCTGCAGAAACACACTGCACTGAGCAGGAGCAATCATGTCCAACAGTGAGCCCTTGTGGTCCCAGGCACTGCCACAGCAGTGCTGATCCCCCTGGTCACACCAAGGCTGTAGGACCAGCTCTGTTCCTGCTTATGCATGGGATCAGGGTCTCCCTTCTCCCAAGGCTGCAGAAATGGGGATTATCCAACAGGTCGCACCTGGTGCCTAGAGCCACCACTGTCCCCTATGGAGCAGTCCTGCCCTGGCCCCAAACAACCCTGGTGTTCTCCAAAGGACCTTGTCCTGAACCCATCCTCCCTGCTGCTGGTCCCTCACCATCACCAAAACAACCACGGATGGATCTGTCCTGAATGCCCTTGTGGGCCAAAAATCCCTATAACCTAATCCCAAGTGTCTCCTGCTGCCCTTCCTGCAGGCTGTGCCATCCCCAGGGCTGCATGGTGAGATCCACCTCCCACCCAGCAGCCCCAGCTGGGAGCTCTGAGCCTGCAGATCCCAGTGAGATGCAGAGATCTCAATCCAGGGGCTGCTGCAGCACTTGGGAGTTTTTCTGCAAGCATGGAAATGGGGAGGGAGGGCTGGACCACGAGGATGGAGCCCAGGGAACAAGCAGTAGCCGGGTGAGCCAGTGCCTCAGCAGATATTACTAATACACATGTACAGGCATTCTGTAATAACGAGCTATTCCTGAGCTCAGCTTCCCTGTGTGATCCTGACTGTGTCAGCTGATGGGGAAAAAATCCTCTGTGTGGAAGAAATGGCTGTTCCTTGGAAAGGCATGGGACTGTGCAGGCCATCTCTCGCCTCTGGGCTCAGCCAGCCTGGAGCCAGCTGTGTGTGAGGGATGGATGAGGACAGAGCCTTGTGTATCTGGGAGGGAAGATGGAGGAGGGACCAAACTGAGATTTGGTTGAGATGTTTGGCTGGGTGGAGGCTCCCTGTTCTGATCTTAGTATGGAGCTGCAATCTAATCACAGTCCCCGTCTGTTGAAGGGAGGTGTCCTCCCTTTCTCAGCACACACCAAGCATGTCCAGCGGCCTTCTCAGTCCAGGGAAAGGAGAGTGTTTGGAAGAGACTCCAGTGCAGGACCAGGCTGTGAGGACATCATGTGTCTGTGCTCATCCCAGCTGTCTCCAGTTTCCATCAGAGACTAAAGGTGATGGTGTTTCCCCCTTTCCCAAAAGGAATCACAAAGCCAGTTTTATGCCCCCTGTAAAACCTCTTGTTTTTTTAACCCTCAAAGCAGTGCTGGAAAACACAGTGCTTGATTGTCACTTTTATTTTTCCCCAGGCTTCATGCCATGTCTGTCCTTACTCTGGCTCTCTGAACAATGCCTAAACTTTCTGAACAAATAAACAAAATACATAAAATCAGCTTCTCTTAATCTGTTCAACATATGCTGCCCTTTAATTTCTATGCTGTACTTAGAGGATATAGTAGAAAGAGGAACCAGTTGTTTTCATATCTCCCTCACATCTTTCCACTGAGTCTCCTCTCCCTCTTCCCCTTTTCTGAGCCAACATCCCTGTATGATCTTTTGTCATCTGCAAACGCTCTTGCCCTTTTCATCTGCAGCCACTGAACTTTGCTATCTTGGCTGTGTCTTCTCCAAAACTCAGTGATTAATTCAGCCATGGCTCTGCCCCAGCAAGGAACCCAAACTGAAGCTGTCTCTGCAGTAGGGAACACCTGCAGAGCCCATGACAACTGTCTGTGGTCAACAGTGGCCAGTGACACCTGGCCTGTGCCAGCCATGATGTAGCCACAAGCCCAGGGCAGTGACCATGCTCTTTGCTGGGCACTGCTGAGACACCTCTGGTTCTGGGGTCCTCACAAAAAGAAAGACACTGAGGGGCTGGAGTGTGTCCAGGGCAGGGAACAGAGCTGGGAAGGGGCTGGAGCAGCAGGAGCAGCTGAGGGAGCTGGGAAAGGGGCTCAGCCTGGAGAAAAGGAGGCTCAGGGGGCCCTTCTGGATCTGCACAACTCCCTGACAGGAGGGGACAGCCGGGGGGAGTTGGGCTCTGATCCCAGGGAACAGGGACAGGATGAGAGGAAATGGCCTCAAGTTGTGCCAGGGGAGGTTCAGGTTGGTTATTAGAGAAAAATTCTCCATGGAAAGGGTGGTTGGGCGTTGGCACAGGCTGCCCAGGTAGTGATGGAATTGCTGTTCCTGAAAGTGTTCAAGAAACAAGTAGGCTTAGTATATTTGGGGACATGGTTAAGTGGTGGCCTTGGCCAAGATAGGGTAGTGCTTGGATTCAATGATCTCAGCTGTCTTTTCCAACCGAAGCAATTTCATGATGGATGGGCAGCCTAAAAAGCACTAGGAAACAGAAGACTGAGCTTTGGAAACCCAGGGGACATTATGCAGATCTGCTGCTTTGGTGGCATTGAGGTGAGCAGGTCCATGGCACACAGTAATTTCTGCTATCAAATATCATCTTTCTTGGGTATTTCAGCACCGAGGGCAGCACATCTACCAGCAGTGGTGGTCATGGGCTGAGGCCTGGGATTAACCTGTAGCACAAATGTAAATGGCTAGCAGGAACCTGTAGATAACCAGCTGCCCCCCACTCTACTGAAAATTTAACTGGAGACTTTCGGGGTATCTGGATTTCCCTGTGGTGTGTTCTCTTTGCTAGGTCAGGTCTGAATAAGGCCATCTTTGACAAGGCATGATGGAGCTTCCTTCAAAGGGGGTGTTGCATACCACTCCCATGGTAGATGATGAGTGTGGGCAGAGGAAGTCCCAGTCAGCCTGTGGCACACAAGACAGAGATGAGGCAGCCCCAGACTGGGGTCCCACATGGGTCTGCCTCCATTTTTCCTGGCTGCAGCAGCCAGAAACATTCAGGGCTCAGTTTCCTTTGCAGTGTGACAAATCCCAGCCCTGGGACTGGGCTGGTGGTGAAATCTGTGTTTTTTTCTTCTCTGTCCTGCCAAGGCAGCTCTAAAATACCATCTCTTGGGGCTGGGTATGTCCCTGGCTGCAGGCAGCAGCATTTGGTCTCCAGAGGCTTAGAAGAGAAGGCAGCTCATGAAGCCAGAGATGGGGCAGACCCTGAGAGTTCAGACCACCATACCTGGTCTCAGGATATGAATTTTGGGTCTGGATGAGCATTTCTTCCAACCCAAGAGGAACAGAAACTCCCTCCCACTGCCGCAGCTTTTTCTGCATTCTTGTAGTCTTGCTCCTTTCCAACTTGCTCGTTCCAGAGGAGGTGCCCATGCTTTTGGAAAACAGGTGCTGCTTCCCACAGCCGCCAGTGGCTACTGTGGGCCGCCCGCCCCGGGCGGGGTTCGTATAAGCAGATGTCACTTTGTCCCCATGTTTAGTCAGCTGTCCTCTCACCACTGGCAGGATGTTTCACAGTGGCGGTTGGAGGAGAGGAACTGCCTGCAAGGGAGACGTCAAACCCAGGAAATACAAAAATTACGCTTAAAAAGTCTCGTGCCTTTTTGCTCAACAGCAGCTCCAGGGGCAGCCAGGGCTTGGTTTTCCCCAGCAAACCGAGCAAGGAAACAGCCTGAGAGGGGAATAACCATAAACACATTCCTTCTGCCTTTCAGTCTGTCCTTCCTCAAGCAAAGCGATAGCTGAGTGCTGGTTAAGTTGGCTCACCTACAGCATTTTGGGTAGAGTGGTCCTGGGCAGCAGAGATGTGGCTAGGTAAGGCACAGGCTGCCACATCCTTTTCCTGACAGTGGGGCAGGGAGGTAAGGCCTTGGATATCCTGCCCCACTATGAACTATCAGGGGCTGCCAGAGGCCAGAGCACATCTCCCGTGGTCCCCCTAGCCAGGCAGAGTGACATTGGGGCACAGCCCAGAAATATATCTGCAGAAAAACTGGTCACCCCAACCCAGGCGTAGAACAATTGTTGGAGACAATCTGACCCTGTTTTGGCAAATTTCTTCACCCAGTCAAAAATATCCTTCTCTAAGTATATTAGTCAAGCCCAATGGAGAATGGGGGGGTAACACTGCATCCATGAGCTGAAGAGGACAGGAGCTTCAGGGGCTCCCAGACAGCTGCCACTGGGACCATCTCAGTCTCATCTCTAGCTCTTGAGGTGTCCATAGGCATGGGAATCCTGTGAGAGAGGCTAGCAGGCATGGTATGGCAGCATGCCAGAGGTGATGCTCCATCAGAGTGCAGAAGCCAAGGCAGGAGGAGCACAAGCACAGCAGCCGTGTAGGAATACATGGGAAGTGCCAGAGCGATTGGATTTAATTTGCTAATTGGTAGTGAGGACTCTGATATGAGCTGAGCGAGGCAGGGAGGGGAGAAGAGACTCCTGTCCTGGTGCATCTTGCGGCAGCGGTTCTTCAGTACCTCATGCTCAGCATCTCTGCAGGAAGGTGCTGTTCTGCCAGCCAGCCAAGGGTTTATCTCCCTCCCTACCTGCCAGGGCCACAGGCCAAGGGAGAGCTGGCAGCACAGTGAAGCAGGATGTGGGGGCAGAGCCATGGCACTGTCCCAGCTCAGTGACAAAGAACACATTGGGAGCAGCCCAGCACATGGTTCTGAAGCAGCTCCCACCCAGGCAGCAGAAAGTTTCTGCCCTCACCAGCCTGGATTTTCTCCCCCAAAATGGAGTGTAATGACCCAAAATCATCCTTCCCTTCCTTGGTGCCCTGTGACTGCCTTATTCTCAGCATCTGCCAGCAGTTCCATCTTCAAAAAGGTTGTGGCTGGGCCTGGGTTTGTCCTGTCACATCCTGTCCCCAACATGATCCTCTCCCCATGTCTTCAGGGCAGCTCCCAGTGCTGGAAAACATACCAGTTAAAAAAATATTTTTATATAACTTTAGCCAGATTTATTCACCTTTGCCCTGGGGGAAGGGAACTGAAGCTTCTTTCCAGGACATTGTTTCTCCAGGTGAGGCCTGATTGGCTTAACATAGCAACAGACTGGGAGTCAAAAAGACAAAAGGCCATCAACATCAAATACGGAA
This sequence comes from Pseudopodoces humilis, assembly GCF_049639895.1. Classification (NCBI taxonomy): domain Eukaryota; kingdom Metazoa; phylum Chordata; class Aves; order Passeriformes; family Paridae; genus Pseudopodoces; species Pseudopodoces humilis. The sequence goes on along the minus strand of NC_142217.1, from coordinate 2,317,516 downwards.
AGGACTTTAAAAAAATTGAAGAATGAAGATCTAATTAGCATCAGAGGCAAGGAGATTCAGATCCAATGGGAAACTGAATACTTGGGGTTACTCAACTCTGGACCAATGAACTTTGAAACAGTGCATCTCTGTGGGTTTTGACTGTAAAAAGTTTGGGGGAAATATTGTAAAAGCATGTATCATGGAATGATTCTCTCTGCACACCCAGGCTATGTGTGGATGAGATAATTTCTGTGGTACATGCTGGCTAGAACAACATCCTGGCTAGATAATAAAGTAATGCCTTGACTCTCTAACATAAAAATGTTGTTGAAGAGTTTTTGTTTTTCCCTAAGTTTCGGTGACACCAGGGCAGCAGGAGAATATCCACAGTTAGGAGAGTTCCAGTGGCATCCCAGGCTGGCTCCAGGCTCTCTCTGTGGGGTGGTGTCTGCCGTGGCTGTGGGAAGATAACAAATACTGCCTGCACCCACAAGCCTCTGGCAGGAAAAACCCATGGCTGGAAGACTCCAGTGCTGGACTAACCTGAGCACTGGGTTTGTACTTCTCTGGGTGTCTCTGCAGGGAGCCCTGGAGCATAGCCCACACATGGCTCCCAGCCACCAAGCATCCTTCCCACACTGCATCCCTGTCTCATCAAGCATCATGTCTCCAAAATTGCCTCTCCAGGATCTGTCAGCTGTTCCAGACCCCCATTTGCAGACCAGCTTCCCAAAAACCAGGAGTGGGATATGGTGGGAGGTTGGTGTTCTGGCTCTCAGTGTCTGCTTCCAAGATGCAGTGTAGGAACAGGATCCATGCTGGGAAAACCACATTGGCTCCTCTTAGAAATACAAACCCTGCTACGACAGCAGCCAGTGGGTTGCTGAAGGGTGCCAAGGGGAAGGGGGCATGCAGAGCCCACCCAATGCCCAAGAAGTTCCTGCCTTTTCCATGGGTAAAGGTGGAACCATACAGTGATGCCACAATGGAGAGAATCTCCCAACCCAACAGCAGGAGCCACACAATGTCCACCAGTAACTATGGTAACCCAGAGCAAATAAATGCTATTTTCAAACCACAGACAGAACCTCCTGATGGGAAGCCCTGGCTGATCCCCACTGCCAGCTGAGTGTTGGCAGCTGGCACAGCCCTGTGGAAGGAAGGATGAAGACCAGCCCCACACAATGTGTGGTCCTGGAGAGGCCCCTGACAGGGCATTTCAGGAATAGGATGGCAGAAAAAAAATAGTTTCTCTCCACACCATTCCCAGGAGCTGAAGAAACTGTAGGAACACGGATGTTTTCCCAGCTATAGTCACACAGAAGGACGGTGTGAAAAAGTGGAAAATCAGAGGGTTTATATTGGATGGGAAAGTCCTGGACAGAGAGATGGGAAAGGAAAGGTATTAGATCAGGGTAGATGGGGATATGGGATGGGATGGGATGGGATGGGATGGGATGGGATGGGATGGGATGGGATGGGATGGGATGGGATGGGATGGGATGGGATGGGATGGGATGGGATGGGATGGCTCATCAGGAAATCCAGCACTGATAAAATCCCAGGTAAGAGTTAACAGCTCAGTGTGGGCATCAGTTAATTAAGACCCAAACAGAGCAAGAGAAGCCCCATTTGCAAATGACCCAAAGTCCTGACTCAGGGAGAGAGGAGGAGCTGGGGGATGGGCCCCCAAGGCCCGTGACTCCTGCCCTGTGATTTCAGTGAGACACCACAGGAGACACTGAATGAGGAAGTTCTCCACAGGGTTTGGTGGATGGCCAGCGCTTGCTGCCGAGGCCGAGGGCAATGCATCAACTGCCAGACCTGCATTTCTCACATCAGTTGCAATTAACAGAACATTTACTGCCACATAAGAAGTCAAAAAACAGCTGCAATTGCTTTGTCACAACGTACCAGTACACCTGCATCATTATTCAGAAATGGCAATGACTATCATATCTGGCCATACTGTCATTACCTAAATACACCCTTAAGCATCCTGTGAAAAAATCATTATCAGCTACCTGTCTGCCCAGAAAATGACCAAAAGAAAGATGTACAGTTTGCAACCCCCTCAAGTTTCTTGACATACCTCATATATTTTTGAACAGTCTCAAGTTCCTTTGACCTTCAGGGACCTCCTAATCCCAGCACTAACTCACTTAGCTAGTGGGGCACTCACCTCCACTGGGTCTATCAGACCTCCAGACTGAAAGTCCACTGGGCTTGTCCTGAGCTGAGCTGCATTTTTAACACCTTAGCACCAAATTCCCTCATGGCACCCAGGGGACCAGAGCATTCCCTGCCAAAGCACCTCTGTCCTGCAATAGTGCAACTCCATGCTGGCACCTGTGTATGCAGACCTGCCCTGGAGGGACAGGGTGCTCCCAGCTGGCTTTCAGACCCCTTCCAAATTGCTTTGTGGCATGAGCAAAACTGCCAGCATTGCTGTGGCTTTTAGAAGCAGAACCCCTGGCAAACAGTTCTTCAACTTGCCAAAAAAGCAGCTGGGTCAGGGCAGGTCAGCAGCCCTGGAGTCCCATACATCAGCATGGAGTAGCCAGTCTCCAGCTCCTGCTCACTGGAAGCAGCTGACAGAGGCTGGAGCCCTCTAAAATTACTCTCCAGGATGTTTGGTCCATGTGCAGACAAGATCCAGGGCAGCAGGAGAGTCATCTGCCACTAGGCCGCTCAGAAAATACCCCCCAGAAGGTGGTGGCACCTACCACATGCACCTGCTGGAAAGCCCACTTCATCCCTCTGCTCCTTCCTTGGCAAGAGAACAGGCAACCCAAAATCCCTCTTAGGCTAGGTTTGGTTTGGTGTGGTGCCATGCCATGCTGTGTGATGAATTCAGCTCAAAAGAAAAAGGCAGAACTGGAGGTGCCACCCTCACGTCCCCCAGGCAAATGTGGGTGTGTTGGTGCCAGCCTGGTGAGTGCCCGGCGCCAGGGCGAGGGGGTGAGTGCTGGTTGCTGTGGGAACAGGAATTCGGGTTTTTCTGCATTCAGGCTCTGGCTCTTTGCCTTTGATGTTGTGTTTGCCTCCCAGTTTGCTTTGAATTTTGTTCCCTCCTTCCATTGCCCTTTCCCTGAGGAAGAAATAACCGTGTACCTCCACAAGGCAGAAGCAGAACTGGCATGAGAGCCTTGGTGTCCCCACTGAGGGGTGGCAGGGGTACAGTGACATCCTGGGTAGGGCTGGGTGTGTGCAGCAACCATGGGGTCAGAACAGAGCCAGGTTTGACTGAGAGCCCCCAGCCAAGGATGCCACCGCTCTCAGGTCTGCAGGGGCCAGGAGGCGCAGCTGCAGTAGCAGTGCTGCTGGTGGTGGGAGCGCCACAGTTCTTTCAAACAGCAGTATTGTAGAAAGGACTTAAATTACTTTTGGGTACCTGCTGCAGCACAGCAGGCATGACGGAGAGCTGGGAGAGGTCACATGTGCTGTCACTAGTATACAAATAGTCCTTCCCTTCCTCTGGCCCACATGGACTTTGTGCATTCTTGTGTCCATACACTCCACTGATCACAGCCACACCTGGGCCACCAGTGTGGCTCCACGGGCATCTCAGGAGGATGCTTGGACCACAGTCCCTCCATTGGCCTGATCAGTCCAGGGTAGTGTGGAGAGAGTGAGGAGGACTGGGCAGTCCTGGGTGAGTGAAATGAGGTGGATGCTCTAGTTTTCAGCACCCAGACCTTCCCTCTGCGCAAACCTTTAAGGGTGCTGGCACCAGCATGTGTAGTGGGAACCATGCTAACTCCACCATGACCTCCGTGGCTCCCCCTGGGTAGGAGGAGGCTGAATAAATACATGCCAAGGAAAATGTAAAATGCAATGTTTTGAAAGGAAATTTTGTTGCCAAGAGCTTAAAAATATATCCTTGCTGTGAATCAGCAAATTCAGGTGAATTTATTGGACCTTTAGTACTGGAGAACTGAGACCCAGAGGCACTGAGGAGTCCCATACAAAGAGCATGGGAGGAGAAGAAGAAAAAAGAGGGCTTGGCTCAAGGTGCCTGACCACAATGCAGGAGCAAGGAGACTCCCAGTATCCCGCAGTTCCAAAGGGTGGAGGGAGGGAAGCTCGGCCCTTGGGGCCCCACTGCTCAGCATCTCCAGAGACACGGCATCCCCAAAGCGCCACCACCGCCACAACTCGTGAGCTCACAGCTACAAGGAGGCTCTTTGTTCGCTGGGATGGCTGCTCGCTGGCAGATGGAGCAATGAGTGGGGATGGGACCGGATGATCTGTGAGAAGCCACCAGCCAGTGAGGGGCAGCGGGGCTGGGGCTGTGGGTGGCATGGAATTGGCACAGCATCCTAGCCGGACACAGCATGATGGTGTGTGCATCTATGGAGCGGCTCCATTTGCAGCCAGGGCTGCCCACTGGGACCCGGGAGAGGCACAGGGAGGCAGCAGGTGCAGGCACAAGGGGAAGAGCATTCTCTAGGGGCCCCTAAAATCCACCCTGGGCCCTGTGTTCCTGCTCCAAATATTGATGCTGGTGCTGCTCCAGTCTGTTGGTGTCCTTGAGGCTTCGAAGCTCTCACCCAACAACATGGCAGCACCCATCACCCATGGATAAATTCCATGGGGCAGATATCTGGGCTCATCCCTGCCAGCCAGGAAGCTCTGATGGGCTCTGCACCCTGCAGGGTCCCCTCACTGCAACCAGACCAGGCACAGTGTTGGGAGAGATGTCCAGTCTAGGTGAGGGCTGGTGGCCAGCCCTGGTGAGCACCAGGAGGGCACAGACCTGAGCACCAGGGTGGGATGAGGCACCACTCCTCACCCTCTCAGAACCAGTGTGCCCTGATGCCAGTCCACAGCACATGCCAGCCAGCTCTACCCACTGCAGTGCCAGGGCCCTTTGTGCTCAAGCAGCAGCAAGGAATTTGCCAAAGTAAATCCTGACCTCAGTTTCCCTGTGGGCTCTAACAAGGCTGAGATGTCCAGAAAAGTGGCAACACAGGGTAAAAGGCAGGTGGCCCTTGAGTAATTAAGAGATCTCGTGTTTGAGGACACAGAAGGCTCAGCCATATTTGTGGCAGCAGAAACTCTTAATGAACATCCAGATCCTGGATAACAGAATGGCATCAGTCACCCTTCCAGGATGGGCTGTAGGAACATCCCCCTGGGATGTTTTGGGGTGGGGTTGGCTCAGAGGACTGCCTGCAGGAGAGAGCAGGTGGCAGAGCCTATGGAGGGATGATACCATGGTTCAGACCCAGCCCACCCACTCTCCTCCAGCCCGGGGGAAAGGATGGGCTGGAGGCTGGCTGTCACATGTAGAGTAAAATGTGACCTCCTGAGTAGTACACAAAGATTTTTACAGTTTGAACAGTAGAATGTTGTCACCATAAGGTGCCTTCTTTGTTAAAATACCCCACGCTGTGTCATGTTTGTTAAATCCCAATGTTGTTGTACCAGCCTTGTTAATGGCCACTTGGCTTTGCATATTGCCTCTGCTGCTCCCAGCACCCCCCAGAATGTGATGAGCCAAACTCCCATGGGGGGTAGCACCCAGGGGAAGTGGGATTAACATCTAAAGACCCCTAGAATCAGCGAGCCAGGGCACAAACCGGACTCCAAACTACACGGAGGACCAAGGGAGAACATTGAGCAACTTCCTGATGTTGCAGACCTTGTTGCCATAAATACAACACTTGCTATCCATGACTATCCTAGGTTTACAATGAGCCACAGTCTGCCTGGGGACTCTCGTGAGGATGGAAGCCCCAGCTCTGCCACGTGGCAAAGCTGAACACCTTCTCCTCTGGGTGGTCCATTGGGAACAGCAGTGGTCGAACTCCCCCACCCAGAGCTGACCTCAATAAAGGCATTAAAGATGGAGCTGGTTTCCTTGCCTATTCTTTTCATCACATCCAAGGGAACAGGATTGATGGATGGAAAGGGTGTAGAACTCTCAACAGAAGCTACTGGTATTGAACCCTGGGAGGATGTGGAATACAGGGGATGGAAGCCCCTAGACGGGACCCCAAGTCAGCAAGACCCCATGGGTAGAGCTGATGCCTCATGGGAAGCCCACGACAGGTCACCACAGCTCAGGTAACAAGGCCTGACAGTGAATGGGGCACAGCATTGCAGGCAAGGCACAGGGCAGGTAGCACATGGCACGCAGGATGTGCTGTGGAGGACATGGCACCGGGGTCACGGCACATGGGACACAGGACATGACATATGGGATGCATCGTGGGGAGCGCGGCACCGGAACACGGACACGGGGATACACGGCAGAAGCCGCGTCCAAGGATCAGGTCACGAGGACACGGCCCGAGCGGTGCAGCAGGGACACGACACACGGACACGACAGAGGGACAGGGGACATGGACATGGGGACACGACACAAGCATCCCCGGCCCGGGGAAAAGCCGCCGCCGCGTGGGCGGGTCCGTAACTGGACACGCCCCTTATGCTAATGAGAGCTGAATCACGCTCAGCGGACCGCGGCCTCCGGGCAGGACGGGCTCACCCGGGCAGCGCGGAGGGGGGAGCGAGGGCAGGGGATCAGAGCCGGGCTGCCGGCGCGGCGAAGGGCGGCCACCGCGACCCAGGGCGCCCGGGGAAGCCCAGATGCCTCTGGGCCTCGCCGGCGGCAGCGCCGCAGGAACGGGGCCGGGGCGCGGGGGGAACGGGTGAGGAGCGTGCGGGCGAGCGTCCCCCCTGCCGCGCGCGTGGTCTGGGCCGAGGGCGGGGCGGGAGGGGGCGGTGGGTACGATCACGTGACGGACGGGCCGCCGCCATTTTGTCCTGCGGAGGCCGTATTTAGGGGGCAGCGGGCGCGCGGCGGCCACTCCCGCCGCGACGGAGCTGCCGTGTCCCGGGCCCCGCCGCCGCCCGCCCCGCGCCCCCGCCCCGGCTCCCTCCGCCCCGCCCGCTCCCGCCGCGCCTCCGCCATTTTGTGGCCGAGCACTGCCCGCCAAGGACCGGCGCCGCGGCGGAGCTTTCCGCCTCTCCCCCGCCCTCTCGCGCTTCCAGTCCAGCGGCGCCTCGGCCCGGCCCGGTCCGCGCAGCCATGTCCTCCGGCGCCAGCCCTGAGTACGCCTCCTTCTTCGCCGTGATGGGCGCTTCGGCCGCCATGGTGTTTAGCGGTGAGCACTGACCGGCAACTGGAGGGGCCGGGGAGAGGGTGGGGAAGGGGGGGGAGCACGGTGTGGGGGAAGCGGCTTCTCATTTCCCTGCCACTCCCCCGCCCCGATGGGGCGCCATCGGCGGCGGGGGTCGGAATTCTTTGGGCCTTGGGGCGCCCCGCCCCGCTTCATCCGGGCTCTCGGGGGCAGCGGAGGGTCCGTGCCGGTGATGTCACCGCCGGCGGAGCCCCCGTAGCCACGTGACTGCGGCGGCGCCGCCCAGGCGGACCCCCCTCGCCCCTTCCTCCGGGCAGCCGCGGGTTAGGGTCTCCCCGGTGGCCCCGCGGGGCGCGGTGGCGAGGGGGTTGTCTTGGCGCCGTCTGCCCGTGGAATCCCCGGGGCTCTGCCTGCCCTGGCCTCCGCAGCGGCGACGTTTCTCCGTTTCTCCCACCGTGAATCGGTGGTGGTTGGTGTTTAAACCATTCCCTGGATAATGCGAGACTAGTTTTCAGCGGGATTAAACATAAATGTGCGGTCGTTTGGCGGGCAGTCTGCCGTAGAGGCGTTAATGCCATTGCAGGCAATGGACAGGCTCCTGAACTACCCCGTGGAACGGGGATGCCGGGGCACGGGGGAAGCCCTGCTCCATGGCCCTCCCTCTGCGTCTCTAGGCAGCGAACTCGGTGCGGTGTAAATTGGGTCATCCTGCGGCACCGCTCTTCCCACTGAAGGAGCACAGATGTAGGGATCATAAATGCTGATTTACGCCAGAAAGACCATCCTTTAATGCCTTGATTCTCAGAGCCTTTTTAAACCTCCTGCAGAAGGTGACTGCTGTTCTGCACAGCATTTGCTGCTCCCTGATGGGTGCAGACCTGCTGTTTCCTTTGGGATGTAACATGGAGAAGGCTTTAGCTGTTTTTTTCCCAAATGCAGGTGTCACATGGGAATAAAACAAATAGGAACCGATTTGGCCTTCCCTTCTGAAGGCTTAGCCCATGTCTCCACAGACATGAACATACTGACTTGTCTTCGTCTCTCACCTCATTTGGCACCCTTCTAGTATTGAATTTGTTGTGGCTCAAGCTGTGTAAGTGCTGCTTGGGATCTCATTGTGTCATATGATCCTCATATGGCCTCTGGGATGGTGGCTGGGTCTGCAGGATGGATTTAGGGAAGCTGCCCTTGATTTATGAGTGTGGGAGATGAAATCACGCAGAGAGCCAAGTGGACTGTGGATTAAAACTAGTGTTTGAAAGGAAGCTATCTAGCCATGCTGGTGTGGGCACCATGGACTGGTTCCACACCAGCCACATTTGTGACTTGATTTCTTGATAAAACAAAAGTTTGGTTGGCCGTGTTTAGTCTTGCTTAGTTTGTACCTGGTGGTGGGATGCGGATGTCCACGCTGAGAGCAGTCAGTGGCTTGCCACCTTGGATTTCAGACATTGTACTCACGCTTGACAGGTAAGAATTTTCCTGAAAACTCAATGGTTGAAATGCCATAGGAGCCAGAGTTGGGACTGCTGACCTACCTGCCTCTTGGCTACTAAAGATAATGGAAGAAGAAACTAAGACCTAGTTACTTGTTGGGAAAAAATAATCAGCAGTTCACTGCATTTTGCAAAATGGTTCTAAATAGTGAGATTTCTTTCCAAGGAAGGAATTGCTGGTTTCCTCTTGCAGAATGGATTTTGGAACATGGCTGTATGGCTTTAGACACCAGGTTTGCAACATGTGAGTGTGCTTCAGCTGAAGCATCAGTGAGGGATGTGGACTTGAGTCAGCGCTTTAACAGGAATTTGGAGTTGTGCTGGCGTGCCTGAACCAGCAGGGAAGCCTTTCCTAGAAGCTGCAGTATGACAGCGTGGTGCTGTGGGATTGCAAGGGAAAGGTTTGAGATGGGGAATGCAAAGTCGCTGCATAAGCTGTATTGATGAAGGTTTGGTGTCTGTCATGTGGCAGATGGTTTGTGAGAGGTCCTTGATGCAGAATCTCTGTCAGGTAGTTCTGCATTCATTGAGCTTAGAGGTCTTTCCTGACCTCAGTGATGTTGTAATACCAGTAGGTCTGAGCCATGCAAGGTACTCTTGCCAGGGCCAGTGATGGGTTCAGGTGCTGAACAACAGGTTATAGATACTGCTAATGGGAAATTGTTTCTTAGATGTGACTGTTCAGTGAAGCGGTTTATATTTTTAAGGCAAAATGGCAGAGGTGTCAACATAGGATAAACTAAAACTTGCAGCATTGTGTAGCTTTGTAACAGGCATGTGACATCACAGCATGTTCTGATGTTAGTTGTTAAAAAAATCACCTGGATTTTGAAGTAAGGAGCTAAATCTGGGCAAGCAGTGTAAAACTCTAAAATTGTCATGGATCAGTGTTAATTAGTGCAGTGATCATGTCTGACTCATGATGTATCCAAAGATCACATTCTTGTGGAGCTTGTAGTTCCAAGACATGTTTCTAGTAAACATGTTCAGGTTCTGTACTGTGCAAGCTAGTTTGATATGAAAACAAGTTACTTGGAGCAGTCCTGTGTGATATGTGAGCATTACTTGCTGATGGTAAATAGATAGCAGAACTTGTTCTGGTCAGCAGGAGACCAGAGACAAGAGCAGGCTGCTGTGACCTTGACCATCTTTGAGCCTGTCTGGTTATTTGCAGATTACAACTTGTTCTCATTGCTGCAGTTCCTTATTTCCCATGTTTGAAATGTGGTGGCTCAGGGTCAGGTGGTGTTGAGTGATTAAATTATTGTAGCTTTTCCATATGATTTGAGTGCACCAGAATAGACAAGTGTGGTGTTGGACAGAGCTGTTTGGTTCTGTGTGTGCTGGTGCTCTGTGCAAAGCTGTCACAGGTGTGCCCACTGTGCCCTCCATGGTGAGAGGAGTTGCCCCTAGGGCTGAACTCTCGCTGAGCTTTCAGTGCCTTCAATACCTGCTGCACTGCCAAGCAGCAGGAAGATTCCTCATGAAGAGAACTTTAGCCAACAGTATTAAATTAGTCCTGTGTCTTCCCATTTTTGCTGTAGAGCCAATGAAACAGTACTTTCTTTTTAAAGCAGGGCTTTAGATATTATAGCAGTTGGTTGGCTTTTAAGGTACCTCCATGGTGAAATAGCTGGCTCAGAACATGTTGCTTGATGCAGCTGACAGCCCTGCACAGTCTGATTCTGGGAGGCATCATGGCTATAAACAACTTGCATCCCCAAAGGCAAATGGCACCTGTGCTTCCCAAAATACTGTCTGAGAGGTGGGGAGGTGGAACAGGAGAGCTGCTTGCAGGTAAAAACGAAATGGCAGAATGCAGCTCAAGGTAATTTTCTGTTCCAAATGAGGGTCCTTGTGTTGTGGGCAGATGTATGAGCTACCAGAATGCAGCAGAGATTAGCTTAAGCCTTTGTCCTTAACAGCAGGTAAAGCAGTGGATGGCTAAGACCTGAGTGCTGTGACAGAAGTGAGGTAGGCGATATTTCTACAGCTTGAGAATGTGGGACAGCATCTCAACAAGGGCATCCTTTCCTCTCAGTAAATGCCAGTCTTGGGAACATCTGAAAATTGGATGGATCATCAGTATAAACCATTGGCTCTGCAGAATGTGGCTTAAGCAGTTATGCTGCAGTTTGTGCTATGGCTTCCTCATGGATCCCTGTGTCACCCTGGAGTCATTACACAGCCTGCAGGTGCTTTGTTTCTAGTGGGAACACTGGGAGCAGCAATGAATGTGGATGACAGCTACCTCAGGACCTCTTGGTCAGCTTCCTTTTTTCCTTCCTAGAACTGGCCTCTTCTGTCTCCAGAGCCTGACTGGTTGCACACAGATGTTGCAAGGTGAGCAGCATCCCAGCCTGACCAGGCTGTTGGGTACTCCTTGAAGCAATGGTTTACAGCAGTGTGTGCTTCTCCAGTGAGGCATAACTGGCTGCACTCACTTCCTTCAGGCTGTGTATTCTGTGAGCACAAGGCTTTGGGTCAGGCTGCTGTGGCCACGGGAGTGTCTGCTGGGTGCAGGCAGGGGACCTGGGCTATCCCATGCCACAGCAATGGGGCAGCAGAGTTGTGGGTGCTGCTGAGTGCTCTGAGCTCCCCTAAGACCTGCTGGTTGGGAAGCGGTCTTGCTAAGTGGTGTAACACAGTGCTCTGCCAGTCAGTACCAGGAATACACTGGTCACCCAACTTGTGAAATGGGTTATCTTTAAGGTGTTAGAAGGGAGCCTTTATGATGATAAGGGTCCGTAACAAGTGGCTGGATGGACTTTGCTGCTTACAGAAGGACAAACCTGTGCTCCATGCTATAAGTGTTTTACTATATTTACAAAATCAAAGAGCTCTGTGTGCTGTCGGGCAATTTAGAGTGTCAATTGAAGCAGCTCTTGGACAGTTGACTGGCAGATGCTTTATTTTCCTTTATTGCTATTACAGCTACGTCTCAAAGAGCTGGTGGTCTTCCAAGTTCTCAGATGTACTTACCCAATTGTAAAAGGCCTGCCAGACTTGGAGAATTTTTGATAATGCTGTAAGCTGACAGTGCCAGGCCTGGTGGAAATACCCACAGCCTTTCATTACATTTTGGAAGAAAAAAAAGCTGTCCCTAGTCCTGAAACAGATGATTCAGTAAAACGTTCAGAGTCTACAGCTTCCTGTAGGGCAACTTTGCTGTTTACTCTGCAGGTTTTCATTGGGGAACAGGCTTCAGCTGCTGTGATGGGAATTTGCATAGGCTCCGGTACAGTTCCCCTAATGCAGCTTGTCTGTTCTGTGGAGATCACCTGGGCTGAGCAGCAGGGTTTTTCCAAGGGTATCCATTTCTGTAACCTGAGGTGGGGTGGGAGGGGGCAGGGCCAGCCTGTGGGTGGCAGCCTGTTTCTTTGGAAGTGCCCAGGTTTCAGGCATGGCAAAGCGAGTACTGTACTTGACCTGGATGTCACCTCTAACATTTTTCCAGCCTTTTAAGAATAACCTGCTCAGGGATGAATAGATGTTGGTGAATTGGCAGGGAAGCGTGCCTACTGCAGAGGGCAACCCATTTGATAATGATTAGTTTTAAAAGGCTCCAGATGTAAGTGCTCATCCCTAATGGTCTTTCATGCTTGCTGTGATGGTAACCAGTGATGAGTTGAAGGAGTAAATCAAGTATTTCACAAGGGAGTTGACCTTTGAAACAGGTTTACTTGGGAGTAGGTGGTCTTGAATGATGTGCATTCCAACTTCTCTGTATTGTGACACCATTGAACTTCCAAATAGCATAATTCCTGGTTAGAGACCAGCATGGATTCCTTTTCTGGTGAACTCGATAGGTGGAGTGCATCTCCACCTGCCAGGTATATGTTTTGACAGGTCTGCCTCTTTAAAAGTACTGTTTGGAGCTTGCTTGGTCTGTACGTTAGAGGTGAGGGATCTGGATGGACTGACACAAAAAAAAGTCTTGGTGAGTAGGAGAGGTACAGCTCTTGCCCCATTTCCAGTGTGTGTCACAGACCTCCTCAAATCCTGTTCACTGAGATTTTGGAAAACATGCCCTTCCAATCAATCAGGAATATTTAAATGTAGCATATGAAATGCATGTGCTTCAGTTTTTCAGAGCTGCTGCAAGGTAGAGGTGAAGGTGTGCAAGAACATTGTCAAGGGTGTCCATGGCCCAAAACTGAGTGGCTGTACCACTAGAGGCTGGGTCATGGTGGGAAGCAGGTACTGTCTTTGACACCTTGCTTGTAATACTGGGATAATGTCAAATACCCAACGTGCCAGGCTAGTGAAGTGCTGTAAAGCTGCCTTGTAAGGTGCTGGAGATGTCTCTTGGTTGGGGTGGGGGTAAAGGCTTCCTTGGGAGTAGATGTCCCAAGCTCTGAAGCTCTGTGTGGCCACCAGTGGGAGTTCAGTAGAGGTTCAGTGGCATCTAAGGCTATCATGTGAAGACTGGTAAGCAGTTCTTTCGAGCTGTGTCTAAAACAAGTTCAAGGCATAAGATCTGGCCTCTTCTGGGCTTTTGACATGAAGCTGACAAACTTGTGCTGCACTGCCCTTCCACAGAAGCTTGAACAAGCTGACTTTCTGTAAGTGGAGTTACAAAATCACCTTCTCTAATACTTAGCTGCATTAATTGCAACACCCCTGAGTAGCTTAATGCTTGGAGGAGGTGACAACTGGTATAACTTTAAATAGTGAACTTCCGTCATGAGCCTCTGCATTTTTCCAGAGGTTTGTAAAATATTGCAGACAGAAGTGGTTTCTGCTAAATTCTGTACCCAGGGTAGATGGTGGAACCAGGATTTAGACCTAGTCCCAGCCATTAGAAGATGCTTCATCCAACAAAAACGGTTCCTAGTTCAAGTCAGTAGTTTCTTTCTAGACTTTGTAAGGGCTAGACTCTAAACAGAGCCTTCACTGAAATGGCTGATTAAGTCCATGTGCTAATTTCCAGGTTCATCTTATATTTGCAGATAGAACACGCTCATTGCTCAAGCTTCCTAACTTGGGTTCTAGTTCTGAATTGTCCAAAATATCCCTTCCCATCACTTGGTGCCAGTCAAGGTTCAAGAGCTTTGCTAGCACAGAGCAAATTGGTAGTTAATGAGACTTTCCCCTCAGGTTTTTGTAAATAAAACTGAACTTCCTTCTAAGAATGAACCTTGTGTTAGTGTAGCGGTGCTGTTTGTATGAATGGTCTGGTGCCAAGCCAGGAGGATGACTGCTCCAAAGATGGGCTTTATGGGAGTACTAAGTGAGAAGCAGGAAAGTATATATCCAAACTCCTCCAAATACATTCCAGCAACTCTTGTTGTGACAAGGTGCACAATCTCACACTTGGATACCAGTGCAAGGCAGTTACAGATCTTTGTGGAACAATCAGGTCTCCCTTGGAGAAACCTTAGTTTTCTGTGGGTGGAGCAAACTCAACTATTAAGTCTCAGAACAGTACAAAGACTTGAAATGTCTATGGTTTAAATACACTCCAGCAGTCTTTTAGAACAGATGCAAGAACATTTTCTTGCCAGATAGGGCTGACCTCTGAAGACAATCTTGATGGTGTCAGAAAAGGAGACTGCCTGCCCTTCCATATGCCTATCTCTGCTGCTTCAGGGACTTATTCCTGGCTGGCAGTTGACATGCATATCATCTCTGGGTGATGGTGAATGAAGTAGGAAGCTGGGAAGGAATTCCCAGAATACTCCCCAGTAAGCGTGGAAGGAAAGGTGTCTTTTCAAGTACTGCAGAATCAAAGAATGAGGCATTTGAGGAAGCTTCTGTGCGACTAATAAAAAGTTTTCAAGGCAGAAATTACTTCGGGGTTTTGCTAAAGGACACGGAATGATTCACACAAACATCTCAGTGGTATGACAGGAAAAGTAACTTTATTTTCTGACTTCAGTATTTATAGATTCTTGACAATGACCAGGGATTGGATAACTAAGTTACCACCTCCCTAATCACACTGGTCATGTGAAATGTCCATCAAAGGACGTTTCTTAGAAGGAATGTGTAAACACTTATGTTTACAGTTACTTTCCTGGGAAAGTAATTAAAAGGCTTAATTTTCAGGGTGACATCAGGGTAGTGCTTTGTTCTCTTCCAGCTGGTCTCAGGTACAGGTGATGGAGCCCATCATCCTATGCAGGTCTCTGTGTTGACAGACATGAGTGAACCTTAGGTGTAAGGTGGTTGTGGTCCTCTCTAACCTACAAGCCAAACTATTCTTTGTGATTGGATTGACAAATGTTTGGGCCCAAGGTGAGGTCACAGGTGAGGTCACCCTCTCCATGTGCCAGAATCTTTCTCCAAGGAATGACATGGAACAGTAGTATTTAAGCTTGTTTATATGTCTGATGAAGCTGCAGTGGCACGTTTAACTCCAGGGCCAAAGCATAGGCAAATGAGTTTTGTGGGAGAACAAGCCCCATGAAGATCTGTGCATTTGAACTCAGTTCAGGTGGCCCAGCTCTCAGCTGTGTTCTGCTGGGGTAGACAGATGTGCTTTGTTGAGCCTTGCATTGTGGACTCTGGGAGGTCACAACACAGGAGCTCCCCTTGAGACTGGGTTTTGGCCCCTAAGCAGGGGCATAGATGGCTGCTAGGGTGTGCCCTGCTGTGAAGCTGGCCTGGTAAGATACTCTGCTATCAGTAGTGTTTGAACATCACTTCTTACTCATCTTTGGAATAGGACTCTGGGTAGGTCACTTCCCCATCCCTTAGGGGAGTATTCCTGGCTGTCACATGACCATGTTCGTTTTGCACAGTCCTTCCTTATGCTGACTTAGCTGTTCTAACTGCAGCCTAGTGAAAGAAATGGTATTTGGGGATGTCTAATGCATTTTTTTTCTCTTCCAGCCTTGGGAGCTGCATATGGAACTGCAAAGAGTGGCACAGGTATTGCAGCCATGTCTGTCATGAGGCCTGAGCTGATCATGAAGTCCATCATCCCTGTGGTCATGGCTGGTATTATAGCAATCTATGGCCTCGTAGTGGCAGTGCTCATTGCCAATGCCCTCTCACCTGACATCACACTATTCAAGTAAGTTGGTGCATCCGGTGGGTCTGTTTTAGACTGTCCTGTCACTGTTTGATGCTTTGTGTGGGGGTGGTTTTGGCTCAAGGCCCCTGGAAGGGCTGGCAGTGCTAAATGCTGCTGGGCTAGGCTTAGGAGCACAGGCTAGATTCCAGTTGTCCTGCTGGATGCCTCAGCCCCGGTGGAGCCACCTGCTCTGTTGGTTGTACTGGCTGTCACAGATCAATCGGGCATCCCACTGCTCATGTGCAGGGGCTGTGGCTTAAAAGAAGCTGTGTGCAGGCAGCACTGGAATAGGAGGCAAAGCTTTGGTCATGATGCCAGACTCTAGACCTGGATGCACAGGTGTTTCCTATACTGTCTAAATAGTTCTGCTGTTGCCTGGGAGATGTAAGTAAATAATTAATATTGCTTTATGTGCTGGTAAATCAATCCTTGAGCTATACATCAGGCCTCTATAGCAGCTACAGTCTGAAACTTAATCTCCTTTTGGCTCCTCAGAACAGCTGGAACTGGTGTGATTGAGCCCTCTTGGAATTAAACAGTGCTGCTAAAGTGTGACAAGTATCTGTGTTGCTGTACAGGCTGTACCTATGAGCAGTGTGCTTGGCATAACATGACATGGTCTAAAACAGCAGATACAAATGGCCCTTTGCAATTACCAGGTGGGCAGACACTAATAGGGACTGCTCTCCTTCTTGGAAAACCAGACCATTCCTGCCCAGCTCCTGCTGTGCAAGACACCTGGATGTGCTGTGGCTGTATAAGGTTGCTGAAAGGTTGGAGATGAGCAGCTACTAACAGGCTGCAACAGCACTGTGGGACAGGCATTGTTGCAAGTGCTAGTAAGTGCTGCTCTGACACCATGCTGAGCCTGCTGGTGGCCAGATGAGCCCAGTAACTCAGTTTGATGTATGAGCCAAACACATGAACATCAGATGAAAAACATTCACTGCTGCCTGTTTCTTTAAGTATTAGAATCGGGAGTGTCAGTAAGCTTCTGCTTTGAGACATATTGGGCTTGTTGAAAGAGTTAGGGGCTTAAGGCTGGGTGTCCTGTTCTTTGCCACTGAAACTCTTGCGTCTCTGTCCCACAGGAGCTTCCTTCAGCTGGGTGCTGGCTTGAGCGTGGGTCTCAGCGGTCTGGCTGCTGGCTTTGCCATCGGCATTGTGGGCGATGCAGGTGTCCGGGGCACAGCACAGCAGCCCAGGTTATTTGTGGGGATGATCCTCATTTTGATCTTCGCTGAAGTCTTGGGTCTCTACGGCCTCATTGTTGCCCTTATCCTCTCCACGAAGTAAATGTTGCGGTATGATGTAAAGAGATGTAACAAATCTACATTTAACAAAAAAAAAGCTCCAGAATGAAAATGGTTTCTCCAATGTGTACAGTTGTCCCGATTTGGTAGTTGATCTCTTGTAAATGCGCAATATCTGTTAGTGACTCGTCTGTCCTGTGTGTACTTCAATATTAACTTGGATGGGCTGCTCCAAGCCTGCTGCATGGCTTGGAGTGGCCTGTGTGCAATTTTCCACCCATTGCTGTTAGTATTTTATGTATAAATATGAACTAGAAATGTAATTTTTTCTCTTCACTGGATGTTTATTTATAAAAGACTTGACATTCATACATCTATGGAGCAAGGATTTTCAATTTCCCATGCTATATATATTAATCTTATATATAGGTAGATTACACTGTGGGGTCAATTGTAAGTGCAGAGAATTCCTTGGATGTAATTTTGATTCTAAAGATTGCTGTAGTGTCCTGGTATTGGAGTATGAGAATTTTGTGTTTTATTACAGCAATTGTCTGAAACACTCCTGTGTTTCAATAGTAACTGCGTATGCTCCGGCATCAGTTGTGCACCCAGTGTTGGGTTACAAACTTCTACCATGTTTCCAAATAAAACTTCCTCACTACATTGCTGTAATGAGTCCCTGTCTCTGATTTCCAGCTGTTGCCCCTCCTTTGGGAAGAGGGTGAGGTCCCTCAAGGGAGGAGGTTCCTGAAGTGACTGGTCAGCATGCCAGAGTGATGCTGCCAGCTCTGCCACAACTTTCCCTTTCTCCTGGGCCGTGGCAGTGTGGTTCCCAGCTGCTGCCATGAGCCGTATTTGTGGTGAGCAGGGATGCGGGGCTGTGCTCACGCTGACCACATCTGGCTCAGTGTGGTGCTCTGTAAGCAGGGGTCAGGGAGAAAGGGTACAGGCTGCAGCCTGTGACCAGGAGAGGAGTGCCATTGTCAGGAAAGAAGCAGCCTGTCCTTGTGCTGGCCCTGCAGAAGCTGAGCTGCTTGGAAGCTGTACTGTGAACAGTAATTGCCTCTGAAGTACCTCAACAATAGTCCCATCAACAAAATGGCTTCAGTCAAGAACTTGTATTTTTATCTTTTAAATCACAGGACCATTTGAGCTGGGAGATACTGCTGCTGCAGCCGCTGAGTGTGGGAGCAGCCTTCTCTGGCCTGAGGATTTGAGTACTGCCAAGCTTATATGGGAAATACGTGTTGGACCCTTTCAGTGGTAAAGCTTGGTCCCAGTTAGCACTGGCAAGTCTGCAGCTTAGCAGAGCCAAATGTTCAAGCCAAATTGTTACTACTCACACCTGGTGCTAGCCTTTGGCATCAAAACAAGCTGATGCATGTGGAGGGATGTGTCACCTAGTTGGGAATGAAAATGCGTGTGTTTCACCAAGGTACCTGTCCAGTGAATGGTGCAGGTACCATGGAGAGATGTGGCCAGAACATAAGGAATTCACTGAAGCTGTTTGGAGCTTCTAACCTAGCAAGGGTGTTGCCCAGCCCAGGCCTGGTGCCACCATGTCCAACTCCTAAGCATTCAGGAGACTGTAGCTATGAGCCAATCATCCTGTCTGGGTCATCAACAATTAATACCAAAGGAATGGGTTTATATTTTTGCTGTTTGCTAAAACACTGATCTCTCTGCAGTTCCTCTCAGTGGACTGGGCTGGGCTGGTTTTGTTTGGGAAGGGCTTTGCCTTATAGCAGTGTGAGCAGAGGTGGTGGTGGGAGTGTACAGAGGCATAAGGTGACTAAAGGAAAATCCTATATGCCTGCTGAAGCAGGCAGGGGAAGGAAAAGTTCCTGATCTGAATTATTTTGGTCATTCTTTTCATCAGCAAAAGTAGTAGACTAAACCTCTGAATTAGGCTTCCCCAGGGTGGTCATAAAGGTTTATGGAATCTGTAGGTTAATTGTGTCTCACACTGGCTGCAGAGGGAGCTTTCCTGGTGCAGCTGGGAGATGAATCCTAAACCCAGGCTCTGGAGAGGATGCTGCATCCAGCTTGTCATTCTGGTGAGAGGAATTTAATCTGGCAAGTCAAATTGCGTGGGAGGAGAGGAGAGGGTCCTAGCTGAGGCTGCAAATATGCTTAACATCTGCTTTTACCTTCTGTAAGGAGACACCACTGCCAGTCTTCATGCCAGCTGACAAGAAAGTGAGCGAAATTGCATTAAAGAGAACAGCATCACCAACTGATTGAAAGGCCCCCTATTCTAATCACCCCTAAGGTCCCTTGTAGGTTGGTGACATTGTGTAGAGACAATTACTAGGTACTTGTAGAACCAATGCAGGGAAAATCCCTTCAATAGCATTTTGCTTCATGACTCAGAACATGAAGCCTTTGTCATTAGTATATACACTCATGCAAGAAAAGCAGAGCTGGGGTGAACATGGATTGGGGGAAGATCACTTTGTGCCAAGGACATACAAATTAACCCAGAGTCAAATTAACAGTCTGCACATGTTGTCTCAGCCATGACAGTGATGCTCTGAATCCTCTCGACTCCTGGCTGAAAACCCATATTTCAAGTCCTTCACTGGTAGTATTGCATCAGCACATTTCTCAAGTGATTTGGGGCATTAAGAATATGAGGGACCTTTGGGGTTTTTGAAATTCCTTTACTGCCAGGAGCATGGCAGCTCAGAGGGCAGTCTCATCTGGCAAGGACTGACTCAGTAGTCGATTTAGAAGAGGGGAAGGGGGTGGCAATGTCGGCACAGCCATGGTGCTTTGGTGCTCCGTGCGTGGCTGGGAGAGCTGCAGTGAGTCAGCCCTGCGGAGAGGAGAGGAGTGGGGCTCTGCAGCAGCGCAGGGACAGGGCCATCTGCAGTCAGTGCAGACTTGGGGAGGTTCAAGACCCACTGCCAGAGCTGCCAGCACAGACAATGCCTCCACGGAGCCTGCTGACCTTGTTCTTTGTTAACCCTTTCACACTGTTTTTTGGGGTTTTTTTCCAAAGGCTGCAAATTTTTTTTTCACTGCTGTTGGAGAAGTATTTTTAAGTATCAGGATTTTATCTGTGATTGCTCAGATTGGCTTTCCTGGGGAGATTTGGCTTACAGAAAAGCATAGGAACCTGGAAAAGTAAATAAACTTTGTGGAAATACAAATCTTGTTATGACAAACTGATCCCAGAAATCAAGTTGCTATTTCAAATTATAGAGTAACAGCAGAGCTAACAATTACAGGTCTCAGTAAACCTTGTTTTCTGGCTGACCACAGGGATACTGATTGTAGGGTATTCTGCTGTTTCCAGCCCACTGTACTGTCCAAACCATCACTGTGCTCAGGTGAGAGTTACTTGCCTCTGATGCACAGGACTTGCAACCTCTAGCCTTAGTTTTACAGCTATTAACCATCTTTTTCTCTTGTCATGATTAAATTGAACCCAGAGCAAGTCTTTGCAATGCCACTTGCCTTGGAGTGGGAATTTTCTGTTTCAGGTTCAAAGGATTGTGTCCCAAAATGCTTCTCCATTTTTGTTCCTGTTAAAGCTAATAAATGCTGTTATTTTTTCTGCAAGACGCACTTCAGTGAGCTCCTGGCAGCCACAGCTTTGCAACTCATATCAGTGGTTTTCAGCCAAGCTGGTTCTTGTGTCACAACACAAAAGCACACAGGCAAAAATCATGCCCTGATCTTCCAGTGTTTAGGGGCCAAGGCCTTATTTAGGGGCCCACACTGTACCCACAAGGTACCTGACAGCTCTCTCTGACCCGAGAGAGCACAAGCTGGGCAGGACAGCTCCTGGGGAACTGGTGGCTTGTCTTTGCCATTTCCTTTTTGCTGAGGGACAAGCTGCCCTCACCACAGGATCAAGTCTGTCTCTTCAGGATTCACCAAGGGGATACCAGGGACTGTGTGTTCTGGAGCCTTTTCTGGCACTTTGCACTGCCCAGTCTGTGCTGTTCCACCTGTGCTTTCTGCCTTTGGCAGAGAGGAAAAGGGTGACTTAAGTGGCAGAGAGTGAATTCAGCCACCCTTTCCTAATGGCTGTCTGCATGAGGTAGGCTGAGGACAAATCTTGGGAAATTGTGTATATTCCCAAGACTGGCAGTTTGTTCTAAGCAGCCTCCATGGCTCCTGTGTGCCTTGGAACAATTTCTTACACATCTTTGTGAGTGCTTGTGAAAATCAGAAGACAAGGCTATATTTCAACAGCCCCTCATGCAGCAGTAGTTCTGGCCCCAGCCCTGCTCCTGTAGCTGCTCCATGGGCTCCCAAGCTCCTCCCTAGTGTGCAGGTACAATTGCTCTTGCTGCCAGGCAATGTATCTAATTTGGGAATTGAGACAGGTTAAAAATAACTCATCCTGAAGGAAAAAAAATCCACATTTGCTGAGGAAAATGCAAGCAAAACTACAGCCTGTGATTCCCTCCACCTATTTCTGGGGCAGTGGGGAGAAATAATATGTAACTATTATTAGAGGAGTGTGCAGTATTGGCAATGCAAGACAGGGTTCATTTAATGCTGAGAAATAGAAGGAGAACATCCAAAGGAGTAAGACTTAGCAGTACATGCCATAAGCTGGGCTGGACGACATGCCTGCAGCCTCAAGGAGCAGATTCCTATCACTTGACACAGGCTGTTCAGTTCTCCCAGCAGTGCAGACAGGAGATCTCAGCGCTCTGATCCAGGCTGGGGACTGGCAGCCTGAAGAAGCCTTGGATCTGTGTGGCTGGGCAGGGTTCTCAGGTGAAGCTCTGTCACTGCTCTGGGTGGCCTGAAGTGGGAAATTTATGGTGGATGTTCCTATCTGTGCAGTCAGTATTTGTCTTTACCTCGGCATCTCTTCCACTGCCAGCTAATGTTACTGTCACAGCCCTGTTAGCTTATGTGTTCCTGGAGAAGAGACCTATTTTGACCACAGGCATTTTGGGTGCCATATATGCCTTCTGACATCCAAATTTGATTTAGCAGCTTGGATGGGTCCTTTCTTCTTCACAGACAGATAAGCAGGTGTAGTGGTTTTAGTTCAAAAATTGGGCAGAACTGAGCAGGACTGAGAGCTGTTTTTAGGATTCATTTTAATTTCTAATTTTGGGGTCTCCTCATCTCCACCTGTATGAAGATAAAAATAATTCCCAGCAATACAGTGCTGGGTGTCCCAGATGTCCATAATTTAATGAGGAAAACCTTACAGCTCATCCAGTTCTACCCCCTGCCACGGGCAGGGACACCTTCCACTATCCCAGGTTGCTCCAAGCCCCATCCAGCCTGGCCTTGGACACTGCCAGGGATCCAAGGGCAGCCACAGCTTCTCTGGGCAACCTGTGCCAGGGCCTCTCCACTCTCATAGCCAAGAAATTCTTCCCAATATCCCATCTAACCCTGCCCTCTGGCAGTGGGCCCCTCGTCCTGCCCTTCCAGGCACTTGTTCACAGTTCCTCCCCAGCTCTCCTGGAGCCCCTTTAAGCCCTGGAATGGGCTCTAAAGTTTCCATGGAGCCTTCTCCAGGTGAACACCCCCCCCCCCACCCCAGCTCTACCAGTCTGGCTCCAGAGCAGAGGGGCTCCAGTCTTTCGAACATCTCTGTGACCTGAAACCATTCTTAGCCTCAAATTCCCTAAACAGTTTCCCAGCCTCAACCAGCATCATTCCCATCTCTCCCTTTCAGGCCCCTTTCCCAGCATCCTGCTGACCATAGAAGCAGCTTGTAATGTGGACAAAAACTGACATCATAGAACTATTAAGCGCAGCTCAAAACCTAATTAAAATCGAATGGCAGGCCAGACAGGGATATTACATTCATTGACAATTGCATTCCCCATCATTTTGCTTTCCTGGGAGAAATTCATCATGTGGCTCATGTGCCAGAGCCCACAGTTGCTAGGTGGAGCCACATCTCGTCAGCTTCCCTCGGGTACACGGGGGCTAGTGGTGTCACGATGGGGGTCTCAGCATGAGGTCTCATGATGGAGTTCAGGATGGGGTCTTATGATGAGGTTTCACAATGGGGTCTCACGATGGGGTTCAGGATAGGATCTCACAAAGGGGTCTCGAGATGGGGGTTCAGGATGGGGTCTCACGAGGAGGGTTTCTGCCGCCGACCTTCTCAAGATGGCGGAGCCCTTCCCGTGATGGCGGCACCTCAGGGCTGGTCACGTGCCGCAGGACGGGTGGGGAATCCCGGCACGTGCCGAGCGTGCTCACGTGACCAGGAGCAGGCGGTGCTGCAGGGCGGGGCATCGCCGAGGCCGCGCCCCCGGGTCCCGGTGCCCCCGGCGTGGGGACAGCGCCGCGGACTCGGCGCTCATCGGGCACAGCAGTGGGGCTCGGTCGCACGGCCCCGCGGGGCTTGTTTCTTACAGCGTTGGCTCAGAGCGCTGGGCACCGGAGGGAGCTCACCCTCCGCTTGCCCCCGGGGCGGTGCTTCGGTGCCTCCGCCCCTCACCGGCTACCCAGTCCCGCGGCAGCGGCTCGCACCGGAGCCGCGGCCTGGCCTTGCTTCGCCACGCCCGCTTCCCGCCCTCTGCGCCGGCCACCGCGGGGTTCGCGGTTCCCGCCGGCTCCCGCTGCCCCGCGATGCCGTCCAACAAATCCGTCTCGGACGCGCCCATTGTCCAATTCACCAACTGCCGCATCCTGAGGGACCACCAGCTCCAGAGGTGAGGCGGGGGTACCGGCGCTACCGGAGTGGCTGGGGGTACCAGGGCTGTTGGGGATACCGTGATGTCTGGCGGTACCAGGGCTGTCCGGGGACATCGTCCGTGGGCACCAAGGCTGCGGGGGTACCAAGGGTGTGGGGGCTCCCAGACGGGCTGCCGACCTGACCTGACACCTGCAGTGCCGTGGGACGGTCGCCAGTTCCCCCTGTGCACTGTCTGTTGGTCCTCACCCCGCCGCGCTCCCACCATCCCGTGTCGGGTTTTGGAGGGAAGATGGGACGGGTGTGGTGCACGGTCCCTGCCGTTTTGTCTCTCTGCCAGCTCTCTGGCACTTTGGCTATCATCACCACCTTTGAGGGGCAGCCCATGAAAATCCTGTTCCCATGAGTTTTGTAGAGCCAGGCAGAGAGGGTCGCTGTGTCCCGAAGAGCAGCTGTGCTATGGCAGACATCGCAGAGGCCCTGGCAGGAGGTGCTGGTGGGATCCACTCTGCCCAGGATCACTGTCACTGGGGCACGGCAATCTGCTCCAGGTGCTGCAGATGGCACCAGAGCTTGGTGTGTGTGACTGTCCCTCCAGGGAGGACCTGTGGGTACGAGAGGGGAAGATCCTCAACCCAGAGAAACTCTTCTTTGACGAGAAAGGCTCTGCTGATGTCCAGCTGGACTGCAAGGACAGCATCATCGCCCCAGGTTTCATCGATGTCCAGATCAATGGTACAGTGAAGCTACATGCACTCACGGACTGGGGGTGTCCCGGGTTTGTCCATCCCTGACCCCCAGCCCCACTGCAGGTGTCCTGCCCATGACCATGTTTCAGCTGCTCAAGGCAGGTGTGAGTCACCCAACCAATGGCAAAGAGCAACTTTGCCTGTGGTTGCTGCTGTCGTGCAAGTGATCCCCTTTGGCCAGGTGAGAGTTTCCACTGAACTAATTTTTATCTATATTTTATCCTGTGCTGGCAGGATGCCTGCCCTACCCTTTCCAGGACGTGGGAGGAGAGGGCAAGACTTCCCAAGGGAACAATAACAATTAACTGCAGTAGCTCTCTTCAGAAGGAAATAGGGGCTTGTTCTATGGTAGCTAAAGTTGGAAGTCAGATCCCTTTTCAGCTGGGAATTGTAACATTTTGCCCTGCATCAAAATAAAAAGGTTGTGCTTGCAGAACACTGGGATGCTGTGGGGAAGAGCACTTCAGGGTGGCAGTGAAGGTGAGATTTGTACTTGTGGAACCTTGGAATGTAGGACAGAAGTGCTGGTGGAGCCCTCTGTGTCA
This sequence comes from Pseudopodoces humilis, assembly GCF_049639895.1. Taxonomy (NCBI): domain Eukaryota; kingdom Metazoa; phylum Chordata; class Aves; order Passeriformes; family Paridae; genus Pseudopodoces; species Pseudopodoces humilis. The sequence continues at coordinate 2,292,742 of NC_142217.1, read as the reverse complement.
GCACCCTACAAATGGAATATTTCCCTCCAGTCGCACAAAGTCTTTCTTTGGTGTTCCTGGATGGAACACACCCACTGGGGAAGCTGCAGTTTTCACTCCTGTTTTGTTTGTGGTGCAGGAGGCTTTGGGGTGGACTTCTCTCTGGCAACAGATGACTTCAAATCAGGTATTGACCTGGTCAGCCAGAAAATCCTCTCCCATGGAGTGACCTCTTTCTGTCCCACCCTGGTGACCTCTCCTCCATCTGTGTACCACCAGGTAAGGGGGTCTTCTCCCCTCCCATCTGCAGGGTGATCAGGGATTGAGGTTGGTATCAGAAGGAGGGTGGGCCAGCCCTGGGATAGCCCAGGACAGAAAAGCTGTCGGCATGAGGAGCTGGACTCTACCCTGGGTTTCTTGCCCTCAGCCTTTAGAATGCTGAGACAGCCATGTCTCCCGAGTGAGCTCTGTATACCAAGGCTTGGACATAGCTTTTCCTTTGTGGGCTGTGATGGTCTCAAGTGCTCCAGCTACAAATCTCCCTGCGGGCCTGACATTTGGGTCTGATTTGGCAGACTGGGGGGCTGTGTCTGGGTTGCTATGTCTGATGAACCCCTTTCTCTAGGTTCTCCCTCAGATCAGTGTAAGAAACGGTGGAGGCCATGGAGCAGGAATCCTGGGTAAGTGGATTTGTCCCTCTGTGGTACTACTGTTTGTCGGAAATTATCTTGTTCACAGTTGAAGTGAAAGAAGTTACAGAGCACAGACAGGGGCTGGAACTTTCAGTGGGAGGGATGCACAGAGGAGCACAGACCTTGTCCCTCAGGCTGTGCCTGGCCTTTGCTATACTTTCTGTCATTGTACACACACTGCTCCAGCTCCATTGAGGGCTCCTGGGGCAATGGCAGTAGGGTATCTTGGCTTGGCCAGGGGCTAGCACTGCATCTTCACTGTGCTGAGCTCACAGTTGCCTGAGCCATGTGTTTTGCTGCAGAAAAATGGCAAGAGTGTGACTGGAGCAGAGTAGACACAGTAGGTTTCTTGGTCCTTGTCAGGAAGAGGAAGGGTCATGGTTCTTTGTTCCTGTTTGGACAGGAGCCCACCTGGAAGGGCCATTCATCAGCAAGGAGAAGAAGGGTGCCCACCCAGAGCACTGCCTCCGCACCTTTGAGGCAGGTGCCTTCCAGGACCTGCTTGCTACCTACGGCTCCCTGGACTGTGTCCAGATAGTGACCCTGGCCCCTGAAATGAAGAGGAGCAGTGAGGTGATCCGGGAGCTCACCAAGCGGGGTATCTGCGTCTCCCTGGGTAAGGGCTGGGGCACCCAGGTCTTAGGGGGCCTCTGGCCACCCCTCCATTGGGGCTGTGGCATCTCTAACAGTGTCTTAGTCCAAGTGGACGGTGTGGGATTCTCTTTTGTCTGGCCTGTATGGAGATGACAGACCTGTCACAAATGGGGACCTCAATGTTGTCAATCTGTCATGGCAAGGGCCAAAGTTTGTATTGACTGAGGAGCTCCTGCAGTAAACACAAGGTGCTGTTCTAATACAGGGAAGAATGGCAGTCTTAGTTGGATGCTTGATGATGTGGAAGGGTTCAAACTCTGAAGTTCCACAGGTGAAATAATTTTCCAAAGGTTACTGTTAGTTTGATAACTCTGTTTTTCAACTGGAAATGCCTTAGGACCTTCTTCCTCCAACATCTCTCTGGCCTCTGACTTAAAACTGGCTGTGTTTTTCTTTTCCTTTGCTTCACAAACTCTTCTTTGTCTCGGATCACTTAAGAAGTCCTTTTTTATTAAAAAAAAAAAATAAAAGTGGGGGGAAGTTATTCAGGGTGAAATTAAACCTCAAGTGCAAAGGGCTTTCATACAACAGACTGTCTCTTATCTCACAGATAATGAACTCCAGAAAGACAAGGCTAGCCTACAGAGCTGCTGTCCTGTTGGGGAAACTGTATTTCTGGATAGTTTAATTCCCATATGCTTACCTGGCAAAGTCCCCACTGTTGTGAGGGTATCCTCTGATACCTCTCTACAAATCATTTAAGTTTCTGAGTCCAGCAAAGTGTGTCATTGGACCTCAAACCCAGCCTGAAGACAACATGCTGTGAGCAAGATAGCATTTGTGACAGCTGTGATGTGAACACTGAAGGAGTTCAGATGAAATACCCACCCTCAGAGTCCCCCCCCAGGTCATGACCAGACAAATCTGTGTCAAGGCTGCACCTCAGAGCTCAGGCCAGGGTGGCATTAGAGCATAGTCCAGTGATGGCATGTCTTTGCTTCTGTAGAGAAATCAGTGGAGAGATGGGCAGAGGAATCAGGCATTGGTCTGTGTTCCCAGGTCACTCAGTGGCTAATCTGTCCCAGGCTGAGGAGGCTGTGCAGCACGGAGCAACCTTCATCACTCACCTCTTCAATGCCATGCTGCCGGTGAGTCCCCAGAGGCACCTGCCCTGCTCCAAGACTGCTTTTGGGCTTTCTCTCCCACTCCCCATGGGTCTGTGTTCTCCCCAGCTGGTTTTGTACCATGCTTAGCAATGAGGTTCTGGCATTGAACATCCTGCTTTTTGGCTTCACATTCCTACTGCTGGATCTGAGATTCAAGGCTGTAGCAGAACTTTTGGAGTTCATCACCCGGAAGGACTAGGAAGTGTTGGTGGGTGAGAGTTGAACATGCCCTTGCTGTGTGCACCCAGACCCCCTCCTGTGTGTCGGCAGCAGGGTAGGGGGGGATTCTGCCCCACTCAAGTGAGACTCCACCTGCAGAGCTGCTTCCAGCCCTAGGGCAAACATCAGAAGGAGGTGGAGCTGCTGGAGAGAATATAGAGGCGGCCATGGAATTCCTCCAAGGGCTTAAGCCCCTCTGCTCTGGAGCCAGGCTGGGAGAGGTGGGGGTGCTCACCTGGATAAGAGAAGGCTCCAGGGAGACCTCAGAGCCTAAAGGGGCTCCAGGAGAGCTGGAGAAATTCTTTGGACAAGGGTGTAAAGTGGCAGGCCAAGGAAGAATGTCTTCTCACTGCTGGAGGGCAGGGTTAGTTGGAATACTGGGAAGAAATTCTTGGCTGTGAGAGTACTGAGAACCTAGCACAGGTTGCCTAGAGGAGCTGTGGCTGTCCCATCCCTGGAAGCATTCAAGGTCAGTTGAATGGGGATTGGAGCATGCTGGGATAGTGGAAGGTGTCACCACCCATGGCAGGGGTTGGGACAAGGTAATTTATGGTCCCTTGCAAACCATTCTGTGATTGGAAGCAATGCCCAGGTTTGGCTGGTAAAGCTGCTAGGCACTGTGTGATAGAGACGGCAGCTGCATCCCCTGCAGCCAGTGCATCCTGGTGATCCTCCACAGCTTGTCACCTCTCTCCCCTTGAGCAGTTCCACCACCGTGACCCTGGAATTGTGGGGCTGCTGACAAGTGACAAGATTCCTGCTGGGCGGAGGGTCTTCTACGGCATGATTTCTGATGGCATCCACACCAACCCTGCTGCCCTGCGCATCGCCCACCGAGCCCACCCCAAAGGTGAGCTATGGCAGTCCCCACAGTGTCACCAGCCACTCTGAGCACTGCACCATCTCCCAGAAGACATTCATGCTGCCCTTGCTGTCTGGAAGGTCACAGCCACATGTGCTGATCCCTCAGTCCTCTTGCTTTGGTGGGAGGTGGGTGGAGACATGTGGTCTCTCTCTGGTAGGGTCAACAGGGCACAGCGCTTGGAGCCTCAGCAAAATCAGATGCAGCGTTGACAGGGCCCCTTTCCTTGTGTTCTTCAGGGCTGGTGCTGGTGACAGATGCGATGGCTGGCATGGGGCTGGCACCAGGTCGGCACACGCTGGGTCAGCAGGTGGTGGAGATCGATGGGCTGAACACCTACATCGCAGGCAAGTGCTGTCCCTCTTGCTGAAGAGCTGGGGACAGTGCTGCCACTGGCACCATTTCTGAGGAGCTGAGCATACCTTGCTGTCCCTGTTGGCGTGTGGCAGCATTTGTGCTGTTCTCTTGGGTTTTCATGCCTGGTGGATCTGCAGTGACTTGGCCATAGGGATATTGAAACTCCTGGTAAAGAGGAGATGTGTGCCACCCTCGTGGAGGAATCTGTCCAGTTGTAGCTGTCTGCAACACCTTTGAAAGCCTCATTGCCCAGTGTCAAGGGTGCCAGAGGTTCAGGGTGTCAGTAAGGACAGAGAAATCTTAGAGATATTTATTGTCCCTTTTCTTTATTATAACACTACCACTTCTTGCTAGCTAAATCACCTTAGTTTCAAATTCCCAAGGAGATGACGACTGGAAAGGTATTTCAGAGAAGGAGCATTCCTTTCTCCATTCCCATCCTCTGGTAGCAGATGCTTGTATTGTGAGCTGGTTTCACCCAGTCCAGCTGGTCTGATAGTGGAGCTGGGGGTTACACCCACGTACTTCTTCCTGTCCTCCAGCAGGAAGTGCCTGCAGGCCCTTCAGCTTGCTCCTCCTGCCACCCAGGACTTCTGCACTTCTGGTCCCATTATGCTTCCCTAGTGCCCTGCTTCTTGCTGTGATCTATGGGCACTGCTCAGTGCCATCCTGTTTCTCGCCCAGGCACAAAGACCCTGAGTGGCAGTGTGGCGACCATGGACACCTGTGTGCGACACTTCCAAGAAGCCACAGGTAAGAGAGCCTTGTCCACAAGCTGCTACTCCCTATGTTGACATGGGAGGAGGTCTTGCTTTTGCCAGATGTGTCCATTCCAACAGGAACTTTTGCTCTCACCTGAAGCAAGGCAGGGGCTGGGATCAGTGCCCTCAGATGAGCCCCTTTTTGAGGGGAAGTTTCATTTTAACCCATAGAATTAATGAGAGGTGAACTCTCCTGCTTCTTCCTCACTAAAGTGAATGTTTTTCTCTTCTCCATACCCTATGTATTCAGTCTTCCTATGCCTGCTCTCTCCTGTAGGGATATTTCCATTCCCAGCTCCAGCTGGCTGTGCTGAGGGTGTTCCAGCTAGGGTCTGTCAACTGCCTGGTTGACAGTTGCCTTGTCCCGGGGGATTTGGGCTGCTCTGGCAACAGGGCTGTGGCTGCCCTAACGTCTCCCCAATTCTCTGTCCAAGGGTGCTCGGCAGAGACCGCGTTGGAGGCGGCATCTCTGCATCCCGCTCAGCTCCTGGGGATTGAACATAAAAAGGGGACACTGAATTATGACTCCGATGCAGGTACTGGTGTGGGCACAGCATGTACTGGTTATGGAGACAATGGTGTCAGAGCTCATAAGTGCTGGAGTAAAGCAGGGGCTGCTGTAAGCACGTGCTCATTCCATTTCAGTGGGAGCTGCAGGGTGACTTGCTCCACCTGGGCTTTTGCTCCAGTGGTTTTTCCCTTGGATGCTGGTGGTGTTTGGGAAACCCTTTGGCGTGCCCCCCACATCTCAGCCAAGCAAAAAGCAGAGCTGCCATTGCCAGGATTGCACTGCAGTGCCATCCTAGGGTGGGGAGAAGCCCTTCCCTACTGAGTTCAGCTCTCCCCAGCCACCTCCAGCAGCTCCATTCTGACAGCTGCTTTCTTTCTCTCTTGTCTAACACAGATTTCCTAATGCTGAATGACAGCCTGTATGTGCAAGCCACATACATTGCCGGCGAGGAAGTCTGGCGACAGGATGTGTCGGGCATGTGACGCTGGGCTGTCCCAGTGTCCTCCAAGGCTCCCTGGCACTGTGGTTAGCAGCTCTGGCAACCACTCCACTTCTCTCTTTTGTTTTTTTTTTCCTCCCAATTCCTTACTGCAACTCCATCAAAGGAGCCTCATACCAAAGCGTTGCATTTTCCAGCTTCCAGTTACAGCCATGCCTGTCACGAATTTGTTGGTGCTCAGTTGGTGGCATGGGGAAAGAAGGCAGCTCTGTGCTGGCAAGGAATGCCAGTCCTAGAGTGACCTACAGGACTGCACAGCTGTCCTGCCCCCAGACAGGTGCTCCTGCCACCATCTGACAGCAGAGAGGAACTGTCCCAGCCTTTGCATGGTTTATACAGCACACACTAACCTGCTCTGCATCTGAGGCAGGTTCAAGCCATTCCCATTCCTCTGCCTGCTGTTTGCTTTGCTCCCAGGAAGCCATGACTTGTTAGACATCAGCTTCCACCAGCTCAGTTCACAGCTCTTCTCGTGACAAGGTTTCTGTTGTATCAGGAGCTGAGGATCACATTCAGATCTCCTGACAGCCCTTCTGTTGTGTGTCCTCAGAGCAAGGCTGCCACAGCTTGCTGACTCGGTGTCCTTTTGGGGCTGAATCCTCAGGGCAGAGATCAAACCCAGGAATACCAAGGCAGCACTGGTCCTTTGTGCCTTTTCCCTGCATGGGCATTGAGTCCACAGAGCTGGAGATATGAACAGCGTCCTGCCACATAAAACAATGTTCCTTTCACTCCTTGCTCTGTCTGGATGGGTTCTGCAGGCTGTGCCAGCCATACCAAGAAGAGCCTTTGCATTACCTGATGGGTTTGTGCATTCCTTAGGCCGTGCATGGGGAGCTTTTGCTTTAGGGGATGCATCCAGACTGGTGGTGATAGGCTCATGAGCCCTCAGTCCAGCTCAGGTACTGAGGGAGAGGAAAACTGCGGTGGGATTCTGGCCTTTCAAGACAGATATGATAGCTCATTATTTTGTGCTCATTATCTTCTCCAATACTTGACTGTCAGACTTTTTTCTGACACATGGACGTATGTGAGGACTGATGCTGATTTCGACCTGACTCAACCATAAGCCTCGAGATAAAGTCTCAAGACAACCTTGGAAAAGGCTCAAACCACTGAGGTGGTTTTTGTAATGAAGGGAGGGCTCAGACAACGGCTAAGTCTCAGCGAGGGTGGAGACTGTAAGGCAGACTGAAGTCTGGTTGCGATTGGCAAAAGTGTACCGATTTTTTCAGTACCATTTTATAATCTTTACCAGCAACATTTGGAAGTGCTTTCCCAGCACTTTAGAGCCCTTCTGTCAGCCTTGGAGAATTTCTAACATCAGCTGTCAATGTCAAGAGAAATTATAACCTCCATGGTTTGAAGCATTTGAGAGACACAAAATCCTGTGCTGTGACGTGCTGTGCTGCTGCAGTACTGACCTCATGGGGATCTTCTGGCTGTTGTTGGAAACAATCCAAGGGGGAAAAAAATGCCCGTGAAACAAGGTGTCTAGATTTTTATTTACAAAATTAAATAATCAAAAGGAAATCTAAAATAGAAATGGGATTAGACAGTACCTGTAGGCGTGTATTAACCTTTTTTGTCTGCCCATGGTGGTGCGTGCTGGCGTGGCTCGTGTCAGGCTGTCATGTGAGGGGCCAGGGCTGGTGCGGACGCTCCTGCGGGGATTTGGCCCAGGAAAGGCGGCGCCGCCGGATACCCACGGCCCGGCCTGCTCGTGGGCACATGTGTGTCGGGCAGGTCCTCAGGGGAATCGGGAGCAGGAGGGAGGAGCAGGATTCACGAATGTGCTGCCAAAGTGGGTTCCGAGGACTCCGCCCGCTCTCGGGCGGAACGGCAGCGCGGGACGCGGCCGGAGCGCTGAGGGCGGCGCACACCGGCCCGGCCACCCGGAGCGCTGAGGGCGGCGCACACCGGCCCGGCCCGGAGCGCACGGCCGGCGGCGGCCGGGAGGCCGCGCGGAGGCTCCGGGGGGGTACCGGGGAGGCCCCGAGCTCCAGTTGGCGCTGCTGGCCCGGCCTGGGCGGGGCTGCTCCCGGAGCCCACACGAGGCCCGTGACCGGAGGTGGGCGGTGAGGTGGAGCCGTTTCCTCCGGCGGCGGCGCTGGAGTTCGGCCTGGAGCGGGTAAGGCTCTGCTGCTCGACCCGCACCGACCCCCTCTCATCGCGCCGGGCCCAGATCCCGCAGGTTATCCCTAAAGGCCTTCCCAGCGCTGGTGCCTTTCTCAATCCCTGCTGATTTCCTTATCCTGAACATTCTTTTCGTTCCCAGTGTTTTAGTGTGTCTTGTCCTCAGGGGGGCTATAAACCTTAAGTTCACCTGTTTAGCAGGAGGCAGCCAGCGTAGAAGTACAGTACGTGGGGCCTCAAGGGCTTGTGTTTAGCCTAAAGATAAATTCTCTGTGTTGCCAGAGCTATGCTAAAGGGAATTTTTCTGCTTTGGAGACATTATGCCATTGCCTAAGCTTCAGGAAAAATGAGAACTCTTCCATTTGGGGCCTTTAAAAAGGGAGGGGTAGAAAAAAATATGAAAAAAAAAAAATGTGGGAAGTCCTGGCTTGCCAGTAATGCTAAGAGCTGTAATTTTTGTAATGCAGAGGGCTCATTTGGTGTTCTCCACACAGGACACACGTTCCCTGTGCTGTGTTGATTTATGGTATAAATTACCTGTTACACAGCACACATCCAGTGTAAAGCCTGATCTCTTGTGAGAGAAGGCCTCAGAAAACTCAGTTTTGGAGTCAGTATTGGAGGTGAGAGATTTGTGCTTCTAAACATTTTGCCTTCTCCACACAAAGTCTAAGGCTTCCCAAGGTGTGTTCCAGGAGGAGCTGGAGTGGTGCATTTCACAACTGGAGGCAGATCTCCACCTCACTCCACACCCCAAAAGAGGTATGTTCCTCTTTCCCATCCCACACCCCCCCATATTCTGGTCTTGGGTGTGATTTAGCAGATCTGGGTGTTTTTCTGGTTTTTCTCTCCTTTATGTTCCCTGTTCTTGTGTTATTTAGGATTTTTTCTAAACACAGAACAACACAAAGCATTGGGCTTTAAGGACTGTTTCTGGCAGCAGTTTTGCCTTTCATTCATTTAGTATTTGTTCTCCCTGTTTTCTGTATTCTTCGTTGTATATTTGTTTTCCCATATCATTATATGTTGGTTGGTTCTGCTACAGCTCTGCCTTTGTTTTCCATCTTAAGGAAATACTGTGCCAGTGTGTCTGGACCTTAAACACCAGTAGGTTTATTTTTGTGAAGCTTGTTCCAGGGAAAAATTTCATAGAAGGTAAAATCCTGTAAGGTCATAGTTTGATCTCATCAGTCCAATTTGTAGAGCTGCAGACATACATCCTGCTGCTGGTCAGTACCTAATCTTGGGAGAGGGCTGTGAACCCTGTGTAAGATGCTCAGATGAGTGTTTGCTGGTGCACCTGAGGATGGAGCAGTAACTGATAGGTGCCCGCACTCTTTTCTTGAGCATCAGGCTCCAAAAATAATTAAGGCTGAGAGGGCTGAGGTTGTTCAGCTGGAGAAGGCTCTGGGGAGTCCTCAAAGCCCCTTCCAGGGCCTAAAGGGGCTCCAGGAGAGCTGGAGAGGGACTTGGGACAAGGGATGGAGGGACAGGACAAGGGGGAATGGCTTCCCACTGACAAAGGTTATGCTTAGATCAGATACTAGGAAGCAATTGTGCCCTCTGAGGAGGAGGGGAGGCCCTGGCACACGGTGCCCAGAGAAACTGTGGCTGCCCCTGGATCCCTGGAAGTGTCCAAGGTCAGGTTGGATGGAGCTTGGAGTAACGTGGGACAGTGGAAGGTGTCCCTGTCCATGGCATGGGTGAATGAGCTTTAAAGTTTCTGCCCAACCTGTTCTGTGATCAGACCGTTTTGTTACACACATTTCCTTGCTGGTGGTCCCTAGTGCCTAGCAGCAGGGAAGGCAGCTCCTGGAGGGGAGGCAGGAGCTGAGCACAGGAATGGGCCAACAGGAGCAGGGCCCTTTTGCACCATACATGAGCCAGGAGAGCTGAGCAGGTGCTGCTGATGGTACCCAGGCTCTGCCTGAAGTCACAGTCACTGGAGAAGTCTGGTGAGGAGGCAGATTCAAGCCCTAACCAGGAATTCAGGGTCTGGATCAATGAGTTATTTGGCTGTAGCACTTGTATGCATGAGGTACTCAGCTTAGAGTAGCTCCCAAGTGAGGGAGGGGAGCAGCTCACTGGAGCGTTCTCTATCTCTTGTGTAACTGGGTTACAGCTAGCCAAATCCCTTGAAATAAGGGTACATGTGCTCAGGACCCTGACACACCGATGCTGTGAAGGTACATCCCACTTCCATCCCACCACAGGGGTCAGGGGTGCATCCAGCCCAGCATCACTGGCCGAGATGGGGAGGGGATTGTCCCACTCTGCTCTGCCCTGGGGTAGCCTCAGTTCAAGTGCTGGGGGTACTTGGGGGCATCACAGTATAAGGAGGATCTAAAACTGTTAGAGAGGTCCAGGGGAGGGACACGAGGATGGGGAAGGGTCTTGAGGGGAAGCCATAGGAGGAGCAGCTGAGGGCACTTGGTTTGTTCAGCTGGAGAAGAGGAGATGGAGCACAGAGCTCACCAGGGCTACAGCTCCTCCTGTGGGGCAGCTCCAATCTCTGTTCTCTGTGACAGGGGCAGGACCTGAGGGAATGGCTGGAGCTATGTTAGGGGGTGATTATTAGGCTGGATGTTAGGGAAAGGTTCTTTCGCTGGTTGGGCGTTGCAGCCGGGGAGGTAGGATGTTCCCGTTCCACAGTACTACTCTCAGATTGTTCTGTGGCTTAAAATAAGTGAGGCAAACACTACAACACTGTATTGTAGTGGGGACCACTGTCACAGAACAATTATGGTTTTTGGAGAATTTGTTTTAACACAAAAGCTTTGGATTCCTGTTGTAGTCAGGCTGGTTTGTAAGAGAGTCAAGCAAGAGTCCTGCCTTCCAGGGTATGCTTTCTACTCAGATTCATTCCAGTTTTCCAGAGAAGAGACACTGAGCTGGGTTCTGGGATTTGTCTTCACCTTGAGGGAAAGATTGCTAAGCCCTCTGTAGCATCAGTGCCGTGAGCAGTGGACTTGCTGCAGTGTAAGAGTCCAGCTGTATGTAATAAGCACTTATGATTTTTTTTTTCCCTCTGTAGGAACATCTCACAGTATTTGAGCTTCTAGAAGCACATGGAGTTCCCTTTCAACTGAATGCTAGTTATAGATTAGTCAGGGGTGGTATGAGCACAGAGGATATTCAGAGAAGAGTCAGTCATCAGCACACCACAGTGTGGATTTTAAGGCCCACCATAAACTGTTTCTTGTTTCTCTTGTTTTCTGAGTGCAGCAGAAGAGACCCAACACATTTTCAAGGTACTGCGTTCACCTGAGACTGCTCTTTCAGAGAAGCAACAAGTGAGCAATGTGTTTGGAGATTGTCATCTCAAGATGGATGAGGGTCAGAAGATTATGGAGAAAGGTGAGCTTGAGCTGTCCCTTGGGAGGTGGTGAGATTTGGTTCTTTTCTGTAGATTTCTTAAGTTACAGCATTGAGTCACCTCTCTAGGCAGTGCCTTAGAGTGGAAGCTAGAGTGGCACCCCCATGGTAGGAAACTGGTGCATTGAGAACACCATTATTGAAACAATATTCTTTGTCTTTTCTAGGCATGAACCCTGATGTTGTACAAGTACAGCCAAGCAAGAGGCAGGCTACAGATGGTGTGAAACAGTCTGACCCAACCTCTGAGGCAAAGCCAGAGTTGTTCACATCATCTGGCAGCAGGTTCCAGTTTGATTTTACACTTTCTGAGACCGACCCAGAAGCTGACCCTGGTGACAGTGTTGCTGAGCATGTACAAAACAATGTCAGAGCCACCAAGCAGGAGAACTGGAATGGAGCCTTGATGTTTGCTGCCTCTGGGCAAGAACCCAAGTTTGCTTTCAACTTTGCCATCACAGATGAAGACTGTCCTCATCTTCAGTTACTTCCAGCAAGCCAACATACAGAGCACATAGCAGATCCTTCACTGCCTGCTGAATCAGCAGCTCTGCCACAGGCTACAGCCTTGCAGGAGCCTGAGGTGACTCAAGTGACTGGGAATGCATCCAAAGAGGATAGAAGCCATGCCACATCAAAGATCCCCGAAACAGAGACAGCCCCTGCAGATAAGGCAGTGACAGAGAAATCGACAGGAGGTGGAGCTGCCCAGAAGAAGAAAAAGAAGAAACAAAAACCACCTGTCAGTAGAAACAAAACAGAAGAAACTGAGACCAACAGGAAGGCAATGGCAGAAGCTAACAGCTGTCAAAATACAGATACTTCCCATCAGGATGAGAAGACCTCTCAGGTAGTTAATTACTGGTGGGATCCCATAATTTATAAGCCCTTGAGCTAAAGAGACATTTTATCTCTTTGCATAGATGAACAATTTGCATACTGCCTTGAGATGGAAGCTGAAAGACCGTGCTTGCTGCTTACATGTTCTAGCAGCTGATTGCTTTCTCTGCTACACAGCTGAGGAACCTGACCAGTGCAAAGGACATTAATGGTCCTTCAAATTTATGCTGAAAGATTTCATATTTAGGCTTGTGACAGCTAATCCTGGGGAACTGGATGCCATGTTTTCTTAAGAAAATAAAAACAGGAAATGGAGGTAACTGTCTTCAGTTGGTGCCAAGCTGGTGCCTGTGCATGCTGAGCCGGGCCCTGTAGCTCTGGTCTGCATGTTGCAGGATGAATTGCTTTCGTACTGTAACGAGCAAAGCCATGACAGAACTGCCACTTGGTGTAGCCAAGGACCTGTGGTAAAGCTCAAGGGTGCTTCCAAGAGGGTTCCTCTGTAGGGCATGGCCCAGAAATCAACTGAAGTTGCAAGTTATGTGTAAACACAACATTAAGGCACACTCTGAGGTTTTCTGTTCTGCTAAGGTCCAGGTCTTCATTTTATTTTACTTTCCAGCTCTGGTGCAGGTGTTATTAACAAACAGTGCCAGCTGAGCAATACTGTAATACAAGATTGCACAAAACCTTCCTTTTCTTAATATTTTACAAGGAAATTGCACTGAGTGTTCACCTGCCTCTGGAGCATGCCTTCCAAAGGTCTGCTTCACCTGCAGTCCTGCCAATAAACACTGTTGAGCACCAGAGACATTGGAAGAGTTGAAGGTCAGGTAAAGTCCTTCCAGTCCTTTGGAAGGACACTGTAGTAGGTAAAAGGAGACAGCGTGAGGGCATTTGTATTTACATGTACATAACAGTTAAGAATTGCCTCAGTCCCAGGGTGCAGCCCTGTTTCCCTGTCCCACTGCTGAGTTAGCCAGCTGGCTTTCCTCAGTGGTGCTTGGCTTCCTCCATCTCCATGGGCTTCATCTTCCTTCTCCTCATGCATTTCTGGTTGAGCAAGCACAGAGGAGCTGAGAAGAAAGGCTCAGTTTCTGATTTTGTCCATTTTTTTGATTTTGCGCAGGTTTGAGGATAGGGGTTTTTTATTATTTATTTCTCCCATCTTTTTTTATTTGAAAGCTGTTTTCCAGAAAACAGCACCTTCTGAATGGCAGCCACATATTAAATACATCTAATAGAGACAGTGAGTTGCAGCTAAACATTTGCACAGTGCTTTATCTGATGAAAAACACTGGAGGGAAAATGCCATGAAGTCTATAAAGTGATCACCAGAACATGATATTTGGAATAGTTCTGACTGTATGGAGTTCACTTTCATCCTGTATAACAACTGCTGCTGTAATTTTTGGGTGACTTATTTCCTCTTGTTCACTGTGCCTCATGTTGATAACAGTCAGATGAGCAGCTGCAGAAAGAGGTGGACTGGTGTGTGAACCAGCTGGAACTTGGCTTGAAGACACAGAAACCCACTCCAAAGCAGGGTAAGCACTGAAGTAAAGAAGAACTTTCTCCTGGGGGGAGCATTGGCAGGAATGCAGGGGCAGAGCCAGCAGGGAACCTTAACCTGTGTGTTGTTTCTCCTTTGCTGTAGCTGAGGAGGCTCTCAGGGCAATCAGGACACTGCGCAGTGACAAAGCTCCACTGGTGAAGAAGCGTCAGCTCATGAGAGCCATGTTTGGAGACTACAGGAAAAAGATGCAGGAGGAGCTGTGCAGAGAGCTGAAGCTTATGGAAACAGGTAAGAGAACTTTGCATGGTGAGGAGGAGAAGAAAGGGATTCAGTCCTGCCCTATGCTTTGCAGACTGAGTCCTCACTATATGAGATGACTGATTCTTATTTTTTCTCCCCCCTTTAAGCTGCAAAATCTGCCGGGATTGTGGAATTGAAGGGAAGCATCTGCAAGAAAAATGGCCGGTTCATCCGGAAGTGCTTGGGAGCTTGCAGGAAAAGCCAAGGTTCAGCAGAATCCCCTTCAGAGTCACATGGGACACTTAACAGAGGTTTATTCAATTGCACAACTCCCCAAGAATTTCACTTTAATTTCTTCTAGAAAAGTCACTTTGACTAAAACTGGGCCAGGTCTCCTGTAAACTGAAGAACAGTGGAAAGACACTATGCAATAGGAAATGTAATGCATGAATCTCTGGATCCTCTTCCAGGGTGCCTTAACTAGAAGTTTAAACCAGACCTGCCTACTATGCATATGACTCTAAAACTCAGCCTACATTACTGCTCTTCTGTGCTCACACTGGAGAGAGGCACCTTTGAAAGGGTCAGCAGTGTGGAAGGATCTGCTTTCTTTCCTGTAGAATTGACATTAACTGTAGAATCTGTCTTTTATATGAGATTTTCCCTTTCTCCTGTTGCTTTTAAATAGAGCAGTGCCTTTCTAGCAGCTGAGGATGCATACAGCAGGGGATGGTTTGGAATCAAGATCCAGCAGTGGATAGCTGGATGCTTCCACTCTGAGTCTGTGTGAATGCAGTGTCTGGCATCCAGCAAACACCAGCAGTGTGTCGTCCCTGACATGGAAGTGCATGAGCTCACGGTCTTTGAGGGAAAGTGAGTGAGAACTATTTTTGCTCATTCATCTCTTTCACTGACAGGTATAGTGAAGTAGAAAAAAATGCACATAATTATTTAATCCAGCCTAGGGATGTAAGGACAGTTGTTTCTAGAAAAACAGGGAAAATTTTTGTTGCTGAAGCTAGGTTCTGGACAGCTAGGAAGGATATGCAATCAGCTCTTAAATAAAGTTTCCTTTATAAGTTCAGTTACAACTACTAGTGCATCAGAGGGAAAATTAGCTGCATGTTAGCCTTGGGTAGTGGTAAAATCAAATGTCATAGCCAAAGACTCTGTTCCATTTGATTTGTATTAAATTTTGGCTTTTTGAATTTGTGTTTCCAGTCAATTCTGCTTGAGTCACTGAGCCATCTCTTAAGTTCATGCAGAAAATCTTCCCACCAGGCCTAAAAAATGCTGAAGGAAGAGAAGTACTGTGAAAGGTTACATGGTATTAGGTGTCCCTAGGGAGCAGTGCTTTCCTCCCTTTTGTAGTCCAGTCAGCTTGTGTGAAAAGTGAGAAATGGGAGTATAAGCAGATTGAAGGGAATCTGGAGACTCTTGAGAACAGCTGAGAGATGGTGAAAAACATTGGCTGTGAAGGACTAAACACCTGATTGTGACTCTAAAAAATTAATTTTATTACTAAGGTCTGGTGCAGGCAGTTGCATCTGCGAGACTTTTTTTTTTTTCTTTTGTGCCAAGGAGCACAGCTGTTACTTTGAATGATCTTAGACAGTATTTTTTTTTATTTCCAGGATTTTACACTAAATATACAAAAGCTGTGTCCTTATCACACTTTTTGTGTTTCAAGATTCATGATTCAAGAGCATCGTTTACATGACCTTGGAGCTACAGCTGTTTGCTTCCCTGGCTGATTATGCAGGAGGTGTCTGGGAAATAAGTTATTTTTTTCCTTGTCATGTCTCAGGTAAAGCTAGAGCTGCTAAAACATTATAAAATCCTTGCTGCAGAAGTATTCTGGAAAGCATTCTTACATAATCAGCTCATGTACATGCTATTCATTAGGCATTCACAATTAGGCTAAAGGTAGCAGTGTAACTTGATCCAGCAGTTATCTTCAAAGGGGTCAGAGAAAAATCCATTCAAATATGAGAACAACTCTTGTGGTTTTCCAGAGGTCTGAATAATGCTGACCTGCAAAGCCGGTTCCTTTTTCTGTACTTCATTACTGGAGGACTTATCCATGTGTGTGGGAAGGCAGATGTTCATCAGTGTGATACTTGTGTCACTGAGTGTCAGTGTAGGGTCTGTTCAGTTCCACAAGACAGCCATGGGATCTTGGACAAAGGATTTTGCCTTTTTCTGTCTACTCCCTGGTTTTATAGTCAAGGTGATGTCTCCTGAGTTTTTGATGGATGTGCCCAAATTATTTCATTGGTGATTTTATCTTGAAGAGGTGTCTAGAACTACAGCAGTCTGTACCTCACTTTTAAGCTTTGCTGTATTATATTTGTTTGAAAGGAAACAAGCACTGGTATTAGAAGTTAGGGAATGCCGTGGCTGCTCCATCCATCCTTTCCTCTTTAGAGGGGCCACAAAGCAGTCTTAATGATGCTTTTTTAAACATTGTGTTGTCCCCTTTTAACATTTCTTTAGAATTTCAGTGCTGTTCAGGGTTTCAGTGATGTATCTTATTACAGCAGGGTCAGGTTTGGATCGGGGTTTGCTCTAATAGTAATAGGCTAGTAAGACTAGACTTAATAGACTGTAATACCTGTGGCTGGAGGTTTGGTCTATTCCCCAAGGCATTAATGATGTACAGCAGTGAGGGAGAAGGGATATTCTGATCCACCTGGACATCTCTGATGCACTGTTCTTGCTTTAAGGAAATGTATCTCAGTTTTGATAGAAAGTTGAGCTCAATTCTGACCTGTCCATTTCTTCATCGTCTCCTCAGCTTTGTGCCTGGCATTTGAGTTTGGTGCCACCAGGGAGACTGGACTGGGGGGTACTGTATTGCTTTGCTGACTGCCAACCTAAATGTAGAGCAGCAGTGCCAGGCCCAAGCTTGTAGGCAGCAAACTGCTTACAGGAGTATCCAGCACAACTGTGAGCTCTGGAATGAATTAAAGGCAAGGCAAAAGGGGATTGGAAGTACCACAGTGCTTCTAGAGCAAAACTTGCCTCACAGCATCAGTCTTGGAAATCTAAAAGCTGAGGATCAGCTACTAAAGAGAATGAAGGGTTACAGGGACACCGTAACTTGTCTCAGATAATTCCCTGTAGCAAAGCAGGGGAAATGTCTCACTTTTGGGAACAAAGTGAATTTTAGGGTTCTTTCTGTGGCAGGGTGAGGCCAAGAGTGTTTGCACACAGAGACAGCAGAAATCTGTGTGTGATCTTGGCACCTTTTAGGCTTGGCACCCTCCTGTGTAAACAGATTCCCCAGGCAAAGGTTAGGAAATGCAGTCCCATTCCATCTGCCTTCAGACCCTGCTTTCAGGGGATGGCCTGCCTGCCCCCTTGTCTCGTTAAGGACTTTTGGGTTTGGGTTCCTTTTCCCTTTGAACTGAAGATTGACGAGAGGGAGGCAGTTTTCTCTTGTTCGGTCTCAGTTGTTTATTCTTATCAGCATTACAAGGTACAAGGAGCTATGTGCACTATGATAGAAAAGGGTAAAATGGCTAACTAAGATCTTCTTCAAGGTCTTTTATAAGTCCATTTACCCAATTAACAGATGCCAACTAAATTATTTTTCTTAGTGACCCAATGACCCAACACCTGTGTGCTGCACTATGGTATTTTTTATCCAATCACTTACTATTACCCAAAAACCCCTAGGAGAAGAACATGAAGAAGAAAGAAGAAGGACAAGAGACAACACCCTAAATCCTCCATCTTGTCTCCTGTTCTCTAAACTACTTTTTCACCCAGTGATTTAAGAAACTTTCTAATCTACACACTTACACTTTTAGCTTTTTCCATCTAACTTTAACATTTGTTTTCATGTATCACCATGAAAACATGCTCATGAATTTCATATTATATGAAATTCAGTGTTTCTTTGAATCCTAGAACTAAGTATTAGAAACAAGGGTACACACTCTGTATCTCAGACTCCAACACCCCCTCACAGGCTGGCCCTCATCCCTGGCATTTTGGCTATTACCTTGGACACTGGGCACTAATCAGACACTTGTCCGACCCCTCCTCCTGAGCTTGGTCAGTAGAAATGCATTTATTGGTCCTTGGGCTGCCCATCTCTGAGTAATGAGGGGGCAGAGTCACTGAGGAAAAGCTCACAAAGAATCTCCAAGGGATCCCTACAGAGTTCAGCTGGAATTACTTCCAGAGTCCCAGCAGGACTATAGAGGGACTTCCTCTCCCAAGACCAGAAAGAAGCTAATAAATTGGTCCTACTGATCCTGTGTTTCGGGTGACTGATACTACCTTGTCTCACTTTGATTTTCTAGATGCTGAGACTGTGGTCTTAGCATCCAATCACTAATTGAATCCAATTACATCCAGTCAAGAGTAACACATTATCTTCATTTGGGGGGAGAAATCCTAACTTTTCTTTGAATTAGAAAGAGGAAGAACTTACCACTTCAGGAAAGACATCAACTGAAGCATTCTAACAGAAGGAAGGTTAAAGAGTAAGAATAATTTAACCTGCAGTTCCATAACAGAAAAATAGGAGAGATGCTGCTATTTTAAGACCATACAAGCTATTTAGATTCATAAGATCTGTGACAGATGATCTTGTATCTTTATGCTGCCTAAATTTTTTCTGCTCACTGTTTCTGCTGCTTTCATCTTTAGAACTGTGGAAGGTTTGTAAGACACACTGCTTTAGAAAATCCACCTGTGACATCTCCAGTGGTTTGATTCCTGGCACCCGTCCTCCTATGTGTGCTGGCAGCTGGGGAGTTCTGACCACTGGCAGTGTTTAGTCCATTTGGCTTCTTCCCTGTGAGTACATCAATAGGCACGACCAGCTCCTGATATCTCACCTCCAAAATGGAAGAAATCTGGGTTGTGTTTCTCTGATCTTGATTATCATCATGCATGTTCTAATGAAACAAAACCCACATGTGGAAGAAGCCAGGAAGGAGAGGAAAAGCAAGCTGTCCCTGCTATCCTCTTCTCCCAGTAATGCTGGCAAACAGCTGGAGTATACCCAGGAAGAGCTTGCTAGTATCTGGAGAAGCTAAATCATGTCTTCTTTGACAGAAGCCAGAAAAAGGGATAGCCACCATGATCAGAATTCTGCCATCACAGAAGTGCTGATGTTGTGTCAGAAACTAAGGAACACTCAGGAAAGGAGGTAGGACACTCAGCATCTGTCAGGCTACACAAAGTTCAGGTAGGAGACTTAGAATGACTATCAGACTCAACCAAAGATAGAGCTCCTGGCTAAGGTGGTGAATCCTGGCTGATACAGTGAATCCTGATGAGATGCATAGTCCATGAGCTTGGAGGGGGAAGAGGTGGGAGGAAGTCTTGTCATTTTGAAGGTAATGCATTCTTATTTTTGCATTGCTTATTTCAACATTACGCAGTCTTCCAGAGAGAGCTCTGTGACTCGCGTGGTGTATATGTTATATGTGAAAGATGTAAATGCTGGCATTAGCATCTATGCATCTGTGTAGCTATTAAGTAAATTACTCCTTCCCATAGAAACAGTTGTAATTTCTTACTTCAAGAAATTATTGTGCAGCTCTTCAGCTGTTACAAATCTCCCACTTTCACCTCATACATCAGTGTTTTACCAGTTTTCCCAGCTAAGGGTCTGGCCCAGTAAGGTACATCTAGAGGCCATTGCATGATATTGAGCCATGGGAAAGACTTCTGGGATTTTTCTTCTGTGCACAATGATCATGCACAGTTGTACTCTGTAAACATGAAAGGCACTATTGGGTACCTACAAAATTCTCTTTGTCTTGACCAAGGCCCTACTTTAGGGGCTGAAACAATGCAGGTCTTTATATTTTTATCATTAGCCTCGTTTCAATACATCAGATTTTGCCCTTGAGATGACACTTTTCATGGCAGCTCCACAAGGCTGTGTCACTTTATGCCAGCAGCTGTTTCTCCCACTTTCCTCCCATCCAGCAGATGTTTCTATTCTTCATTCCTGAGACATTGATCTCTTAGTACCAGTGGCCCACTGTGTCATGGAGCACATCCTGGGTCCAGGTGGGAGCTCCAGCATGAAGCCTTCACCACAGAGGAGACCTTGCTATCCATAATGGGCCCTGCCCAAGAATCAAGAGACAGATGTGAACAGCCTTTGCAGTGAACCAGGACATTGTAACTTCCAAAGTGTTTCAGAGCTGCTTGAGCTATCTGAGGGAATAAATACAGCCAGTTGAAGGCAGAGGGACAGATACATGTCTGAAAAATGCATGGCTGTTTTTCAGAGTGCATAGGCTGGAAGAGTAATTCAAGTTTACTTAGCAATTCAAATTTATTTAGCAGCCAATATAATTTACTGTAGAAGATGCTATTGTATTAGGTCTGCTACAGATCAAAAAATAGCAATGATTTTTCATCATGTTGCAAAGTAACAAAGTTAGCTTATTTTTCTGCAATGGTTAAAGATGTTGCCAGAATACAGACTACAGAGAAAAGTGCTGTGATCACTTTTCACAGTTTAATCTAGTGCTAACTAGCTTCAGGGCACATTCACTTGCTTAGAAAAAGGAAAGTACACTGTTTTCAAACAAATCATGGTACAGTTCACATTGGAAGGGCCCACAGTGACTCATCTGGTCCCACCGCCCTGCTCAAGCAGGGTCACCCCAGAGCACATGGCACAGGATTGTGTCCACATGGTTCTGGAATATCTCCGGTGAGGGAGAGTCCACCCCCTCTCTGGGTAACCTGTTCCTCATGTTCAGGTGAAACTTCCTGTGCAACAGTTTCTGCCTTTGCAGCTGATGCCATTGCTGGGCCCCCAGGGCAGAGCCTGGTTCCTGCTCAGAGCCCTCCCTGCAGATAGGGACAGACAGGGATGAGGGCCCCTCAAGGCTGTGTCTCCTCTTGAGGCTGACTGAACAGCCCCAGCTCCCTCAGCCTTTCCTTGGTAGGGAGATGCTCCAGTCCCTTCCTCTTTTCCACAGCCTCTGGTGGTCCTGCTGCAGGAGCTCCAACAGGTGAAATGGGGAACTTCAGCTTTGCTTGGAATAGTGTTGGGAGGGTAGGCGTTGATTGCTCAGCAAAGGCCAAGAGTTAAGATAGTTTTGTGAGCTGTGTTTGTGCTGTTACTTGGGTGAAAGGCATGAGGAAGATAAATCTAACTCAGAATGTACTGTCGGGGTATGTCAGTATGTCCAAAGGCTTTTGTATCTCTCCCAGGTCAAGTACATTGATTCTTTTGTTCAGGGAAGGGAGAGCATTCTCTTCCTTCTTCTAAGAATTCAATTTCTTTTGGAGTGATGTAGATTGTTGGGATGGGCCAAGTTAGGAACTCTGGAAGGTGAAATCATTGTCCAGCAGAGGCAGGATGGGTTGTAGCAAAAGCCAGTCTTCTCATCCAGCCACACCAGGAATCTCTGCTTCCTGTTCCTGCTGAGTTATGCAGCAGCCTGCAGCTCTGCTGGCACTGCTGTGCAGGAAGGAGCAATGCAAAACCGGTGATGGATGGAGAGAGAGAAACCACCATGCTGGAGCAAGGATATTCAGGAGCAATATCTGTGGAAATGCAGAACTAGTGTTGGCAAGAGTCAGGACTAGTTGCAGATTCCTTAGGGAACATTGGAATTACTCCATGAACTTTGGTCACAGTTGATCAGCTATCAATTTAGACACCTTCAATTATCCTATTTTCCACTGGAAGAAGCTGTTCAGTCTTAAAAATATGTTTTGAAGGAGTGAGGGATTTTTTTTCTCATTCATTGCATTCATTGAAGCTTTTGCTTAGCAGGATAGAATCCATATTTTCTTAAGAATTCCTATTTGTTGCTATACCTTATGATCTAAAAATCCTTTCTAGATTTCCCCCCATTTCCCACTTCCTCCCTGTTCTTGTGGAAACTGGGCAGACCACTCATTAGAGCCAAAACAGGAGCAAATGAATGGATTCAGAAGTGCAGGAGGGATAAGATGGGTGTCTGTCACATGCAAATGTGATAGAGCAGTAAGCAGATTATTTGAGAAATAAATGTACTCAGAGGGTTTCCTGCTTCATTAAATTTAATCAGAGTTATTTTTCAGGTTGCTTCAGAAGTCACAAGAAATGAACGGTGGCAGATGGCAGAGAGGTGTGGGCCTCCCACATGCTGGAAAAATAGATGGCCAGCCAGTCTGCAGGACATGCTATGGGTGGCAGAGCACCACTGGGACAAGGCAAATGCCACAGAGCCAGCTTTGAGCCCCACGGGAGTAGGAGGTCTGTGCAATACCCCAGCTGAAGAGAGTCAGGAGTCATTTCCAAAAGGTCTGTGTCCTGTCACAGCGAGAACTGGAGTTCAGAAGAAGCATACCTAGGGTGTTTGTCATCAGAGACTGTGAGATACCTACTGGGTAAGTTGATGGTGGCTTGCCCAACTCTGATGGGCCTGTAATTGTATATGCAGGGTATGACATGGGTCAGCCTCTGCTGGAAGTACCTCATAGTCAGCAGTCTCCAGTGCTGTCCTTAACCCAAATATAAAATCACAGAATAGTTTGGGTTGAAAGGGATCTTAAAGTCCATCTTGTTCCAAACCCCTGCCATGGGCAGGGACGCCTTCCACTAAACCAGGTTGCTCTCAGCCCCATCCGACATGGCCTTTTAACACTTCCAAGAATGGGGCAGCCGCAGCTTCTTTGAGTTGTACCCATGGAAATCCTCATGGTGATGTGTCAGTATCAGCACAGATTCATGTGAGCACAGCAGAATGGACAGAGTTGTGAGGGGAAAAGAAGATTATTCGCCTGCACAAGGTTGACTTCTGTTGTGTAGTATGGGGTCTTCTCACTTCTCCAGGTCTGACAAGAGTAGCAAACTTTCTGCAGTGCCTTCCTGGTGGATTTTGTGTGGTTTTCTTCATGCTGTAAGAGCCTGTACACCTTCAGTCCATCACCTGATTCAGTCTGCTTCTTCAGCCCATCATAGGCCCTGAAAACTACCTGGATGACTAAGACAGTCATATGATTAAATCTCTGTGGATCTCATGCTGCAGTGATAAACACCTTAAATGACATTGCCCAAGGTAATACTGTTAAGATGTTTCTGTAATCCTCTCAAGCCCTGCCATCGCATTGCTCTGGGAGGTCAGTGTTGCAGCTGTTGTGTTGCAAAGCAGAGAGGTTTGTAGAGACAGGATACTTGTCATTATCCCTTTGCAGCTTCTCTGCCTGAAAGGTATCATTTGCTCTCAGGAAAGATCATCTGTTTGCCACATGAGTGTTTCAGAGTGCCTCTGATCTATGTATAGAATGGAATATCCTGAGCTGGAAGGGACCCACAGGCATCATCAAGTCCAGCTCCTGGCCCTGCACAGACAACCCAACAGTCCCACCCTGAGCATGCCTGAGAGCGCTGTCCAAGCACCCCTGGAACTCTGGCAGCCTCAGGGCTCTGCCCATTCCCTGGGGAGCCTGGGCAATGACAGCACCCTCTGGGAGAAGAACCTTTTCCTGATATCCAGTCTAAACCTCCCCTGACACAGCTTCATCTTGTTCTATCTCTTGTAAAACCACAGAGGGGAATGAGGTGCAAAGGATGAGATCAGCTAGCCAAGCCCACCGGGTCAATGCACAGTCAGCTAAAGCATTTTTGACCAGGGATACATCCTAGTCAGATTTTTAGTGTATCCATCTGGATACTGGATGTCCTCTAACATATGAAAAATTGAGTATTTGTGCAGGAAAAATAAAACACCGTTTCTTTTGAAGTCTGCTTCTCTTCAGGTCCTCCATCTCTGTACTGCATCTAGATGTGTCCCACTCTCTAACTCTTTAGCACACATGAACCTCAGAGAAGTAATCTAGGCAGATAACTAGATGTGTACCTGGAAAGTGAAGTTTCATGTTTGTGTCTGAACCCTGACTTTTAGTAAGATATATTCCAAACAGAATGAGCTTCTAATTGTCTCTTTTAGCATGAGGAGACATTCTTCCCCTCTTTTTCTTGCTGGTGAGAAAACCTAGAGCCTTCCAGCAAAATGATCAGAGGCTCAATAGGTTTGGAGCCCATCATCAGTAACAAACATTTATTTACAGGTACAGAA
Organism: Pseudopodoces humilis; assembly: GCF_049639895.1. Classification (NCBI taxonomy): domain Eukaryota; kingdom Metazoa; phylum Chordata; class Aves; order Passeriformes; family Paridae; genus Pseudopodoces; species Pseudopodoces humilis. The sequence goes on along the minus strand of NC_142217.1, from coordinate 2,268,937 downwards.
TTTCCTTCTCCTCAAATCTTTCCTACCTCAGCAGCTGGTGACACTGCTGGGAGCTGTGCAATGGTGTAACTGCTGTATTTGTAGTCTAGAAGATTAGGATTTATTTTACTTGCAAGATTTAGCTTCCAGTTGGCTGAACAGTTAATTGTGTCTTAGTCTTCAATGATCCAGAAGCTCTGTAAGGACCCAGCTTGTCCCAGCAGTCTGTAATGTGAGCCAGCAGTCAGTGATGTGTGTGTGGGTCCACCTCATGCATTCAGAGAGAAGGACTGATACAGACTGGAGAGGAGCACTTGATTGTTTGTGCTTTGTTAGTCATCATGTGGGAGGTTTTTGTGGACTTGCTTTCAGGAGCTGATAAAAGAATATTCAGAGAAAAAGTGAGTCAATATTGTCATCCTATACACATTTCCATTTTTAGGCTTCTTGAATTGATTTCCCATTTCAGAGTGAATGTAAGATTCAGATGAAGAGAGATAAAAGGAGGGGTATAAAGTCACACATTACTAGAAATATTAAAATGGCAAAGGATGGATATTTACAGCCCTCTGTGGACCTTTGCTCTCAAAAGGCTCCAAGAGCTCTGGCCCTGCATGTTACTTGTTCAAGGACATTGTGCAAAAAGTTTCAACCTCCAAGTTATTCATATGCTGACTGTATTGCATATGTTGCCCATTTGGTATGACCGCGGGGCTTTGTGATGAGGTATTTTTACTTGTGTGGCATGTGCTCATAGAGCTGGGTGAGTCAAAGTGAAGGAAGAGAAAAAGAACGTATTTACTCAAGAAGATGGTTGGTTCTTTGGAGAAAAGAGTGGAAAGAGTTGATGTTATTTTAGGGGAAATAATAGACAAGAGTTCATTGGAAGAGTCTTGCCAGCTCTTTTTTCCTGACTCTTTGAATCAGGCAGTGTTGGTGCACATCCCCTGCAGCTGAGATAGTGCTGAGCCATCACCTTAAGTTTTGCCACCTGCTTATGGTGCCACCATTTATGGCACTACCTGTTTATTCTTTTCCAGCTGTGCCATGTCTGCCATGTCAAATCTGGGGATCATTTCAGTGCTCCTGTCTTTGACTCTGGTTGTTAAATAGGACTTAGTAGTGTGCTTTAGAAACCTCCAAAAGGCTAGTTAATTTAAGAGCAGCAGGAGAAAATAAACATAAACAAGCAAGTGACCTCTCACTATAAGCAAAATCAGCCTGGTTTCATCCTCACAGCTGGTCATGCCCACCAGGTGTACCCTGCTAGTTCTCATGTCAGCAGTCTGCTCCACAGTGATAGCATCCCAGCCCTTGGCAAATAGGAATTTGTTTGACCGTGAGGAATTTTTGATCACTGTGTTCTCTTGTACTCTGCTCCAAGTATTACTAGATCTGGAGCTGTATCCCTGCCAGCATCTTATGGTGAGCAGAAGTGGCTTCAGCCATGTTTACACTACCTAACTGCAGTCATTTAATGTAGGTGCCCTGGAAGAGGGGTGTCGTTTGGAGCACTGAAGGTAGGAGCAAAAGTAAAATGCCTAAAATGACCTCAATTAATTAACCATACACCAACTCCCTTCCATTAGCTGGCCCCTGGCCTGTACTCCAACAAGCCATGGCATTGAGACTGGAAGAGTTGTGAGTGCAGATGTGCAGCTCAGGGCTGACAGTCTTCAACAGTGAACAGCCTGCAAGTGCTTTTAAGAGATGAGCCTAAACCTTTTATTTGTCTAATGCAAGACATACATGGGAGGAGAATTCCTGTGTGCAAACTTAGGCACCTAGAAGTTAGCTATCCAAACCCTGAGCTGCCCGTGTGCTGCCACTTGGAAGCATATTAAAGAGCTCAAGGAGGTCAAGGAGGTCTCCTCCACTCTCAACACACCAAGTGCCCTCAGATGCTCCTCATATGGCTCCTCCAGACCCTTCCCCATCCTTGTCACCTCCTTTAGGTGCTCTCCAATGGCTTAATGTCTTTTTTATATTGCACACAGGACTTGAGGTGAGGCCACCCCAGTGCAGAGGAGAGCAGGAAAATCCCCTCCCTGGCCCACCAGCAGTGCTGGGCCTGTTGCCCCCCAGGACAGTTCTGTCTTGGCTTAGCTGCTGGTGGAGCATTCAGGTGCAGTGTGATCTTTTGGAGTAAGTCTGAGGAAGGATGGACCAAATCACCACTTACATTTGGTTGCTCTAAGCCCCATCCAACATGGCCTTGAACACTTCCAGGGATCCAGGGGCAGTCATAGCTTCCCTGGGCAACCTGTGGCAGGGCCTCCCCACCTCACAACCAATAATTTCTTCCTAATACCCCATCCCTATTCACCCTTTTTCAGCTTAAACCCATTTCCCCTTGTCCTGTCACTCCAGGCCCTTGTCCTAAGTCACTCTCCAGCTCTCTTGGAGCCCCTTTAAGGCACTGGAAGAGGCTCTAAGTTCTCCTTGGATCCTTCTTTTCTCCAGGTGAACAACCCCAGCTCTCCCAGCCTGTCTCCAGAGCAGAGGGACTCCAGCCCTTGTAGCATCTCCCTGACTCCCTTCCTTCTGCTCCTGTTCAGCTTCTGGCCTCAAGCTGTGGGCATCTCCACTGAATGGTGTTCCCAGGAAACCCACAGCTCTTGTTTGGAAAAATCTTGGAAAACCTGTTGTTTAAAACCTGTCTCTGCCCAAGCAATGCCTTCATGCTGCCTACCCTCTCCAAGGGTCTTCATGGCACACCTGGATCTGAGCGGGAGCTTGGATCCTGCTCCCAAAGGCAGGCTGCTGCAGGGTATGGACTGCCTGGTATAGGCAGTATTGAGTAACAGTCCTGCAGGAATGCAGGACTGTGCCAGTTAGACCAGTTCAGATACCTCAGCTGAAAGCAGGAGTCCTTGGCAGTCTTTTAAGCAGAGTGGTCAAGTTAATGTCACAGCACACCTTTGCCAGAAGGAAGGTTCCTGAAAGTGCAGTCTAGGAGCTAACTGGATATGATTTTCCTATCTTTTTTATATTTTTCTATTCCTTTGCTTGTTCTGTCTCACCAGTTGGGCCTAACCTGCTGGAGGAACATCAGGGTTTGGATGCTGGAGGGTGAGAGTGAAGCCCAGATGAGCCAGCATTTCCCTGGGGCGGCTCAGATGGTCTGTTTGGTTGATTTAAAGCCCTTGGATGAGTGATGAAGTTCAAATATGCCTCTGGAGGGAAGGCATTGCTCAACGAAGAGCCCACATAACAGGTCCCCAGCAAGTGTTGCCTTCAGGGAGGCCTGCATGCTGAACAGGAGTTCTTGCAGCTCAGGGGTCAGGTCCTGTTCAGCTGGTCAGACTGACCATTCCAGTAAGAAACATAAATCCTTGCACCAGCTCACGTACAAGGAAACCTGGTGAATTCCAGAAGCTCCTCTGAGTTCAAAAAGGGTCATTTCACAGGCATGCAAGGAGAGATCCCTAAGGGTACCTGCTCACAAGAAAGCCTTGTCTGTGATGCAAAATGCTATTAGCTGTTTGCAGCAGCAGTGCCAGGGTGTAGAATCACAGAACAGAGAAGGGTTTGAGTTTGGAAGGACATTAAAGCTCATCTCATTTCATGACCCAGTAGGATCCTGCCACATGGGATGTGGTTGCTCCTAGCCCCATCCAATCTGAATCTTCCAGAGATGAGGCAACCACGGCTTCTCCGGGCAACCTGTGCTGGGGCCTCACCACACTCAGGGAGGAATTTCCTCCTAATACCCAATCTAAATCTTTCCTGGCTTAGTTTAAAAGCATTCCCTTTGTCCTGTCACTGTTTGCCCATGTAAACAGTCACCCTGCCTCTCTTTTATATTCCCCCTTTAGGCACTGGAGGGGGCTTTAAGGTCTTCCTGGAGCCTTCTCTTCCCCAGGCTGAGCAGCCCCAGCTCCCCCAACCTGTCTCCAGAGCAGAGGGGCTCCAGCCCTTGAAGCATCTCCATGGTCTCCTCTGGACCTGTTTGGACTGGGACACATGCTTCTTGTGCTGAGGACCCCAGAGCTAAAGGCAGCTCTGCAGGTGGGATCTCACAGAGATGAGGGCAGAGTAGAGAGAGAGAATCCCCTCCTCTAAACTGCAGTCTGAACTCAGTCCATTCTGTATAATCAAAACGAATAAACCAATCAAAAACAACCTTAACATGGATGTTCCCATGTGCCCTTAGCATGAGAGCTCCAAAGTCACTCGTGTCCAGTTCCTGGTGTATAGCTCAGCTGTTTAGACAAACCACAGGATGCTGTGCTGTCAGTGCTACCTGCAGTTGCTGAGAAGGAGCAAAGCAAAGTTCAGCTCTCAGACCTGCAAACTGACTTCCACTGCTTGGATCTTGCTCCAGCTCAGCTCTTCTCCCTCACTCATCCTCATTTGCCAGGTTAAGTACAGGCAGGATGAATACAGGACATGTGAGACAACATCTCAACTATTCCTATATTCCTATTCCCATCAGACTTGTGCTCCAGACCCTTCCCCATTCTCTTCTCTGGACATGCTCCAGCTGCTCAAGGCCTTTCACATCATGAGGGATTAATTTGATGTCATTAGCCTTTCTGCCTGTGTTCCACGACCTGGCAGAGGTGGAAGCAGAGCCTTCCCAAAAGCTGGTACAGTGATCCTCCTCCAAGAGGAATGTGGAGGCTTTAGTCTGTACTTTGGCCCCTGAATATCCTTGGTTTTCTGGGCTAATGTGTGAGTTCTGTGAGAGTCCCACCCTTAGCACAGGTGGATGGGAGGTGAGAACTCCTCACAGCTAGACTGGGGCACTCAGCCAGGTAAAAGTCTCTGCAGCTGAGAAAGGTGCTCAAAGGAGCATCCACTGTCCTTTCCATGGTACAAGTGCCAGGAAGAACCTGTGGGAAGCAAAGTACCAATAAGTGTTGTCTGCTGAGAGAAGAAAACAACTCCCAGCAGAGCTCTCAATTCATGGCTGGGGAAGGAAGAAGGTTGAAGTGGATAAATAATAAGGATTTCCTCAGGATTTCATCTAGAATAGATGCAGGTGAGCAGCATAAAGATGTTGAAAATAACCTTCAGGCAGACAATAACAGCTCACCCTCAAGAGCTCTTGGAGTAGGAGGGGTGGGTTCAACAGGAAGGAAGGGTATGGGCCACACTTCCACCTGGGGCAACAGATCCTGCTAGAGGGACTGTATCCCCTCGAATTGGGCTGATCAGCTTGGGAGTATTTCCTGTGTTCCATGGGACATGATCAGTCCCATGTTTTCATTTGTTGCCTTCTCTAATCCCAGCGCCAGTGGCAGAGTCGGCCCGTGGTGTGTGCTGTTGCTCTGGGCAGGATGCCATGCTGTTTGCAACACCCAGCAGTCCGGCAGTCCCTCGTAGAAGGGGAAGGGAACAAGGGAACGCTGAAGCTCATGGGCCTCTGCCCCTGCAGGCTCCCTGACAGCTGATCACAGGGGTGGGAGCATCTCCTGGTGGGTGCTGTAAAACCCCACCTGGGACCTCACACCTCAGCTCCCTCACTGGTGAATCGCCCTGTCCCAGCTGTAAGAGCCCAGGCTTTTCCAGCCTGCAGGGGACAGGTCAGTGGCCCCCCAGGTGCTTTGCTGTAGGCAGCAAGAGCGTCTCCGGGCATGGGAGGGCAGCACATGTGGGACTCACTTTGCAGAGCAGCCATAGTGGTGGCACTCACTAATTGAGACGCGTCGTGCAGTGTAGGGCAGCCATAGGATGAAATCGTCCCGTAAGTGCGGGGTGGGAGCTCAGAGGTGGCTCTGTCGTGACAATGGAGGGGAGTCTGGGCAGTGCTGTCCCAGCTGCTCATAAAGACATTCGCTGGGTGTTGTGAATTAATATTGTGATATTGGCTTTCTCACAAGTATTAGGATAAATGTTATATGTTATATGCTTTTGCTATATTTTTTTTTCTCTCTTAGCAAGTTTTAGGCATAGAAGAATTTCAAACATTAGGGCTATGTCTCATCTGGACAAAGCAAGATAACCCCAGCAGGCAAGACAATGGGGGCCAGGCTGTTAACAGCAGAAGGACAATGAAGCCCAGGCTGACATCAGCAGCAGGACGAGAGGGCCCAGACTGTTATCAGCACTGACCACTTGCAGAGAAAGGAACCCCAGCCCAAATAAAATGATGATCAGAAGAAATTAAATCTCCATGGAGCATGCTCTAAAAAGGCGGAACCAGGGAGTGGCCATGCAAAATACTTCTTGGAGAAGTTTGAATATGCATTAAACCCTCACAGCAGGATGGGATAAAAGGAGTGTTCCAAAGATGCCAGGTGTGTTCCTGGCAACGCGGCTGGGCATCTGGCCATTTTAACCCGTTGCTTTATTATCTTTGTCTCCTAATTGTCTTTCTGTTTATATTAAACCTTTTATAATTTAATAAGAGAGTGAACCTCATTTTTCACATGGGGCCCAGGAGCACACAGGCACCACGGCAGCAATGGCCAAAGGGCTTTACTGCAGCCCCGCTCTGCAAGGCCAAGTCCCATTGCCAGGGTGGCAGGAATGTGTGTCCTCTGCATCTGCGTGTGCAGCGGAGTCGGCTTATTCCTTGTAAAAAATGATTGGAGCAAACCCAATAAACACTGAGCTCTCACTCAGAGTCTGCACCCCTCACTGAGCTGAGCTCCCCATGCCCTGTCCTGTGCTTTGTGCCACCGGCAGCTCTCTTGTGGCCACCCCACCAGCAGGATGGGGCACTCACAGTCACAGCTGACCATCTGGATATGACATGGCCACAAGGAGCCCTCCACACCCCTTGGTGCTGCTGAGCAGTGGGGAGTACCCACAGCCAAGCACCCACCCCAGGCAGGCTCATGGTGGTTGCTGTCACCACAGGCATTGTCATGCCTTGTGCTGGGTCTGAGCTCACCCCTGCCATCTCCTGAGCCCAGGAGTGACCCATATGCCCAGTCTGGTCCAGGGGTAAGAGTGTAGGGAGGGCACAGTGCACCTTGCTGAACACAGACTTGGCCCCCAGGGGCTTTGCTGGAGATGGTTCTGCTGTGGTTGGTCCTGCACAGGTCCCTTCAGTACCCCCCAGCCTCAGCAGCACCATCAGGTGCTCCTGCTTCTCCCCTGTGCACTCAGAATCAGCCATCTCTGATCTCCCCACAATAAGACCCTCTACCCCAGTACCTGAACAAAGCAGCTTCCTCTGATGAGGAGGTATTTCTGTGATGAGAAAAATCTTCCTTCTTACAGCATTTTCCTGGATTTCCTGTTTTTAACAGGCTGACCAGCAGAGCTTGTTCAGAACACAAGTAAGATACATATTCCAGCAGTGAGATGTGTTATCCTACTGAAGAGGTTAAAGGTTTGGCAGGACTGTACATGCTTGATCCTCTGAGTCCCACTTGCCCTGGAGGTTGGAGAGCACAGTTATGACTGCCCAGCCCACCCAGAAGACACAGACCCCACAAAGCAGTGAGACCTGCAGCTTTTCTCCTGGTGCCTGTATGGCCCAGAGCTACCCTGCATTGCAGACCCACCTCCCAGCCAGACTGGACACAAGGGGAATTTTGGCATCAGCCCACGTGTCTGAGCACAGTAGCCATGGACAGGAGGTGCTGCCCATCACATCTGCTCTTCTCTGGGGGCCCAGTTCTCCCCCACCAGTCCCTACTCATTGCGTGAGCAGCAGCCCCACTCAGTGGCAGCTCCATAGAGGCTCCTTTCACCTCCTGGCAGGATGTTTGGTCTCCAAAGCACACCTGGCTCTGCCTCTCCACAGGCTGCTGGCTATGGCGTGGGTGGAAAAGGCATAGATGAGAGGAAGAAGCTTTCTGGGGATCCAGGAGCTCCCCACCAGGATGTGAATCTGTTGGCACAGAGCACCAGTGAGTGAAGCAAGTAGAACACACAAGGACTAGAGCAGGTCTGAGACCCACCACAGTCCTGACAGGGAGTCAATGAGTCCTGACTGCACCATGTGGATCCAGCAAGGGATGAGTCAGGGCCCTTGCTGGGATGAGCCTGGGCAAGGGTGTTTCCTTTCCTCTACCCTTTGTAATTCCAAAGCCTCATCTCCTTGTGCTCAGGGAGTTCATGTTGCTGAAGTTTGGGGTGGGAACTGCCCCAGCACCACTCAGCAGAGTCCACACTGCCTGAAACTGTACCTAGGCCACTGGGAAAGCTCATCTTGCCCCTCCCTCCCTAGAGACAGATGTCATTGCAGTGTTTTACACTCCAAGGAGCACTGTAGGGGAATAACTGTGGATCCCATGAAGACACTGAGGCTGTGGGGGCAGAGGTCCACTCAGCCCAGCTGGCAAGACCAGGGACAAATATGTCCCCTCTGGAAGAGTTTCTCACTTGCTCTGAAACAAATAGAAGAGGAAGTCACTGAGCTGCTGAGTCATGAGTAGGAGTTGGATCTGGGATAGCAGTAGGAGCAGCTGCTGCATCGAGTGTTCAGAACCAAGTCCAGCCCCAAGTGGGATCTCCATGAACAGATCTAGGCAAGCAGGACCTGAGAGTTGATAGGGAGAGGAGGACCAGACCCTCCCTTCCCCCATCTCCCAGGGAACAGGATGCCAGTGCAACCCAGAGGGGCTTCAAGCTCCACCCAGCCAGACCTGGCCAGACCTGCTGGGAGCAGTGCAATGGTGTTTGCTCTTCCCTCTGCACCTGGACAGGTTGGGCACTGGATCCCACACAGCAGGAACAGCACAGTGGCTCTTGGAGGCTGCTGGGACAGTCCCATTGGAAAGCTCTACCACTGGGGCAGGCTGGGCACAGCTGTGCCGCCCTTCAGCTCCTGACTCAGTCTCTGAGGCTGGTGCAAAGACAGACAAAATGTCATCCAGGAAGCTGTGCTGGTTCTGACTGGGGAGTCTGGTGGAGTGAGGGAATGGATATGAAACCAGTGAATATCCCTTTGTCCATCCATCCATAAAACCACAGAATCACAGACTGGTTTGGGTGGGAAGGGACCTTAAAGACCATCTTGTCCCAAAAGCCTCCACAGCCAGGGACACTTTCCATTATCCCAGGTTGTTCCAAGCCCCATCCAGTCTGGCCTTGAACACTTCCAGGGATGGGGAAGCCACAGCTTCTCTGGGCAGCCTGTGCCAGGGCCTCACCACTCTCATAGGGAAGAATTTCTTCCTAATATACCATCTGAATATCCTCTTTTTCAGTTTAAAGCCATTCCTTCTTGTTCTGTCCCTCCAAGCTCTTGTCCACAGTCTTTCTCCAGCTTTCCTGGAGCTCCTTTAGTCACTGGAAAGGGCTCTAAGTTCTCCTCAGGGCCTCCTCCAGACTGAAGACAGCTCTCTCAGTCTGGCTCCAGAGCAGAGGGGCTCCAGACCTCAGAGCATCTCCATGGCCTCCTGACTCGCTCTAGCAGCTCCATGTCCTTCTGATGTTGGGACTCCAGAGCTAGAAGCAGCTCTGCAGGTGGGAATTCTCCAGAGTGGAGCAGAGGGTGCTGTTGCCCTGCTGCCCACGCAGCCAGGGACACAGCCGGGATGCAGTTGGCTTTCTGGGAGCGCATCCATTCGTCCGTCTATTCATCCACCCTACCTCGGGAAAAGAGCTGGGAAAAGACAGAGCGGGATCTCCTGGGACACGGCGATGAGTGAACTCACAGAAGAAATGAAGCCCATGAATGGCTCCCTGTTCACCGCCTCCTCCTCCCCTTCCTCAAGGGAAGCCTCCCCGGACCAGCCCCAACGGCAGCAGCGAGCGGTGGTGAGTGCAGAGGTGGTGGGGCCAAGCAACCCCTGGAGTCTTGTCCCATCCCATCCCTGTCCCCATTCCTTCTCACCCGCTTCGGCCGCTGCCCCCTCCTCTTGAGAGTCCCGTCCCTATCATTCCAGCACAGCAGCCCTGTTTTTAAGCAGCTGGAGGGTTGGGTACCTTCTTGACCTGTCCCCTCACATGGAAGTGGCCCCACAGCACAGGAAGGCAGCAGGTTCTTACTGTGCTGGTACCATTGCATGGGCTGGAACCCTCCCCAGGTTTGATGTCTACTGGCCAAGGGCTGCAGGGAGGTCACCAAAACTCAGCACATGATGATACAGATGTTTGGGGGAAAGCTCTGAAAATGGGAGGACAAATCTCGCTATTTTCCCAAACATCTAATGTTCTTGTTTCATCCTCACTGCATATTCTGCAGCCTCAGCATCTGCAGGAGCTGCAGCTGGGTTGTTTGGTGTGGAAGTCAGTTGACCTGCTCTGCCATGTGTGTGACAGGACCTGTGACCTGTACTCTCCTTCCCCACCTTCACCTTGATGAAGATAGTTACTATCACCTTTAACTCTGCAGACTTCTGGGTTTGCCCCATTGCATCTTGATAAACCTCTGAAGAAACATGGGGTGGAAATTATGGGGCTTTAAGGCTGCTAAATGTCACTGGTGTGTTCCTATGTTTCCTAACAAAATTTTTCTTTCTTCCCATACCCTCCCCTCAGATTTTAAAAGACCTGAGCTGGGAAATCTCTTGTTTAAGCCATACCCTTCAGGTTTGTGTGGGATTGATGTTTTATTTAGCAAACCTAAACTCCATGAAAAGGGTGCCTGCCTCTGCCAGTGCCTCTGCCAGTGAACACCCAGGTCAGAGGCTGCATATTCGTGTCCTGCACAGCCTGTGGTAGCTTCCTGCTGTGCCCTGTTTGTGGCTATGAGAACAGGCTCTCTCTCTAGACTTGAACTGTAACAAAAATCCCAGCCTTCACCTTGGGAGACAACTGGCACATTGGATTCATGGTACTTGTGTACCTCTGCTTTTCCAAGGGTGCTGCTCAAAATCTCATAAAACCCACCCAGGGGCCAGGAAACCAAGCACACCCTCCTGATCAGTGAAGTCAATGCTGACAGCCCAGCAGTGGACGCTGCTGAGTTTGTGGAGCTCTATCACACCAGTGGCCAAACAGCCCACCTGGATGGCTACTACCCGGTCTTGCACAACGGCAATGGGAACCGAGCATACATGGTGCTGAACCTCCAGGGTAAAGTCACTGATAGCCAAGAGTTCTTTCTCATTGGCTCCTCCTCCCTGAACCCTGCCCTGGTTATCTCTAAGAACAACATCTGGAATGGCCCTGATGCCATTTCTCTCTACTATGGAAAAGGGAACTACATGAGCGTTATGAGCTACGGATTGGTAGATGCCATAGGTGTCCTTCAGACTAAGAAGACAGAGCACTCTTGTCAGGGTGCTGACCCCTGACAGAGAGGCCTTTCTGGAGGACCCCACCTGCAGGGCTGTGGATGAGTCAATAGAGAGGTGCCGTGGGGCAGATTCTCAGTGGATCTTCCAAGTGGCCATGCCCATGCCAGGCAGGGACAACTACTGCATCCTGACTCCTCAGCTGAACTCATCTGCTGTCCTGATCAGTGAGGTGTTGTAGTAGACAATGACACCTGTTTCTTCTTCCATCGTAGCCCCATCTTTATAGCACACAGCCTATATTTACATGGTTATCAGAAGGCACCGTGTTTAATGCCAGTTGGTTAGGAACTCTGTTCACTGGTTGGTAATGGTGAGTGTACATGTCAATCCAAACTTTTCTCTCTAACAATGTTTACATACTTTTTCTACTGATTCTCATGATACAGATCCCTTGTTACTAAAGGTGGACTTGTTTTTCTCCCCAAGGATAGTTTGTTATGTTAACAAACTTTTCATTCTCAAGATGTTTTTGCATGGGAAGTTATCAGGCTAGCTGCTAGCTATACCTAGCTGAAGTAACAAAGCCTGAACCATGATTTTACAAGGCCTTTCTTTTGTAAGGTTTTACCTATATTTTACAGTGAGGTCCTTCCCTTTGCTCCTTCTGATGAGTTTGAGTTCATAGATCTCATGGGGCCCCACTCCACTGTGATCAGGGACATTGTCCTGGTGCTGACTGATGGTCGGACCAAAAACATCTATTTCACTATCGATGTCTGTGGCCAAACCTGCCTAGGTGGACTTCTTCTGATTGTCCCAGCACACAGCAAAGTCCCAGGAAAGGACTGTATGTGGATGATGACCTCAGGGCTGGAGGAGAGATCAGCCAGGCTTGAGGGTGGGGGATTGCTGTTGTGTTTATTGTTGTTTGGCATTCTGAGAGAGCAGTGAAAATGATGAAAATGAGCAGTGAAAATTACTCAGAACTCAGTGGCAAATAAAAGAGCAAATCAAAATGTTAGAAATTATTGAAAAAGTAATTATATAAAGCAAAGCAAATATCAGAAATTTTTAGGAGAAGAGGAAAGAATGGAGGACAGCTTTTACGCCTCTGTATAAATTCATGGTTTGCTTGGATGTTTAATTGTGCCTTGTGTGGTTCAATATATCAGTCTCAATAAGGATGTATTAGGATTAGAAGCATTCAGACAGATCAGCTAGGATGGGTAGTGCTGTGGAAATGCTTCCACAGAAGAAATAACTTAGAGCACCTAGAGAAGGGAAAGCTGAGGAGGGCCCTGGCAAAGGTTTTAGAGATTTGAGCAGCCTAAAGAAAGTGTACAGGGCTTGATTGCTTACCCTTCCACCTGGCACAAGTGGGGCTGCAAAAGAAGGCAGAAGGAGGCAGTTTCAGGGCAAACAAGAGGAGGTAGTGTAGCAGTGGTAGACCTGCAGAGCCCCAGGTTAGGGACCTGATGGAGGTCCCAAGCCCATGTGTTCTTTGCTTTGTGGAAGACACAGTTCTGCTCTCAGCACTGCAGCCACTCCACCACCACCCCTGGTTGTGTCACATCTCCTTGTTATAGATACATATTATATTGTTGGCTTTTTGCAAATATTGGAATGAATGTTATATGTATAAGATTAGAAAATTTTGTTGTATTAACATAGTTTCCTTTATTTTTGTTATTGATGAAACTTAGAAATAGTGGTATAATACATATATGTTAGGCTATGGCATAGTATTAAAATAAAAACTGCTTTTGTTTGTATAACCCAAAGACTGAAAAAAGAAAAATAGCTAGAGACCCCCCTGCATTTGTAAACTCTCTTATCCAGATGAAGACCGCCTGACCAGAGCTCTGGGGGAGGAATTTATTGCATTTCTGTTATCAGGGAATGTAAATCTCGATAGTGCCAAGAAGATTGATCTATTGGGAAAGAGGCAAGAGAAAACTCAACAGAAGAACACCAAAGATCCTAAAAAGAATGTATGAATATGTATGAGAATTTATGAACATGCAGTAGGGTTCTGTTTTTAAGGGACAATCCTTTGTTAGTAAGGTGTGCTCTCTTGGCTGAATGCAGAGATACCCGGCTGTATCTGTATACTTTATTTTTATCTCCTAATTGTCTTTTTATTAAACTTTCAAATTGTATAAAAAATATGTGAACCTCGTTCTTCACATCCTCTTCTCTGAAGTGTCCCTCTTCTCTGTGTGGAACATGGTGGTCACCCACAGCAAATACACACACTCTCTTAGAAAAACCACAAGGGCTTTACTTCCACGGCACCAGCTACAAGCACAGGTCATGTGTGCCAGCTGTGTGTAGCTGCCCTCTGAACTTCCTCCCAGTGTGTTCCAAATTTCTTCCAGGCCACCAGAGAAGGAAGAAATATTTTGTTATTTGGGGCACTTCAAAAGAAGATTTTGGGGATGCTGACTCTGCAGATGTCTTGTGTAATACACTGACTCTCTAGGTTTTGGAAGACAGGTGTCTGGTAGGGAGGGCAGGAGCCGCCCTTGGAATGAAAATGTAGACCCCCTCCCTCCAAATTATTATAATTTTGAAATCAAGGGGCTCTCAGGCAGAGATCTGGGGATAAGAATAACAGTTCTTTACTAGTATAACCAGGCAAACAAACAACAATAACTGCAGCATTAACAACAAAACAGAACCAGCTGTCACGGGGTACCTGGTTCTGTTTTGTTGTTGTCAGGAAAATAAATCCACAAACGCCAGAGGTTTATGTCCAAAAAGGAGACAGAGGAGTGTTATAAATGCAATGGCAAAATAGGGTTAATACAAAAAGCCATTTATTATAAAACAATTTTAATCACAAACAACGAGAGAAAAAAACCACAATAAAATAAATCAGCGCAGCGCTGGGTGGACAGGGAGACGTCTATACCCAGAGGTACAAATTTACCCAAATCCACGAAGGAGGGTAGACTGTCCGGGGTTTTTATAGGGATTTTGTGTCCTGGGGCCAAAACTCCGAGCAGTTACTGTTCAACAAAGAGTTTAGATGGCTGGTTGAATGAATTTCCTGGAACCGTGGAACTGAATCAATAGACGACTGGGCAGAGTCCGCTCGCATGTGAAAGGTTCTGAGTGCTTCTTGATTGTATCTTCGGTTGGGCTCTCAGGGTGAAGTGTCCAAGTCCGGTGCGGAGTCGATGGATATCTCGGCTGGGCTCCACTTATTGTCTGGCCTGATTGCATCTTCAGTCAGGGCTTGCAGGGAGGGGTGTCCCGGTGCGGTGTGGAGTCGATGGGCATCTCGGCCTGGCTCCTTTCTTTGTTTAGCTTAATTGTTCGTGTCCTGCTCTTTCTTTCAGGCTGATGAACGTCGCCTAGGGTTGTTACCGCCTGAATGGGTAGTTACTGCTGGGTTTGGGGAAATTCTTAGGCCACACTATATTTTATATAATTTTTACATTGTTACAAATCCAGTTATATACTTATTTATTCTTTCACGAATTTTTATCCAAGGTTACATTTATCACAGTCCCCCGCCTAATAATTTATCACATTAAAATTCGTGTTATTTCATTCATTTCTAGTGAGGGAGAACTGTGTAGTTTTAACTATATTTGTCTTCTTCCCAGTCTGTAAGTGAATTCTCACAGTATTCTTGAGAAGGCTTGTTTTTATTTTCAAATTTCTTTAAGGCTTCAACTGCCTTCTGGTTCTCTCTTTTCTCCTCTAACTTCATTAGTTTAGAGAAAAGAGTGGGTTTCCCTGGTGCCTTTTCTGGGTCAATTGGAAGAGTGGCAATTTGCATTCCTTGCACAACAGAATGAATCAACCTGATGAAGCAAGGAATCAAACACGGGAGAAAGATGATTCCAGCAATTGAACAAGATATAAAGAACACTAACTTTTTCCACCAAGCCCCCTGTCTAAATATCTGGTCCCACCAGTAGGCTTGCAGAATTGAGTTCCATTTTTGAACTGGCACATGTGCTACTTTTTTATTTCGGCAGTTAGTCCTTTTATTGTCTCTCCATAATCATCTATTTCCATGCAACACTCGGATTCATTGTATTTACCGCATACTCCTCCTTCCTGGCTAACAAATAATCGAGAGCTAATCTGTTTTGGTACACAAAAGCTCTCATTTGCGAATGTTGCTTCGCTAGGAGTTCTAGGGCCTCTGAGGTGTGGTTGGAAACCACTTCTACTACCGCTTGCAACCTGATAAGTCTGTTGAGAAGGTAAATGGGAGTTCTGTAACTCCAACTGCCATCGTTTGCCCAAGTGGCAGGCCCATAATACTTAATGATCCTTTCGGCAGGGCATTCTTCTTCTTTCCATTTCTGACTGCCTCCTGCCATGGGTAGTTCCCGTTTTAATTCCCTCTTTTGTCTATTTAATGTTTCAAAGAGGGGAGCTCCCAGCAATTTACTTTCTGTTCTGGGTAAAGAAAAAGGGTCTAATTATTCCGAGAGTGCAAGACCCCTTCCATTTCTTAGGTAGCTCACTATATGCTTTTTTGCCACATAACCAGTAAATGCCATCGGGAGCTTCCCAGCCTTTGTTTGTTCTTGCCGGATCATCCCAATATTCTTTCAGGCCTTCTAGTGCATGGAAGGGATTGGCCCCAGAGCTTTTGTACCAACATAGTTCAATTATTTCAACCCATTCGCAGTGATTACCCCGGGTGCGACTCCAATAGCCCGCGGGTGGTTCAGGTGGCCAAGTTTTTGATTTACTGTCAGAATTCACTGTGAGTGTGCTTACACACGGGGTATAGCCTACTAAATCAGTGAATTCTTTTCCTTCTCTGCTAATGCAGACGGTACCAATTATCCTTTGGTCTATAACTCATCCTTCGGGTCTTCGTTTTGTTTTTGACATTTTAGAGCCTTCCCATTTTAGGAGTTGCTCTGGGGTGAGTCCCTCTCCCTTCCAAGGCCACCTTTCAGCCGACTTTAAACCGCCACAGATCCAACAGTTAGATAGACCTAATTCTGTGGCTATTTCTTGCATTAGGTCTATGAAAAGATTCTGGTTGGGGGCTGGCAATCCCCAATTGCTGTATTGTCTCTCTAATTGTTCATAGTGCTCACTAAGAGAGTTAAGCCTCTCTTGTTCTAGTCTCTTTTTCTGAATTTCTACTTCTCGCCTCTTTAATTCTAAGGTTAGTTGTTTTATTTTGTTTTCAGGGTCTATCCCTTCCTCATCTCTGGAGAAGCAGAACACTTGATCGAATTGTAAACATACTCGGTCATCATCACTTTTTAACAAATCAAGAATTATCGGTTCATTACTAAAGGAGGCTTTCTCTTCATGTTTTAAATTTTTACCTTCGCAATACACTTTCCCCCTATGGTACACATTTTTAAGTTTGCTTTATTGTAACACAAAGGGTTGACTTTATAATATGCTAAAAAGGTGGATTGTCTTTTTCCTCTTATCCAGACGGTTTTGTTACATTGGCTGCAGATTGGAATTGGAGGGAGCATTCCCACTTCTCTCTTATACCTGAAGTGGGTAGCTTTGGTTTTTCTTCTCATAGGAGTCTTAGACTGCCCGTCCTTAAAACCTGCCCCTGAGTGGTAACACCAGACCTCCCCCTTTAATTCACAAAGATTATACTGAGTGCTGTTAGACAAACAACGTTCCGGAGGACAGTAGTTAACTATTCGTCTGGTATCTGTGGCAGTCCGACACTGCTCACACTTCCCCAGGAGACGCTCCCCCGGAGGTACCTCGGGAATCATTCCCTCGGCCAAGCACACGGCTAGACTCAGGACAGTCAGGATTCCCCACCGGTGTATCCCTCTGCCTTGCCCTTCGCCCGTATAGAAATACACGGCGGGGATTACCATCTTCTCGGCAGCAAGGATATTCTTCAGGGGCCCTTGTAGTCCTTATGGCGTACCTTCTCTTGAAAGCAGCCCACCGAGACGACTTAATCTTGTCTGTCCTGCACGGTACTTTGACTGTCTTTTGGCACTCGATTTTTAAAGCTTTTGCCTTGGAGTCTAGTTTACCTCTAATCCCCTTTTGAAAAAGCAGGTACCACTCAGGAGAGTCAAGTTCTAAAAACCCCGCCCGGGTGACAAGTATTAAGAAACAGCTAGTCTCCTCCTGTTCTTTAGTCAGACAATCGGTACACAATCCCTTAGGCCTGTACCCTCCCCAGCAGTGGGTTACCCAAATTTGTTTACAATAAGCACATTTAAAATGTATAAATGGAAAACAATCACAGTTTGCGTTGATGTAACTTATCTGGTTTGCAGCTCTACGATCTCAGAACAATCATGTACTAATTTTTCTGAATAGAAACTGAGCAGGATTTTGTGCAGAAGTGGTTTTCAATTTCAAACCAGGTGAGCTGATTAAGATGGCTTCATATTTTAGAAGCCTGGAATCAGTCAGCTACTTCTCTGCTTTTTGCTGCAATATGTTTCTCACATCATGGGGAGTGTAAACTACCAGGGGAGCCCCAAAAGTTATTTTCTTCGCTTCTCCCACTAACAGAGCCACTGCTACAATTGCTTGTAAACACGTAGGCCAACCCCGACTGACTGGATCTAAGATTTTTGAAAGAAACTCTATAGGCTTCCCTTTGCCTGCCCATTCGTGAGTCAGGACTCCCTGTGCTGTTTGTCTACTCACATCCACAAACAACTGGAATTCTTTATTCGTATCAGGTAGAGTTAGTACCAGGGCAGTCATAAGAACAGTTTTTAATTTCTGGAAATTAGACTCATCCTGTTCAGTCCACTTCAGCTTGTCAGTGTTTAATCTTTCATACAAAAACTTCACTTTTTCACTGAAACCCTCAATCCACTGCCTGCAATATCCCAAGAGCCCTAGAATTTGTCTAATTTGCCTTTTTGTTTTTGGTGCAGGCAATGCAAGGATGCCTGCTACCCTCTCTGGGTCTAATTTTTTTTTTTTTTTTTTTTTTTCCTCTTGAGATATCCAATGTCCGAGGTATTTTATTTCAGGCTCTGTGAATTGCAGCTTGGATTTTGAGACTTTCAAACCCTTCTTTCCTAGAAAGTTCAACAAGGCAATAGTGCTTTTTCTCACACTCTCTTCAGTCGGTCCAGCTATTAGCAAGTCATCTACATACTGCAAAAGCTTTGTCTTGTCCTCAAGAGCAAATTGGGTTAACATTTGTTCTAAAGCTTGTCCGAAAAGGTTCGGAGACTCCACAAACCCCTGGGGGAGGACCGTCCACCTTAGCTGTTGCTTTCGGTTTGTATCTGGGTCCTCCCACTGAAATGCAAAATAATCTCTACTCCTTTCATCCAGAGGGCAAGTCCAAAAAGCATCTTTCAAATCAATCACACTATACCACACATCTTCTGGTGAGAGTCTATTTAGTAAAGTATAGGGGTTGGCCACCACCGGGAATCTAGTCCGGGTCCTAGCGTTTACCGCTCGTAGGTCCTGGACCAATCGGAAGCTGCCATCCGTCTTTTTTACAGCCAGGATGGGAGTGTTGTGTTGTGACATGCAAGGTTCTAAAGTACCCCCTTTTAGGAGGTCATCAATTACTTGTTTCAACCCCCTTCTCCCCTCCATCGGGATGGGATATTGTTTAACCCTTATAGGGTCCTCAGAGTTCTCGATTTTTATTTTGATAGGTTTGATATCTAGCTTTCTTACCTCTCCTTTTGAATGCCATACTTCAGGGTTTATTTTCTCCTCATCTTTAGGAGTCAACTTAAATATTTTCACCACCAATTCAGAATTTTTAATCATGATATTAATTCTTAAAGCGACAATCATGTCCCTTCCCAACAAATTGTAATCTGCTTCTTCTACTAATAGTAAATTCCCTAAGCAAATTTTATTTTCAGATTCTATTTCCACATCCTTTATTACGGGCACTTCAAAGGGGTCTCCCTTTGCACCGATTACAAAAACTTTTTCTCTGCTAGCCACACATCCGTATGGCAATTTCTGCAGGGTACTTCTCTCTGCCTCAGTATCCACAAGAAAACTTACCTCCTGTCGTTGGGGTCCCACTTTTAACTTTATCAAGGGCTCCTTGGATGTTCCGGTCCCCAAATTAAAGAGCCCCTGACACCCCTAATCCTCCTGAAAAATTTTCTCATCTTTTATTCTTTGTTTACAATTCCGCTGAACGTGTCCTACCTGTTTACAGTAGTAGCATTCAGGGGGCTCTCTCCATGGGGCCGGGGCTGCCCAGTGAGAACCTCGACTTTTTCCGGGTAGTGTTTTAAACTTACCCTGCATCTGCTCTTGTTTCTGGACCTCTTTCACCACAGTTACTAAAACCTTAGCCTGCAATTTCTGCTTCTCATCTTCTCTCCTCATGTATACTTTTTGAGCTTCCCTTAGGAGCTCCTGGAGGCTTTTATCTTGCCACCCCTCGATCTTTTCTAATTTTCTCCTAATGTCTTCCCAAGATTTAGCAACGAATTGTGTTTTTAACAGAACCTCCCCCACAGGAGAGTTCGGGTCAGTCCCAGAGTAAATCTGTAAACTTCGCCGTAATCTCTCGATCCATTCAGTGGGTGGTTCCTCTTTCCCTTGACACTCTCCAAAAACTTTGCTAATATTCTGGCCCCTAGGGACCGCTTCTCTTATACCTTGTACAATCATGCTCCTTAAATCCATCATGTTCCGTCTGCCTTCTTCCGTCTGTGCATTCCAGCTCGGGCTTACGCTAGGCCATTTCTGGTTAACCTGGTGTCCCCTGTGGATTGCGTCTGTCCCAGTCTCTGATACCGGCTTGTTTAATCATCTCTCTTTCCTCCTGATTAAACAATGATCTCAGGATTGCCATAAGATCGTCAAAGGTATAAATACTACTCCCTAAAAATTCATCTAACCTCTCAGCCACACCAAAAGGGTCATCCAACAACCGCCCCATCTCTTTTTTAAATGCCCTTACATCTCCAGAGTAAAGGGGTACATTCACAAAACCGATCACTCCCGGGGCCGTCGGTACTTCCCTAAGAGGGAACAACCGGTGCCCCTCTTCACTCTCTCCCCATTCATTATCCGTCATTCTCGCTCTCAAATGGGTTCTACTTGCGGGAGGGGAATTGGTGATTGTGGGTTGCCTCCCTGTTATCAATTGTGGGAATTCTGCCGCCACCCGGCTGAAGGGAGGAATCCCCTCCGTTGTATGGGAGGGTCCCGGTTGTGGCGGCTGCGACGGCAAGGACGGATAGGGTGACCCCCAGCCTTGTGCAGGAGAACCCCCCGAGGAGGTTGCTGTGGCTACGGTGTTTGCAGGCGGGGAAAGGGGAAGGGCTGCCGGCATCGCTGCCGGCCCCGAGTCTCCCGCTTGAGACACACATATCTCAGTGGGTTGGTCTCGGGGGCCCAAGGGTGCTGAAGGCACCACTTGATCTGCAGAGGAAGGTCCCGCCGGTCCACGATATGGGGGTGGTAAGTGATCGAGGGGTTCCCAGGACTCAGCTCTCGACTCACGTTTTTCTTTTTGTTTTATTGGAAATAGCCCTACTCTGACATTTACCCAGAGCTTAGCATATTCCCTCTCCTCAGGATCTGAGGGGACCTTGTTCTCCACATAGGAGAATAACTTATTACACGTCCATTTTTCAAATGTGCCTAACACTGGCCAAGTGAGGTGACTTCTCAACTCCTGTCCTCCCCAAACCTCCATACAATAATGTATTAATTTCTCCTTTGATTTCCCCTTCCTCTGGGGACAATCTTCCCAGTGTTTTAGCATCCACCCCAAGGGACTTTCCAGTGGGATGTCTGGTGATTCCTCCCCCTGATCGGAGGAATCTTTCCCTGTGCTTCTTCTTTGAAGCTTACTCTTTTTCTGCTCCATACTTCGCAAATATATAATTTCTTACCTGTCTTCGACTTCTTCGTGAGTCGGTATCAGTTTCTGCGTTGTGTACTTACTCTAGGAATCAAAATTTTGCCAATACTCACCCTTCAGCAAGCTGAGCTGAGGTCTCTTGTAATCGGTACTTTTGATCCTCTCCTGGACCTCTACCTGGGTCTGTTAACTAAAAGGGTTTACCAGTTCCCGAGCTCGACAGGACGTATCCTTCCCCTTTTACTTCCTTGCGATCAGTCCCCTGAGACACCCTTTGGCCTCAGGTTTTTACAAGTGTGTGTCGAGAAAAAAAACTTTCACTCTGGATCGCTTCCTTCGCGGCCGGCCAATTCCCTCGTGGGAGGATGGAAATGCGGCCTTGAAGTCCACACTCGCCTCGTGATCAGATCACGTCTCACACACTCGCCCGATCGCCCACTCAACCAGCAGTACTTACAGCTATTTTCCTGCGTGGGTGTCTTTGTGCACAACAGACTTTTTAAGAGCAAAACAAGCCGCGGCTTCCCGAAGGCTCCGTGCCTTCCCGAGCTCTCTGATCCGGATCCTTTTCCTTTTTATTGTGGTTTTTATCTCAGCCTAAATTTGGAACAAGCTACGGGGGTTCTCAACTCACCAGGCCGCCAAAATCAGCAGGGGTACCCATCCTGGGCAGTGAGATTCCTCGCAGTTTCTCCGATCCGAGTCACGGCACCAATCTGTTATAAATGCAATGGCAAAATAGGGTTAATACAAAAAGCGATTTATTATAAAACAATTTTAATCACAAACAACGAGAGAAAAAAACCACAATAAATCAGCGCAGCGCTGGGTGGACAGGGAGACGTCTATACCCAGAGGTACAGATTTACCCAAATCCACGAAGGAGGGTAGACTGTCCGGGGTTTTTATAGGGATTTTGTGTCCTGGGGCCAAAACTCCGAGCAGTTACTGTTCAACAAAGAGTTTAGATGGCTGGTTGAATGAATTTCCTGGAACCGTGGAACTGAATCAATAGACGACTGGGCAGAGTCCTCTCGCATGTGAAAGGTTCTGAGTGCTTCCCGATTGTATCTTCGGTTGGGCTCTCAGGGTGAAGTGTCCAAGTCCGGTGTGGAGTCGATGGATATCTCGGCTGGGCTCCACTTATTGTCTGGCCTGATTGCATCTTCAGTCAGGGCTTGCAGGGAGGGGTGTCCCGGTGCGGTGTGGAGTCGATGGGCATCTCGGCCTGGCTCCTTTCTTTGTTTAGCTTAATTGTTCGTGTCCTGCTCTTTCTTTCAGGCTGATGAACGTCGCCTAGGGTTGTTACCGCCTGAATGGGTAGTTACTGCTGGGTTTGGGGAAATTCTTAGGCCACACTATATTTTTTATAATTTTTACATTGTTACAAATCCAGTTATATACTTATTTATTCTTTCACGAATTTTTATCCAAGGTTACATTTATCACAGGAGTCCTTTTACTTTATTCGAATAAAGGGAGAAGCCATGGGGCATTCCCCTGGGGTCTCTCAAATTTTTGGAGGGCGCAGCCTCCTTTTTATCCTAATTCCCGGCCTTTTGTCCCTTCTCTCTTTCCCCATAGGCTGAGGGACTTGAGAGGTACAGACTTCCCGGAACGCCTGATACCTTCGATAACTTCCCCCCCTGCCAATGCATAATCCCTTCTTAATTCTTAACTCTTGTAGAATTCATGGTGCTCTTTCAGTGCCTCTTTCATCTTTCAGTGGAATCCATCCCATTGTTTCTGTTGTCTCTCACTGATAGCTGCATCTTACCAGCAGACCCACAGCTTGTTTGTAAAGACAAACCCGTCATCCCTCTCAATCCCTCCTCTTTTAATTTCTGTTGATAATTGTCTTTACAAACTTTAGTTATCATTGACTTAATTTCTTGTTCTTGGGTCCTTTTTGGCTTTGTAATTATTTGCAGGGGCATCACTCTCTGCCCTTTTGTAGCCATCTCTGGGTCAGTAGGCATGGCACCTGCATCCCTTTGATCACATGTTGAATGAGTTGTATTAAGCAAGGGATCATGCATGGTAAAAAAATTAGAGTTGCTACAACACATAAGAGAAAAAAACCCCATTTGTTTAACCCACAGTCTACTAGGTAGCTATGAAAACATGTTCTATTCTCGTCTTTTCCATGTTTGGACAGGTACATGAGCTAACTTTCTTATTCTTTTTGTTATTTGTTTTACCACTTTTCCATTGTCATCTAATTGCGAACAGTAGTTTGAGTCCTTTAATTTGCCACACACTTTCTCCTGCTAATAAATAGTCTAATACCATCCCATGTTGAAATATTGCATTTCTGGCACCTGATATTCATTCAGGTGGTCATTCATCTTTGCCCCACTGTTTCACAGCCTTAAGGAGGGCAGTTGGGGGTCCAACAATCTAAACCCAAAGATAAAGTCCAGTCACAAATGCTCTTTCCCAGATATATGCTTCCTGTTCTATTTAGACAATATATGCTTCTTTCAGAAGAATTAAGCTGCCATGGATTTCCTTCTTTGTCTCAAAATCTTGTTCTATTATGGACTTCACTTAGGGTGCTAACCCACCATTTAGGCTCGACCGGGCTGGCCACCCATGGCCAGTTTTCAGATCTCTCTGGCTTTCTGCAGACTTAACAATTGCTAAGGTCAAAGGTTTTGCTACTTCTTTTCCTAAGATTAAAAAAATTACTTTCTCACTTTTGGCTCCACTTAACTGACAATATAAAGGTAAGATTATTAAGAGAAACATTCTAATAGTGTAATAATCTAATTTCTTAACCTAATTTTCACTTTCACGTTGTCTTCCACACCACCTGTGCAAGTGAAGGCACAGAAACAGCTTAGCATAAAGAAAGCAATGACAGCATGGATTGGCTCCCAGTGACTGGAGATCTGAAGGAAGGGATGCCCAAACAGACTATTTCAGCAGGCAGTCTGTGGGTAGGCACTCGGGGCTTCCCCCAATGTCAACACACAGCTACTGCTCCCGTCCACTCCTGTGGAGTATCAGTCACGGCTTCCCATCCTTCTCCTCCAGCTGAGATGTCCAAACCTCTGGGCCCTCAGAGACCTTGACCCGAGTGTGATGGGTCCACCCATGTTCAGCTGTCTTGCTGGCTGTTTCTGTGGTCAGCAACAGCTGGAAAGGTCCACGCCACTTTGCCACCAGTGGTGCTTCTTTCCACTCCTTAACTAGGACCCAGTCTCCTGGTTGGATATTATGCACAGCAAAGTCCAAAGGCAGGGTCTGTGTCAGCTGAGCTTCCTGTTGAAGAGATTTCACAAGAGACAGTATCTGAGCCACATACTGTTTTAGATATACATCACTTATCTCTACCCCTGCCCCAGGCTGAGAATTACAAGGATAAGGAATCCCAAACATCAATTTAAAGGGAGATAATTGAATATCCCCCCTGGGTCTGGCCCTTATTCTTGCTAAAGCCAGTGGCAAGAGCTGCACCCAGGCATCTCAGTTTCTATCACCAGCTTCAGAAGATGTTTCCCTATTTCCCCATTCATCCTTTCAACCTGGCCTGAGCTTTGGGGATGCCAGGGAGCGTGGAGGTTCCATTGTATCCTTAAAGCAGTCATTACTCCTTTAAGAATTTTTCCTGTAAATGAGTTCCTCTATCTGAGTCTATTGCTTCCACCATCCCATATCTCGGAATTATTTGTTCCAAAAATACTTTCATAACTGACCCTGTAGTTGCTGAAACAGCTGGGAATGAACGCTTCTGGCCACCCTGTTAACTGACATACTATTACCAAAAGATATTTAAATCTCCCCACCCGGGGCATTTCAGCAAAATCTACTTGGCATCTCTGGAAGGGATGTACAGCACAAAGCCTTCCCCCTTGGCAAGTTTCTTTGTAACTTTGTTATTTGTCTTAGCACAAATCAAACAACCTTCAACAGCTCGTTTTGCCAGAGTAAAAAGACCCACAGCAGCACACATTTTGAGGAAGGCTTCTGCTATCTCTTGGGAGCCCCAATGACTCCCTTCGTGGAGCTGTTTTAACAACTGTAAGGCCAGAGCTTTTGGTATCCACTGCTTACCATCCCTTGTAAACCAGTTACCCACCTTTTCCTCTGCCACACTCTTTTTAACTATCTCAAGTTCTTCTGGTGGAAAAGACAACTTCTCTGGAAAGGGGACAGTTACTGTGAGCAAGGGGAGCATCTTAGAGATTTCTGGCAACAATGCAGCTTTCCGAGCTTCTTCATCAGCCAGTCTGTTTCCTATTGCCTCTTCCGAGCACCCTGCCTGGTGTCCCTTGATGTGTATTATTGCTACTTTTTTTGGTAAATTCACCACCTCCAATAGGCGGGAGATTAAGTTCTCATGAGCCAACGTTTTTCCTCTGCAGGTTAATAAACCTCTCTCTTCCCACAGTTTCTCAAATGCATGTATCACCCCATACGCATATTTAGAATCAGTAAAAACATTTACTGTCTTGTCTTGGTATAATTCACAGGCTCTCACAAGCGCATACAGCTCCACTGTCTGAGCTGACCAGGTGGGTGGTAACCTCCTCCCTTTCTTTAATTGCTTTAATTCACGACAAAGTATCTTGTAAATTGCTTTCCTTCCATCACCCTTGAAGTCCCATTAATAAACACATTTTCTCTCTCAGGCCATGGAATGTCTCAAAAGTTTTTCCTTGCCCTAGTCTGCAGACCTACTGCTTGACTGCAGTCACGAAATTTGCCCTGACTTCCCTCTTCAGGGCCGTTCAAACAGGAGGCTGGTTAAAACCTTCCCTGCTTTTAAATTCTAAATCCTATTCCATTAAAATTAAAAATAATAACTGAGCGCTGGTCATCCACTTAGAGGCTTTCTCCATTAACAAAGCTTTAATCTGATGTGAAACTTTATCAGATACCTTCCCCTTGTCAGCTTTTGGGCCTCTGCCACGGTCAGAGCAGTGGTTTCACAGGCGTACAGACAATGGTGCTGCGGTGGGGTCAATGGCAGGGGTGCCGTGACTACCCTGAAGAAGCTGTCCTGAAAAGGACTGCCCAGGAGCACAGGCACACCCCTTGCCCAGCGAGTGGTCTCAGCTCAGCGGCAGCGTGCAGGCGAAGTGGAGAGAGAGACTGGAGAGCTGGATGGCATTCCACCGAGAAACAGCCTTTATTATAGCAGGGCCCTCGGTGAAGGGAACCAGTGACAGCAGCTGTCCTCAACTGGAGGAAAACCGGGGTATATCTAGGGAAGGAGAGGGGTGGAGGAAACTTGGATACAAGTACCAGGGTGGAATGGCAGGGGAGAACACCAATGGGGTGCAACAGTTTAACATAGAACACAAAAGGGTGTCTGGGAGCTACATTTCTCTCACTATGATGGAAAGTGCCTGGCCTAGGACGAAGCTCTCCAGGGGTGTGCCAGCACTCATCTGTTTGCTGGTTCCTCAGCCCCCACACAATGGGGCCAGCCTCTGGCTATCAGGTTTACCAGTTTAGAAAAATAGGCAACAGACTTCGTGTTCCTCTATGCTCTTTCACCAAAATTCCTTTAGCATGACCTTGTTTAATATCCACATACTGCAACAACTTAACTCTTGAGGGTGTAATAAACTATCCTAATATTTTCTGCAAAGTTTGCCCAAACAAAACAGGTGACTCTGTATAAACATGATCTAGTTCAGCAGCAAGCAATGCCACTGCCCTAAACTAATCACATCACATTTTTTATTTTTATTAACCAATTGCTCCCTATCCCAATTTTTTGCATCAAGTCCATCTTAGGCATAGGGAGGTGACTAACAAATTAACCTTTATTAAGGAAACCGTAATATTCATAACATTTTATAAGCTTTAGCATTTATAACCTTTATTAAGGAAAGATAATAAAATCCCTTAAAGTTTTCTTATAGCCTTCACAGAGGAAGTGCATGATAAATACCTAGGCTTTCTATAGGATGCTATTCCCACAAGGCTGCAGCTGCAGAACTTGCTTTAGGATTAGAACTTGCCAATTCTAGCTCTCCACAACAAACCACAGACTGGTGGGGGTGTTCCCCACTAGGTAGGAGCTGCAGAATTGGCTTCATAACTGAAACTTGCTAATTCTGACTTTTTACAACAAAACATACAGAAAGCAGAGAGGTGTAGTCCCCTCCAAAATGGAGCCTTTCAGCTCTGCACAAAACCTCCATGTAGACAAATGAATTAAATTCCCAAATTAATTTACTACAATTTCTACAATTCTTTCAGTGAGAGATGTGTTCAAACCTCTGAGCCCACAGAAGAAACCACAATTTTCACAACTCCTTTGAACAATCAAAAAAATTCTTTAGACAATTTTTAACTTTCAGGGATAAAAATTAGGGTGGATTGAGAGGTCCTTGTTTTTACTAAGACACACACCTCCTCTCGATCCAGACCCACTTTAAAAGTTAACAAAGGCTCCAGGCTGGTGCGTTCCTGGTACAATGAGATCCTTTGACAGTCTTAACAATGCATTTCTCTTATCTTCTGGACTTCCTCGACAGTATAGCTGTTTTTGCGGACAGTGCCATTCCTAGTGTTCTTCTGCCCTGCTTATAGCACACTGATTTTTCCCAGCCACTGTCCGGATCGGGTCTCCCCTGCTGGGGAGAAAAGCCTCTGCCACTTCCTTGTGGCCAGCCTTGTCCCTTCTGTCCTAGGGGACTCTTTGGGCCCTGTGGTTTTTCCCTCTTGGGCCAGAAAAATTCTGCCATCACCTTTGCCTTTCCTCCTTGTGCTCACTCTATTTACCACACACCGTATACCAGAGCCAGTCTCTGTCTTGCCACGCTGTGCAAACAGCTCCTCCCCATTCCGGCGCTCCTGGCGGGCACAGCCGGCGGCACCACAGGTGGCCAGGGTGTCCTGCAGCCTCAAGGGGCCAGCGGCCACTGCTGCCCTTGCCCGGGGCTGGTGGGGTCAGGCACTGCCCGGCGCTGAGTACCAGCAGCCCACAGACCCCCAGCCTATGCTCCTGGTCCTGCACCTCTGCGCCTGGTCCTTGACTCAACCATATCTCTCCACATTCCCCTTTAACCAATGCTGTTCCAACACAACACGATCTGTCCATCCCCTGTAGTCAAGACTCCTTCTTGACTTCCCTTATTGCCCCCCCTGGGCATGGAGTGTCAAGACCCCTACTGGATTTTCCCTTATTGCCCCCTTTAGGTGTCTATATCCTTAATTACCTCTGGGAGAATGTGTAAATCAACTCCACGTTCTTCCAAGGGATTCTTCGGAGATATTTTGGGATTGTCATCCCTTTTGCCAAGACCCCTTCCTGGCTCTACCCTTGCAACCCTCCATGGGTGCCCTGTTTGACCTGTGCTACCCTCCATGGGTGCCCTCCCAGGCTTCCTCCCCGAAGATCCCATTTTACTCACCAGTGAGATTTTCAGTGGTCCTTCCCTGTGGACTCTTCACGGACCCCCCTGGTCCGCCACTCGTCTGTCTCCTGGACAGTCTCGGGAACCCAATCGATCGCCTGGTGCTGCTGCCACCAAGGGGAGCTGATCACTGAAACTGTGTGAGGCGCCTTCAGCTCCGCTCGCTGCCCGCCGCCCCGGACAGTGGAAATATCCCTGACCAAGCCCCTAAAAATTGTCAGGAAAATTAATCCACAAACGCCAGAGGTTTATGTCCAAAAAGGAGACTGAGGAGTCCTTTTACTTTATTCGAATAAAGGGAGAAGCCATGGGGCATTCCCCTGGGGTCTCTCAAATTTTTGGAGGGCGCAGCCTCCTTTTTATGCTAATTCCCGGCCTTTTGTCCCTTCTCTCTTTCCCCATAGGCTGAGGGACTTGAGAGGCATAGACTTCCCAGAATGCCTAATACCTAAGGTTTCCCATCTAATATATGACCCCCCTTTTAATTCTTAACTCTTGTGGAATTCATGGTGTTTCCCCAGTGTCCCTTTCATCTTCCACTTGTTATAAATGCAAAGGCAAATTTGGGTTAAATAAAAAAACAATTTATTATAAAACAATTTTTATAATAAAAATAAACAATGAGGAAAAACCACAATAAAATAAACAGCGCAGCGCTGGGTGGACAGGGGTCTATACCCAAAGGTATAGGTGTTCCCAAATCCACGAAGGAGGGTAGACTGTCCGGGGTTTTTATAGGGATTTTGTGCCTTGAGGCCAAATTCCAGGCAGGCACCATTCACCAAGGGTCCTTGATTGTTGGATGAATTGATTTCCTGGCGTTGGAGAATAGAGTCAAATAGACGTCCGGACAGAGTCTCTTCATATGTAAAGAAGTTCTGGGTGTTCCTTGATTTCATTTTGGTTCAGGCCATCTGGATGGGATGGTTGGATCCGGGTTGGAGCTGATGGATATCTCGGCTGGACTTTTTTTCCCTTTGTCTGCCTGATTGCTTCCCCAACGGTGGCCTGCAAGGCGGGGTGTTCAGGTCCGGTGATGAGTATCTTGTCGGAGCCTTTCCCTGTCAGCCTGATGGTTCATGTCCTGTTCATTCTTTTCCGTTGATGGGCGCCGGCTAGGGTCGTTATCTCTTGAGTGGGAATTCGCGACTAGATCTGGGAAGGACTTGTGGGCCACACTGTACTTTATATTTTATATTATTGCTACAAATATATTTATTTAGATTTCTACGAATTTTTACAAGTTCATTTATCACAGTCCCCCACCTAATAATCCATCACATTAAAAATTCGTGTTATTTTATCCAATTCTACGGGGGAAGGACTATAATTTTCACTCACATTCATTTTCTTCCCAGTCCGTTAACGAATTCCCACCATATGCTTGTGCCAGGTTATGTTTATTTTCAAAATTCTTTAAGGCCTTCATCGCATTTTTGTTTTCCTTTTCCTCCTCTAATTTCATTAGTTTAGAGAGGGAAGTAGGTTTCCCTTGTGCCTTCTCAGGATCGATTGGAAGGGTGGCAATCTGCATTCCTTGCACAACAGAGTGAATTAGTCTGATGAAGCAAGGAATTAAGCAGGGAAGGAAAATGATTCCGGCAATTGAACAAGTTATGAAGAATACTAGCTTCTTCCACCAAGCCCCTTGCCCGAATATCTGGTCCCACCAGGAGGCTTGTAGGATTGAATTCCATTTTTGGACTGGTACATGCGCTACTTTCTTTATTTCAGCAGCCAATCCTTTTATTGTTTCTCCGTAATCGTCTATTTCCATACAACACTCGGATTCGTTGTATCTGCCACACACTCCTCCCTCCTCGGCTAGCAGATAATCGAGAGCTAGTCTGTTTTGATACACAAAAGCTCTCATTTGTGAATGTTGTTTGGCTAGGAGTTCTAGGGCTTCTGAAGTGTGGTTGGAAACTATCTCTACCACCGCTTGCAACCTGATAAGTCTGTTGAGGAGATAAATGGGGGTTCTGTAACCCCAGCTGCCATCATTTGCCCAAGTAGCGGGCCCGTAATATTGAATGATTCTTTCGGCAGGCTATTCTTCCTCGTTCCACTTCTGGTTGCCTCCCGCTATTGGTAGTTCCCGTTTTAATTCCCTTCTTTGTCTGTTTAATGTCTCAAAGAGAGGGGCTCCCAATGATTTACTCTCTGTTTTAGGTAGAGTAAAGAAAAAGGGCCGAATTATTCCAAGTGTGCAGGATCCTTTCCACTTTCTAGGTAGCTCGCTGTATGCCTTTTTTCCACATATCCAATATATGCCATTAGGAGCTTCCCAACCCTTGTTCAACTTTGCCGGATCATCCCAATATTCTTTCAGGCCTATTAGCTCATGGAAGGGATTGGCCCCAGAGTTTTTGTACCAGCAAAGTCTAATTATTTCCATCCATTCACAGTTATTTCCCCGGGAGCGACTCCAATAGCCCGCGGGTGGTTCAGGTTGCCAGATTTTTGTTTTGCTGTCCGAATTCACTGTGAGTGTGCTTACACACGGGGTATAGCCTACTAAATCAGTGAATTCTTTTCCTTCTCTGCTAATGCAGACGGTACCGATTATTCTTTGGTCTATAACCCATCCCTCTGGTCTTTGTTTTGGTTTTGATATTTTAGAGCCTTCCCATTTTAGAAGTTGCTCTGGGGTTAGTCCCTCTCCCTTCCAAGGCTACCTTTCAGCCGATTTTAAACCGCCACAGATCCAACAGTTAGATAGACCTAATTCTGTGGCTATTTCTTGCATTAGATCTATGAAAAGGTTCTGGTTGGGGGCTGGCAATCCCCAATTGCTGTATTGTTTCTCTAATTGCCCATAGTGCTCACTAAGAGAGTTAAGCCTCTCTTGTTCTAGCCTCTTTTTCCGAGTTTCCACTTCTCGCCTCTTTAACTCTAGGGTTAGTTGTTTTATTTTGTTTTCAGGGTCTATCCCTTCCTCATCTCTGGAGAAGCAGAACACTTGGTCGAATTGCAAACATACTCGGTCATCATCACTTTTTAACAAATCAAGAATTATCGGTTCATTATTAAAAAAAGCTTTCTCTTCATGTTTTAAATTTCTACCTTCCCAATACACTTTCCCTCCCATGGTACACATTTTTAAGTTTGCTTTATTGTAACATAAAGAGTTAACTTTATAATATGCCAAAAAGGTGGATTGTCTTTTTCCTCCTATCCAGACAGTTTTGTTACATTGGCTGCAGATTGGAATTGGAGGGAGCATTCCCACTTCTCTCCTATACCTGAAGTGGGAAGCTTCAGTTTTTCTTCTCATAGGAGTTTTAGTTTTAGACTGCCCGTCCTTAAAACTTGCCTTTGAGTGATAACACCAGACCTCCCCCTGTAGTTCACAGAGATTATACTGAGTGCCGTTGGATAAACAAAACCCCTTTTGTTGTTCTGGAGGACAGTCAATTATTCGTCCGGCATCTGTGGCAGTCCGACACTGCTCACACTTCCCTAGGGGATGATCCCCCAGAGGCACCTCGGGGCTCATTCCCTTGGTCAAGCACATGGCTAGATTCAGGACTATCAGGATTCCCCACCGGTGTATCCCTCTGCCTTGCCCTTCGCCCGTATAAAAATATACAGCGGGGATTACCATCTTCCCGGCAGCAAGGATATTCTTCAGGGGCCCTTGTAGTCCTTATGGCGTACCTTCTTTTGAAAGCAGCCCACCGAGACGACTTAATCGTGTCTGTCCTGCACAGTACCTTTACTGTCTTTCGGCACTCGATTTCCAAAGCTTCTGCCTTGGAGTCTAGCTTCCCCCTTATCCCCTTTTGAAAAAGTAGGAACCACTCAGGAGAGTCAAGTTCTAACAACCCCGCCCCGGTGGCAAGTATTAAGAGACGGCTAGTCAAATCCTGTTCCTTTTCTAGACACTTTGTACACAATCCCTTAGGTTTGTACCCTCCCCAACAGTGGGTTACCCAAATCTGGTTACAATAGGCGCACTTAAAATGTATAAACGGAAAACAATCACACTCAGGGTTGATACAACTTATCTGGTCGTCACTGGTCATTTGTGGTGACGCTGAAGTCTAATTTTCAGTTCTCCCGGAGGGGTGGTGACTTTCCACTTGGAGGTGTCGTATTCCTTTACTTTTTTTACTCGAGATGAGTGCGTCCAACCTCTTTCTGTGGTCCAGACAGCTGTGTCTGTGGTCAGGAGAACCAGGAAAGGTCCTTCCCAATGGGGGGTGAGGGGAAGCTCCTTCCAAGCTTTGACGAGGACTTTATCCCCAGGCTGTATCTAGTGTATTGCGAATCCCAGAGTGGCGCTTTGGGGAATCAGTCCTCGTTTTCGCAGTTCCTGTAAATTTTTGTTGATAGCAATGAGATATGGTTGTATTTGCACATCCTCCACTTGAGGGTGTCCTACTGGCATTCCATGTTTGTATGGCATCTCGTACAACATTTCAAAAGGGGACAGACCCGTTTCAGAATGGGGCATTGTTCTAATATTTAGTAAAGCAAGGGGGAGACACTTAATCCATGACATTTTCGTCTCTATCATGAGTTTAGACAATTGGGATTTAAGTGTCTGGTTCATTCTTTCCACCTGCCCGGAACTCTGAGGATGCCAGGGAGTGTGGTATTGCCACCTAATACCCAGAGCTTCTGAAATTTGTTTTATAATTTTTGAAGTGAAATGAGTTCCTTGATCCGAATCAATACAGTCCACTATCCCATACCTAGGGATGATTTCTTCCAATAAAATTTTTGATACTGTTTGGGCTGTAGCCCTTGCCCTGGGAAAGGCTTCTACCCAGTGCGTTAGTTTGTCAACTATTACTAATAAGAATTTATATCTACCGATTTTTGGTAATTCGGTGAAGTCCACCTGGATCCTCTCAAATGGTCTGTATGAGAGAGGCCGCCCTCCCCAAACAGTTTGTTTGGAGTTGGATTTATTCACTTTTTGGCAAACCACACACCCCTGTACCTCTTGTTTGGCAATTTCAAAAATCCCCTTGCATCCGAAAAATTTCAGGAACTGATCAGCCAGCGCCCGAGTTCCCCAATGGGTCTGTTTGTGTAGTCTTTGTAATACTCTCCTTGCCACTCCCCTCGGGATCAGTTCCCTCCCATCAGGTAACCACCATTTTCCTTGTTTCATGACTCCCCCTATTTTCTTGAATTCTTCAATCTCTTTCTCTGAAGGGAGCATGGGGATTTCAGGTGATTCCTCCGGAGTCACCTCGGGAATACTTACGGTAAGCAGAGCTGCTCGTTTTGCCTCTTTATCGGCTAGGTTGTTACCTTGGGTTTGAAACTGCAACCCCGTCTGGTGTCCTTTTACATGGACAACTGATATTTCTCTCGGCTCCCGGACTGCCTCTAGAATCTGTCTGATTATTTCCCCATGAATTAGGTCTTTTCCTTTGGTATTTATCAGACCCCTCTCTTCCCAAATTTTTCCAAAAGTGTGTACCACACCGAAAGCATACCATGAGTCTGTGTATATGGTCCCTCTCCTTCCTTTCAGCCTCCGGAGGGCTCTTAGGAGAGCATAGAGCTCGCAAGCTTGTGCAGACCAACTTGCTTTCAAAGGACCAGATTCTACAACTTCCCCAGATGCACCATTTATTATCGCATATCCCGATTTTCTTTTTCCCTCAATAATTTTTGAGGATCCATCTACAAACCACTTCTCTCCCCCCTCTAACTCCTGATCCTCTAAGTCCGGTCTTATTCTGGTCTGCAGCTCCACGATCTCAGAACAGTTATGCACTAACTTCTCTAGAGGTTCACCGAATAAAAACTGAGCAGGATTTTGTGCAGAAGTAGTTTTCAATTCTAAACCGGGTGAGCTGATTAAGATGGCTTCATATTTCAGGAGCCTGGAATCAGTTAGCTACTTCTCTGCTTTTTGTTGCAATATGTTTCTCACATCGTGGGGAGTGTAAACTACCAGGGGAGCCCCAAAAGTTATTTTCTTCGCTTCTCCCACTAACAGAGCCACTGCTACAATTGCTTGTAAACACGTAGGCCAACTCCGACTGACTGGATCTAAGATCTTTGAAAGAAACCCTATAGGCTTCTTTTTGTCTGCCCATTCCTGAGTCAGGACTCCCTGTGCTGTTTGTCCACTCACATCCACAAACAACTGGAATTCTTTATTCGTATCAGGTAGAGTTAGTACCGGGGCAGTCATAAGAACAGTTTTTAATTTCTGAAAATTAGACTCATCCTGTTCAGTCCACTTCAGCCTGTCAGTGTTTAATCTTTCATATAAAAACTTCACCTTTTCACTGAAACCCTCAATCCACTGCCTGCAATATCCCAAGAGCCCTAGAATTTGTCTAATTTGCCTTTTTGTTTTTGGTGCAGGCAATGCAAGGATGCCTGCTACCCTCTCCAGGTCCAATTTTTTTTTCCCTTGAGATATCCAATGTCCGAGGTATTTTATTTCAGGCTCTGTGAATTGCAGCTTGGATTTTGATACTTTCAAACCTTTCCTTCCTAGAAAGTTTAACAAGGCAATAGTGCTTTTCCTCACACTCTCTTCAGTCGGTCCAGCTATTAGCAAGTCATCTACATATTGCAAAAGCTTTGTCCTGTCCTCAAGAGCAAATTGGGTTAACATTTGTTCTAAAGCTTGTCCGAAAAGGTTCGGAGACTCCACAAACCCCTGGGGGAGGACCGTCCACCTTAGCTGTTGCTTACGGTTTGTATCTGGGTCCTCCCACTGAAATGCAAAATAATCTCTACTCCTTTCATCCAGAGGGCAAGTCCAAAAAGCATCTTTCAAATCAATCACACTGTACCACACATCTTCTGGTGTGAGTCTATTTAGTAAAGTATAGGGGTTGGCCACCACCGGGAATCTAGTCCGGGTCCTAGCGTTTACCGCTCGTAGGTCCTGGACCAATCGGAAGCTGCCATCCATCTTTTTTACAGCCAGGATGGGGGTGTTATGTTGAGACATGCAAGGTTCTAAAGTACCCCCTTTTAGGAGGTCATCAATTACTTGTTTCAACCCCCTTCTCCCTTCCATCGGGATGGGATATTGTTTAACCCTTATGGGGTCCTCAGAGTTCTCGATTTTTATTTTGATAGGTTTGATATCTAGCTTTCCCACCTCTCCTTTTGAATGCCATACTTCAGGGTTTATTTTCTCCTCATCTTTAGGAGTCAACTTAAATATTTTCACCACCAATTCAGAGTTTTTAATCATGATATTAATTCTTAAAGCGACAATCATGTCCCTTCCCAACAAATTGTAATCTGCTTCTTCTACTAATAGTAAATTCCCTAAGCAAATTTTATTTTCAGATTCTATTTCCACATCTTTTATTACAGGTACTTCAAAGGGGTCTCCCTTTGCACCGATTACAAAAACTTTTTCTCTGCTAGCCACACATCCGTATGGCAATTTCTGCAGGGTACTTCTCTCTGCCCCAGTATCCACAAGAAAACTTACCTCCTGTCGTTGGGGTCCCACTTTTAACTTTATCAAGGGCTCCTTGGATGTTCCGGTCCCCAAATTAAAGAGCCCCTGACACCCCTAATCTTCCTGAAAAATTTTCTCATCTTTTATTCTTTGTTTACAATTCCGCTGAACGTGTCCTACCTGTTTACAGTAGTAGCATTCAGGGGGCTCTCTCCATGGGGCCGGGGCTGCCCAGTGAGAACCTCGACTTTTTCCGGGTAGTGTTTTAAACTTACCCTGCATCTGCTCTTGTTTCTGGACCTCTTTCACTGCAGTTACTAAAACCTTAGCCTGCAATTTCTGCTTCTCATCTTCTCTCCTCATGTATACTTTTTGAGCTTCCCTTAGGAGCTCCTGGAGGCTTTTATCTTGCCACCCCTCGATCTTTTCTAATTTTCTCCTAATGTCTTCCCAAGATTTAGCAACGAATTGTGTTTTTAACAGAACCTCCCCCACAGGAGAGTTCGGGTCAGTCCCAGAGTAAATCTGTAAACTTCGCCGTAATCTCTCGATCCATTCAGTGGGTGGTTCCTCTTTCCCTTGACACTCTCCAAAAACTTTGCTAATATTCTGGCCCCTAGGGACCGCTTCTCTTATACCTTGTATAATCATGCTCCTTAAATCCATCATGTTCCGTCTGCCTTCCTCCGTCTGTGCATTCCAGCTCGGGCTTACGCTAGGCCATTTCTGGTTACCTGGTGTCCCCTGTGGATTGCGTCTGTCCCAGTCTCTGATACCGGCTTGTTTAATCATCTCTCTTTCCTCCTGATTAAAC
The DNA here is from genome assembly GCF_049639895.1 of Pseudopodoces humilis. Taxonomy (NCBI): domain Eukaryota; kingdom Metazoa; phylum Chordata; class Aves; order Passeriformes; family Paridae; genus Pseudopodoces; species Pseudopodoces humilis. The sequence goes on along the minus strand of NC_142217.1, from coordinate 2,232,474 downwards.
AATGATCTCAGGATTGCCATAAGATCGTCAAAGGTATAAATACTACTCCCTAAAAATTCATCTAACCTCTCAGCCACACCAAAAGGATCATCCAACAACCGCCCCATCTCTTTTTTAAATGCCCTTACATCTCCAGAGTAAAGGGGTACATTCACAAAACCGATCACTCCCGGGGCCGTCGGTACTTCCCTAAGAGGGAACAACCGGTGCCCCTCTTCACTCTCTCCCCATTCATTATCCGTCATTCTCGCTCTCAAATGGGTTCTACTTGCGGGAGGGGAATTGGTGATTGTGGGTTGCCTCCCTGTTATCAATTGTGGGAATTCTGCCGCCACCCGGCTGAAGGGAGGAATCCCCTCCGTTGTATGGGAGGGTCCCGGTTGTGGCGGCTGGACCGGCAGGGACGGATAGGGTGTTCCCCAGCCTTGTGCAGGAGAAACCTCCGAGGAGGTTGCTGTGGTTACGGTGTTTACAGGCGGGGAAAGGGGAAGGGCTGCCGGCATCGCTGCTGGCCCCGAGTCTCCCGCTTGAGACACACATATCTCAGTGGGTTGGTCTCGGGGGCCCAAGGGTGCTGAAGGCACCACTTGATCTGCAGAGGAAGGTCCCGCCGGTCCACGATATGGGGGTGGTAAGTGATCGAGGGGTTCCCAGGACTCAGCTCTCGACTCACGTTTTTCTTTTTGTTTTATTGGAAATAGCCCTACTCTGACATTTACCCAGAGCTTAGCATATTCCCTCTCCTCAGGATCTGAGGGGACCTTGTTCTCCACATAGGAGAATAACTTATTACACGTCCATTTTTCAAATGTGCCTAACACTGGCCAAGTGAGGTGACTTCTCAACTCCTGTCCTCCCCAAACCTCCATACAATAATGTATTAATTTCTCCTTTGATTTCCCCTTCCTCTGGGGACAATCTTCCTAGTGTTTTAGCATCCACCCCAAGGGACTTTCCAGTGGGATGTCTGGTGATTCCTCCCCCTGATCGGAGGAATCTTTCCCTGTGCTTCTTCTTTGAAGCTTACTCTTTTTCTGCCCCATACTTCGCAAATATATTTTCTTACCTTTCTTCGACTTCTCCGGGAGTCGATATCTGTTTCTGCGTTGTGTACTTACTCTAGGAATCAAAATTTGCCGATACTCACCTTTCAGCGAGCTGAGCTGAGGTCTCTTGTAATCGGTACTTTTGATCCTCTCCTGGACCTCTACTGGGGTCCGTTAACTAAAAGGGTTTACCAGTTCCCGAGCTCGACAAGACGTATCCTTCCCCTTTTACTTCCTTGCGATCAGTTCCCGAGACACCCTTTGGCCTCAGGTTTTTACAAGTGTGTGTCGAGAGAAAAAAAACTTTCACTCTGTATCGCTTCCTTCGCGGCCGGCCAATTCCCTCGCGGGAAGATGGAAACGCGGCCTTGAAGTCCGCACTCGCTTCGTGATCAGATCACGTCTCACACACTCGCCCGATCGCCCACTCAACCAGCAGTACTTACAGCTATTTTCCTGCGTGGGTGTCTTTGTGCACAATAGACGTTTTACGAGCAAAGCAAGCTGCGGCTTCCCGAAGGCTCTGTGCCTTCCCGAGCTCTCCGATCCGGATCCTTTTCCTTTTTATTGTGGTTTTTATCTCAGCCTAAATTTGGTTCGGATATCGGAATGAACTACGGGGGCTCTCAACTCACCAGGCCGCCAAAATCAGCGGGGGTACCCGTCCTGGGCAGCGAGATTCCCCGCAGTTTCTCCGATCCGAGTCATGGCACCAATCTGTTATAAATGCAAAGGCAAATTTGGGTTAAATAAAAAAACAATTTATTATAAAACAATTTTTATAATAAAAATAAACAATGAGGAAAAACCACAATAAAATAAACAGCGCAGCGCTGGGTGGACAGGGGTCTATACCCAAAGGTATAGGTGTTCCCAAATCCACGAAGGAGGGTGGACTGTCCAGGGTTTTTATAGGGATTTTGTGCCTTGAGGCCAAATTCCAGGCAGGCACCATTCACCAAGGGTCCTTGATTGTTGGATGAATTGATTTCCTGGCGTTGGAGAATAGAGTCAAATAGACGTCCGGACAGAGTCTCTTCATATGTAAAGAAGTTCTGGGTGTTCCTTGATTTCATTTTGGTTCAGGCCATCTGGATGGGATGGTTGGATCCGGGTTGGAGCTGATGGATATCTCGGCTGGACTTTTTCCCTTTGTCTGCCTGATTGCTTCCCCAACGGTGGCCTGCAAGGCGGGGTGTTCAGGTCCGGTGATGAGTATCTCGTCGGAGCCTTTCCCTGTCAGCCTGATGGTTCATGTCCTGTTCATTCTTTTCCGTTGATGGGCGCCGGCTAGGGTCGTTATCTCTTGAGTGGGAATTCGCGACTAGATCTGGGAAGGACTTGTGGGCCACACTGTACTTTATATTTTATATTATTGCTACAAATATATTTATTTAGATTTCTACGAATTTTTACAAGTTCATTTATCACACACTCAATCAGTGGAATCCATCCCATTGTTTCTGTTGTCTCTCAGTGATAGTTTCATCTTATCAGCAGACCCACAGCTTGTTTGTAAAGACAAACCTGTCATTCCTCTCAAAATTATAATAATTCAGAGGGAGAGTGTCTACATTTTCATTCCAAGGGAGGCTCCTGCCCTCCCTAGCAGACACCTGTCTTCCAAAACCGAGACAGTGGGACGAGATTTAAAGTCTCTTCTAACTCAAACAACTCTATGATGATCCTATGATATGAAAGTGGCCATGTATTTCATCTGAGTTGTCTGCTCAGGCCAGGCTGAGCCCAGATCAAGATTTCTTTCTGCAGGGTTAGATATGCAGCAATGGCAGGAACCCCCTGCTCCAGGTCTCTCTCGTAGTGGTGGGGACACAGTCAGGGAAACTTCCAGCAAACTCTCCCATCTCAGCCCATCTGTGGAAACCAATTCCTGCATCTCAGCCCTGACCCAGAGCCAGCAAGGAAATGTATAGGGGGGTCTCCAGCCTCTGCCAAGACCACACTTGGATCAACATGCACTAGCCAACAAATGGAAATTCCTCTTCCATCCTCCTGACATGGGTAAGAGTGGGCCTCTCCCTCTCTCAGCATGAGAGACTGCTCTGTACTTGTCCTTGTGGTGAGATGTGGGACATGCCCCTTCCCCACTTCCCTGCAAGGCCAAAGGAGCCAAGCTGGTGTACAGTGGTAGAAGGCCAGAAGTAAAAACTCATCCAGCAGGAGAGGGCAGAGGAGAGTGGGAGGCAGAAGAGGGTGGAATGAAGCCAAGTGTTTTGGAAGGGGCACATAGCCAGGAGCTCACTATCAGTCCTAAACTGTACCCAGAAAAACCCCATCTCCTTTTTCCCAAGACTGTTCCATGTGGACCCTGCACCACAGGAGGATGCTGGAAAGTTTGGGAAGGGTCTTGGTGAACTCCTTGGAGGAGGAGCACTCCTGCAGTGTCTCTGACCTGTACCTGCAAGGCTGGTACCCAGCTCACCATGCCCATTTCAATTGTTGTAATTGCTCATCCACAGTGCCTGATTAGGACAATCCCTGCTCAACCCACCCTACTTGCTGGCACTGGAGTGAGAGGACTTTGAGGAACAGTGGTGGGCACTGGATTTTCAATGAGGGGAGCAGACCTACCATGAGGAATGGTAGTCTCTGCTGATGCTTATGGTGTCTGCCAGACAAACCTAAACCCACAAAGCAAACAGCCCTTTGCAGTCCAGAGGACTCTGGTTCCCAACTCCTATATGTATTCAAAGTACCCAGACCAAATAGTCACTTTTGGAAGCCTTAGGGACTACAGCTTTTGAGGGATAGGAAAAATGTTTCCTGGATTTTGGCTGGTTTTGTAAGGAAGAGAAGACTTTGCTGCTATGCCCTGTCTCCCTCACCCAAATGCCTTTTTGACCAGTTGAACAATTTCAGTCAATTCTGACCAGTGAGTAGAGGTAAAAAGTATTGTAAAAAGTATTCTGTTGGGTAGGATGACAACCTCAAGTCTCTTTTGTCACCAAAAGAAAGGTTGAGCATGTGCTTAAGTTACCTGTGATGCAGCATGGCAGCATGATTTCAGAGCAGTGGGGAAGAGAAAGGTGAAGAGCATGAGAGCAGGAGGGCACAGGGTCATGGGAGCAATGTGATCCCTCATACCAGAGGGTTTCTGACCACCCAAAATGCACTGTTGTTTCTTGGCAGAGCTTAACCTCATATGTGTGGGTTTACCAGTTAAGGTCTGGGGCCAGGTGTGGGCTCAGCAGCCAGAGCAGGAGCAGTATATCAAAACCTATCTCCAGGGATTCCTGGCCAGCCCCCATCCCTTCTCCATGGATGAGGAAGTTCTGAAAACCAGTCCTGAATGTGTCACCCCCAAAAATATGCCATTCATGTCACATGGTGGTGGTAAGTCGGAAGGACTCTGCTTCCAGCAGTGAGCAGGGCTGGGACCAGGGTCAGGCCACATCTCCACAGGAGAGGGCATGTCTGGGCAAGCCACTGGGCTTCAGCAGGGAGCTTCTTGCCAGGAAGCCCTGAGGCCCAGTTGCTGGGAGCAGCTACTGGCACCCAGGCTGGAACTGTCCAGAGCTGGGATGTCATAGGGGGTGTAGCAGGGGAAAAGAGTGGGAGGCTGTGACAGTCCAACTGTTGCCCAGAGAAGCTGTGGCTGCCCCATCCCTCTAAGTGTTCCAGGCCAGGTTGGGTGGGGCTTGGAGCAACCTGGGATAGTGGAAGGTATGCCTGTCCATGGCAGGGGGTTGGACTAGATGGCCTTTAAAGATTCCTTCAACTCAACCCAACCCAACCCATTCTGTGACTCTGACTGTGTGACCTCCTAGGGCCCCCCCTGTGCTGGGAAAGGTCATGGCTATAATGCCTCTTCTCTGCCTTTGTTCCCTCAGCTTCCTTCCAGGGCTGGGAAATTGCCCTGTTTGTCATGGGATTTCTCATGTTCCTGTTATTGTTGGTTGGCCTGGCTTTTTATTGCATCAAAAGGTGAGAAACCACCGTTGTAACTGCTGTACATCCCTCACCCTTTCCTTCCCCAGGGCCTCCTCTCTAACTGCTGCAGAGACCTGCTCCTTCCCTCAGGTGAACACCTACACTGCCTTCAGACCATTCAATATGCTGCTCCTCATCTTTCCAACAAAGTCCTTTCCATTTTGCAAAGCCCTTTGTTTCTGACATAGCAGACTGCAGGTTCTGCAGGAAGTTGACGTAACACCAGTAAATCCTAGATGATGCTGGGCATGTCAACAGGTGCAGTGTAAGGGCCATCAGTGGTACTGACATGTTGTGGGGGGAGAGTAGAAAGCTGAAGGCATGTGGCACAAAAGACAATGCTGTGGCCAGAGGGAGGAGCTCCTCCTTGGAGCAGAGTGGAAGTGACAGACACCTTAGCATTACCTTGGTGGGAAACACCTTCCATGTTATAATGTGACACCACTTTAAATAACTTAGTGTTCTCTAATGTGGTCAGGAGGCAAACTGCAGCTGAACATTCAGGCTGTACATCTGTCTGAAACAAATGTTATAGTGGATGGGTTATTTAACCAGTCCAGGTGATTTATTTTTATTAATTTTTACTCGGTTTTTAAGCACTGGATAAGGGGATGATGTGCGAGAGTTAGAAATGAGGAAGTTCTTAGAATACATTTAGGGACTAAAAAACCCAGTGTATATATATATATTTTTAATTTTTTTTTAATTTTTTTTTTAAATAATTTAAGAAATAGTCTAAAGCAGATTTAGGGAAGCTCTTTCAGAAACCAGGGTGGTTTTAAGTATATGTGCCAGGGTATAGCAGTTGTTATGCTTCTGTTTTTCTCCAAAATGTTGACAGAGACATTAGGAAACTGTGCCTGCTGAGTGCTGGTCATCCAGCTTCGTCTTTTCAAACCTGAGATGCAGATTAGTTGCCTTGTGCGCTGAAGAGCAGAGCAACTGATCATGTGGTTTTCTTCATCTGTTGCTTTTCAGATGTCCCCAAAATTACACCAACATCGAAATGAATGACCGCAGGCAGATGGCAGCAGACTCCTAGCGCTACTGGGCACAGCTGGGTCTGACAGCCCTGGGGCCAGCGATGTCTCAGGGAAGCAGAGGGGGTGTCCAGCACTGGGACTGCTGCACAGACCTGCCACATGCATCTATATCTGTGCGTGTACATACAGCTCTGTGTGTGGGTGTCTGTGTATAAACACCTGAATTGGTTTTTACCCTTCTTTATTTTGACCTTGGACTCAAGGAGACCTCAGAAACAGGCTGGGGACTTCTCATAGGCACAGGTTGTGCCAAGTGTGGTGCCTGCTCAGACAGAAGCCTGCTTGGCTGATGTGGAGGAAAGACACATGCTCTGCCTCCTCTCAGGATGCATTGCTGGGTGCTAAGCCAAGGCCACCCCCATCAGACCTTTCCTCCTGGCAGGTAAGGCCAGTCTCTGGTCCTTCTGGACTCCATTGCTCAGTTAGGGTCCATCAACCTCCTCTGTGCCCTTCTTGTCTAGGCAAGGGGGTTCTCAGCATCATGCGCTGTTCTGCTAGAGCAGCTCTGCACCACCACCAGCTTGCTCTAGGGACAGCCCTTGCAACTGGGGATCACAACCATGAGGGTGTCCTGCCCAGGAAAATGGGTTAGAGGAGAGCTGAACATCCAGTTAGTCCGCTCCTGCCCAGGTGCAACTCTTATTGTTACGGTCCTGCCCATTTCTCACCAGACAGTGGGCAACAGTAGTACCACACTCCAGATCTGCTGAGTTTGTGGGGTGAGGAGGGTGGAATCTGCTCAGTAAAAGATTGTTTCCTACAGTCTGATCTATCCCTAATGGTGCAGCAGCTTATACCAAGCTCCAACATCATGTCTGGAGCACTGGTCTCACCTCATGGGTTTCTGCACCCTGTGATAGTAACCCAGACAGACCCAGCCTGCTCACTGTCCAGGTAAGGGGTAGGGAAAATGTAGATACTGATCCCACACTGGTTCTGAACTGTGGCGCAGAGAGATTTTTACTGAAAAAGGTTCTGTGGAGGGGAGGGCAAGATCATCATTGACCCTCATGAGAAGGAAGCCTCCTTTATCCTTGGAGTTCCACGTCCCTGCTGTGTCTGTCTTGGCTGCATCTTCTTGCAGGCAACTGCCTTCTGTTGAGGTCTATGGGTCCCAGCCAGCTCCAGTGGCAGCCAGGATGAAGCACAGGAGAAGCAAGGCCTCAGCCTTCCACTATTCAGCCTCTTGTGCCAGGTAGCCCCTTCCAGTCTGCGGGAAGGGCACAAGGCACCAGGGACCGATGGTTCTTCCTCCCAGCTCCATTCTGCCATCAGCACAACACCACTGGCACATGCAGGCATTGCAGGAGCTCAGATCAGCTCCATCTTGAACTGGCTGAAGTTTGGCATGGTGGGCAAGGGCTCGGCCACACTGCTGAAGGGGCCACAGGGCTGGGTGGCTGGCACAGAGCCATGGCTCACAGTGGAGCTGAGCTGCTGCAGTGTCATCAGCACCTCCTGCTGCAGCCGCTGTTGGTGCTCCTGCTGGCGTTCCAGGTGGCACTGCCGCTCCAGCACTGTATGCAGGGCCTGGCTCAGCTTCTGCACCTCCCTCTGTACAGCATCCAGCTTCTCAGTGATGCTGGGGAAGCTGGGAGCAGTGGGGGGCACAGGTCCACCCCAAGCAAGGTTGTGATGTCCTGGACCCACAGGGTTTGGCAAGGCAGTCTGAGTGCTGGCATCTTTGACCTGGAATAGTGGGAGGCAGGAGAGAAGGGAATGTGACATGTTACGAGCTGCCCGTTCAATGGCATTTAACAAGAGATTTATTCTGCACTTAGCTACAAGGCTCAGAGAAGAGCTCCCAGAGAAAGCCATCACCTTGTTTTGGACCACTAGACCTCACCACAAGCTGTGCTACAGCCCCACCGAGCCCCTAAGCTGCTGTTCCATCGGAGCCCCTGGTGCACCATATTGTTAGCACATGCTGATCCATCCTGGGTGAGCGCTCCTGAATGGCAGTGGGGCTGCCCATGCTGATGCTAGGCTTGTGTTTGCTCTCTGCAGGGACAGAAACAGCAACATCTCCCAGATTTTGCTTTCCAGCCGTGGGTGGCTGAAGAACCTCCTGAGATGCTACTGACATCAAGCCTTAAAAAGAGGTTTGTGAGCTGCTGGTTGAAGGCCAAGCCTGGCAGTGACTGGCATCTCCATGGCCAGCAGTGAGTGGTGGCTGAATGTGGGTGGGCCCATGGCCTCACCCTCACCCAGAGGGGCTTCCAGACACATTCGCCAAGTGCCAGGGTTAGCATTGCTGGGGAGTGCAGCTAGCAGAGGCTGGGGGCACTTTAGGAGCCTTTCACCCCTAGAAGCCTGCCCCACCACATGGTGTAGATGCAGCAGGGTGCTGTGCAGGGCTGCCCAGATGGCAGCAGCTCCTGGCCAGAGCACATGGACTCTCCCATCCTGTCATCCTACCTTTTTCTGCAGGAGGATAGCCCTGTCCAGAGTCTTCTTTTTCACCATCAGGGCTGAGTTCTGGGTCGGGGATGTGACCAGCTGCACTCGGCCTGGCAGTATCTGGGGCAGGGGGGCCGGGCCCCCCAGAGCAGTCCCTGGAGTCAGGGCTTTGCCTGTGGAGCTGTCATCACCTGCAACAATGGACAGAGAAACACCTCAAAAGGAGGCCCTCAGCAGGTCTCCAGCAGGGAATGGGGCACTTTCATGAGCCCACCAGTGCCAGGAAGTGGCCACGGTGAACCCCAGTGGGGCCAGGCCTTACCATTCCCAGGGGCCAGCCCCAGAGGCAGAGTGTCCCCAAGCTGCCCACCGTCCTTGCAGAGCGAGGCCACACCGACAATCTGGATGCCTTCCTTGGTGTCCTGGCTGCCAGCAGAGCAGGGCACCTGGCTGCCCATAGGATCCCCAGTGGGCAGTGCAGGGTGCCGGGTACCCAGCAGCCTGGGGCGCTCAGCCTCATGCCCCCGCAGTGGGGGCCAGGGCTGATCCCCATCCCAGCCAGCTGCCACTGACCCTGGTTCCACGCTCTTCCTCTTGAGGAAGAGGTACACGGCCTGCGGCGTCACCCGGATGTCATCCAGCTCCAGCACCTTCTTGATCTTGCGGAAGCTCAGCCCAGCCCTGCGCAGCTCCACAATCCTCCTCTTGGCATGGTCATCCAGACGGCCCATTGCTGACAGCACCCCTCCTGTGCCCAGAACCTACATGCCTGGAGTGCAGCCGTGGTGGGGATGCTGGCACCCCCCAAGGCAGCTCTGTGCCCTGTGATAGTGCTCAGGCTCAGCTAGTGCCTTGATGCCAGGCTGTTGGCCCTGCATCCATGTGGTGTCATCCCCAGCAGTTACACAGTTCCCAGGTGGACAGGGTGAAGGAGGTGGCTTTTCCCACCAGAATAAATATGGACAGCACCAAGCCTGTCCCTTGCTCACCTGGAACCCCTTTAGAGAGAGGGGTCTAGCTTGGTTCCCCAGTCTGCCAAGGGCACAGAGGATGGTTATGGGCTTGGCTCTGCCCAATGTGCCAAACTGGACATCAATCCCACCCTGCCAGCAGCACAGTGAGCAACCAGAAGCAATCAGGATTCCAAGCAGCAACACAGCATCCCAGGAAGCCTGGTGTGAATCCTGGCAAGTGATGGTTCATCGCACAAGGCTGGCAGGACCCCACTGTGTTTCCCTGATGGCCCAGAAGGTCACAGCGAGCAGAACTGTAGAAACTCCGTGTGAGAACTGCTGGTGCTGCAGAGCATGCCCTTGGGTCTGGAGACAACACTGTCCTGTACCTTTGGGAGAAGCAAATGCAACCACTGATACACTCATAAAGAAGGCACAACTATATATATAATGGCTGCAATTCCTGTGCTTCCCCTCTCACACTAGGTATGTGCCTGTACCATAAAGGGATATACCTGTATATGTCTACACATGCACATGTATGTGTCTGCACAACTATGTTGGAGAGTTTTTTCCACTTTCTACCAAATTCCTGAATCTGCAGGCATTTCCTGGACCCTCAGTGCTGCAGCTGCTCCCTGAAGGACAAACTTTTAGGTTTCACTTCACTAAAATAAGTATCTTCCAATAATTTCCAGAAGGTAGCAAAACATTTTTCCAATTAAAGACTACCTCAAGTGGCTGCTGCCAAGCAAACACAATATAAGAACTTTTTCCAGACCACACTTCCCAAGGCACATGTGGATCCTAAAAAAGAAAATAATGTGTATGGCCAAGGAGGCACAGAGACTATTGGACATCAGCCTCAGTGAGAAATTGAGTCACTTAATTTGAGAGAGGAGTTTTTCTCCTCTGCGACTTACTTGTTCCATGGTAAAAGAAAGACATATTAGCTCCGGAGATGGAGGCTGCACTTTGATCCAGCTCTGTTTATGTCTAAAGGCCACTCCATGCCTTGCTGTGCGCATTAGGGACCTTGTAGATAAGAGCTGGGGCAGTGGACATTGGAAAACAGACATCCTTGGATGCAGACACTACAATTGCAGAGCAAGAGCAAAAGGTCGGAAATTCTCAACCTTCCCCATGTCAAGGGAAGATGCTCCAAGGAGGCCACCATCTTGAAGCTGCAGGTATGAGGAGCTTGAGCTGTGGCAATATACTCTGCCCTCCTCCCAGAGTGTCTCTAGACACGGCCAGAGAACACTGGAGTACCTGAGCAGCTGGTGACAGAAACATATAATTTACATAAATGCCAGGAAAGCCAACAGCCATGGCTGCAGCCTTCACCCAGCCTCCACAGGGAAGATGAGAAGACCAGCTTGGAGAAGCACCAACTCCACACTGCATCTTCTCCAGCTTCTCTCCACTGAAGATGTTGCTCTCTGTGTACCATCACCGTGTCCCAAATCCCTCCTTCATCACATGCTCATGCCCTTCAGCCCTTCCCCAGCCCTCAGCTGAGGTCCCACCACCCTGCCCTGCTTTCCTGGACTTGGGGAAAGTTCACAGACCATCCCTGCCCCCTTAACCCCACATAATCTCAGGATTTCAAATTCACAGTGTTCCCCCAGAACCCCCCCATTTGCTGGAGGGGCAGCAGGATGAGGAGTTTGGCCAGGATGGCTTCAGGGCAGCAGGGCATTGCTGCAGAGAGCAGCTCCATGGAGATACCATCAATGCTCAATGTTTCACCCAGGCTCCTTATCCTTCAAGAACAGCACTTGCCTCTGCATCAAGGCTTTAAAAAAATACCTATTTACTGATCAGAGGTAGACCATGACCTGGAAAGCCATTTCAGAGAAGACACTGCTTTGCAGGCTGGGGGTCAGAATCCAGCAGGTGAGCAGGAGATGCAGGAGGTAAGTGCAGGCAGAAGTGCAGGTCAAAATCTAGCTCCAATCCTGCTCACTTACATTTTGAGGGCAGACAAAGTGCATAACAGCTACTTTACCCCTGTCAGGTACAGCAAAAGGTTACCAGTGAAAGCAATATGAGTCTATTCCATAAAATACAGTATTCCAGCAATTTCCTCCAAGATCACAGGAATCAACTAGGCCGGAAAAGACCTCTGAGTGCAACTTTTGACTGATCAACACCTTGCCAATTAGACCATGGCACTAAGTCTGTCTTATCCACATCCATTTTTTTCTTGAACACCTCCAGGGACGGTGACTGCATCATGTCCCTGGGCAACCCGTTCCAATGCCTGACAACCCTTCCTGTGAAGTAATTTTTCCTGATGTCCAACCAGACTCCTCCCCTGGCTCAGCCTGGGGCTATGTCCTTGTCCTGTTACTAGCTCACTGGGAAAAGAAGCCTTTTAGGTAATTGTAGACAGTGGTAAGAGTCTCACTTTCTCCAAGCTAAACAACCCCAGCTCCTTTAGGAATTTCTCATAAGATTTATCCTCTAGAACCTTCCTCAGCTTCATTGTCATTCTCTGGATTCACTCCAGCACCTCACTGTCTCTCCGGATTTGAGGAACTTTGGGTGGGAAGGGACCTTAGAGCTCATCTTGTTCCACTCCCCTGACACAGGCAGAGACACCTTCCATTATCCCAGGTTCATCCAAGCCCTGTCCAACTTGGCCATGAACACTTCCAGGGGCAGCAACAGCTTCTCCAAGCAACTTGTACCAGGGCCTCACCATCCTCACAGGGAAGGCTTTCTTCCAAATATCTCATCTAAACCAACTCTATGACAGTTTAAAGCCATTTCCCCTTGTCCTGTCTCTAGATGCACTTGTAAAAAGTACCTCTTCATATTCCTTGTAAGCTCCCTCAACTACTGGAAGGCCAAGTCGTAAGATCCCACAGTCAGCCTTTGCAACAGCCTGGCCTGTCTCCATCTCTACTTATAACTTTATTTATCCAAGTCTTGCTGCAAAGTTACAGTTTTCCTGTACTAAATGTGCTCCCCATTTTCACACTGAGTCCATCACCTTCTCCTCTTTCTCCTTCTCCAGAGGGTATTTTCCCCAGGGAGTTTCAGCCTATGCTATGCACACACCATATCAACTTACGCATTCACAGAGATGAGAGCTTTACATTCACCTGGCCTTCAAGGCGTCAAATAATTTTGCACAAGGAAAACCAAATATCAATTCAATGAGAGGAAAAGATTCAAGGATTTTTCTAGACCTGTGATTGATAGAGTTCCCTTCACTTTCCAGGGCCAGGCAGTGAGTGACATGGTTCCTCTAATGGTTTCTTACACCACTTGGGAAAAGTTAATTCCAGTGGTGTTTTTAAAGAGGATAGGAAAAGGGAGCACATCTGTGTAAGAAAATTCACAGCAATTGTGTGAGCTTACCCCCTGCCTCTAATGCTTTCCCTTTCTGTAGACATCAAGAATACAGAGAGGGCTCATCTCCTTCAGAAAATCCTGAAACAGTCTCACCTGGACTGACTCAACCTTTGCTATTTCTAAAATAGAGCAGCACCACAAAGTTGGCTTGGCATTTTCATACAAAGACCAGGTACCATGAGCTGAGTGTGGGCAATAAAAATCCCCTGTTCTGAAATCCTGGTTGCCTCCACCTCTCCAGCTGTCACACTGTGTTCCAGCCACAGCTGCAAGTCCTTTGGCAAACCCAGATTCTGCAGCCACACATTATTCCCATGCAAGCTTCAAGGCTCCTCATGGTCTGAAAGTGTCTTCCCCCCACACATACCCCTTGTGTTTTGCAGTGGGATGGAGATACCAGGGGGAAGATGTGGTGACTGGAACACTCAGTTTACTTAGTTCCAGTCAGAGAGGAATGTCATGTAGCACCACAGGCTACAAGTTTTTCCCTTTGGTAGGCTGGCTTTGAGAGCTTACACAGCCAGCTGGACATACACATTTATATACGTTTGTATATGCATGCCTCATTACACCACCACACCTGCAACAGGAATTTTACTGCAGTCTGCCAATGTAGGTGTCTGTCCAAATTTCAGATTAGCCACCCTTTCTTCAGCTGCTGCTGAATGCTTGCAATGCCTGAAGTCTTTATGTACGTAGTTATAGCTGGGGAAGCTCCTTTACCCCAGTATTACTGTTGATAATGCTCTATTCCATAACTCTGCAGGCAGCTATATCCACAGAAACACAGCCCAGAGCCTGCAGCAGCCTTCCCATCAGCAGGGTTGTTTCCTTAGTTCCCATACTCTCTGGCCCATATAATATTACATACAAAATGAAACAACCTTAAGAGAAAAGGAGAAAAAAGGCAGCATGCCCCAGACTTCCTTTCAGAGCAGAGTGGATTTAAGGTCTAAAAAAGAGCAAGAGCATGAATTCAGGTTTCCTACAACTCAAGTGATGTATCCACTAGCCTTAAGCTAAGCAGGCTCTTCCTCTGCACAACTTGTTCCTGTGCTTGTGCAAGCTCCCACTCGAGGAGGTAAACCTGAGAGAGAGGACCTCCCCAATATCCATCCTGCAAGTCTTTGGAGTAGAGCTCTCTCACTAGCCTGCACAAATATCCACACCAGCCACTGCCACTTGTCTCTCTCACAGTTCTTCTGAAGCCCTGATTACCTGGCTTTGAATGCCAAATTCCCCAAGAGTGAAACATTAGTTGTGTGACCACAGAATTGGCTCATGTCTGGGAAGAATGACTTCTCCCATTCATTTCACAGCTGCTCTTGGACACAGGCAGTTTTTGTCTTTGGGAGGTACAAGCAAAGCTGCTTCCAGAATTCATGCTGGGGCGAAGCAAGGAAGAGTTAATCCTTCAACAGACATGGCACAGGTAGCTGTGCAACTCTGGGGCTGTGTTTTTTCAATGGCTGTTTCAGCTGCACCACAGCACACCTGTAGCCAGCCTGGTCCACAAGATGTAACAGTCTTGGAGAGATGGAGACATTTATGTACAGATGGTCTTAATCAGAGCAACAAGCTCCTATCCACCATTTCAGAACCAAAACAGTCATGGGGCACCAGGTAGAGGTGGAGCAACAGGTTTCACCAGAGAGACAAATTGCTGATGCTGAGAACAGATGTGATTGAAAGAGAGGAAGGAGAGAAGCAAAAGCTGTGACCCACAGGGAGCATGAAGATGCAGAGCAAGAAGATACAGCTCATTTTGTCTGGTCTCAGCAATTGAAAACAGACGCTTTATGTTGTTTACATCCCAAAGCATGTTGAGCTCAAGGGCTCCCTGTACTGCAGAGAGAGCAAAACACTCCTGTCCTAGGAAGATGTAAGATCATGAAGAACAAAGTTGGATGTGGATATGTCTCTTTCCTTTAAATTCTCTGTACAGTGCAATGCCAGTATACTAGGGCATGGGAAACAGTCTACCTCATTCACAATGGATTCAGTGTTGCCAAAAGGGGATTGATCTTCATGGACCTTGTAAGAAGACACAAGCCAAATCTCTCAGATCTGGGCCTCGTGATTAGCTTAACAAGGTTCTGCCCACACTTTCCTTAGTGTCTGATTTCCAGACCTCCTTCTCAGATACCCAGAGTGCACCCTGGGAAGCTGGAGCAGCTGCAAGCAGCTGGGGAGGGACACTCATCCATCTTGTTTATTTTGTTGCTTTCCCACAGTGATCTGAGCAGGTGCTGCTGCAAAACCTGGCAAGACAAGTCCTTTTTCACACTGCATCATCTTGGAAGGGAAAAAAATTATTAAAAACATCTCCCAGAAGCACAGGGAAGACAGTGCTGGCTTACATGGGATTCAGATATGGATTCAAACAGCAAGAAGTATATCAAGCAGAGCAAAGGAATTGTGGAAGGAGTGAGTCTGATAGGAATGCCCAGATCCTCACCCTGTAGAGAACTGCGCTCTGAACACAGCCATGTGTCCATGGGCAAGACAATCCTCCACTGAGCTTCCTGCCCTCTGGGTCCTGTTCCAGAGCCTGCCTGGCACAGCTTGGAAGGGACATGGATAGTTCTTGGCTATTCATACAGAGAACAGTTTCACTGATGTAGGGACAGACTGGGAAGTCTTAGCTCTGTGGAGGCCAGTAATCAGAAAGGGCTCACAGAATCACAGAATAACCTGAGTTGGAAGGGACCCACAAGGACCACTGAGTTTAGCTCCTGGCCCCACACAGGACAGCCCTAAGAATGGCAATGATCTGGCCAAGGTGGTTCAGTGGAATTTTGCTTGGAAGAAGATGAACAGTATTAGGTGTCCAATGCTGAAATGTTGTCAAAGCAGGAAGATCTGGGCCAGGGAAAAATGGTCACTTCTCCTAGGTTGCCATTTTACTCAGTGCCACTGTTCTGTGGGATTTTAGAAGCCTTATGGAAGCAATAATATTATCTAACAGTGCTGAGTGGAGTAAGGCTGCATCCCACCCTACACAGCCCTTTCTTTGTAAAATTGGTGAAGGAGCAACTCTGTTACAGGTTTTATCAAAAGGTGATGGCTCAGATAAATTTAGATGGTGCTGCTGCTACCTGAGCTGCTCCCCTCTGAAGGGATAACCTCAGAAGATTTTGATCAAGCTGTACTTCAGACATCAGAATGGCAGAGAAAAGCTTACGTGTCTGGCCCAGGACTTGAAGTGAACTGTTTAGAGCCCACAGCTCTATCACCTGCTCTGACAACTGCTTCATTCATTTAGGCCATGCTTTCAGAGCAGTTGAGGAGCTACCCCTGCCTGGCCACACTTTAAAAATCAGATCTTCAAAAGGAAAACACAAAAATGTATGGTTATACTTTAAGATTTGCAGAATGTGAACATTGAAGAAAGTTGGATTTCCACAAGGTTTCTTTAACGATTTTGGGGGTTAAAAAAAAAATCGTGATTACAGTGATACACATAGTTTGCTCCTGACTCCGACAATGCCACTACAGCCTGGAGCTCATTGGGGAATAGAGGTATAGAGATATGGTGGGAAAATAAAGAGGAGCGTGTTGGGATGTTTAGGGGGCACAGAGTAACAACACTGTTAGTGTTTTTAGTACTGTTACCTCATGTTTGAAGAGAGAAGGGGAACAGTATCAGGAATACTGGAAAATCCTCCCTAATGGTGAAAGGGTCAGAGGCCACACACCACAGAGCAGAGACACTGTATAAAATCACACTTTGATAGCCTTGAAAAAAAAGGCTTTGCACTGGATTGACCCTCCCACAGCCCAAAGCCCAGAGGTCACCCTCAACATTACCTCGTCTGACAAACTCAGTATCGTTGTGATGCTGTGTCTGGTAAAGGTCAGGTATGTATTAAGAAATGATTTGGAGCATCCAAACATGATATCAAGAACTGTGGAACCACAGCATGAAGGAACAAGATGCTTTCACAGAGCACCTGGGAAGGCCTGTGGAAGAGGAGCAGACTAGATTTCACATCCTGGCTCCAAAATCTATCTCTGCCCTCAACACTGAACAAATTGATCAAGGTTCAGACAAGAATACTAAATGCCAAGTATCTCACTTTACCTGCCTTGCCTTTACCTGTGCCTCTCTGTAAAGCATTATGCACTTTGAGTCACTGCTCTCCAGAGATACAGCCATTCCAGCAGAGAGAGCTACACTGGCTATACCACAAACACACCTTGAATTTCCAGTCTTTCACATGCCTGAAGAGGAAACAAATAAATCACTGCAAAGTGTAACCTGGTATTTATTCATTGTGGTAAAACCAGGATGTTTGACTAAGCTTAGCATTGAGCAGGTATATTCCTACAGCATTGGGGCATAAGAGTGTTGCAGGAAAACCAGCATCATGGCACAGTTTTTAAGCTAAAAGCCCCAAAATACACAAATGTATGCACTGTCATGTCCAGGGGCAGTCAGTAATGAAGTACTAAACCTGTTCATGGTGTAGCTACCAGAGTGCACTGCAAGAATAGCCTTAGACCTCGAGAGAGGGACAGATATTCAGAAACTGTGGCAGATGATTTCATAGGCCTATAAGTATTTCAGCTAAAATTCCTAAATTCACACCCTTCTGCAGATTAGAGAGGAACTCCCAAAATTTCCTAATTTTGTTCCAAATCTATATAGCTACTTAACAATGCAGCCATTGGAAACTCTCTCAACTCCCTGCAACGACAACCAAGGCTCTTTCTACACATTTGGATGAAAAGTTTCCAAGTCCTCAGAAGACAAATGTCCCACCCTGCAATTCCTCTAAGGAAACCACAGAGACTGTGCCCTCTGGAGCCAGACACACATCTACCTCTACTCTCACAGAGGTGCAGGAGTGACAGACTGAACAGGGAGGCAGATCAAAGATCTTCCAGCACAGGGAAAACACCAGCATCCAGAGGCTGTGGGCTAAGCCAGTGCTGCAGTGCAATCCCCACAAATGCTAAGCAATGCCTGGTACAGGGCACTCACACCTCACCATGATAAAGGAATGCCAGTGTTGCTGTGGGTAGTGACCCACTGATCACCTGGACCCCCGGGGCCTCAAGGAGAGCTCTGCAGTCGCCACCACAACGCAAAGCCAATGAATAGGAAGGACAAATAAAACACCAATTGCAAATCGGTGCAACAAACGGGACAAGCGCACTCGGCCTCCGGGAGAGTTTAGATACAATTAGCCCCAACCCCACTGGCACCGGAGCAGAGCAGTTCACCTGCAGAGGTGGCTGTAAATAGCCTGTCTTCAGCAGCAGCCTGGGAGTGCAGGAGGGAAGGGAGAAAAAAACACTGAAGTAAGAGCCAAACACTCACACAGCTCTGTTATTTCATTTCCTGCTCGTCCAGCAACTTATGGGCAGTATCTAAAGGAACCTGCACTTGGCTGGAAGATTGCTGGTGAGGCTTCTGAGTTCAAGAAGTGGTTGGAGGACAGCACTTCAGATCGGGCCTGCCACTCCCAGCTCCGACACTGAACCTCAGCACCGCACCAGGCTCCGCACGGCGCGGGCGCCGCAGTCCTGTCCTGCTGCACCCTCCTGTGCTCGCACCACTGCCAGGAGTTCCTCTCATCCTTCCCCACGCCACTCCCAGCACCCAAACCAGCTCAATGCACAGAAGCAAATGGGCAGAGCACCCACGTACAGGGACTCCCGACGGCTACTGGGGTCCTCTCAGGCGACGGCACCAACTCGCTGCCACGTTCTCCAGTGGCCGGGACCAGGCAGGTGCCAGCACAGCCCGGCTCTCCTGCAGCCAACTTTCAGGGAAGCGGCTGTTTGAAAACCTCCTGCCGTCTTTGTTTGGCTGGGGCAGAGCCAGCAAGGGCTGCCGGGAAGGTCACCCAAGAGGACACCAATGTACAGGGAGGGCGGAGCCCTTCTCGTAACCCTTTCGGGGCAGCCGCGCTGCAGGGCCGCCAGGAACCGCGTCACCTTAGGGCATAGACTCGTCTGTCTCGTCCCGGAGCACAGCCCGGCGTGGCTGGTCACACCCGTGCCAGAGAAACCTCACAGAATGCAGCGTTGCCATCCCTAGAGGTCCCTTCCAGCCCTGGAAGCACCAGCTCCATCCCTGCGTGAGGCTGGTGGCTGCGATGTGGTAGCCGGGCTGCAAGTATGGGGCAGAGGCCACAGTGGAGCCATTCGCTCTGAAACTGAAGCAAACACGTGCTTTGAGCTGTTGTCATCTGTGCTATTGCCCCTGAGATGTTCCAGTGTCTCTCCTCGTTCAGGCTTGGCTTTAAAGGCTCAGTCCTGCCAGCTGCTGGCAGCCCCTGGAAGCGGATCAGAACCCCCACACGCTGCCCCGGGGCTGGCCCTGCGGCTCACAACTCTGCAAGAACTGCTTCAGCTAACAGCTGGCAGGAAACGTTTTTCACAGTACTATTATTTTTCTGCTGGTTCAGTGACCTTACCTGCCCACCCCTGGAGAGATGATTATTGTGTTATGAGAATAAGGGTGTGCAGGGGACTTTGGGATCAGTTTTTGTCGTTGCCATAACTGAGAGAGATAAAAATAAACACTGTGGGTGCAGACAGGTGGGTGTTGGGCTCTGCTCCCCGGGAATAAGGGACAAGGTAAGAGGAAATGGCCTCAAGTTTCAGCAGGGATGGTTTTGTTTGTGTATTAGGGAAATACTCGTTGCAGAACGGGTAGTCAGGCATTAGAATAGGCTGCCCAGGACAGTGGTAGAATTGCCATCTCTGGAAGTGTTCAAAAAAATATGTAGATGTGGCACCTGGGAACATGGTTTAGTGGTGGCCTTGGCGGTGCTGTGGGGATAGCATTGGAATTAGACTCAATGATTGTAGAAGGCTTTTCCAACCTAAATGATTCCATGATTCTAAGCTCATCATGACAGTCTACTAATAGTCCTCATTTGACATAATGCCATAGGACATAATAATAGTTTCTCATTGAACCCATGTGAAATTTCAGTAGACTACAAGATAGCTGTTGCTGAAGGACACGAAGTATTGAGGGTTCCCCAGACAATCAGACACACAGCCACTTGTTCATGAGGCAAAGAAGCCTTTTTTTTCAGGGTTTTTTAACCCCTTTTATAAAGTGTTTCGATCCAAGTTACATGATTGGACAATAAACCAACACCCACTTTAGTCCCATTGGTGGGACCAGAGAAAACACACCAAGAACATCTGTTCAGTATTCTTTTGAGAAATGTAATCTATTTACAATAAAACAATCCTTGAGAGAAAACTGTTCCTGGGAACTTTTCCCCTGGGAAGCAGATGAGCCCCTGACAGGCTGAAACTCTCTCAGGCTCAGAAAATCATGTCCATAGATAGCCTGTGAGGGAAATCTGCCCTTTAACAAGATGTTGTGTGACGAACATCTTCCTTTTTGCTTACTTTGGGGTTTTCTTTGTTTTCTGAACCTGTTCCATGGCAGGTTTTATGCAATACCCCTTGGTTTTGCAGCAGAACAGAATATAAGTCTGTTTTCCTTCTTGCTACACATGGGTTTTCAGACATCTTCCCTGGTCTTGCTCATATCCTTGATGGAGGTAGATGGGACATATCCTCGCACTGCATTCAAGAGGTGAATCTTCTGTCATTAGGAATTTAACAGATGTGCCTGTGGCCACACATTTCAGTAGATCAGCACACCTGCTTCTCAGAAAGAACTTTTTTTTTTTTTGTCTCAGAGAGACACTTAATGTCCTGCATTAGGGATGGGGTCAAAATACACTTCTGACTTAGTTCCTCTGAAGTCAAAGTCAGGCAGCCAATGTGGTCAGGTCAGAAGATCAGTGCCTGCAGTGGCAAATTTCCTTTTAAGTTCACAGCAAACACATTTGGCAGGGAGAGAGAGGATATCCTTCCCACATTTCATGAAATACCTCTGAATAGTGCTTAATCTTAAGTCTTTTATCCTCCTCTTCCCAATTTTCTTGCAGTTGAGAGGGCAAATCCCCTCACAATAGTGCCGTCCCTATACCCGCCACCGCCTCAAATCAGAACCTGTGTACTGTGAATCTGCAACCTGCATCCGTGACAGGGTGGGCCCAGAATTCAAGTGTGGCGGTTACAGCCTGCTAGGTTGTCAAGCTCTTAAAATCCAGAGCTGAAGTCCCAGCTGCTATTATCATTAATATTATTATGCGGGACAGGGTTTGTAGGACCTTTTATTTCACCACTCATACTGTAGCTGCACTCTTCCTTCACCCCGCTCCTGTTCGCTTTAAGCCCTTCCACCCGTCCTGCCCCCCGCTATGACGCCATCA
Source organism: Pseudopodoces humilis (assembly GCF_049639895.1). Lineage (NCBI taxonomy): Eukaryota > Metazoa > Chordata > Aves > Passeriformes > Paridae > Pseudopodoces > Pseudopodoces humilis. The sequence continues at coordinate 2,211,457 of NC_142217.1, read as the reverse complement.
CCACGCGCCGACGCTGCCCCTTCCCGCCTGCTTGCGTCAATCTCGTGCGACGGGCGCGGAGAAACGGCGGCGCCGAGGATGTGAGTGCGGGGCGGGATCCGCGCCATCCGCGTCCATCCGGCCGGACCGCGGCCAGGCCGCGTCCCCACGGGCCCCTCCGCCGCGCGGGGCGCCGGGAGGAGTGTGCTGGGGCCGTCAAGAGGCGATGGCGGCGCGAGTGTCAGGGATGGGGCCTCAGAGCCGCGGCCGGAGGCGGGAAGGCCGGGGAACCAGGCCCGCGTGTCGGCGCTGCCGCGGCCCGGCCGGTGGGAGAAGCGTTGTGCGGGCCCCAGGGGCGTGTTGCTGTGCTGATCTCGCGGCCCCGTGCTCCACGGGTGCTGTACTGGATCCACGACATGCGGATCTTGCTGCCCCTCGCCTCGCCGGCCCTAGAGCTGGGCCGAGCGGCCGTAGTGGGCAGAGAAGTGCCTGGCGCCGAACCCTCCACACCACGAATTCTGCCGGTTTGCAGCTGAAGACCTGAAGCAAACTGTCAGTAAAGGGTTCACCTGTAGCCATACGGGAAGCCCAGGGGCGAGCGAGTTTGCTTCCTTTATCACAAAACAGCTGCTCTGAGTGTGCAGATTCTGTCTCTGAAGCAGAATGTGTGAGATGGACGTTTGGTTTGTGTAGATTGCTCTTAGACTTTCTGTTCTGGGGTGGATACCCTTAACCTGTTATTTGTTAGAGAGTTAGAGGTTTTTGATTGCAGGGAAGAAGCATGTCTCTTAGAAATGCAGTATTGTACAGCTTTGTGTGAGGACTGTGATTTATTCTTTCTACATATTTCAGTGAATGCCTGAACTTGTGCAGGTGAAAATGCCCACAGGGTGGGATTAGGGTTCCAACTAAAGTGAGTTTGGCCAGTGGTATTCCTGAGAAGGGAGTAAAAACTGGTTAGTTTGGAGATTGCCTAAATGCAGCTGGTAAGCATCTGTCCCAAGGAGCAGTAAGCAGTGAAACCTGAAAGGAGATTGTAGCCAGGTGGGGGGTCAGGCTCTTCTCCCAGGCAATGGGCATCAGGACAAGAGGACCCAGTCTTAAGATGCACTGGGGAGGTTTCGATGGGACATTAGGAAGAATGTCTTCACAGAAAGGGTGATTGGGCTTTGGAAGGAGATGCCCAGGTAGGTTGTGGAGTCACTGTCCCTGGAGGTGCTTATGGAAAGACTGGATGCAGCGCTGAGTGCTCTGGTCTAGTTGACATGATGGTGTTGGGTCACAGGTTGGACTTGATGGTCTCAGAGGTCTGTTCCAATGTAATTGACTCTGTGATTCTATTTCCTGCCTCAGCAGCGGTCTGAGTAACGGCAAACATGCGGTCTTTATTTGTGTTTCCTCTTCACTTCTCCCAGAAGGGGTAAAACCAGATCCGACTCTTGGGCACTAACAGATAGTTTTGTATGCTAATAACATCGTGACTCTTAATAGTCCACAGGTGCATGACCTGTGCTGATGTGTAGGCAGAGATAACTCAAACATGGCTATGTGATATTTAGAAGAAGAAAAATGGGGTGACCTAATTGCAGTCTTCTGATGCCTGAAATGAACCTATAAGAAAGATGGAAAGAGATATTTTACAAGGGCCTGAAGTGCAGAATGGCTTTCCACTGACAGAGGGCAGGTTTACATTAGAGATTAGAAAGAAATTCTTCCTTGTTCCACTTGAGGGTAATGAGGTCCTGGCCCAGGTTGCCCAGAGAAGCCCCATCCCTTGAAGTGTTCCAAGACCAGGTTGGAGCAACCTGGTGCAGTGGAAGGTTTCCTTGCCCATGGCTGGAGGGTTGGAAAGTGATAAGCTTTAAGGTTCACGCTATACCAACCCAGTCACCCAGTGATTTTATGAAAGGAAAATCTAAAGTTTTCTGGTCTGTGAAACCAGGAACTTGTCTGTTCTGTGCTGCCCAGCTCAGCTCATGCCGTGGCTTTCTGAACTGCAGCCCCCTCACACCTTGCACTGGAGAGGCACAGAGCTGGATAGGAATGTTCTAAAGCTGAGTGACCTACACAGATTTGTTTGTCTTGGCTCCCTTTGCAACACTGTGTGTCCATAGGCTGCTTTCTTCCTGCCACTGGTGCTAGAGGAGACATTTCCTTTCCCAGCAAGCTCTGCTAGTGGCACATCTGTGGTGTGGGTTTCCTGTCCTCCATGCAGAAACACCTTGGGTGTTCCTTGATTTGTGCAGAGAGCTGCATTTGTGAATATTCATTTGTGTTGCTTCTTGCAGTTGGTGGATTAGGGAAAACTGTGAAGCTGAAAATCAGGAAAGCAAGTTTGGCCATTCAGAAGTAATCTTCCCAACCATACATTCAATTGTAATTCAGAGAATAAAGTAACTGCTTACCAGAAGCACAGAAGCAACAAGATTGTTGGATGCTGTGAGCTGGAGAAGTTTTTTTTCTTTTTCACTGAGTTTGCATGTGTTGCACATCGTGATGGAGATGTTGCCAGCATCCTGCATTATTGTGCATATTCAGTGCTGCTGCAGATAAAGCTGGCTGCTCCAACACACTTCTGCTCATTCCCTGAATGTTTTATTCCTTGGTAGTTGAGGACGTCACATTCCTTTAGAGGTTATTAAAATGTTGGAGGCAGGTTTGTAATGCAGGTTTTAAACAATCGCCATGGAATAATTGAAATGCAGCATGTTTATAGATGTTGCAGATTTTTTGACAGATACAGCCCTCACATGGCAAGCATCTGGAAGTCAGCTAATGCTCAGCATTTCAGTGCTAAATAGAGAGGTGTTAAATCTATCTCCTTTCCTATCTAGAGCAAAGAGAGAACTGGTTTACTGAATTGAGGAGTTAGAAGTGAGATTTGAGACATGGGCCTCATTCATTGCTGCTTTGAATATCTCTGAAGGGGAAAAGGAGTTACCAGGATTGAAAAAGAAGAGTTTGCTAGAACTTTTTGTAAAGTTTCTGGAATTACCTAAAGCTTTAACTCCACAGTTTCAGCAATCCTGAGTTAACATTCAAAGTTCAGTGTTTCTTGTTGCTGTCCTGTTCTTTATTTGGGTGTGGGGCTTTTGTTGTCTATGTTTTTTTTTTTGAAGTAAGCAAGCAATGCTTTCTGCAATTTTTTGTTGAAGGGCTCCCTCACCAACCAAGCGCAAGGACAGGTCTGAAGAGAAATCGAAGGACCGGTCCAAGGATAAAGCAGCCACTAAGGAATCAGGTGAAAAGGATCGTGGTCGGGACAAGACACGCAAAAGACGCAGTGCTTCCAGCGGGAGCAGCAGTACTAGGTGGGCACTTTTATGTACAAAATGACAGCATTTTCAGAAGCCAGTAGCTTTATTTGTGGTAGTTGTGGGCCTCTTGAAAACTTGTGTTGTGTTAGTCACATTGTCTGACTTAAGAGGGTTTATATTTTAGGTATGAATTTCTTGGGCTGCCTGGTGAGCTGTGGAGCCTCAGTCACAGTTGCTCTCTCTGTAGTTGTCAGAAGTTTCTCAGCTGTTGTTTTTCTGGGTATTCCACTAATTTTTGTTCTTCTGCTCCTTGAAACAGATCCCGTTCCAGCTCAACTTCCAGCTCAGGGTCCAGTTCCAGCACTGGTTCTAGCAGTGGCTCAAGTTCCTCTTCTGCCTCAAGCCGCTCTGGGAGCTCCAGCACCTCACGCAGTTCCAGTTCCAGCAGCTCTTCTGCATCTCCCAGTCCCTCTCGACGGAGACATGACAACAGGAGACGATCCCGCTCCAAGTGAGTTTTATTTTTTTTCTAGGAATTGTCAGATGTCAGGTTAATTCCATGTAGAATACAAGACTGTGATCAGAACAGATTGTTCTCTGAAGACCATTTGCTTTCTCCATAACTTAGACATGTGAATTTTATTAGAATAGGTGTGCTCTGTTTCCTTAGAATCCAAACATACGCCCTGTAGGAAGAGAGATTAAAAATCTAATTTTTAAGAGTTTAAAGATTATAAATACCATTTTTAGAGATGGTTTTGATCGGTATTTCCTTAGTAGTATGGGCCTAGATTAGATTAAAGCTGTTCAGTTCCTATAAACTACAGCCATGACTAACAGAAAAGTCAGAACTAAATCCAGGATATATGTGTATATAAATCTATATTTATATTCTTGTTTATTAAAAAATAATTTTATATTTATAGAATATAAAGAATATTTTAAATAATAATTTTGTTATAATTATATAATATATAATTATGTGTGTATAATTATATATATAAAATATGTTTATATTATAAGAATATATTTATATTCTTACTTTAAAAAAAAGGAAGGAGGGCAGAGGAAGCCCATGTAAGGGTGACATGGGAATCAGACTATCTTAATGCCTGTATAGTTTTTCCTCTGCATAAGGTGATGAAGCCTGATAAAATCTGCCTAAGGCATTGTGGGGTTTTTAGTGTATCACTCAATTTATGGACTTCAAGATTAGGAAGAAGCATAAATATAAATTTCCTGCATACTGATGTTTTTACAGATTAAAGTTTCATTCCAGATTTTTTTTAACTGCGAAGGCATTGTGATATGCAATTAATTTAAAATAGATTTTTTAAACAATTTTGGACCTCTGTAGTGAATGGAAGATACAGAAACACAAATAATCAAATCCATTCATTTGCCTGGTTGTGGTATGCTGTTCATGGCCCTATTTTGCCTCTTCAGTTGTTGAGGCAAAGAAGTTTTTGTGTTAACAACTGAGAAATGCTTTAACTATGACCACAACTTCATAGAAGTGCTTGCTAAATTTTGTGTTTGTTACCCTAGTTGCAGTGAAGCTGAAAAGTTGCAAAAAAAGTTCTCAAATTTCAAAAGGTTCCAAAGCAAAAGCAGACATGACAAATTCAAGTCCTGAGGTGTTTCTGAGTAGAACACCCTCACCACAACCTCAACACTGTAACTTCTTCAGGACAAAGATGCCCTTCAATAAAAATAGTATTTTTAATCAAGTGGGAATGACTGACTTTGGTTTTGTTCCCTGAAAACTGTAAATGTTTTCTGTTGTCCAAACCAGGTCCAAACCACCCAAGAGAGATGAGAAGGAGCGGAAGAGGCGGAGCCCATCACCTAGACCCACAAAAGTGCATGTTGGAAGGCTCACTAGAAATGTGACCAAGGTAATAATGGCATGTTCTCCTGTAGTCAAGCATTCATGGTCTTCTGTGAGAATGTGTGAGTTTTCTCTTTCAAAGCTCTCAGGACTTCTTGGTTGCCAAGATATTGCTATTGTTTGTGTCCTGATTGATCAATGAGGAAAATTTTGGTAGGATTTTACTGAGTCAAATACCATAAAGGCTTCTGAGACACTGTAGTGCTTAAGAAGTTTTGTCAATATTCCAGACCTTATATCCTGCTTTACTAGGGAGAAAACTATAGAATTTGGGACAGCCACTGAAATTACCTTGGAGGCATAATGGATATTGGGCAGTTCTTGATAAAGGATCTATAGAGAGCTGGGCTGGCTTGAGTTGTTTTTGCTAGAATGTAGTTTAAAGGTTTTCAGGGGTAAAAGGTTTAGGCTGCTGAAAAAATGATGTGCTGTGGATTTACTGCTCTGTGCCAGCTAAACCTGGCTGGTGAGTGTGCTTTGTGTTCGTAAGTCTTGCTCTCTCTTTGCAGGATCACATCATGGAAATTTTTTCCACTTATGGGAAGATTAAAATGATTGACATGCCAGTTGACAGGCTAAACCCACACCTCTCCAAAGGTTATGCTTATGTGGAGTTTGAGAACCCAGATGATGCTGAGAAAGCCCTGAAACACATGGATGGAGGTAGGTGATGACCTGCAAGGAGTCTGGGGGCTTAAAAAAATCTTCAGAGTAGATTGATTTGATCAGAAAATGAGTTAGAGGTGATAGGGTTGTCTTAGGTGAACTGATGTAAAATACTGCCAGTTTTCAGCCAAATGACTTTTGTGAGATTCAGGACAGATCCAAGAAATCACAGAACTATTAAAAATAATCTTTTTTTTTAAATAGTGAAAAAATTAGTTTAAGCTATGAAAACTTTTCCTGGTTTACATCTGAACTTCAGTTTGGTGGGATTAGGTAAAGAAGTCGAGTAGGTGTGTGGACTTTGTCAGAATAGCCCCTGAGCAGGGTGTGGAGCACCATGGGCTGATCCCACTTCAGTTGCTTGTGACAAAGCTATGAGTTGCAGTAATATGATGTGTATATGTTAGTGTTGAAAAGTACTTCTCCTTGTCTCTGTGATTCCCTAAAAAGGTCAGATTGACGGTCAGGAGATCACGGCCACAGCTGTGCTGGCACCACGGCCTCGACCCCCTCCTAGACGCTTCAGCCCCCCCAGGAGGATGCTGCCACCGCCGCCAATGTGGCGCAGGTCACCCCCTCGCATGAGGAGGAGGTGAGAGCTGGGACAACGCTTTTCTTTCTCAGTAGCAACTCATTATCACTGAAAGACTTGGCAATCCTGTTGGATGTGACTTTCCCCTGCCAAGTGACAGTAACACATTTTGGCCATCAACAGGGTTGAACCTGGGTTGCAGTTTCTAACTCCTTAGCTCTAGGATGCCTACTGTGGTCTGTACCCTGAGCACAGTCTCTAGGAAAGGTCTTGTCCTTCCCAGCCTGTTCCCTCGAGTCCCTTCTGCATAAAGGCTTCAAGGTGGAAGTGGAAACAGACTCTGGCTGACAAAACACTTGGGGCAGGCTGTGCCAGCTTCTTGTTTTTCAGAGGCCCTTGTACCTCCCTCCCTTATTTCTGAATGGCGTATGACCAAAAAGCAGTCCTGTGTCAGGTGAGTGGAGTACACTGGCCCCAAGGTGTGATCTGAGAGTTGTGCTACTTGGAGCTGCCTGATTGTGCTCAGATAAGTTGTTCTGAGTCTTGAGTGTTTACATGTCTTCAAAATGTCTTGTCAGTAGTAACTTGATTGCTGAACTGCTTTGAGCCACAGGTTTAAAGATGAGCAGTAGTTACTGTGGCACAAGATCCAGGGGGCTTCTTGGTGCTCCTTTAAACACACTTTTTGCTGAGGTCTCACAGATGCAGGTTTGCCATTCCTTCCTCCTTTGTTATCTTTCCTACTCCAACTTTCACTGTCCTGTTAAAGCTCTGTTAGTATTCTGTGCCTGGAACTTCTGTCATGGCAGTAGCTGTACTGCTATGACTGTTGGTTGTAGTACTGAGAAGCTTGAAGCTGAACTGCTTCTTGAGTAAGATTCCTCTAAGGAGCTTCCTTGTAATTTGAAAGGATTTGGATAAATCCTTCCCCTGAATATCACTCTTTTATGAGTCAAAGATGACTTCAGGTGAAGGAGGATCTGATGTAGGATCTGAGCTCATTTTCCTTGATGACGAAGATAAGTTTCTTGTCTGTTGTTCAGGTATTAATAATTTTTGCCAGTTCCTTAAACAGAGGGGGGATATCCAGAATATTCCTGCTGTGTCCTCTCTGGAGCTGTGTTTTGCTCAAGCTCTTTTCCTATGATGTGTGAGGGATTTTGGCAGGAGGCAGGGAAGTGTTTTAAAAAAGTTGGTAGCTGAGCCAACTAGTTATTTGAACCTGTTGCTTGTCTCCTAACAGAAGCTTTCTCCTTCCCTGCCAGGTCCCGGTCTCCTCGGCGCAGGTCCCCTGTTCGCCGGCGATCCCGATCCAGGTCTCCTGGACGAAGACGCCATCGCAGCCGCTCCAGCTCAAACTCCTCAAGATAAAGCAAAAGGACTGGACAGCTTTTTACTTTTTAACTTAAATCCCATCAGGTGGAATATTGTATCTTTTTTTTATAATGAGTCTGGGTGAGGAGGAGTAGGAGATAATCCTGGCAGTGAAGGCAGTGTAACAGGAGAGAGCGTGAGTTCCTGGCCAGTAACCTTTACTGTGAGGCTTCTGGATTCCTGGCATTGAGTTGAAATTATTTTAAAATGGCTTTGATTTTAAAGGCTGCAAAAATATCTTTTCCAGATAGAGAGAGGGAAAGATGTTTCAGCCTCTCTTTCTCCAGTTAGCAGCTGCTGCTTGGTGATTGTAAACGCTTAGCACGCTGTACAGAGCAGCATGTAAATCTTGAGCTAGTTCAGAACCCCAGTGAGTAAGACTGAGCCACATACCTTGATCTCCAGGTGCCAGCACGGGATTTTTCAGGGCAACTGGAAGCCAGACCTGCCTGAGACTTAATTCAATACAGAATTGTTGCTTTATTCCAGTTCCCCTGGATGGTTGATTTCTGCAGAGTAAGCTTTTCTGTAATGCTGACACTAGGCAATCACCCAAAAATGGTCCAGCCCAGTTAACATGATACTACAGAGAAGAATCTGCAAATCCTAAGAAATATTCTGTAGCTGCCCCCTTAAGTGATTTGTTTCACCTTTTTGTTGAGGGTGTTGGCAAAAACTTCCTGCTCAATCTGCAGTGAAAGAGTATGCGTGCTTTTACAAATCCCAAATGAGCGACTGAGCACCAACCCCTTGGAAACTGCAAAGCAGAGAGGGAGGCTTGAAGCCACCATGCTGGATGGATGAGCTGGGGTTCACCCAGGGAGAGGCAAAGAATTTACCACCAGTTGTACAGTCAATACTATACAGATTTTTGTTTGTTTGTTTTGTATAACTTTGTATCCTTTTGGGCTATATTGTGTTTGTACTTGTGTAGGACAAGCAGTTATTGAATAAAGCAGTAGGGTTGAGAACGGCTGTGCTGCCTCGCTGCGTACGGCGCGCAGGGTGGGCTGTGGGCAAAGTCGGCGCTGGGGCCGTGCGGTGAGGGGCCGTGGCCTCTTTAAGGGGGCGGTGCTTGTCCCCCCTTCCGCGGGCTCATTGGCTCGCGCCGCTCATTGGCTCGCGCCGCTCATTGGCTCGCGCCGCTCATTGGCTCGCGCCGCTCATTGGCTCGCGCCGCTCATTGGCTCGCGCCGCTCATTGGCTCGCGCCGCTCATTGGCTCGCGCCGCTCATTGGCTCGCGCCGCTCATTGGCTCGCGCCGCTCATTGGCTCGCGCCGCTCATTGGCTCGCGCCGCTCATTGGCTCGCGCCGCTCATTGGCTCGCGCCGCTCATTGGCTCGCGCCGCTCATTGGCTCGCGCCGCTCATTGGCTCGCGCCGCTCATTGGCTCGCGCCGCTCATTGGCTCGCGCCGCTCATTGGCTCGCGCCGCTCATTGGCTCGCGCCGCTCATTGGCTCGCGCCGCTCATTGGCTCGCGCCGCTCATTGGCTCGCGCCGCTCATTGGCTCGCGCCGCTCATTGGCTCGCGCCGCTCATTGGCTCGCGCCGCTCATTGGCTCGCGCCGCTCATTGGCTGGCGCGCATGTCAGGCGGAAGTGGGGGTGTTGCGCGGTCCCCTCAGTGCTATGGCGGCGGTAGCGGCGCAGCCGGAACTCGCTCTGGATCCGAGGCTGGAGCCCGTCCTGCGGGATGCCATGGCGGCTCTGGGCCGGGCCAGGGCCGGGGCCGGGGCCGAGGCCGGGCTGGCGGCAGCGCTGGGCGCGGTGCGCGCCGCTCTGGCGGCGGCGGGCGGCCCAGCCGCCCTCGGGGAGCGAGAGCGGGCGCTGTTCGGCGCCTTCCTGCGCAGCCTGGCCCGGGCGCCTGGCGCGGCGCGGCCCGAGGACGTGTGGCAGCGCTGCTTTCTGGAGGGCCCGCCCGGCCTTGTCCTCTGCGTCTTGCTGGAGACCCTTGGCTCTGCAGGGTCAGTCCGCATCCCCGGGGCAGGCAGACGGGCGGAGATCCGCAGCGTTGATGGGCTGGGGTTCCCCAGGGCTGGTCTCGGCGGGCAGCAGGGATATCTGGGGGTGCCTTTCTTCTGGGCCGAAGTGCGCTGGGGGACAGAGATGTGGGTGAGCGCAGGTAGCCCTTGCCTCGCCTTGAAATGCATTCAGACTCCACGCGATACTGTCCTGCTGAGTCACAGTTTTCAGTCATGGTTGTTGAAGGTCCTGAGTGTTTGGTGCTGTGGAAGCTGCAGATAAAAATAAATTAAAATCACTTTAATTCGATTTTTTATTTAATCCCGTGTAACAGAGCAGAGGCGTTTCAGTGGTAATACCACAACAGAAAAGCAATAGCATGCAAATCTTATTTTTGCCATTTAAAAGAGGGAAGAACTTAACAGTTATTTTCTTCCAGCGCTGGTCTTGACCTGAGAGAGGTAGTTGGTGTCCTGGAGCGGTTCCTGCAGGAGGGCCGGGTGTCAGCATTACTGTGGGAGGTCTGTCAGCAGCAGGCACGGCCAGGCTGCCCAGAGCTGCAGGATGTCCTGATCAACAAGATTGTGTGTTTACCTGAGCATGTGAGCAATAAACTCCAGGGGAAGAATCCACCAGTGTTCTTCCCACAGAACTACTTCCCTCTCCTGGGCGATGCAGTTCTCCAGGTGCTAGAGAAGATCTCTGACTCTTTGCGGGGTAAGGCTGCAAGGATGACTGTACTGTAGGGTTGCGTTTTATGAAGAAGTATTTTGTGCATGGACCCCATGGCTGCTGCTTGAAATACAGATGATTAGTGTTGCAGAGCCTCACATTTGTCCTTCAGGTTATCCTAAAAGTGTAAAGTCCCAGGAATGAGGGAGGGAGCTGATGCCTTTTGGAATCCACTGAAAGCAGGAATCCTCCAAGCAATTAAATGGCATCATCTGTTGCTAAAGCTTAGTTGTGGCCACTTGGTGTGTGCTGAAGGAATTGTTTGGGAGATATGAGTAGTACTGAATCAACCAGTGGCATTGCTACCAGTGCCATTGCATTAAAGTGGGACTGAGCTGCTTTAGCCTTCTGCCTATCACTGTAACTAATACTGAGTGCTAGTTTGTGCCTGAAGATAGATAGTGGAGGGAGGAAGAGATGATGCTTGAAGAGAAAAAGTTAATGTGTTTTCAGAATTCAGCACTTGTGGAAGTCTGTACCTCCTCCTGAAGGTTAATTGGAGGATGCTGGTGCCACACTTGTTTAAGCTCATGTCTGTTTTATCCCAGGTGGCTTGGACTGCTCCATCTCTTTTGTTTCTCATGTCCTGGGGAAGGTGTGCATTCATGGAAGGCAAAGTGAGTGTTTTACTATGCTCTTTTAGAGAGAGGGGAAGTGTTTTAGTATATTAGCATGGGAGGATGACTCTGATGATGATCAATGGGAGGGAGTGGGAGACCAACGAGTTAATTTGGAGCTGTTCTGACTTGGACTGCACAGGCTGCCCTCTGCTCTCTGAGGCTACTCAGCTGCATCTGGTAGATGTTGGTGTTTTTCTGCAAGTTTATATGAATGGCACCTATTCTCTCAAAAACTGATGGAGAGAACATCCTCATCAGGATGAGATTAAGGGTGGGCAGATTCTCATTCTGCTATTTGAAGTATGACTATTAAATGTTTTTTAGTGCTTTTCATGTCTGAAAGTGTTGTGAATACCAGTGTAAGTCCCTGCCCACATGCAGTAACCCTCTTGTGGGGACAGCCCAGGTCTGGTTTTGCTTAAAACTTCAAAGCCACTGAATGTAGTAGTTAACAGGGCTGGGGAAGAAGAAGAAGGAAGATTTTCTGGCTCTTTACTGTGATGAGGAATTCTGGCCAGTTCCTTAGGCTGTTTAGTGTGGTTCTTACCAGTCAGTTCCCCAGTTCTTACTTGAGCATGAACGAAGAAGAGCAACAGAGCTGGGGAAGGGTCTGAAGCACAAGTCTGATGAGGAGCAGATGAGGGGCTCAGCCTGGAGAAAAGAAGTCTCGGTGGGACCTTCTCATTCCACAGCTCCCTGACAGGGGGGTGCTACCAGGTGGGGGTCAGGCTCTGCTCCCAGGGAACAAGGGACAGGACAAGAGGAAATGGCCTCAAACTGTGCCAGGGAGATTTAGATTAGACATTTAGGAAAACTTCTTTGTGGAAAGGATGGTCAGGCATTGGAAAGGCTGCCCAGGGTAGTGGTGGAGTCACTAAATCTGTGGAGGGATTTAAAAGCCAGTGGATGTGGCATTTGGGGACATGATTTAGTGTTAGCCTTGGCAGTGCTGCATTATAGTTGGGCTCGATGGTCTTAGAGAGCTTTTCCAACCTAAATGATTCCATTATTCTAGTTGTATTTCTGCTGCAGGAGCAATTTAGAACTGCAAACTGTACGTTGTATTTTTTTCATGCTGTGAAGATCTTGAAATTCTCAGGTCAGTCTCAAATGCCATTGTACCACTCCTGCCCATCTGGGGTATTTACTGTTTTCTCTTGTGCTTCAGAGGAAATTCTGGGAGTTTTGGTGCCCCGCCTGACAGACCTCACCAAATCAGACTGCATCTGGCAGAGGATATGCTGGCGGTTGGTGGAATGTGTGCCAGACCGCTGGATGGAAGCAGTGGTCCTTGGTTTTGTGCAGAGAGCACCTGGGTAAGAACTCTGCTTTCTCCCTGATTCACAGCGAAGGTGGGAATTGTCACAAATACATGCAGAATCGGTCTCTGAAAGGTGCTGTGTTTGTGTAGGTAATTTTTTACACTGCCATTTCCTAAAAGGCTCAAGGGATAATGTAGTTGGTTGTTGTCTCTTAGGGAGAACCTGCACCATTTCTTAAGAATCAACATCATGAAATGCAGTGGAATTGTTGAAAGACCCCCGAGCTATTCATCAGTCTTCACAGAAGTAATTGTGAATGCCGTTTATTTCTATCTTTAGCACACCTTTTATAGGGTTCTACAGGGTCTGCGGGCAGAGCAAGCTACTATTGGCTAACACACACAGGTTTACATTCTTATCCTTGTACACAGGAACATTGTTTTACTTTCTACAGGCAAGTTTCAAGGATTTTAGCCTTTAATATTGGGACTTATCCCAGAGGCTGGTTTGTGCAGACAGACCTTTACCAATATATAAAAATACAGCAACAATTCCCCCTTTCTCTTTTTGCACAAACCAGGCTTTGGATAAGATAACACACAAGTTAGACTGTCATCTCAATTAACATTATAAGTAAAGTCCGTCCCCCTTCTAGCACAAGAGACCTTAACCATCCAGTGATGCCCCAGCTGGCAAACCAACTTCCAATGGGGTCACCATCTTCTTTCAGGGCATGTAACCCATCCTGTAGCTGTTGCAGTTGCTTATGGATGGAAGCTGAATGATCAGTAAGATCCAAGCAGCACATGCCTTCAAATTCCTCACAACCATGTCCTTGTGCTAAGAGCAAAAAGTCAATTGCAGCTCGATTTCATAATACTGCATGATGTACACTACTCACATCGGCTGAAAGCTCACTTAACATCTTGGATGTTAAGTTCAATCCTTCCTTAGTCTAGCAAGCGAGCCTTTTTAGAGTTGCTAGGCCTTAATTCATTCAGGCTTCGCTTTGACTGTTCGATGTTTTTCATTTTGCTAGTTACATTGAACAATTGATGTAAACTTGGGTGGAACAAAGTTAGTTTCCCAAGATAACAGGGTCCTCTGTGGATTAGCAGGAATCTAATTCCATGCTCTATCTCCACAGATGAGGAAGATGGAACTAGGTAATCGCTTTGGTAATTGTCCTGTGAGATTGCACCACAAATAAAAGCTTTACTTTCAATGGTAGTAACAAGATCAGCTATAGGGTTGACTGCAGCTCAGTGCCGCATTACTTTGTTAGAATGACTTTTTGTCGGGGGTTCAAACATTATCCATCCACCTGAGGTATTGGTGGAACTTAACAAATCTAATTCTTCTGAGGGTTGTAATATTGAGAACTTTGGTAATTTTTGCTTGCCAACAGGCTTCAAGTTGTCTTAATGTGAAGCCAACAGTGTGATTGCACTCTTGCAACATTGCCAATTGATTCAGTTGAGTCTCATTACTAATTAAACCTTTAAATGCTGGAGGATCCCATTCAGGGACTCCCATGAGACAGGTGCAAAAAGGATCTCCAGGTGTGGCTAGGCTCAAACACATTGACCTTTGGCCAGTTCAGTGTGCCACAGTGACTCATATGTTCTGTCACTTTTGGATATTAGTTAGCAGACAGTTGGTCAGGACTATACACAACACAATTACCATAAGCAGTTTGTTCCATGTAAATGACATCATATTTGCAAACTCACAGCTAAAACTTTAATGTTAAATGAACTTTCAAAGATGCTTACACTAGCTCTTGAAGGGGGAATACTTATACTTTAAACTAACATAACAATTACTACACAGGCTAAACTCTTTATCTTAAACTGTTGTCTAACTACTTTTAACACACGTGCTCTGGTATATATGTAGTCTAAGCGTGAAAGCAATTTGCTGAAAGGGTAAACACACAACTACAATTTGCTTTATATACAGTTAAATGGAGTCTCTACACTTCTTAGATCTTCTACAGAATTTCTCTAACACGATTCAGTCCTGGAACGTTCACTGCTCCCATGATGTCAGCTGGCAGTTGATCGATGACTGAAGGCTTTGATGTTCAAGTTGTTCTTCAGATCCTTCTAAATCTTAAAACAAAGGATACCTGAAAAATTGGTAGAGACACAACATCATAATAACAACATAAAATTTCTGTTGGCAACTGTCTGTATAGTGTTCAGACACAACTGTGTCCTGACAGGTCCACTTCTGATCCATGTCTGGAGTACCAAGGCTGTGTGATGACATCTCTGTTCACTGGATCTCGTGTGTTCAGAGGCAGACAGTCTGGTCAGATGGACAGGTGACCTTTTTGAACCTGCCAACAAAACACAGACACTTCTCTCCTTGAAGTTAATGAATTACACTAATCAAATGCTTTTAGGGCATCAATTTCCCCTGTTTTCTTAAAAAAAAATAAAATGAGATGTACTTCTGTTATAAACATCAACATCAACACAAAACCATATACACAATTAATAAGGACTTATACCAGTTAAAAATCAATTAAATCATAAACATTATTAATGACATATGTAATATAAAACTACTATTAATTACTAAAACACTGCACCAGCATCCCATAGTTAGCAAACAAACAGAAACAAAAAAAAAATCAGTGAAGGATTGGGTAATCATCTCCGGAAATGATTCTCCAAGCTCACTTCAAAATTGATCCAGCTGTCATATTAATAGGGTCAAATTGCTGAGTCAAAAAGTGACTCAGATACTGATTTGGTACAGAAAACATCTGGATCCGCTGGCAAACATTCTGTCCAGGTAAAGTCAAGGCTTGGCCAGGGCCTGGCTTTAAACTGGAAAGATGCCTCTTAACTAATTTCTAAAACAAGGTTCTCAATAGTAGCAGCTATGAGATGCTCACAGCACAGCAAACTGTTAAAATGCATTTGCACAAAGCAAATGATCAGGAGCCTTAGGTACCAGACCAATTAAACCATGCAGCAGTTGGTTTAATCTGAAGCCTCTCCCATGGCAGCTGATCTTCAACAATGATACATCTTCTTAAAATTCTGGAAACACTGAAAAATAAGAAAGCTATAACAAACCAAAACTGCAGAGATTGCAACAACCAATAGAACTCCCAGTGAAGTCAAAGGTGTCACAGACTGCATTCACCTCCATCCACAAACAGGTGTTCACCAGTGTTCCATCACTGCTGTTTCAGTTGTGGCTATCTTCATTTCTCTAGAAAAATAACTATACTTTGCAGTTTAAACAAGTGTCTCCAATAAAACATAAAACAATTTATATTAAACAATATTTTAACCTAACAATAATTACTTATGACAAAAGGAAATAACAAACTTAACCTCAAAAGAATATCTAAGTTAGAAAACTTAACTTAAAAACATTCAAGCCTAAACATTATAAAACTCGACTATCCTTAATTCTATTAACACTTAATCTATGTTAAATGAAAACATAACTTAATCTTATTCTGTTACTACAAAAAGGCAGCTAAAAGTTTGATATATACCTTTCAAACACAATATAATAATAACATGGATTCACTATAAAGATTATAAAAATGTAACAAATCCATCACAATTCTATGTCATCTAACTTTAAGAATAACCCACAATAACTGCAAATGTTACTAAAAATACTTATTCATAACAGGAATTTGTCTAGTATATGTTTAAATTGGTTAGGATTTTAAAGTGCAATTTTTCTAGAGAAAAACCACAACAACATGGGATTTGGCGAGCTGCCATCCAGCTTTTGTAGCACTTTTCAGAAGCATCAAGTCCAATTTTTAAACTAAAATCCAAAATCCAAATTGGTGTATATGCAGTTATATGTGTTTTATATAACAAAAGGACTCACATTAAAATTACCTTATTAAAATTGTGGAAAAAACAAGCAAATGGATAGTATATACTTTAACTTAACTTTGTCTTGTACAGTAAAGTTCTCTTAACTAATTATTTTTTTTTTAAACCATAAATCTCTTCTGTAGATAACATTAATTGGAAGGTTTTCCTAGAAGCTGTAAATCACACCATATTTTAACCTTAAGTTCTAAAACCCAATTATTGCGAGGCAACTTCTGTTAAACACTTTTAACACTTTTTCTCTCTTTTTTTTTTTTTTCTTTTTTTTTTTTTTTCTTTTTCTTTCCCTTTCAAAGACTCACAATAATTTCTCCACTAACACTCTAAAAACTGCAATTGCATAAACTCATAATTACTTAAAACACAAACTTAACTCTACAATGGTATATAAAAACATTTTGAAAACCAAATAAATCATGACTTTTGAACAAACTAGGTACAATCCCAATGCTTCTTCTTAGAGAGGGAGCGGGGGTGGGGGTGTTTGACTGCCCCCCCCCCCTCCCCCGCTGCTGCTCTCTGCTGCTCTTATCTTTCTTCACATTCTCTACATACTCTCGCAGAGGGGAAAAATGGAGAGAAAGAAAAAAAACCTCACAAAGTTAACTTTAACAAAAGCAGTTTTTTCTCTCAATCTCTCTTGTTGTTTGCAGATAGAGGAAAAGGGGCACGATTTTACAAAAGCAGGCGATGTTACACGAAAAGTCTCTCACGGCCAGGTGCTAACAGCGGCGATCATTGCAGCTTATCAGCGTGGCCTTGGAACTTTTCTTGCGCTGCTTCTACCCCCAGGATGCCTTTGTTCTCTGCGCCCACCTCAGTGCTCCCCCATGTCCCCCTGGTTCGGGTGGAAACCAATCTAAATTTGGCTTCTTTTCTTCCAGGGTGGTAAAGAGGGAACTTAAATAAGATTGTAATGCTAAAAGTGACTCCAAAAATGAAGCAAATATTTCTGGATGTATCACATCCTGCCATAACTGAACAGATTCTCTTCCTTGTTTCAGCGTTCACTGTGGAACTTTTTTTTCTCATTATTTTCTTCTCTTTGACTCTCTCTCCCTCTCTCCATGGGCAGCATAGATAGGAGATAGCTTGCCCAGCAGTGGGAGGTAAAGGCATCTGCCGCTGTGACGCAGGTAGAATTACGGGGCTCACAGCCTCAGCATATCTCGCTTTTCTGATTTTAAGGTATTAATTACAATCTGCCAAGTTCGACTGAGAGACACAGTGTCCTTGCTCTTTTCCGTGATTGCCGTTTCCCATATCAGAACCGATATATCAGTCCATTCTTGCACCGCAAAAAGCAGTGTGGGCACTGCAAATGCCCATGACAATTAGCCCATATAATGAGCATATCCAGGTCCTTTTCCTGGGCTGCTTCACCTCGTTTAACGAGGATGCAGAGAAGCAGTTTATCTGCCGCCGCAAATTCCACATCCATGCTGACGGCAACCCGCAAGGGGGAAGGTTGCGACCCTTCTACCACGCCCTTGCCTGCCTGGGCCCCCCCCAGCAGCCTGAATTTCCACGTCCTACCGCACCGCGTCTCACCGCGCTCAGGCTGCCTATCCGGTGCCGATCCAAGCCCGCGACGTCTAATGCCCAGATCCACTCCGCTGACTCCAAAGCCCCTCTGCCCGCAGGGGTGTCCTTGGTCAGAGCGCCAGATGTTGAAAGACCCCCGAGCTATTCATCAGTCTTCACAGAAGTAATTGTGAATGCTGTTTATTTCTATCTTTAGCACACCTTTTATAGGGTTCTACAGGGTCTGCGGGCAGAGCAAGCTACTATTGGCTAACACACACAAGTTTACATTCTTATCCTTGTACACAGGAACATTGTTTTACTTTCTACAGGCAAGTTTCAAGGATTTTAGCCTTTAATATTGGGACTTATCCCAGAGGCTGGTTTGTGCAGACAGACCTTTACCAATATATAAAAATACAGCAACATGGAATAACAAGTGAAAGCTTTCTTTGCCATTACTGGCTCACTATCTGAATTTAGAGGTATTCTAGAGACTTGGTTGCAAATAGCTGCTCTCAGATTTTCTTATGATTAGTTGCAGCATGACAGCATGGATTCCTGATCTTTTGTTGTTGTCTTGTTAGGGCAGATGTCTTGTCCAGATTGCTGGGGAACCTGGTTGTGAAGAACAAGAAGGCTCAGTTTGTGGTGACACAGAAGATGCTGCTCTTGCAGTATGGTCACACGGTGAGGACTCTGGGGAACAGCAGTGTGGTAGTGTCAGCTTTTCCCTGGTGCCAGTGCGGTTTTTAGCTGAGTTCTTACTTTCCTGACTAAGGTTTAACTCTTCATTCCAAAATGAACCCTCAGTCTCACCACATTTGTGCAGCTGTTCACTGACAATAGAGTGTAACAGAGAGGGAGTGGTGAACAGTAGCTTTGAAATCATGGGATTCATGTGCTCTCTCAGGGTTAATGGTGATTAGCAGAATTACTGTACACCTTTGGAACCAAGCAATAATTTTCACAGAGTTTCAGAATTCTGGGGAGCTGAAGGCATTCAGTTATTTTAGAATCTGAAAGAGGAGGTTGAAACAGCCAGGATCCACCCTCACGTGGATAAAAATTAGATCAAAGACATGAGATAAGGACTGTTTGGTTTCTTCCTGTGCACCTAAGTTTGTCACAGGATGTTAGGAACTGTACTGTGGCTTGTGATGCTGTTGTGATAGATGTTCTTTAGACTTCATGAGTTCTGTTTGCCTGGGACTGTGTTAGTTTTGTTGGTAAAATACTGTACTCTATTTCTGTCATGGTTTTCCATGTATTTCATCAGCTACAGCGTATGTGTGCTTGCTTCTTTTTAAAAATCTGTTTATTTTTCTGTCTCTGAATGTTGTCAACCAGTCCCTCAGAATGAAGTTTAATGTAGTAAATAAAAACAGACACTTGTCACTGCTGGATGACAGCTTTATGTACAGTTGAAGCAGGAGTTGTGGTTTTCCTTGCAGACAGAAGTGCTGCAGAACCTCCTTGGCTACCTGTCCCTGGACGGCCTCCGGCGCACGTTGTTGCTCAGAGTAAGGTTCACTGAGTTGCTGATGAGGTGTCTGATGGGGAACATTCTTCGCTGTGTGTGTCTAGGGGTGCACAATTTTGGTGCTTCTCTCAGACTTTCTGATTGCTGTTCATGAGAGTGAGAGAAGCTCAGCCATATCACAAGTGAACTGTGATAAATGAATCAAAGTGTTCTGCACTTCTGGCATTAATTTTTCATATTTAATTTGTAAATTGTCTTCCAAGTAGCAAAACTAGTGAGGCTTGGGTTCTGACAGTTGTCCTATGTCCTCTGTACTTCTCAGCTTACTCAGTCATCCTGTTCATGTGGCTGGGCACATGGCAACAAGTTGGTGGAGAGTTGTTTGTTTACCAAGTGATTAATGTTTCATAATCTCCTTCATGCACATTTTCCTCAGTGGGGATGGCAGATATTTTTGCCTCTCCAAGTCAGCAGTGTGATGAGACTTCTACAAAACATGTATATCTGGAAATCCCTACCATTTTGTTAAATTACTATTTTTTCCACTGTTGACATATTCTAAAATGATCTGGAAGTACTGACAGTTATCTAAAATTGGACTAAACACAGATAAAACCTTATAATACCGTACTGTTTTTTGCTAATAATACATGTGTCTTTGCATATAATATTTATTAAGGAGAAATAAACATAGGTTTTAAATTAAAAAACCCATTATATTTAATAATATTTTAAATGAAAGTGTAGTTCTTGGGTGGCAAACACAGTACATTTTGGGCCCTGAAATACAAAATTTGTATTTTTTTTCTCTTTGGAGGGAGAATAAAAATGTGTTTAAAAAATTACCTCTGTATAGAAAAGATCCATTTCAGGCCAACCTGAGTTCTCTGATTTAGGTGCTGCAGGAGCTGTTGGAGACCTGGAGCAGCAGCAGTGCTGTGAAACACTCCCCAGCTGAGCAGCAGTTGTACATTAGCAAGGCCATCCTCATCTGCCTCTCCCACCTGAAGGAGCCTGAAATTGAGACCCACAGACAAGGTGAGGCTATGTGAGAAGAAGGGCTTAGATTTGTTTAGAAGAGAGTCTTACTATGGGTAGAAAAATACCTTGTTTTGATCTATGGATAAGTGGAATTTTCCAGTTTTCACCTTGGCAAATGGGGTAACCTGCTGGAATCTTCTTTAGCATTGATATGATAGAATTCTAAGTGCATAACTTTAACTTATGGAATTGAAGAAGGCCAATCTTTGCTTTAGGGTTCTTACCTGAGCAGTGGTTTAAAAACCCTGAAGTTTTGTCACAGGAAAACAAGGACTGACTCTAGGATTAGTGAGGGGAATGGTGTGATTTGTGATTCATAGGCTTACCCTTGGAGCATGGGTGCAGCTCCAGAGAGACAGGGAAGGTATCTGAGGGTAAAAAGCTGTTAGTTTGGTGTCTGACAGTCCATGAGCATTCCTTAGTGTGAAGTGAGCAGGTTAGGCACTGGCATGGACCTCCAGTTTTGTGCTCACACAATGCATAGCACACTGGGGTCCTGGCCTAACATCTCTGTTTCTGTTGCAATAAAAAAAAAAAATCTGTACAATGTCTAGAATTACTTGTGTGTGTATGTGTGTGTGTGTCTGTGACTTATGTGGGATGTGAAGGTTCACTTCAAGATTTGCTCATCTGTTTCAGTCTAGAATTAATTGTTCTTCAAGTGAATAAGTGATGTGATACGTATTACAGGTTCTGTAGTTTTACACTCAGTTTTTTGTCTGATAGCTGTTGAAAAGATAAGCTTTCTGAGATGAAGGAGCTCAGTCAAAGCCTTCCTGGTGAAGCTGGCAACCAGTATTCCCTAAGGGCTGAGAAATACTTGTGTTATCTGCCTGTTTGAACTTATCCAAAGTTAGGCAGATATCTGTCTCTATGTGATGTGTACTGGTCAGAACTTGTAAAGTACTCAAAACATGACATTTATTTAAGTGTCTCTGAAGCTCTCTAAAACCAAACTAAAGATTGACTTAACTTGTCATCCTTTTTTGTTTCAGTGAAAACCAAAATATTGCAGATTTAGAATATATTGTAATGTTTTGTTGACTTTGTACCCTGTGGAAGGATGTGGGTTTTCTGTGCTGGTACTGAAGGGCAGCACTGACACTGCGGGGAGGGAAGCCACAGTTCAGGGACCCTTTCTGTCCATTATTGGGTGGTGAGTGGGTAAAGCTGCCCTCAGGGAAGCACATAAAGATGAGTGTTTGTTTCTGCCACTGTTTCAGAATTTCAGACATGCACTGTTTGCTGGTTGTTTGTTTCAGAGCTTCTGACAAGCATGATGGAGGGTGTGAAATGCCGCTTGGACAGCAGTCTGCCGCAACAACGGCGTCTGGGCATGGTGGTGGCGGAGAGCATCAGCTTGAAAATAAACACTGAAGGGCCTGTCCTGAAATTTGAGGTGAAGGTTTCAGTGAAATTTATGACTGGTCTGCTGGGCTTAGAGGAAGTAAAAACTTTAAACCAGATGATCCAGATCATTATAGCACTTTTTTATCTGGAAATAAGGAGAGGCAGTCACACCTTCAAAAAGAGAGAATCTGTTTACAAAAAAAGCAATTGTATGTAATGGTCAGGTGGCTGAGAGTTACCTCAGGAGTGCAATCTGCCAGCAGAGGTTGGGGTAAACTTGGTAATTAAAGTTTATCTTATTGCGTGAGGGAATCAGAATCCGAGTTGTGGGAGCTGAGAGGGAGCTTCAAATGTAAAACAGTAGCGAGCATTCAGTCCCTGACATGGTGGGAAGACCTGTTCTGAGTTGGGAATTTCAAGACTGACATGGAGATGCTTGCTCTGCTGTTTCCAGTACAATTTATGTGACTTATCTGATTAAATCACATTAATTCTTTAAAAGCCTGCCACATTCCTCCTGTCACATTGCCATTTATTAAATATTTGAAAGATGGAAATAACATTCAGACAAGATGTCATCAGGTGCTACTCTTAAATATAAAAGGACAAAGATTACAGCTGCCTGCAGCTGTCAGCACAAGGACTGAAACAGGATTGGTGAGGGTTCATCTGGTCATGATTTAGTCCATGTGCAGTATAAGGGTAAAATGTTGAATGCTGGGCATATTTGCAGTAAGTAATAGAGTACAGCAACAGTTATTCTGAATGTCTAGTATGAAGAAGATGATGAAACAAGAGAATTGAAATCCCTTCTGGTGCAGACTCCATCATTCTGTAATGTCCCCAGCCTTCCAGATGATGAGTAAGTTATTGCTACTATTCATGCTGTCTTTTTGCTGTTCTCCATGCCTTTTCCCCTTTACACACAAGAACTATGTACAGTATTCAAGATGTTTTAGGTATTCTTAAGCATCGTAATACACTATCTTCTTACAGTGTGATTTAATTACATTCATAATTCAGTTGGTAGTGTGTATTAAAATTGCCTGTTGATAGCTGCATGTAGTGAAACTGTGGTGTAGGAGTCTTCTGTGACCTTGGGTAGAATCAAATGGGCATTTCTGTTTGCTTCTTGGAAATCTGGTATTTGTGCTGTATGCCCCCAGCCCCATTTACCTGTGACAATAATCTACTGTGTCTGTCTGTCACTCTAAAGACTGGCTCTTCAGTGCTCTTAACTTCCAGAGCATCTGCTGAGGCTCTTTGAAGCACTGTTTGATCAGCAGAGGAGTGAAGCACATTATGTTATTAGCAGATGAAGCTGTCCAGCATTCCAGGGAAGTACAAAAGATTTATTGCTCCCATTTTAGGGGCATGATCAGCATAGACAGCTTTTGAGAATCAGAGAGGTGAAAGGACAATGCCAAAGTCCACAGAAATAGGTAGAGACAAAAAAAATATTCTCAAGTACTTTATTCATCCTATGCAAGACCTAGCAATGGAAGTTCAAGGCCAGCTTGGAAGGGACCTTAAAGCCCATTCAATTTCACACCCTGCCATGGGCAGGGACGCCTTCTATTAAGACCAGGTTGTTCAAAGCCCTGTCGAACCTGGCCTTGAACTTCTAGGGATCCAGGGGCAGCCACAGCTTCTCTGGGCACCCTGTGCCAGACCCTCACCATTATCACAGGAAAGAATTTCTTTCTGCTATCTAATCTAAACCTACTTTCAGTTCAGTCTCATTCAGAGTTTCAAATCTGATGCAAGTCTCTGTGATCTGGTTATTGGAGTCTTTCCTTAGTAGTCCTAAGTATTATGCAGGGGAACACAGCAAATTAGCCAGTTTATTTTTTTTTAATCCATTACTCTTCTGTTAGCAGATTCTGCTTCTTTTCTCCCCTTACTCCATTCTCCTTCCCAGTACTTTATTCTTTGTGTCTGCCCAGCTGGGTGTGAAACTGCAGCAGGAGTAATTATCTGCTGTTCTATTTAGGCAGCAAGGGTTGGTAGGATGGTTGGTAGGGTAGTTTCTTCCTTGTAAGAACTATTACTGTATCCATTTTAAAATTTCTTGTTTCCCACAGCAGGAGTGAGAAAGCAGGTTCTGCACTGCCATTGGTACCAGAGAGTAATGAGAAATCCCATACAGCAGCCCCTGTGATGCCAAATGAGGAGTCAGACACTGAGTTTGACAGGTATGGGGCAAAAAAACAGGGAGGAAATGGAAAAAAAAAAAGCAGATGTGGGGGGAAAGGATCTGTCAGTAGTGCATTTCTGGGCAATTGTTGTGATTTCCGACCTTGTTCAGCTGAGTGGTTTGCAGCAGAGCAGGGCTTTGCATAGGAAATTACACTAGTCAATAAATTAGGCAATGCCTGTGTTATGTGCAGCCACTATATTTGTTCTGTTTGACTTAGATATATATTTCCTGGAAATTGTGGATGTATTTACCCATTTTAATAGTGAACCTGCTTTATTCTCTCACTATATGAAGAAATACATATATATATGTGTGTGTGTGTGTATATATATATGTATATATATATATATATATAAATCTATAATGAATCTCAGGAGTCAGTTTCTAGTCTCTTGGTCAGCTATCTCCTTCCTGTACTTGACCAGGAGGTCCAATTCCAGATTTGGTCACAGAACTATTCTTTCCCTAGAACTCCCAAGGATCCCTCTCAGGCCATGCTTCAGCAGTGCTGCTCAGTGATACAGTGACACAATCCTGGAGTAATGGGGTTATGGCAGTGTATGCGCTGTTTTTTCTTTGTGTGGCTGTCTGGGGAAACCAAGATCATCTGCACCCCATAAAATAACCCCTTCCTTTATTTCTTTTACAGTGATGATGACCTCATCCCTTATGACATGTGTGAGGATAAAGAGCTTAAAATTAAGGCTCCTGTGTATATCCGAGACTGTATTGAAGGTAGGAGAGTTTGGGCTGAATCTTAATTTGTTTCTTACTGATCTTGGGGAGAGTGAACTCTGTGTAGGAAGTTTGTATATGTACCCAAACACAGCCATTCTGTTAATAACTTTTGTTTGTCCTTTGATTTCAGTTCTGACTGGATCAAGAACTGAAGATGTGGATAAATGGGAAGCTACAGTCAAGGCCCTTGAGAGCTTGGTTCGGAAGAATCCAGCAGCAACAAGAGAGGTGAAGTATTATGATCTAGGTTACAAGAGGGCTGTAGTGCAGAGGGCGTGTTCTTTTGCTGTCATGAGAAGACTAAACATGCTGGTGGAACAGAAGGCCAGGCTAATGTGTAGCTGGGTTAGAGGTACACATTCACAAGCTTTCAACTTGGAAGTAGAAGGAGATAGTTGCCTTGAAGGTGAGGCTATAGAGCATGGTGGAACAGAGAAGCAGCAAAAGTGCAGGGGGCACCCTGCTGTCTCACAGCTCCAGTGCTCAAAATGAAAGATCCAACAAGTAGTGCTTGCCAGTGTGAGGAAGCTCCATGCTTTGTGCTGGGCAGGAAGAACACTAGAAATGCAGATGACAAAGCAGCCATTTTGGATTTGAAATTGAAATTCAATTTAATTGTTATTCCCCAATGAAAACAGAGGCAAAATCAAGCGAACTTTCCCTATTTGCTTGTAAAAGGATAATGTCTTGTGGAGGGAGTAACTGAATTGTACTGGTCAAGATGAAAAGCTCAGGGGAGAGGAACCTAGGACAAGGTGACTGCGAAGAGTGATCACCACTATCTGCTAGTGAACACTTGAAAGTGTCAGAGACAGCAGCTGAGAAAGAGAAAGCTGTGCTATTGTAGCCTTTAACCCACTGGTTACAGTGACAATTCATTCTGTGTCATGATGTCACTTCTCCAAAAAGCCCAAGTGAAATGTGGACAGAGAATTGGCAGATGGAGGATCTGTTCAGGGCTTTGAGAAATAAGTCTGATGGCGTTTGGCTTGGTGTGTTTTCTCTCCCTCCTAAGGAATAGACATGTTTCCTAAACAGAATACCCCCTTGTCTTTGTTTAAACATTAGAAGTAGTCCATAATTCCTATGAAGAAAAAACCCAAACACCATCAGGGTTTTGATACCTTTTTTCATATTTTGAGCAGGTTAGTGTGGAGCTGGCAAAAATCTTATTGCATCTGGAGGAAAAGACCTGCATTGAAGGCTTCGTGGAGCTCCGTCAAAGATCTCAAGTAGCTGTTTTAACCACAGACCCAATACCTGTGAGTTCCTCCTACTACTTTCCTTTTTCCAGTTGAGGCACAGGCAAATATTGAAGCAGCTGGAGTCTGTTTCTCATTTGACAGAGGGAGCTGTCAGTGTGGTAAAACAGATAGTTCAGGTCTAACAACATTTATGCTTCTGAAGAATCTGCAAGGAATGACTGAACCAGTAGGAAAAGGAAAACCATGTCAGACTGGAGGAACTGTTTGGAGGCTGTTGGTTTGAGTGTGCCTGACAAGGCAGATCAGATAAGGACTTGTACTGAAGGGTTTCACATAGAGGGAAGCTGAGGCAGAAAGGGCTTCTACAAAGACCTGACTGGTGACTGTAATCAAGGAATCACAAACTGGTTTGGGTGGGAAAGGATCTTTAAAGCCCATTTAATTCCAAGCCCCTGCCATGGCAGGGACACCTTCCACTGTCCCAGGTTGCTCAAAGCCCTGTCTAGCCTGGCCTTGGACATTTCTAGGGATCCAGGGGCAGCCACAGCTTCTCTAGGCACCCTGTGCCAAGACCTCCCCACCCTCACAGGGAACAATTCCTTCCTAATATCCAGTCTATCTCTGTCTGTATCTTCTGCCAGTTTATCACCTTTATTCTTCATGCTAACCAGGCCCCAGTAAAAAGCCTCCCTCTAATGCTCTTTAAGTACTGAAAGACCACAGTGAGGTCTCCTAGCTGCTGTAGTAGTTGTTTGGGTACCTCTGCATAGGAGAGAGAGAAGAATGACACAATCTTGTATGTCATTTAGTTCTTCTGGGGGAGAATCTAGAAGTGGAAGTGTCTGAATGTCCCATTTACACTGCATGTTTCTGCCCTTCTTTCTAAGGCTTGCTGTTACCTAACAGGAAGAAGAACCCGTGAAATTAAATGCTTTTAGAGTTAATGAAAAGGCTGTTTCTAGCCTGGGTCTCCGTTGATTGTACCCTAATTTTTCTGTACAGGTTGCAAAGTACCTGACCTCCCAGTTCTACTCTCTGAACTACAGTCTCCGTCAGCGCATGGACATCCTTGATGTGAGTGCTCTCACTTCCCACTTTCCTTCTGTCTGTTGCACTAGTGCTGAGGTGTAGTGGGATTATCTTTTATTCCTCATGGGAGAAGGCAGAGGCATGGGAATTTCTTACACTATTATTCGTGTCTGGCATTTTCCTCTTGTTCACCTTGCTACACTCCATCACACAGGGATCCCTCTCCACAGAATGCAGAGGATGTGTTGGGAATTTGCCTGGGAGAAGCCACTGTTTAATTTCACATCATCAGTCTGTTTTATCTTTCCTTTCTGAAGTACATCGATCAGTCTGTGACTGCTTCCACACTTTTGTCTGAAGAAGGAGCCACTGCTCTGTTTCAGTGACCAAGTGCTTGGTCAGTACCTCAGAGCCAAATGGCTGTTGGAGGTCAGTTTCCTGCTGTTCTTCACTCTAAAACTGTTGTGCCTTTCTGCCTTATTGCTCCTGTCAGTTTGGATGCAGGTGACACTGTTGTTCCCTAGGGATTACCCATTTTTAACTGAACCTCTCTCTGTTTTATCTAGGTATTGGTTTTGGCAGCTCAGGAACTGTCCTGTCCCAAGTTCCGTGGAAAGACCAAGCATTCTGGTGCCCAAAAGCCTTGTATCCAGCTCCTTCAGGGAAGTGACAGCTCTAAGGGCTGGAGAAGAGTTGTTGATGAGAGGATCAAAAACAAGACTCGGAGATTAGATAAGGTGAGGCCAGAAGCAAACTAATGTCAAATCCACCAAAAATAGGGACACTAGGAGTTGCTGTAAATTCTGTATGGAAAGAGCAAAATACCTGTGAAAGTAGACCCAATCCAAAGGAAAGTCAGATAAATATATATTTGAATTACAGAGTCTGAGTTTTTTGGTGCAGGGTACCAACTCCTATAGTCCTCTCCCTGCAGGGAGAGGAAGATAAACCTGAAATTCCTTACCTGGCTTTGAGGGATATTTGTTGTTCTGTGCTTGTTCTGAGCTTGTGTGGCCACTGCAGGGAGCTGTGACTGTGCCTCACAGATACCAGGGCCTCCATCAGACTAGCTGCCTCTGGACTACACTGTCTCAGTCTTCCTATTTTCCAGGGAGATAAATTGATGCCAGTTTTCTAATTTCCAGAATTTCCCTGTGGTTCAGCCTGGAGAGTTTGCCTTCCAAAACTCCTTTATCCCTTGCATGTCCTTGTTCCTTACATTTAACTGAGTAGTACTGAGGCATATTGTATTGAAATGTTTAGATGTGGAGAAGATCTGAAGTGGGAAGTGAACAAACCAGTTGGGAAACTGGTAGCCGTAGGTGTACAAGCAATGGTTGA
This sequence comes from Pseudopodoces humilis, assembly GCF_049639895.1. Lineage (NCBI taxonomy): Eukaryota > Metazoa > Chordata > Aves > Passeriformes > Paridae > Pseudopodoces > Pseudopodoces humilis. The sequence continues at coordinate 2,183,389 of NC_142217.1, read as the reverse complement.
CAATGGGCTGGCTGCAAGGAATCTGTGGTCTTGATGGTATCCATCAAGTGGAAGAGCTGGGTGATGTATCTTGTGCCTAGATTTCATTTTTCTTTTGGACAGGGTCAGTGTCACGTGGAACTGGCTTCCCGCCCGAACGAGTTCAATTCTGTTGCTGGGTATTTCTTCTTCCCATTGATTCAGCACTTTGACAGGTGAGTGTGAACACCTTAGGATGTGGGATGTGGGCATGGTAACTGCCAGAGTGAACCTTTCTGCTTGTCCTGCTTGCCTCAGAGCAGTAGGCTACAGCCCAGGAGCTGTACAGGAGCCCAGTGACACCACATTGACATTTGGGTCCTTCACAAAGCTTGGGGAGGAGAGGGTTCTGGTCTCTTGGGCTTACCCTTTGAGGTCTTGTGGGGCAGGAGTATGTAGGACGCTGCAGAAGTGAAGATCCATCAGCAAGTAGACAGGCAAGTAATTCTGGCAGTACCACACCAGTTGTCTTAGCTGAGCCTCTTCTGTGGGAAATTCACACAAACCACAGAGCTCAGACTGCAATCATGAGCCAAAGTTAACTCTGCCTCAGGTTGGGCCTATAACCTGCACTGGTCTTTGTGGCCACAGGATAGGACACAAGACACAGTTTATTGTCAGTCCCTTAAATCTTTGCAAACCTAAGGAAGGCTGAGTAATCGGTTCCATCATAACCAAGATTACTGTAATACCAGTTGTAATGGTATGGCATTGGGGGCAGCTTTTGCCTATAGGTCTTTCTAAGTGAAGCTTGTTGGTAGAATGTGTGATACCTGCTATATGAGTATACAAGTAGAGGATCTTGCTCTGCGAGATACTGGTCTGGGAAAAAAAGGTGAGAGCAAACAACTCTCATCTCTTTTAACCTGGTAGTGCCTGTTATTATAGGGATTATAATGTTACAGTGACTGTTGTTGTAGGGATTCAGGCTTTTGGGGACAATTCCTCCTGCATAACTTCCTGACTGTTCCGAAGAGGCACTGATCAGCCTTCTCACTGCTCCACAACTCTGTGTCTTGCACTTGCAGGCCTTTAACAACATTTGATCTTCTGGGGGAAGATCACTTAGTCCTTGGAAGACTGGCCCACACTTTAGCAATCCTGATGTACTTGGCTGTCAACACTGTGGTAAGGAAGGGCAGAGAGTAGGGGTGACTTCCAGCCTGGGAACTTGAGGTGCCTTCTGAAACATCTGTGTACTTCAGGGCCTGATGCACTAAGACTGGCAGCAAGTTGGAGTTGAATGGGCTGAGAAGTTGTGAAATGGGCTGGGAAGAATTGTCAGAAAAGAGACATGGGATTCAAGCCACCCTGTACTACCTTTTGCTTGTTGTCAACTTTGGGGGGTTGTGCACATTATTTCTCTTTACTGCCAGAATTTCCCCATCTGTAAAATAAATTCAGTTGTAGCACTGATGTTAACCTTTGTTCAAGCACTTGGACAATGCTCCCAGGCACATGATGGGATTGTTGGGGTGTCTTGTGCAGGGCCGGAGTTGGATTCATGACCCTTGTGGGTCCTTTCCAGCTCAGGACTGCTCATTTAATGAGCAGTATGTCTCAAGGCCCAGCTCTACAGGGCAACGTGGATGGTGTTCAGTGGTGCACAATCCTCTTTTACAGGCAGTGACAGCAATGGGAAAGGCACTGCTGGAGTTTGTTTGGGCGCTGCGTTTCCACACGGACTCGTGAGTTACTGTAGTTCTGTGCTCTCATTTTTAAAGATCAGCTGTGAACCAGCCTCCAGGCGTGGTTTGTCTTTGTTCAAGATGAGCATCTGGCTCAGTGTCAGTGACTTAATGCATTTACTTTGTGTTTTCCTCTAGCTGTGTGTTCTTATGATTGAGTTTAATGCCAGCCCAACATATGAACTTGGCTGGTGTCTTCTAATGCGGCAGTACAGCCATTACCTATAGAAAGGTCGACAAATTTCCTGACCACCTGTCTATGTGATAGTTGCATCTGTTTACTCAGGGAGCTCAGAAAACTTTAGATTAAATTCCAACATTCAGTCTTGGAAAGGAATTAAGACATGTAGCCAAAAGTCTGTAAACATCCAGTTTCTCTTGCTCTCAGATGTGTCCAAGACTCTGAATTGTGCTAGACGCCTGTGCACAGCATGGCAGGGGCTCTGTATGTGGGGCACACTGCAAGATTACACCCCTAAGCAGCAGGAATATGGCAAAAGTCATCATGTCATTTGAAACTGGAGAGCCCCTGAGGTGAGGAAATCAATGCAGAGCATAAAGCTGCAGGCTCTTAACCAGTTCAGTCCTTCTCTACAGGTATGTGCGCCAGGGCCTTTTGTCCTGTATCTCCTCCCTGCTCCTCAGCGTCCCTACAGAACGGATTCTGGCAGACATGACAGAGGAGCTGTTGGAGACTCAGTCCTGGCTGGGAGGTAAGACATGGTGGGGTACATCAGTGCTTTTCTGGTTAGTGGTGCAGTCTTTGTGCAACACCTCTTTAATTGTGAGGGCAGCAGTGATGTCCTGGCATTGTGCTACAGAGATCTGCATGATCAGCAAGTAGAGCACCATGCGTGCTGTAGGGATGCAGCACTGGGGTACCTGAGACATAAGCCAAGAACTGGGTATGGCATTACACACTGTGACTGTCCTCACAGGCCACCCAGAAAAATCCCCAAAGATAATCTATGCCCCCTTTCTCTGTCTGAGCAGCCACCCACCCACCTCATGAAGCTGCAGGAAGTGTTGTCACGTTGTTTGTTACACCCAGGCAGTGATTTTGGCCAGCAGTAACACACAAAGCTTGTATGGCTTGTTCACAGCATGTGTTCATGAGGGAGGTGTTGTTAGAGCTAAAAACAGGAGGAAGAGGAGCATGGCCTAGTCTCTAGTTTGCTATTGTCAGTGGAAAGAAAAAGCTACAAAATACAGCAAATCACTTTGAATGCCATACCCAGCACACCTTATGCCAACATAAGCTGTGTCTGTGGGTTCTGGCAGGCTGGAGCTGCACAGATCAGGCTCAGGTACTGCACTGAGCTGGAGGGAAAACAACTAATGCTGAAGCCTTCACTGTGTTCTGAGGGCAATTCTTGTGATTCTCTGGTCTGATTTCCTTCACCATTCTCACTCTCAGTGAGTCGCTTCCCACAGGGAGCAAGCAGGAAGCAACACTGACCCTGCTGGCCTCTGATCCTGGCAGGTTGGGGTGCTCTGTGCCCTTTGAAAGGAAGAGAGCTGCCATGTCGGGCCAAAGACTTCACTTTTCCCATGACATGATGTGCTCTCAGGAATTTGCTTGTTTCTGCATTTAACACTGCTGTTACCAAGTGAAGCCTTTCAGGAATGTATTTCCAGCATGAGGGTTTGCGTAGTCTGTTTCTAATAAGTTATTTTGGGGAGGAAGGAGGAGGATGACCAAGATAGTAGAATCTTCTCATGCTTGTAGGTAGTGTAATAGCTGTCTTTTCATCTAGTGCTTTTGCATGAAAGCTGCATGGTTATTCCTGTGGAAATGAGAGCAGGGTAAAATAACTGTTGTGGGTATACCAGAGAAAGGAAAACTGCTGTATGAGTAGTTCAGAAGCCTTAAAGAAATCAGCTTCACGTATGGTTGAGTGCAATTTAAAGGGCTTCTAGAGCTGCTTCCTGAAACACACCAGCTTCTTGGGCTGTGCCTTTGCTATTTATTGCAAGGCTGTTGGGGAAACAGTTGCACAGGGGAGGTACTGAGCCCTTCCTGCTGCTCCAACAGGTCATCTGGCACTAGAGACCTGCTTCTGTGACTGAATCACAGGTCTGAGCTCATGGACTTGGCTGTTGCTTCATGACTCTTCCAGATAAGATTTGCAAGAGGTGTCATGTATTAGCTGTGCTGTAGCTGGGAATGACAAACTGTCCTGCATGGGAGCCTTGACTACTATGCCTTTTAGCCACTCTGGGTTTCAGCTTAAAGCATCTGTATTTCTTCTGCCATGGCCAAAGCACAGTGATGAACAGTGAGATAGGAGATGTTAACATGAAGTGCTCAGTAGAAATCCACAGACCTCTTTCAGTTCATTGTTACATCAGGACCTCTGCAAACTGCTGTAGTGTGTCCTGTGATTGACTGTTGGCCATTCAACCTGTTGGCTGCAGCCCTGGCACTGTCTGCTTACTGGATGCTTTGGGACATATTAGCTACAGAGAAAGGCGAGAATCCACTTTGGAGTTGTCCATCATTGCCCTTAGTTGCCATGCTGGACTTGCTGTTGAGCAGCCTGATACTTCCCAGGGGAGGGAGGGAGTACCTAAACACTTCTAGGAAATGGTCCCTTTGATTCCTCAGCAGCTGCCTTTGAGGGAATTCCCCATCCCTTGCAAGTGCTGTGCAGCTATGTCATGGGTAAGTGTGGTTTGTGTTAGGACCAACAGGACACTGGTGCCTTGTGCCTCCCATGCAGTGCCAGCAGCGCCAAATCCATGCTCATGGAATGAAAACAGCACCAACAGCACTCTGAGCTTTTGAGCTTGTTCCAATCTGCCTTGTAACCTCCCTTTTTGCCTTCTGCAGAGGGAGTATGGAAGCACTAGGGTGCAGCTCTCCCTGCACTATAAATAGCCCTGCTTCAGTGACATGAGTCATGTATTTGGGCTGACAGTGCTGGGCTCCTAGCACACTGCTCGTGCGTACAGGATATCCTCACACAGGCTCCCTGCTCTTCCAGGCTCCCCTGCTCAGACATCCTGCATGCATCCTGGTTGTTACTTTGCAGGCCCATTAAGGGCCCCTGGAATAACAGCTGCTGGGAACAGCCTCACACTCCCCTTATGTGCTGTGGGAAGTGTGGAACTCATTTATCAGAAGACTGGTCTCTGAGAGTGAAGAATATGCTGAATCTTGAGGTCTGTCTCCTCCTTTCCCCATTGGAATGACATCATGACCCCAAATTCAGGAAGGAGCACTGACCATTTTAGATTGCAGGAATGGCAGAGTGGAGACTTAAGACTTTGGACAAAGTGTATTTCTAGCTGCAGACTTCATTCACACTTGTAGCTCACCTGTACAAAGCTTTTGTGTAGGTCAGGGTGACAAGTACAAATTCTGGCATGGAAATAATCCCATGGGATCCAAGGTCAGACAGTTTCTATAGTGTTTCAAACCAACTGACTGTTTGTTTCTCATAGAAGACTGGAGCACTACCCCATGTGGCAGTCAGGACTTGGCTGAAATCATGCTGCTCTACATGACCAAGTTCATGCATCTCTGCCTTCTGGCTTAATGCAGTTCCTGCAAGTGCTGATGTCTAGCCCAGCTGTAGGTGCAAACACTGTTGTTTAGTTCTGTGATTGTCAGTAAAACAGTGAGAAGTGTTAAGGGCACTTTTTCCCATTTTCCAATAACAGTGGCTGTTTATTTTGCAGATGTGATGGAGAAAGACCCTGATGGGGACTGCAGAAGGCTGGCCCTGCAGAACTTGCTGCTAATGGAGAACCTGAAAAAGAAACTTGAAGTTGTTCCTTCCTAGCTGAAAGGTGACAAAAATGACCTTTACCTTGTGCTCTTTACAGCTGGATGTTGTTGGGCACTGCTAGGGCCTCTTCAGCAGTCACCTGGCTGGAGGAGAGGAAGAAGGGGGAAGGGTGCTGAGCTGTAAGCCAGTGAGACTGACTTGACATCTGGACTTTGTAGCGGAGGCCAATTGAGTGAGCTCTGGGTATCCGGTACAGCGTGTACAGATGCAGGAAGGTAGGCGAGTGCTGCCATCCTCCCGCACCCCCACCCCCCACCCCAGCTATTTATAACCTTGGCAGGTCTGAGCACTTGGCTAAAAATACAGGGGAGATTTCACAGAGCCTTCTTGTCAGAAAAACAGGAGGGCTGGGGAGGGCCACTATGACTTGCTCCTTACAAAGGCTCCCACATTCCTGTGCAGCTGGAGTTTGTGGGACCAGCTGTTGGTCTGCTGCTGGAAAAGGTGTATGGCATGGTGTATGGCAATGTTGATTCCATGGTGTATGGAATGGCAATGCTGATGGTATGCAAGCACTGGATAACTACACTGAAGTGCTGAAAGTGTGCCAAACTTTAAAGGCCTGAGCTAGAGCTGGGCTGTGGTTAAGAAGGAATAAGACAGGGAATTTTTTTTTGTATAGTCTTAGTACAGCAGTTCCTACTAAAGAATAAATTATTTTCAGATTTTGACCTTAAAATCTCCCCAACCTTTCTTCCCTGAAAGCAATTTAGAAACTTCATGTTCACCCCAAGTTTTGAAGCAAGTCGCAAAACATGAAGAAAAATCATTCTAAGTGTAAGGGCTGGTTGGTAAGAAACATGACCTGATAACTACCACTTGGCAGGGTGACAGGCAGAGAGGTGACCAGAACCTTGGTTGTTACATTGAGCTTCACTTTTCTCAGTCCTGCTTGTGCCAGGGAAGAAATTGGCCTCCAAAAATGTGACTAGTACAGAGTGGCTTGATGAACTGGTGTTTGGAGAAGGAGCTTCGCAGTAAGAGAGAAGCTTCACTCTCTCAGAGTGACCCAGCTCGAGCAGGGTTGGACGAGGGGACATCCAGGTGTTCTGTGACTTCCAACCCAGGTGTTCTGTGACTCTGAGGTTTACCCCAGATGTCTGTAAGTGGTTGCTCAACCCCACATGACCCTCTGATGTATTTAAACACAGAAGCTTTTGTTGGGGAACCTCTGCCTTCAGCCTGCAGGAGTAGGTAGTTTGACTTTTAACCAAGCTCCTACCCATATGATATAGGGATTGTTTTCAGAAGGTCTCAATTCTAGGGAATCAAAGATCTGCACCATACAGATCAGAGTTGTACTTGAAAGGCAACTCACAATTTCCACCTCAAGTTATGCAGTTCTTCTGTACTGAGAAAAAACTGATGCAGTTCTTACTGTTTTTTTCTGCCTCAAATTTATTAAAATACTAAACCAGCTTTCTAACAGGATATACACGTGAATCACTGTATGCTGTGCTTGAGAGAACATATTAGCTCTAATACTGTTGCTTGTACAGTCAAGCAGGAAAAATAAATTCTTGGTAATAACCAAAAAGCTGTGTGGCAACAGCATATGACTGATCTGAGCCCCCTAATGAGGATGGAATAAATGAGCTGTCAATAAAGTCAGCTTTGCATTTGGTAAGTGCTCATTGTCAGGGGTCCTCCACTTCATCAGCCACTTCTTCCTCCTCCTTGTTGTCTGTGCTACCATGGCCAGTGTGTGTTGGGGACAGGGCTTGGCTCATGGGAATGCCAGCTCCTTGGTGCACGGTCTCCATGGTCTGTGGGGACACATAGTAGCTCAGATTTGAGGCTGGAATTCTCTTCTGCATCTCTTCCAGGTAGCGATAAGCCTAAAGGAATGCAGAGATCACTGTCAGAGGGCACAGTGCTACAGGGGTCCCAGTAAATGATTTCTTGTGCTTTGCACACTAAAAGTGAAGTTCATCGGTACAGCTGGAGAAACTCTCACTTGGCTCCTCATTGGAGCAGCAGGCACTGGACTGTTCAGGGGGTGTGTGACACCTGTCCTGAAGGAGCAATTCACTATTTCCTCAAATAACTGCCATTTTAGTTTTCTTCTTTGGCCAGGTGGCAAATGCAGTGTGGTGGCATTGCTGAGGCACACACCCAGACAGACCCTCTGTTCTCATTAAATCACTGGGAATGCTTAAGAATCTAGCACCATTTATGCTCTGTGTCCTGTGAGCTTTCCTTTTCTCTATTCCTCCCATAGAATGAAAAATATGGATAAAGTTTCTGAGCTGTGCCTCACCCTGCTGCACATTTAGGCTTCTACCATCTTCCTGCGTGAGAGCCACACTCCACCAAGCTGCACAGATGGACAATATGGATTCTGTAGGTTAGAAGAATTAAGACTTCACTTACTGTATGGAATTCCTCCACTTGTGCATAATGCTGAACCAAAAATCCCAGGACATCGCCATACCGGATGGCATCGTCAAAGTCCTGTTCAGCCAGGAGCAGTTCACACTGCCTGACTGCTTCTTCAGTGTCTTCAGGGTAAACTCTACGAAAGGGCAAAAGGGAAGTGTCACAGCCGAGGGAGAGCACTCAGCCTATCCATCCAAGGACAGGGAAGAGTTTTTAATGCATTAGGTTCATGACAGAAGCCCAAACAAAACCCAAAAAAAACCCTTGTCCTGGGGCTGATTGGCCAGTGTGGGCAACAAGGTAAAGGGGGATATTCTGCCCCTCTGCCCTGCCCAGATGAGACTTCCACCTACAGAACTCCGTCCAGCCCTGGGGTCCCAGCACAGGCATGACATGGAGCTGCTGGAGTGAGTCCAGAGGAGCCCATTAAGGTGTTCCAAGGGCTGGAGTCCCTCTGGAGCCAGGCTGGGAGAGCTGGGGGTGTTCACCCGGAAAAGAGATGGCTCCATGGAAATCTTAGAGACCCCTTCCAGTGCCTAAAGGGGCCCCAGGAGAGCTGCAGAGGGACTTGGGACAAAGGCCCTGAGGGACAGGATAAAGGGGAATGGCTTCCAACTGCCAGAGGGCAGGGATGGATGGGATATTGGGAAGGAATTGTTCCCTATGAGGGTGGTGAGGCCCTGGCACAGGTTGCCCAGAGAAGCTGTGGCTGCCCCTGGATCCCTGGAAGTGTTCAAGGCCAGGTTGGATGGGGCTTGGAGCAACATGGGGTAGTGGAAGATGTCCCTGCCTATGGCAGGCTTTTGAAACAAGATGGTCTCAGGTCTCTTCCCACCCAAACCAGTGATTCTGTGATTTTATGATAATTACCTTTCTGGCTACACCTCCCTTGGTCTACATCCTTCTCTTTCAGGTTACCTTTCCATCTTTAATGCAACGTTTTAAATGCACTTTTAAAAATCACATTATGGTTTCCCTGCTAGACAAATGTGCCAGCAGCTTTTTTTTTTTTTTTTCAGCAAGCTGCAAATTATTTATTAAACTTTAGGTACTATTATAACTTCTGTTCTGGTATGATATTTCTGTTGCTTAGTTTCTGTGCTCTCCATGCTGCAGCTCACCTCTGAGCATGGATGAACCGCTTCATCAGACTCATCCTGCTCTGCAGGTGTCTGAGTTTGCTTTCCTGTTCCACAGGGCTTCTGGCCTTTGCTTTGGAAAGGCACTTGTATGCTTCTGTCAGTGCTCTGTGGGCTTTTTCATAATTCTGATACTCATCGATCTCTACCTGCAAGAGGAGAAAGGAGATGGTCTTGCTCCAGAGCTAATAAACCAAACATGTTCAGCAGTCACAGAAAGAGCAGTACCTGAGCACATGCATCATAGAAACCTGCCAGGAGATCAAGGGCCCCTCCTTTGGTGTAGAAGCTGATGATATTTGCAATAATCTTTGCATCCTTACGCCAGTCCAGTGACTGCAGGTAGTTGGCTGCCATGATATAAATCTCTCTCTGTCTGGAAACTCCCGCAAAGAAGATAATTTTCTCAGTATCTCCAGATTTCAGCAATGCCCTCATAGCCTGGCAAGGGAAGTAGTGGCACAGAGGGTAAATAATGTGAATGCAAAAACACCATCAAGATGGCTCAAAAGTTTTACCTGGGTAGTTACTGTAGGAAGTCTTCTTCAAGGTTTACTTTTCAAAACACCCTTGTTATGAGGCTATCCAGGCTGACCTTTAACTTGTTTCCTGCTTGTGTGTATTTCTTGGTGGCCATGTGGTAGTTGCCTTGTCTCATGCAGCAGTCGGCAATTTGCTCCAGCAGCTCCCTCCGGGACTCCTCTGAGAGATCCTGGGACTCCTTGGAGACTGTCATCTTCTCAGCCAGCTCCTCAGTGATGGTCAGATTCTGCTCAAGGCACAGCTGGAGAGCTTCATGGTACTGATGGGAGCAAGAGAGCAATAAAATGTTGCAAACACTATTGTGATACTTCACTTTTGCTTGTGGCGTAACCTACAGAAATCAGCTACAAACACAGACAGCTGAGGATGCTCTGTCTGGAGCACTGGGCTGTAGTTATGTGTCTCAACATCAGCCCCTGTTCAGGCACACACAATCTCATTTTGTTTGCTAAGAACATGTTTGCTCTTATGACAGTACAAGTATGCCAGTAAAGATTCAGCCATTTTGATTCTGAACATGAGATTTTTAGAGACATACAAATGAGGTTTGTTAAGCATGATCAATGATTTTCAGCAAATACAAATAAATTGAAAGATTTTGTTAAATATTTTGGTACTCCCATATAGGAACAAATTCTGAGTAGGCTATACAAAAGCTTGTAGTCCAGAAAAGGGCTACAGTACCCTTGCAAAATGTGAAGAAAGCCAGCCATAGGAGCTTGTTAAGGAGAAGTGATCACAGGACTGGTCTGGTACCCAGCATTTTGGGAAGGCTCAGCTGCCAGTGCCCCTGAATCACTGGCTTAAGAGGAATCTTGAAGCTTTACAAGTGTTTCTTGTATCTGTTTACCTGCACAGATGAATGGCTGTGTGCAGGTACACACCTGTTGTGCTCCTCTACCTGTGCACAGGGGACCAGAGGGCTTGGCTCACCTTCTTGGCCGTGAGCAGCAGCTCCATTGCCTTCTCATACTGAGCATGTTCAATGAAGAACCCAGAGCAGCGGGCGAGCAGGGCTGGGTCAGACTTCTCATCCAGGTCTTCAGCAATGAGCTGTAGGGCCCCAAACTGCTGTGTGGCAAAGGCCAGCTCCAGGGCTTTGGAGAAGTGCCCTGCCTGCAAAATTAGGAATAAGGCTTCAAAGACGAGTGAGCACTCCAGAGCCAGTTCTCAGGATGCCTTTGAGTGGCTTAATAAAGCATTACTCACCATAAAAAAATGACTGATAAACAGGACATAATAAGCACCACAACTGATTTAACATTCCTCTGCTGTAGGAACTGCTTCAGTGTAAAGTTTGGGAGTTTCTACTAAAAAACATTTACCTTGTGGTATAACATAACAGCTCTGTCCATTTGATCCCCCTTTTCCTCATAATAGCAGGCTGCCTCTATCATGTCTTCTGGTGAGCTCAGGAGAGCCAGGTTCATCAGCTGATCATCTAAATTATTCGCCTGTTCAAAAGCAAAGGTTTGGCTCTGGGTGTGCACACACAAATTTCATAATTCCAACTATTGGCAAGCCTGTGGCTTTATACTGTTACATAGTATTAAACTGTCACCCCTTTCGTTGTAAAACCTCTACAACCCAAGTGAATTTCAGCATTGATTATGATTATTTCTTTGAGGGAGTTTCTGATGAGCTGTTCAAGAAAATACATTTCCAAACCACCAAGACTTTATTGATCCATCTTTGGTAGCAGAGGTCAGCAGAAACCAGGAGCAGCTTAACCATGGGCTGTCCAAGAGCAGGCAGCGTCTTATGGGAGGGAATGGGCGCGAACACCTTGTACCACCAAAGAGCAGAACCCTGTGCTGGTGTGGGTACACTGTGCCTCTCTGCGTACCTTGCACAAGCGGATGGCGTTGTTGAACGCCTGGGCCCGGCTGTAGAAGTGCACAGCCTGCTTGATGTCCTCCTGACTCTCGTACTGGCGTGCCAGGTGATAGGAGGCTGCCCCATTCCCCGTTTCATTTGCTATTTCAGCAGCCTGCAGAGGGAATTGTACAGCTTTACTTCATGTCCATGCTCCTCCCAGGATTGAGAACTCTGGAAGCAGGTGGAAGCAGACTGCCTTACCTTTTGAATGTTGCCTTGAAAGCAGTGGACACGGACTAGGGAAAAATAATCCTGAGCCAGTGCATAGTATTTTAATGCAGATTCCATGTCTGACTGGCTCTCCAAGTACTGTGCCCACCACTTCCACAGGCTCCTGGAAAAGCAGCAATATTAATTGCAGCGACAAGAACTGCCAGATGCTGTTTTTAACTCCTAGAGAGCTTGAACTAAAGACTGAACACACTTTTTAGAACATATGCTTTACCCCAACCAAAATGTGACACTCCCAAGATCAGCACTATACAGGAAGTCAGCCTGGATAACCAGCATAACCAATCTTGAGCATGTGCAGCATAAACCTGAAAAGCTGTTGGAGGGTCATAATTGATAAGGGAGGGGTTGAATGAGACTGAGGAGATTCACTCTGTCGTCCTCACTCTAATCACAAATTGTATGTCAGATCTGACAGCTCCGTATGGAAGGAACAAACATAGCACTGACTTGTCTTTCATCTTGTTGATGTAGTTCTCCAGGGCTTGTAAGTCTTCAGAGAGCATTCGAGGTACCTCGAACCTGTGTGTGTCTGACTCTTCATAGCTGTAGAGAAGAACATATTAGATGTGAAATGACAGCCTCCTTATTAGCTCTCTATGTGTGAAATACACATTTAATCTAGTTTGGCAGCCATCAGCTGACAACACTGGGAACAACTACTTCAGCTGTATAAGTAAGTTCACTGTAAGACCAGCAGTCCACCAGCACCATCAAAAATCAAAAGTTCAATAGTACTGCTAAGCACTTGGAATTAGGGGGGTGTGCTCTTCACAGCACAGGAAATACTTTAAAAAGTGCCAGTGATGGCCCAAAGAAGTATCCCAGAAAGTTCTCCAAGCATCAAGCACACCTGGCTGGACAGGTCACAAATGCCTCAGGCTCCACACTGTACCACCCACTGCGACACCAGCCTCTGCCACTGCTGAGAGGTCACTGTCCCTACCCCAGCACCCACTTCTCCTAACCCCACTGCCCACCATGGCCATCAGTGGGTCTGTCTGAGCACAGCAGAGCTCTGCTTTGATTCTGGACAGAATTGACCTTATTGGATGATGATGATGATGATGATGATGATGGGAACTTTCATATTGGAAAACTCCTAAAAAATATATCAAACAAGAAATACAAGACATCAAAAATACCCTCCCCTAACTTCTCATGGGACTTAACAGCTACAGGAGAGGATCAAGCACCAGAAGCAACCAAGTCAAACTAAATTCTGCTTCAGCAGTTGTATCTGGGACTCAGGAAAAGCAAATAATTGGTTTTGTCATGGAAAAGGAAGGAAAGATGGCAGTGGTCTTCCAGAGATAAACACAAGACTGGGGTTTACACACGAGAGTAGGGTTTAACTACTGGCCCTGACAGACTTGACCTTTTAGACACTACACATTATTTGCATGGGTGGATGCTGGGAGGTTTCACTGAGAATGCTTTCACTCTGTGAAATAGAAGGCACCAGAAACAGGAAAAGACTTTAATTAATTTTTACTGGTCATCATCAAACATCTTCCTTTACCCATCTCCACAGAGGAAGGAGGCTCCCAGTCCCCCATGTACACCCAGCTGGTGCTTACTGGGTGAGTGCCAGGCACTGCTGCCCGGTTGCCTCCAGGTGCTTCGCGTAGTTGTAGTGGGTGGTGCGCAGGTGAACCCGGTCATGAGCCTCAGCCGTTTCGATGGCTTTCTGCCACTGGTTGGAGGCCTGGTAGAACTTGTTCAAGAGGTCATATCGTTTGCAAGCCTTGTACAGCCGCTCTGCATCCTCCTGGGAGAGGAACACCCAAAATCCCCGTCAGCCCAAACCACACTGTGTGTCAGTCACATCAGGCACTGCATCTTGAAGCAGTTTATTAGTGCAGGGCACTGCAATGCAATTAAAGAAACAATCATTCAGGCAGAGGGGTTAACCAACTAAATATATGTGGCCTGGGATAGCATGTTATAGGGAAACAGGATGAGTATGTAAAAATAAGGAAAGCATTCAGATCCTGACATTTATTGTACAGGACTGACTGGGAGGGAGGGGAGTGACACAAGCAAGTCATCAATGATCAAATGCCGTCAAATCAGGAGTGTGAATCACCAAAAATGGAGACATGCTTAAGTGGGGATACAGCTACCGACCCTACTGCCCACCCAGGGGTGAGGCTTAGGAGAAAATCCTGGCACTCAGGGTTTGAGAATTAGGATACTGCGAGCCAGGGAACCCCTGTGACCTCCCAGCAGGTCTCAGAGACAGCAATGCTGTTCATGGACAACTGAGCTCCATTCCTGGGAATAAACGTTACTAATTTATTACAGAATTAGAACAGGAGGCTTTTGCCAATGCTGATGCAAGGGCAAGCAAATTTGGAACTATTATTTTTATTCTCTGAGAGGTACTAACTCCCGTGGAAGGAACATTTTCCTGCTCCACCCAACTGCTGTCCAGCTGAACACTATATTTAGTAAATTGGGATTATCTGTCCAAGACAGAAAACTGCTTTCTGTCTCTTATTGTTTTGAATTTTAAAAAGCACAGAAAGTGGAAAAGGAAGATGCCTGCCCTAGGTTTCTGTATGAGATGAAAAAAAGCAGTAGAACTGCATTTGTTTTGCTATAGTTCCCTTCCACCTCTCCAAACAGATCCAAATATCCAAGAGAAGAAGCACTGACACTTTTCAGCCTCATAGCTTTCTTTGCCAGGAAGCCTTTACAAACGTTTAGTTTGAATTTTCCTTTTTTCCTTACCTTTAACTCAGAATAGTTACTCTCTGTCTCTCTCTCATACTCATCAAATAATTATAGATTGCTGAATACCTTTTCAAGCCAAATTCTAATTATTTGGCCATTTTCAAGACTTCCTTTTCTGTGAAGTCTTTCCAAGAGCTGAGAAATTTGCACTTATTTTCTCTGAACCTTTTCCAGTTCATCAACTTTTTTTTTCTGTAATGAGATACTTAAAGGCTGGAAGTCATCATTCCAGCTGTAGCTGCACTGAATACACAGTTACCAAATCCAGGCCCCAGCCTGGGTTTTTCTCCTCAAACATAGCCCCAAACTGATTTTTGCTGTCATAGCACCTTGCTATTTTTTATCTAATTCAGTATTTCCTATAGACTGTGGGTTATTCCATAAAGTCCTTCCCAATTTTTCCCTCTAATGGATCATATGCCTGGATCTCCTATGGTTCCCAGACTAAAAATTTCTGGCTTTCTTATGGATCATTGCTGAAAGTATTAAATTAGTGGAATACTAATCCTACTCTAACTAGCACCAGTCAGTTTTCAATCCATATGACAATGCTGGTCTCAAACCCAGCTTAGATCTCAGTTCTATTGGCAATCAAGGGGAATGAAGTCAGACACAGTGTCCACTTTGGGGTGTATTTGTTGCCAGGTTGGGTTCCAGATGGAGGAACAAGAGAGTTGTTCCATACACCAACCCTGAGGAACAGCCAGATATTGTCCTCTGGCTGGATCCAGCCAAGTTCCTGCTCACACTGGGAGAAGTCAGGACAGAAATCTGGGTGATTAAGCATCCCTGGGACAGCACAGGCAATGAATGTGACTGACCAGAGCTCTCCAGCCCTGCAGATAAAGTCTATTTTGCCTAAACTCCTTCAACAACTTCAGGTCAGCCCTCAATCTGTGACAGCACACAGCTCTAGCCTTTCACTTTGGAAACTAATACTTTCAAAATGGATCTTGTGATCCATATCAGAGCTTAAATATCAGAGCTCCATATGAGAGCTTTAAACATGTTTGTTGAAACATTTTAACTAGAATAAAATAATAGACTTCTTAAAATTCAGTGAAACCTAGAATGATTAAGCTTGGAAGAGGCTTATGCCCCAAGAAAGCAGGTTTTTGTTAAATGTTTCACACATAAAACAGTCTTTAAAAGATGTTTCCTTCAGCCAGCAGTTTCACTGAGTAGTTTTTCAGAGTCTGCTATAAACTTTTCACAGCTTGGCTGTGGGATTTACCAGCATGCCCAGCTGGATGGCCAGCACAGCCACCCTGGCCTTCTGCTCTGGTTCTTGCTCAGCCTCCCGCAGTGCCTTGGCTCCTCTTGCATGACCCATGTGCCCCAGGCAAATTTTGGCAACATCAAGCCTCTGAGTCTTCACACACATGCGAGCCATGTTCTCCCAGACAGCCTCACTGCAGGAAATGGGAAAGAAAAGGAGAGCTGTTATTGTGTCACCTGGAAGGCAGGTGAGGTGTGAAAGGGGAAACCATCCATATGTTGGGAATGGGGTGACAGTAACAGAGACTGCAGGAGCTGTGTGAAGACTGAAGAAGAACAGAAGCAGGCTCATACACAAAGGTCAGTTCTTGAGCTAAATGACACTAACCTTAAGGAAATAGTGTGGAGTTTGATTTACACCAATGTCTAAACAACAGCAGATATACCTCTACTCTGGAGACAGGCTGAGAGAGCTGGAGAAGAGAAGGCTTTGAGGAGAACTTAAGAGCTACTTCTTATGCCAAAAGGAGCTCCAGGAGAGCTGGAGAGGGAGTTGGGACAAGGGCCTGGAGGGACAGGACAAGGGGGAATGGCTTTAAATTGAAGAAGGGGAGATTCAGATTGGAAGAAATTCTTCCCTGTGAGGTTGGTGAGGCCCTGGCACAGGCTGCCCAGAGAAGTCTTGGCTGCCCCATCTCTGGAAGTGTTCAAGGGGCTTGGAGCAACCTAGGAACAGTGGAAGGTGTCCCTTCCCAAAGCAGGGGTGGGTTGAACAAGATGGTCTTTAAGGTCCCTTCCAACCCAAATCAGTCCATAATTCTGTGTTTGCACAAATATAAACATTTATCATGTGCCCATCCTGCTGTAACTGCAACCTATAGACAGTCACAGTTCCCACACTGATGTTCAGAAATCAAAATTAAAATTATGAGAAAAGTCTTAACCTCACACTGGAAATCTCCTGCTGCAGTCTGGAATAGTTTAAATACTGAGAAACTATTGAGAGCCCAATTGTTGTACTCAGTAATAGGGAATAATGTGTAGAAAAATTACCAAACAACCATGTTCTAATTTAAAACTTGTATACAACAGGCAAAAAGAAAAGCTTTGTGGTGCTCCGAACAAGAACTCTTCGGGGCTATGAGCTCGCAGTTAACACTGCAAAGTCCCCTGCCCAGGCAAGGCAGGAAGGGCTGAGGACCATGCTCTCAGCAGAACTGCTCAGCAGAAGGGCCACAACAGAACTGACCATCACAGGGTGGGACAAGCAAAGATTTTCATAGATTCTATTCACATTTGAGGCTCTTCAGAATTTCATGCAATATGTTTGACTAATAAAAACCATGAGCATCCAAAATGTTACCCTCAGCAGAGGTACAGTCTATGCAGTTCTCAGGCACCGACACAGCACAAAGTAAACATCTAAATTTTAAAAGCAGGGAAAAAATAAGAAAATAATAGAAGAGAATGATACTTTACGACCTGCCACCAAATTACCTTCCAGTTTTCCTATGATTAAAATGTTTTTCTGTTTCCAGTGGCTGTAGGAAAGCCCTGCACAAACAGGAGAAAGTGACTAACTGGGAAGCGACAGAACAAGTGAACCACGACCTGCTCTTCAACACATACACTAAGAAAAGGCACACGAAAAATCCTTTGCATAATTTACTTTAGAATTAGATCATCTTTTACTTGTAGTGCAACTCTTATAAAGGTTTCAAGTAGTGATCAACATGAATAAGTGATACAGACTTCACTGAGGACAAATGGTATAGAGAAATAAAAAAAGGAAGAGAAGTGATAAATCGGGGACAAATTTCAGAAAGATCAGAAGTGTTTCTGGTTTAGAAAAGCAAAGATGCATGTCTGAGTGCCACCCTTCTTACAACTGAGTGGTATTCAAACACAGCTTCCCAATGCTCTTCTCCTGTATGTCCAAGCTCCCCAGCTGAGAAGTCAAAAGGAACATTGAAATAAAGCATGGTAATTTCAGACCTGGAAGGGCCTGACAGAAAGCAGTGCCAGATCCTTCCATGCATCACCAGTCAATACAGAAATGCTGCCTTGTGTCAGCAGATGTGACCTTCCTAATTTCTGAAAAGTTGGAATAGTTTTCTCTTTTATTCCAGACACTATCTGTATCTGGAATTTGGAAAACTAGGAAACACACCTTTAAAGAACATTGACATGCTCAGTGTGATGTTAGTTATGTTAACCTGGTTTTGAACAACACAGCCAGGTCTGTCCTTAGGAAGAGCTGCTCAAAGCTCATAGGCAGTGCCTGGGTACAGCTGTGCTACACAGCACTTGAAAAGTAAATTTTCCAAGCTCTGCAGCATGCCAGAAGAAGCTGCCAACAGCCAGCTGGCTCTGGGTGAAAGAACGCACGTCTGTACTGGGCTTTGTCAAGCTGACTAACAGTGAGTTTCAGAAAGGAAATCAAAGTCTTTATTTTGCAGGGCTCTGACAGCTCTCAACTCCCTCCATGCAGGAAGATGAGAGTTCATGGGCTCAAACAGGCGAGCGGATGAGATTCTTATTTAGACTACAGGGAGTGGAAACTTTTGAGAGGAAACAGACTACACAGTGTATTTTAAAGTACAAAGTTAAAAGATAACAGTGTGCAAAGAGTCACAGCAGGATTTAGGAGATGTTGCTCATCATCTCTCAGCTGTGTTATGCTTTCTTGGATGGCAACAGCTCCTGCCAATGTCAAAATTCAGCAGGAGCTGCTGCCTTTAGGACACCTCTTTGGGAGCTCTTGCCCCCCATGCACCATGCCTGTGGACCACATGGCACCCAGGTACATGGGCCCTGAGGAGCTGGAGTTCTGCCATCCCACCTCTTACCCCTCCACTCCAAACCATTTGCAAAATGAACCCGAGAGGTTTGAGCCATGGGTACACCGACAACAAACGCAGAGGGAGAAACATCTGCAGTGGATGTGCTCTGCAGTTGGTTTTATTCTAGCAGGCACTGCCTTCTGCCGCCCCAGCTGGGCAGGGGGTGGGCACACCAGGCTCAAACTGCACCAAAGACACTGAATTTAACAGTGTTCATGGCAGAGCACAGCTTGCATGGACTCACGCAGTACAGAGACCACAGCAAGAGATAAGAGGGATACCAAAGAAAGGTGTCCCTGCCCATGGCAGAGAGTTGGTGCCAGATGGTCCTTAAGGTCCTTTCCAACCCAAATCATTCCATGATTCTAAGATTCTGAGAGACATGATCAGGGCAGCTCACCAGCACAAGAACCCATGGCAGGTTCCCCTGACCATCTCTTCTCCTGGGTTCTGCCCTACAGAAACACCTGAAGGAGTGTTTCATCCAAGGAACCCAGCCTTGCTCTATCCAGAGCAGTTCCCATACCTCACTGGGTTTGATTAGCAGCTGCACAGGGCAGAGCAACAGCTATGGTCCCCATGGAACTGCAGCAGAGACTGGTTCTTTCCAGTAGACACATTCTTTACAAGAGGGATGATGCTCTGATAAGGCATGTGGAGAGGAGACGGTAGGGAAGGGGAGGGGATCCTGGGAGCACCCACAATCCGCTTCCATTTCTCTCTGTGTTTCACAAAGACCAACTTCAGCCACAAGATACACAACCTCCCTGGCAGGAACACACCTCCACAGAATCACAGAATCACTAGATTGGAAGAGACCTTCAAGATCATCAAGTCCAACCAATGCCCTAATACCTCAAATAAACCATGGCACCAAGTGCCATATCCAATCTATTTTTTAAACACATCCAGGGATGGTGACTCCACCACCTCCCCAGGCAGACCGTTCCAGTATTTTATTACTCTTTCCATGAAGAACTTTTTCCTGACCTCCAACCTAAATTTCCCTTGGCACAACTTGAGACTGTATCCTTTCATTCTGTCCGTTGCTGAAAGGAGGTTGTAGAGAGTGATAAAGTCACCTCTGAGTCTCAAGTTTTGCTGCCCCTCAGAAATGCAGACAGATGGATGTGGGTCTGGTGAAGGAACAAGAAACAGGAGGTGCAGAACAGGTTCACTTAAAGCCCACGGAAATACACAGTTTATCTCCCAGTAGCTGCCAGTGCAGTAAGAAAGCTGAAACTGTTGAAGCATCCCTAAAAGGCAGCAACTCTCCAGGCCTGGCTCCACTGTCCATATAAAATGCCAAGTAATATTTTTCCCTGCCCCCAACTCTTACTCCAGGAATTTCCTGTTCTTCCCCTCCTCCTCCTTTCATCCCCACTGGAAAGCCTCTCACATCTGTACCTCATCAGCTGAAGCTGGAAACTTAATGAAGCCCAGGCACAGCAGCAGTGGGAGCAGAGCCATGGGAAGGCATCCCAAGCACCCAGGGAGCCCCAAGCCCCCCCACCAGGCACAGGGATACACCATCTACTGCTGCACCCTGTGCTCCCAGGCTTCAGGCCACATCCATAGTGCCAGGGATTTGGGAAGCAAATGGTGACGCCTGTTAAGAGTGGGCACAAATCTTACCACATATTTGATGAAAGTTTCCTTGCTTTGTGTCTGACCTTTCACATCTGTTTTTCTGTGGAACTGTGTTTACAGCATCCACAGTCTGATCTCACAAACCCTTCTGTTCCCATATATTTTACATTGCCTATTTAGCACAAAAGTTTAAAGAAAACGTTGACTATTATTTAGAAGTGTTGGAGATTTATATGTCTGAGGCATTTCACTGAAAAACCTTTTCTCCCTCTATTTAATGGGCTGTATTTGGAAAATGAACACTGATCAGGATCAGGGTAAAAAAAAAAAAATCTCTTTTCAATTTGGGGCCCACTTTGTTGGGTATCAACTGACCCTATAATATACAAGCTATATATAACAAATTAATATTGCAACCTCTAATGTTATATTATTGATAATCACAGAACCACAGAATAGTTTGGGTAGGAAGGGACATTAAAAAACATCTTGTTCCAAACTCCTGCCAAGGGTAGGGACATTCCACTAGACTGGAAAACTAGGGACTTGAAAAAATTAGGTTTTATCTGATGTAACTAAAATAGGTTTGATGCTTTTAAATTGCATTTATGGGATTTTGGTTATATCTTTCTGTGGGACTAAAAGACAACAAGGAACTAATAGATGAAAAGTTGCAACAGTTCAATGAGACTCTTGATAAAGATATTATATGAGCTAGTCTAAGAAAAGTCAGGCATTTTCATGCCTGATCCAAACGCTGAAAGCTGATGAGGCTACTCCTAAAAATTCTTCCCTGGCAGAAACAGACCATTTGATAAAGCAGCTTCACAGACTATCTATAATAGAGTATATTCTATCTATAATAGAGTATATGGGATAGCTATAATATCCCATTGAATACACAGCTTTGTTCCAAACTTAACCTTGTAAAACCAACCAACCAAGAGATTGCTCCATGTGGGTTGCATGACATAAACCCCTGCTCCTCACAGAACACAGTGAGTGCAAAATGCACATCCTGCTGCCTGTATGTCAGCAAAGAAGCATTCACTAAGGTAGTTTTTATTAAGGATCAGGATTCCCATTACTGTTTAAATTGGATATTAGGGAAAATTTCTTCATGGAAAGGGTGGTCAGGCACTGGCACAGCTGCCCAGGGCAGTGTTGGAGTCAACATCCCTGGAAGGATTTAAAAGCTGTGTGGATGTAGCACTTGGGGACATAGGTCTGTGGCTGGGGCAATGGTTGGACTTGATCTTTTCCAACCTTTATGATTCTATGACTAGACTGATTGGTTCAGCCTTTGTAAAATATAATTGTAATTGTTTTTAATGTTACATATAAGAAAGAAGCTTGGGCTCTGCTGAAAATAGATACTCAGACTTCATCAAATTGCAAATATCAAATGGGAGGAGACAGACGCAGGTGTGTGACATTTCTGTAAAGGTAAATCTCTCCTGGTGTTATCTGCAGATAAACATCATCTGTCTTGCTGCTGAATCCCTGGCTTATAATAAACACAGAATCATAATAGCAAATAATCCGAGGGGTTTAAAATATGCAAAGACAGTCATTGCTGATAGGAAATTTCTTTGAAGAATGGCAGACACTTGTGTGTTTATACTGGAAGTTCTAAAAACTGCAAGATACAGAAACATGACCAATTATAGGGAAAAAGGGAAATCAAAGATGCTCTAGTGCTCTCAAAAGATGATGATGCTCAAAGTACTTAAAGCTTCATTTGTTTAAAGATTAAAAATTATCAGAGCACATGGAGGAGAGTTGAGTTCATAGGTTAGTACATTCAACTTCAGTAACTGAAAACTAATTATAGGAGCATCTTTCTGTGTATTGGGTCAGGGCAGATTGGTTGGTTAGGGGCAAAGCCTCTTGCCTGGTAAGACAGAGCCACTATAAAATTAAATCAGTTTCTAATCTAATTTATTGATCGCAGTGAACTCCTGTGTCAGCCCCTCAGGTGTGGTGGTGCCTGGTGAGGCAGGTCTCTGCCAGGTCTCCTCAGTGCTGACCGGATGTTGTTTCTTCAGTTCAGTGCGTAAAGGCAATGCTACACTCGTGCGGTATTTGTGCAGCCTGAAGAACGGTGCTCAGGAGAGGCATAACCCCAGGCAGTACTGCCCGGCCGCAAGGCAGCACCCACCGCAATCCCTGTCCTCGTCTTGGTGCTGCCGAAGCAGCTGATGACAACAGCAAACAGCAAAGAGCCTTCTGGAGTGCCAGTCTGGGCAAGACCGCTCTGGAAACACACAGGACAGTTTGGAGTTCCCTCAACAACCCTCTTTAAGCGGTTTATCAGAGGAACACCCGCATTGCCCGGTGGCAGTCCATTCCGTACTGGGCTGTCAGCAGGGACATCCTATCAAGCACACGGCAGCAAAGTTTCCAAGTCGTGGGCAGCGAGAGGGGTGGGCAGCCTCCCTCGAGACTCCGCGGAGCCACCAGCGTGCCCAGCACTCCGGGACTCGGGCTGTGCCAGCCCCACGCCGGCGCTTGTGCGGTGACTCTCAACCGCAGTCACACCCGAACACTTGCCCTTGTCTTTGCAGACGCCCCCAAACTGGGTTGTTATCGGGTTGAGAATCTAGAGATTTTATACTTCCTATTTATCTGCCACGGTCTATGGTCTATGCACTATAGTGCAGAGAGAACGCGGACATCAGGGCACCCCCGCAGGGCTGTCGTCGCGCTGTCCAGCAGCGAACCCCAATATTGTTTTGCTTCTAGTAAAAGGTATTTCAAAACCCCTCTCCTCGATCCGCTTCCACAGAGCTGATGCCCCGAGGGCTGAAGCTGAGATTTCCTTCTCTTTTTTTTTCCCGAGGAGCTCCGCTGTGCTCCCCGGGCTCTCCGAGACGCTTCAGGTCCCGGCAGCCCTGATGGGGGCAGGGGCGAGGGGAGGAGGCGCGAGGCAGAGAGGGGGCTTTCCGAGGGGAGGAGGGACAACTTTAGAAGTCTCCATAGTCTTTTCCTTTCAGGAAACACATCCTGTTAATGTTTGACTGCCGTGGCAGTAGCTCTTTTTTTTTTTTTTTTTTCAGTCGACTACGCCCTGAGTCTCACCAAAACGAGCCACAAAAACAGCCATTTCCTCTTGGTGGGGAGGTGGGGGGGGCCTTTTCCTCACTGCAGTGGCTGTTCCTGTCCCGGCATTCACAGCTCGGCTCTTCGGAGAGGGACAGGGCAGAGCAACCTCCTCGAGATACTCCAGACTTGCATATCACCTTTGGGATGACCACACTCCCCTCTGGGTCGGCTTGGCTTTGAGAGGATGACATCTGTCACCGTTTGCAGGATATTCTGAAGTTTGCACCCAAAGCCAGGCTTTTGGAGTAGCACTGGTTGGCTTGGAGGATCCAGCGCTCAGCAGGCTACAGCGAGCATCACATCCCACCCTAGCTCAGGCTCTCCTGCCCCGACACTGGATTCTGTTTGGATTCACCCCGTCCAACACGGAATGGACCTCCCTGTCACCCAGTTCACCACGGGACTGGCATTACTTATCAAAGTGCAAGAAGGTGGATAAGTTAACGCTGGGAAGGACCTAACAAAGCTTCTTTGTGTTCTTATTTTATGGAATTCTCCCATCTACCTCACAAAATTCTCATTTCCTTGGTCAGAAATCCCTCTGGAGTTGACTTCAAGAATGAACGGTGATGTCCTCTAGCACCCCCTAACACCCCAGCGCAGCCGCCAGTTCCCAGCCCAATTTCAATGTGCTGCAGCTGACCAGGACCTCGTGTCGTCTGCAATTAGAGACTGGCAGCAAGCTGACAGTCAGATATGACTGTCCAGAAACTGGTAGCCACAGCTGTGTTGGTAGCCCTGGTCTCACTCATCCTTAACAATGCGGCTGCCTTTACCCCCAACTGGGTGTACCAAACGCTGGAGGATGGGCGCAAGCGCACTGTGGGGCTCTGGAGGATGTGCTGGCTGGCAGAGCGGAGCAGAGGGGGTGCAAGCACCAGTGCCAGGCATGGGCAAGGGGAGGAGCAGGAGTGTGAAGCCCTGGGCTGGGGGTCAGAGTCGGCTGGGTTCCAGGAGTCACGAAGCACTGTCAAACGTAAGTGCAGCCTCTTATCTTCTCTGCAGACACAATTGATAGGGTGCATCTGGTCCCCAGGAGTTCAATGGCCTAACCCTGAAATCATGTTATCTGTCTTAGTCTAAACATCTCCTCACATTCATTCCCAAATAAATTAATTTCAGAAAATAAGAAGCATGATGTCCGCCAGTAATGAACTAAACTCCTCCTCTCCCCTCAAAACCAGCAATCTGCATGGTGTTGTCTGGTTTATACACCCCAGGAATCTATCTGCTTTGAAAAAATTATCTAAGAAGTGTAAGCCTGAAGTTTGGAGACATCTTGGGCTCACTTCTCCCACCCGGGCTCCTGCCATAAGATATCCCTTCCTCCTCAGTACAACAGCAACCACAGTTGCTCTGAATACCCTAAAACTAAAAAAAACCCAAATAATCCCAAACTCAAAAAGGTATTGCAATGAATGACATGTTGTTTCTCCCTTCTATTTGCTTTTCTTGGAAATGCCAGGAGCAGAAAAGACAGAAATAGCTGTGGTAAAAACAAGTAAAACTGAGAAAGGTCTTTAAATGTGTAACTATTCTTCTTGGTGAAAAAATACAATTAACATACAACTTGGTGAGTACAAAAATCATTACCCATGGTGTATTTTTCATTTTGCACTTTTACAGATTGTGGGATCTGAAGAATGCAAATAGCTTACACAGAGCTAGGGAAAATATTGGATAACATGAGAATTATAAAACTGATTAATAAATAATAAACCTTATGTATCACATTAATGGTGCAAGAACATTAATTCAAAACTGATCAATAAAACCTTAAGTATCACATTTATAGCATTAATGGTGCAAGAACTGTGTCGGAACAGGATGACAGAAAGGTTTGGGTTGGAAGGGACCTTAAAGACTGTACAAAATACTTGCAGACACCATGGCTAGGACCACAGCTACCCTGGTGCCAAGAGGTTTCTCCCCTAAACCCCCTCCACTCTCAGCAGCTGGGTTATGAGCAGCCATTCTAAGGGGAATCAGTGCTTCTGCTGCACCCTTCGAGGCATGGAATTTAACAGAACAAATGTCTATAAAGTCCATGTTTCGACAGACCACAGGATTCTCCCAAGATTTCAAGGATGCTCATAAACAGTTCTGGCACCTCTGAGGGATAGTTTGCAGCATCTGCAACATACATGATTCCAAAACAGTTTTTTTCATAGTTTGAGATGTGGAGAAAGAGAAATTGGTCCTTGGAGTTTCTTACATCCCTCTGGAGAGAAACCAAAGAAATATTAGAGGAATTTCTTTAAAAAATGTTTTAACGTGCACCCATTCCAGATCATATTTTCCAACAAAATTATGCAGAAACATTTTTTGCACATTTGCTAATACTGAGCCTGCATAAATCACAAACAGAAAATTTCTCAAGTGTCTTAAAGTCCTTACTCTTTCAATACTTTTTAAACAGAAAGAACTTTTGTAACAATAAATGGTTATAAAAAGGATTAGACTGTGGGAGAAGTTCCTTGATATGTTTTTGCAGCTTCATCTCTTGAATCACTTCTTCAATTAATACTGATAAGCCATATTCTAACTTGAAGAACATGTGTACCATTCAAAAATAGTAAAAGTACGTTTTATGTACTCAACACTGGAACAAGCTCCTACACAGTGAATTTGGCTCCTGCAGTATTTTTAACACACAAGCTTGTATTTCATGCTGTGTGCAGGCCAGGAAGTGTGTGGTGCCTAAAGATGAGAGGTATTAGTTTCATGACAGAACCATCTGGGCAGCAGTTTCTGATGTCAAATAGAAGGATAATGTGACAGAAAATTTGAAAATTTCCAAGTAATAATTATAGCATAATCAAATGCTCAGAAGAATTATCTGACAACCACTGTTAATATTTCTAATTTAAAGGAGGCTTTTCAATCCCAGAGACCTTATCTGTATAGGAGTAAAGCATCCATTCCCTATTTAATCTGGAAGCAAATAGTAAGCAAAATTCTGAATATTGATAAAGCATTTAAAGGAAAATCCCCTCTCTGCAGTTGTGTCGTGACAAACTCAGTAGGAAACAGAACTGTGGCATTTATTTTTAAGACAATTTTGTCTCCATGGATGTACATGTGATCAGTATGAGCCTGATTTTGCTTCAATGGATTTGTCATCCTAAAGAATTTCTCTAATAAGAAATCACACATTATTTTATTAATACCTGTGGCAATCCTCATCTGTCTAGTTGTAGATCACAGACATGTGGGGGGGGGGGGGGGTATGTGTGTATGCATATGCATACCTACATCTAAAAACAACTTTATGAAGGAAAAAACCACTTTCCTCAATACTGAGTTACCACAAAGTATTTTGGATGCCATTTGTAGAACAATATAGAAAAGCTGTTCTGCCAATAGCAATGCAAAAGAGGCCACAATTTGGCTCATATAAAACAATGTATTTATACACATACAGACATACATATTTCAGAGGCAAGCTATTTATCTCACAGTTCAACAGAAGAACTGTAACCTCTTTGAGAATTTGCTTGTCCATATACTAAAGACTCCTGTACATGCAGTATATAACTAACAGCCAACTATAGGCACTACTATAAGCTGGCTTCCTCCCTGGCAGAGAGAAGCACATTCTGAGAACATGCTTTTCACTGACTTTCTCTGCCTGCTCTTTCCTCCCATTGAAATCATAGAATCATGGAATGGTTTGGGTTGGAAAGAGCCTTCAAGCCCATCAAATCCCACCCCGTACCATGGGCAGGGGGACACCTTCCACTATCCCAGGTTGCTCCAAGTTCCATCCAACCTGGCCTTGGACACTGCCAGGGATGGGGCAGCCACAGCTTCTCTGGGCAGCCTGTGCCAGGGCCTCACCACCCTCACAAGGAGGTTATCTTCCTAAAAATGTCAAAAAAAAAAAAAAATCCAGGGATAGGAGTAAATTATATTAAAAATACAGGGAAATGAAGCGTTGCAGTGTGAACTACTGATTCCATGGGAAAGCACTTCAACTCTGTCCTTCAAATATCACTGCTCTGGAAGTGGAGATCCCAGGCCTTTTCATTTGTCTTTATTTACCTTTCTCTTTCTCACCCTCTTTCTGCACAGCCCTGCACCTCTCTTTCAAACCCCCTGTGATGCTGAAAAGCTTCCGTAATGGTTCAGATAACTAACAGCAAAAGAATCCCCACGTTCGGGTGGAAGTTTTGGACATGGAGTGGGTTGGGGGTTTTGGTGGATGTTTTTCCTTCGGATTAAGCAGTGGTATCAGGGTCCAACAAGTGCTGCTGCTAACACTATGTGACAAAGGTGCAAGGAGGGGTAAGATGGCTCCTTTTTCAGTGGTAATAAAGTCTCAGATCTGAAACCAATGTTGTGAATCAACCCAGCTGTATGGACATCAATCTAAGCTTTTATAACTTGGACAAACCACTGAATGATACAAACTTAAATGCTTCACTTCCTCTTCAAACACTTTAAGGAAACCTGGCCAGGTAGCCTAACTCTCCTAGTCACCTGAGTGTAGGCAAGAATATTTGTCAAAGATTATGGAGCTGCAGTTTCAGAGCTGTTGAAAATTTTTGGAAGATTTTGCTCTTGCCTGTGTCTATTAAAACTGACAACTGTATTGAAGGCTCTCAGTGTTGGGTTTGCAAGGGCCCATCACTTAACCATAAGAACTTAATTATGTTGAAAATAGTTAATGGAGTCTTCACACCAAAAGTAATGACTGAAGCTGTTATAAAAAACACCCAACAACCACACTCTCCTCTCCCCAACAAGATCTGTTTACCTTTAAAAGTAAGTATTCAAATGTGAGGTTTCACATGTAGATGAGCTGAACGGTTAAGTTCCAAAATACCTAAAAGGTTGGAAGTTTCCACCAGTTTCTCACATCAGAACATGACTGTAATTGTGCCAATTACAAGATTGGGTTTTCCCTGCTCCCTTCTTCTTCCTTAAATTACTGTCTTTAAGTGAGACAAGCATAAACCGTATACTTCAGAAAGCCTCCCAGGAGGTGAAAAATGCAAAATAATTTTCGAGATATCCATGCATTCATAATTTTTAAGATACTCATCCAGCAACAGAACATACTGAGGACTCTTGCTGCTGAAAGCTGTATGTCTACTTACAAAGATTTTTACAAAGAGCAGGAGAGACTTCCCTTTTCAGGACAAAGTCAGTAAGACCTGCAAACAACATAATCATGTGGAATGGGTATGAGGCAAAGAAGAAATTCAGACCTGTTTCACTTTTAAAAAAGTAGTGACTATTCAGACCATCAAAATACATTTGCATCACATAAGCACCTCTTTAAACCTTCCCATGGTCTCAGTGATGCAGTCACGCAAAAGTGTACTGAGATACGGCCAACATTTGGCTTAGTTTGTTTCACAAGTACTTTTAAAGTGTTTCCATATATTTTCTAATTCATACTCAAAGAAGCTAGCAATATAAATACCACAAGTTTAAACTGACAGAAGAAATTAAATGTCAAAGACTTTATAAATAGAGCACAGGTTTGGGAAGCATAGCATGATGCTGATAATTACAATGGTTCTATTTATTGTCCCTATTATCTCAGAACTGTTTTAACAGTAAGTGCTGACCTCCTACGCCCATGTTGTAAAATCAAGCACAGTTGTACTTTGCACTTTCATAGTGCTCTTGGTATCCAAGGCACAGCTTCAGCTGATTTCCATGGCAGCTGTGGAGACCATTCAGCACATCTTACCTTTGCTGACAATGCTGACATCCAAAACAAAAAAACCACATAATTCATTGCCAAAAGTTTGACTGAAGTGATTTTTTTTTTTTTTTTTAATTCTAAGGAAGAGCTTATTCTAAAATTATTAATACTGAATCCAGCTCCCCAGGATGGAACTCAGGTTTATGAACAGGAGGACCATAATGTAAGAGTCAGCAAGACAGAAGCCTTGCTCCTTCTGACTCTTGCCTTTCATCCATTTAGGTTCAAGCATACTATTCTGGCTTTTCCTAAATTTGGTACTTGGTTTGCATTTCTGAAGTCCCTATAATGTGGATTTTAAAAATTACTCCAAAAGGCTGAAAAATACGATGTATTCTTTATCTCAGGGTAACAGCTCAGCAAAACATCAAGTTCTAGAGGAAAATGGCATGCTCAGTGAGAATCTCTGATTATATTAGAAAAACCCTAATTATTTATCTAGTTAGATTTTTATCAGAAGATTATGATCTCAGGCTGCAGACATTCAGCCCAAGAAGATGAATTTTAGCACAGTTATAAGAAATTGAAAGTGGGTTCTAACAAAAGTAAATGAAGCAATTTAAGTGTAAGGAGCATTACCAGTTTAATCTATAATAAATTGTAATAATCTACATATATTTAATTCAATAATATTTTTATATTTAATCTATAATAAATTAGAAATCTCTTTTCAGAAACAGAACCATTTATTCTCCTTTCCAGAATAAAGTCATGTATGAATATGAAGCACTTAAAAGGACAATCAGGTACAAGTCAGAATGTGTCCTCAATAATTCACCAAGTGATTAATAAATAAACCCAAGAACCTTTAGGAAACGGGATCAACAGAATGTTTTTTAAAATTCCTTTCATTACAAAACCAAGAAGCAATATCCCTTGGGAGATTTAAAGAATGGATGTAATCATAGGTGCAGTCAGCTTCACAGCAAGCTAGGGTGGCACCATCCTTCAGCTGAGCATAACCCACCCTGCATTATTTAAGGGTTTAAGAGCTAATTAATAATTTAAGTACCATTTTTGAGATGCAACACACTTAGTGTCCTACAGTGGACAGGGATAACAGCACACTCCCAGTCAGCTCCTGCAGCTCAGATGCCACCAAGAGATTGTGAAGGCACACAGATGCCGGGAGTCAGCACTGTCCCCATGCACTGAATAAATGTGTGGTCACTAGATTCTTCCCAGAACTGGATACTTAGTAACTTACTCACAGAAGCTCGATTAAAGTTTCCACTAAAATTTTTGTTTATCAAGAGGGGTCTTTCTCAGGGGGAGTTTTAGACTACCATGAAAATATCTTGAGCCATTTTGCTTAATCATTAAAAAGCTTGAATTCCCACTTAACTGGCATTTTTCCCCTCTATGCAGACAGAAAAGGGAAATAAATGCTCACATTTTAAGCAATTAACATAATGTGATTTTCCAGTGAGATTGTCCTTCCTCATTATTCTAAAACACCGCAAATTACTTTTGCAATGATTTACAAATTATTTACAAATATCCTGGAACATAACACCAAAAGTTATGGGGCTATCATGGATCAAAACAATAAAATTGCTGCTTGTAAATAAAAAAATCAAATTAACATCTCTAATCCAGATGGATACAGATGGTTTAGGAAGTGAGAAAAAAACAAGGACTCTGACTTGGTCTCATCCTTAAGAGTCTGGGGTTTGACTCTTGATTGATATCTGTTTTAAACAAAGCAGAATTCATTAAGCCACTACCCCTGGCTGTACAAGAGTCCCAACTGGATGACCAGTCCAGGAATCAACTGCTTCTCTGAGAATATGGGGCCCACAATGGGCTTCCAGAAGGAAAAAAGCAGACATTAGCACTGTATGCTGATGAACAACAGATACTTAGAGCAGAGTTTTTAGAGCCATTCAGCTCCAACTCTTTCCAGCTCTCAGCAGTCAAGATGCATTTTAAGGAAGGTGAATAAAGGTATGGATGGAGGGCTATGAATGCCAGCAGTATTGACCTTTAGCTACAGGGAACATCCTCCTCTGGTCACAGGGAACTCCATCACAGTTTAATTTCAAGAGAGGAGTGACATTAACAATAATGAGGTCAAACCAAAAAAAAGCAGGATATCCAAAATACAAAATACCTATGTCCTGACAGTCTTAGGCAATAGATTCTGGAAGTGAGAGGTTAACACAAATGCCACCAGTAACTGTGCAGACACTAAACCCACTATGACCATCTGGTTTTACAAATTGTCATTAACAAACAAAATGCAAAAGCTGATGAAGTCTGCAGTGGCACAAAAAGTAACACTGGAATCATGGCTACTATAAATGAAGCTGAAATGGTTGAACAGCTGATTCTAAATTTATACTAATTATCAAATCAATAGAAAACTCATCAGAATAGACTAAAGCTGATTATTGAGGCATTTTTGCTGTACATATAATTTAAAATAGAGTAAAAGAACACACAAAGGTAAAAACTAAATTTCACAGCTTTTACAAAAAATATATTGCAGGAAGTTTTATAAGAGGTTAGAAATATTTATTTCTGGATTGGGCAGTCATTCAAGCAGGAGAAGAGCTTTGTGTCCTGACCTTCCTCAACAAGATTTCCCTCTCCAATGGCTTTAGGCTGAGCTCTGAAGAAATACATTGACATTGCACACTCAATTCCCTTTCTCAATACATACTGTCCATTGGATGTCATTACTAAAAAGAGGCCAGAGATGCTGGTGCAGAAGCTCAGCTTAGGGTTGTGTACATACAAAATAAAATTACAATGTGCTGAGCTGACAGCATGCAAAGTAACAATGGCTGTGAGTAAGGAAGCACAGTTACCTGGCACTTTCAGGCTGAATACAATTAACAAGCTCTACTACAAGAAGAATTGACTTTATGCATTATTATTAGAATTATACATTATTGACGGGCTGCCCAGGGTAGGGGTGGAGTCCCTATCCCTGGAGGGATTTAACACACATGGTGGATGTGGCACCTGAGGACATGGTTAGTGGGGGCCTTGGCAGTGCTGAGGGAACAGTTTGACTTGATGATCTTAGGGGCTCATTTTCAGACGAAACAATTTTATGATTCTAAGTTTGCTTTTTTCCCCAAGAAGAATCACTACAATTCTAGAAGAAAACCAAAAGATGACAGATTATACATTAAACCTGTTAGAATAAACTACCATCTCTCATATGAAAGATGGGAAAGTACTCAGGCTGTAATACTTTATTCCATAAAAATAATTGTCTTCACATTTAATGAAATCATACCAGCTACTTCCTTCTTATTCTACCATTCATCAGCCTGCTGCAGCTCCATGGACCATGTGCAACCTTCTTACTGGTTAACAGGAGCAGCTATGCAAAATACTCATTGCATTTCCACATCTCTCTGAACAGTGTAGTGTATTAGGCCAATAAACATTGTGCGTGGAGTTCTTACAAACAGCAGCAAAGATCATGTTACCCATTCAATGTACTTCCAGCTGCAGGAGAGGACAATGATCAAAGAACCATTTTGTAAAGATTAAACTGTAACAAATTTGCTTGAAGTTCAACTGAGTCACAGTCAGAAACTTACTATTTTTAGTATGTGTAATATAAAATCATCCATGGCAAAGCTTAAAGTCATTAAAGTAATACAGTTAAGTGTTAAAAAAAGGTCACAAATAGCAGCAAAAGCAAAAATTTGGTATTAATTTCTGTGTCAGGGGCCAGTATATATTTCTGGCATAAACTTCAGACTTTTAAAGGTTATTTATATACAGAGGAATTTTTTTTTTTTTTAGCTCGTGCATACTATATACAGACAAGGCAAGAGAATCCATTATGGCAACAATTTTTTTAATTTAACACTACAGATAGATCTGTCAGTAAATGAAAGTACTAATAATGGCTGCAAGCCTGCTCTTACTTTGGGCATTTCTCCTTTGAAAGTAATTACTATTTCTTCAGCTCAAAGTATTACAGAAGTCCATCTGAGTGGGAAAACAGAACACTCTGAATGTTCAAAGTTTACTAGTGTTTACAATGCTCAGACATCTGACTCTGATTCCATTAGCCAATGTGCTTCATGACCTGTGAGCATTCAGCACGGCAAGAGTTGGAAATGCTGCCAGTGAGTGCTAAAAGGGAAACTTTGGAAGTTAAACACAAAATCTTTGAACAAATTTTTTCAGTAACTGGTCAGAAATTAACTCACTAGGAGAAGCCAAAAAACCTCAGTATATTACTTTCTTAACATTTTATTCAGTGGAAAAAGCTTAATGGACTATGGTTCTTAACTGACTCTTCAGATACAATACTATATTTTATTAAATTTTAATTAAATAATACGTTGCTACTTAGAACATGGGAAACTGAAGACAGCCTGTGAAGGGAAAATAAAGAGTAAACACAAAAGTAGGTCAGACTTCATGATTGACACAATTAAATTTACTCTTGTTTATATCAGGTTTTGTTTTCTGCACTTCTTAGCAGTCTCCCTGGAAGATCAGGAACCAAATTCTGGTGGTCAGTGCATCCACCAAATTAAAGCCAGTTAAAACACTACTAAAAAATCTGCTCCAGAGTCTGTCATTCTCTAGTACATGCCAACTTACACATGGTGCTACTTCTATTTCAGAATATCAGTGACACATTAACAAGCGATGTGGAACAATGACATTTGTAACTCCCAACTTTTGCTAGAGAAGAAGGAAAAGGATAAAAACAGGAGATCCATCAGGTTAACAGGAAAAGCAGGAAAAAAGTCTGATTAGAATACCCAACTTTGCAGTTAATATATGCCATTCAGTAGCCAGCTGGGAGACACATTTTAATCAGGTTTCTAGCCAATGACATCTGTATATGTCCGTGTCTGTAATCATTGTTGCAGTTGTTCTTTAATCATAGATTATCTCAGGTTGGAAGGGACCTACAAGGACCATTGTGATCATCTCCCTGTTCCTTGTAGGACTACCTTAAACTAAATATCACTAAGAGCATCCTACACAAACCACAGCTCTGGCAGCCTTGGTACCATTACCACTGGCCTTATGACCACATGACCACTGGGGAGCTTATTCTAGTGTCCAACCACCCTCTGGGGGAAGAACCTTTTCCTAATAACCAACATAACCCTTCCCTGACACAGCTCCAGCCATTTCCTCAGGTCCTGGCACCAGACAGCAGAGATCAGCACCTCCCCACTGTAAGTAAGGTGCAGAATACAACACGTATTCACCTCTCAGCTTTCTCTTCTCCTGGCTGAACTGGCCAAGTTATCTCAGCCACTTCTTGTGTATCTTGCACTTGAGGCCTTTCATCATCCTGGTCACCCTGCCCTGGGTATACTGCCATCCATGTAATTTTTATTTTGAGTTTATCACCCTCCCTGTCATGGTGTTCCAGTATGGTCTCTGGCCTGTACATTTTCCTTTTCAGTTTAAGAAGATTTCTGCTCAGCCAGGACCTTCTTCTTCTCTGCTTGCATGAGTCCCCATGCTTTAGAATTGCTGGCTCCTACACTATTACGAGGTCATCACTTTGCCCACTTACAAATAACTTAAGTCTCTCCTTACAAATTGCACATCTCAGAGGGCACTTTTTCTACTTCCTTCAGTCCCTGCACCCAAAGTTACCTTCAACATGATTCAGAAATTTCCTGGACATGTTTGTGTCTGTTGTACGATATTCCCAGTTGATGTCTGGAAACTTAAAATCATGTGTAAGGTCCAGAGGAGCTGATCTAGAGATATCCTGAATTCCTTTTGCTGTAATTCATCAGTATCATTATCCTGGCTGAGTGGTCAATAGTGGACTCCACAGCATACTCCCACAATTTCACTGTTAGATATATATGAACTTATATATATATATATATATATGTGTGTGTGTGTCTGTGTGTGTATTTATACACACACACACACAATTTTAAAAAAAGGTAGCTTTTTACCTATACATGCAGATTATGCCCTAACACCTCATTCAGAACTTCCAAGCCTTGTAATCTTCATTACAACCATTTCCCTCATTACACAGATGGAAATAGACGGGTCTTTGCAGTGTATCCCAAAGATTAATAAATGATAAAAGAATAAAAATTTAAGAATCCTCTATACAAAGCTTCTGTAAACCAGTAAGACCTGAGCATTAACATCCACAGGATGATTTTTTAGGACAATACAGATGGACTAGGGGAAAAAGAAATTTAGGGTGTTATAGGTTTGTCTTAGTGATGATTATTACTTTATGCCCTTGAGAAATTATTTATGGTTCCATTTCACTCTGCACCATACAAATAGAAAGCAAACATCTACCCTGCCCCAAACAATTCTGTCTATGAGTCTGGTAGAATCTTCAGTGAAGAGAATTCCAGCATCTCCAGTGGGCCATTCTGGGAAATTAGCTACTTGTTTCATACCCTGAAGCTATACTTACAAGATGATGTGCAACTAAAGGAAATAATCATTATATATCCTGAAGAAAACCCTTTCTTAATCAGACTGCAGGGAAGGCAGTCAGAACAAGGGACTACTGAGAGAAGGGACTGGTGTCTGAGAATTGTTCATTGGACTGACAAACTTTATATTCCTGCTCAGTCAGGATTTTCTTTTTCACAATTTTACATTATTGTAACTTTATGATGCTTCTGTTTCCCTAGTGCAGTTCGACATGATGCGTGCCTGCAACCTCATTGCCACGGTGGCTCTGACTGCTGGCCAGCTCCTCTTTGTCCTGGGGCTAATGGAGCTCCCCATCATCTCCCAGGATACCCAGTGGTGGGAGGAGGCCATAGCTGCTGTGTTCCAACTTGCCAGTAAGTCCACTTCTTTCTACTCAGTGCTCAGTCTCTATTAAATCCAGGTGGAAATACTATATACTTTATATACATGTATATAATATATTTTATAAATCTTTCAAGTGACATAGAATAGCAAAAAGGCTTATATCTAAAAGCAAATTCATTGTCTCTGACAAGGTCTCCCCATGAGATTCTGCAGTACATGAATAGAAACTTTTATCTGGGATATATCATAATGAGGCTTCTGGCAACCAAAAAACCCCCAAGCCTTTATTATTTCCTATGAAACTAGGAAGGCAAACATAAGAGAAACAAACTGGATATGTTGTAATCCCACAATTTAGCAGGACAAAATATACTAAAGGAACTGTGAGAAAGCAGAGCGGAAGGGCTGAGCAAATTTTTGAAGCCTTGTTGAAACATGATTATTTTATTTTAGCTAACTGAAGTTTACTCAATGATCACCAGCTGGATTTTGACAAAAAGATACATCAGCAATCCAACAAAGAAAGCCAAAGTCAATTCATACCCCTGACTGCTATAAATAAAATTCCCAAAGCAATTCTCATGGACTGTATACAGAGCTGCATGAGGAAAAGAGGAAATGGGTTTATCACAATTCCATTTTGACAGCAGTGGCAACAAAGTGTAAACATTCTGCAGTAATATCTTTCATTATTACATAAAGTAAGTAACTTCAGTATTCATTATAGTAAGAGTCAAATCCCATAAAATATCCATGTAGGAAACTGTCATTAATGGAGTAACATTCAAACTGCTTACAAGATCAGATTGAAAATACAACATTTATTTTTATATATATACATATATATATATATAAAATTAATATGAAAAATAGATTATAATAAAGCAACACCATTTTATTTAATTTCAACTTTAACAACTCAGAATATTAAGAATGGCATAAAACTACTGAGACCTCAAGTTTTCACCAATGCATGTTCAGAATCTGGCCTAGGTCATTTAAGTACGGTCTCACAATCTCATAGCAATAAAATGGTTAGGTTTTTTTAGGTCCACTAAGGATGAGGAACCTGAAATCCAGATGAGAGGAGGAGACAGATGTTCTGCAACCCTCAAAGCACCTGATCCATCTTTGAGGTGCAGCAAGAGCCTCAAGCACCACAGTGCTTCCAAAAGACAGATACGCAGCCGTGCCATAAAAGCCCCTTTCATAAAAGCTCCCTTTGTGTCTGTATAACTGTGGATACCTTCTGGATAGCTCTCCCTTGACTATTGGCATGATGCCTGCTGTACTCTCCCATCCTCTCCAAAGTTGACCTGTCTGTTTTTCCAGAGCGGAAATGCATTCTGGCCCTGTTTGGATGTGTTGTTTCATTGACAAACAGCACAGGGGACAGCCATGGGCCCTTCTACCATGGCTGCTAATTTTAGACTTGGCTTTTTTTTTTCCTGTGCTGGAGTCTGTTTTAAACACAGTCAGAGAAAGACTGAAGGGCGCCAGGATATCCCGACGCAGGAGGAGGAAATGCCTGCTATTACCTGTTATGCAAGCTGAACCTTGAAATCCAGGGAGGGGACATGTGAGAAAAGCCAGTCAGAATGATTGACAAAACACTAATGAGAATGGCTGAAGAGGCTTTTGGATCAAGTAGCCTATGTCCATCTGCCTGCCTGTGTTCAAAAGGTGTGAAGGGATGGATCTTGCAGCCTGTGGCAATATGAAGACAGACATTGCGCTGTGTGAATCTGCAGAAATAACACAGTGATTATCCTTGCCCCATTCCCCATCCCCCTCTGCAGTTATGCCACATTCTACCATCATCAAATGGTTTTCTGCCCTGAGGTCATGATATTCATTTTACATCTCATTATCTTTATGTTTAAACATCAAGTTCCTTCCTGATATCCAGAACAATCACCTGAAGTCTTCTAGAATGCATACTTGAGAAAAAAGTGAGAAGTCATTATATAACCCAATATTAATTAAGACTTCTTGGAGACCTCCTTAGTTTTCCAGAAAAGTGGTACATCAACTGCTGACTCCTTGGGACATCAGGGGTCTGCACTCACTAAACTCCCTAGCTCAGGTAACAGCATTTTAGGCATTATAGATGAAGTGTCTTTGATATCAGACAAAACCCATGTGCAGTGAGAAATCTAAGCATTTCCACTGCTCTGATGAAGGGCTGCTGCTGCATCTGGAGACTGAGAGTTCTATATTGAAGGAGAAGACAGTGGCCACCACACATCCTATGAGCCACAGGTGATACACAGTCTCTGAATCTCCACTCTTGAGACAGTAACCTCTCAGTCATTCTCAAAGAAAAGGAGCAATATGGATCAAAAACATCAGAATAGTAAATATCACACTTACATTTAATAGCATTTATCCCACACAAACAACCCAAGAGAAACCCCTGCAAGGCTCTCTTCCGCTTCATTTGAAGAGTTAAAGCCAAGGTACTTTAGGTCAGACAGATCATTTGTGTGAGACGGGCAGGTGATGTTTAAGAATGAACAAACTTAGATCTTACTAAATATTTCTGTAGTACTGGCTGGGTAATTTCTGCTTATTACACTTGCAAATGAAAGAACACCAGCACTAACCTTCTGTTTTCTCCTTTTCAAAATCCAAATGATCTGAAGAATTGTTCTTTCAGTAATTTCAGAAATTATTTTGAGCCATATTCCCTCTAATTCCAACTTCTCCTTGATCTCTACCTTTCATCCTGGAATATGCCAACAAGTGCTGAAGAGAACCACAGTGGTCACTGGTAGATTGAAATCTTGTATTATGGGGGAAGGCTCAACGCACAATTTTCTTGTTTTTACTCAACTGAAACTGTGTGGATTTCACTATAGTTTCCCATGGCCTGAAAAAAGTCCTTTTTGGCTTAGAAAACTAAACGTGCTAAGTATTATCTCCAAAGTCTATTAGCAGTTCAAATCAATGATCTTAGATCCACTGGAGCTTGCAGTGGCTCCAGATCCACCACTTCCTCACTCCTGACACCTGAACAAGCATTTGACAGCCATTCAAAAAGGATGGACCTCTGACAGAAGATGAAGCCCCAGGAAGCAAAGAGGAAGCAAAGAAGAGAGGAAACAGCAATGCTGTTTGGGACAGCAATGGGATTCACACAGGTCCAAAGCTCCACAGCCTCACACCTCCCTGTTAACAGGAAAGCGATCTGTTTGCTTTGGAAAAGGCTCCTAGTGAAAAGGGAACCAGTGTTGTACATGGAATTTTGTGTCAACGCTCAGAAATTTCCCTCTAGAGGGTTTTGGGGTTTCTGGTTTTTTCCAAGGACCTGTTACAAACTCCATGTGCTGAATATAGGATGGATAACAGCTGACAAAAGAGCTGTTGGAAAGGGAAATCCATACTAACAGCACAGGGTAAAAAAGAGCACTTCAGAGGATATTGAATTACTACAAACATCAACCTGCCAGACAGGATCATGCCTTGAGGAGCTCCAGCCAAGTCTTGATCTTGTCCAGTGATGATTATCACAGATATTAGAGAGAAATATTAAAAACTTTATAGGGAAAATCTGGGCTAGAATACCCTTTACATTAGATCTCATCCTGGTTTCTGAATGTCCAAGACTGCAATACACCTGAATCATGACTAATATTTTGCCAGTTTGCTTTCAGCATTAAACAACTTTAATGCATAACATCCTGAAGATTAAAAAGTTTCATGTTCCTACTGAGCCTGTCATTTACAGCCAAATAAATTAGTCTCATCTTTCTTAATTTTCAAGCATTGCATTCCAGCTTTGCCCAACATGTTTTTCTGATGACAGGGTTTCACTTCAGATCTGTAATGCATCACAGTAAAGCTGAGCTCACACATACTCTAATTTCTGTGCTCTTAAAACTAAATCAGACAATTTTTGAATCACCTTCTTCAACTACTTTAGATCAGTTGATATCCAGAAAATCTCAATGTAGAAAAGAACAGCACGGTAGCCATCGGAAAACACGGCTGAAGATACTCCTGAGAGCAATGCGATCCTGAGTTCTGTATTACTTCCTTCCACTTTTTTGCTTCATAACACCCTCAAGCCAAATCCGTTCTAAGCTGAAGTCTGTGGAACTGTAAGCCTGAAACTTCCTGGAGAGGAAACAAGTAAATGAGATGTTCTAAGTAACCTAAAAATCATAGTAAAAATAGAGAATCTGACTGCTTGATTTGTGCTAAATGTTTTCATTATTTGTCAACAGTGCCAAACTTCTCCATTCTTTATGCTGACCACAAATGTCACAGTAAAGTAATTTTGTTTTCACACATTTGCAAAAGGAACCACATTTGCAAAAATCCTAAAATTTGGATCTCTATCTCATTTATTTTGTCAGAAATGGCTCCCAGGAGCAGCTGAACCAGCAAACTGGGAAGGACAGTAGCTCACAAGAAGTGTGGTGAACTCATCTGGTATAGCTGCAGCAGGAAGGAAAACTGACTATATTCTTTAAGGTTAAACTCTGATAAAAGCAGCAGGCAGGTTGTTGTAGCATCTCAATGTCAAGGACACATATTCTGATCAGAAATATGGTAAAAAAATCTATTAACAGATAAACATAATTTGGATATGAAAGCATAAGGTGCATGTAATGCAGAGAAAAGTGTGTGAGATGGAAAGTATCTCAACTCAAATATTCACTTTTTTGCTTATGAACATGCACATTATATATACATGGAGGTGCCTTCAAAAACTTTCAAACCCAGCTGCCTTGCTGGATCAAATTACGCAGCTCTTACCCTCTGATGTATTCAGAGATGAACAGAGCACTTGAACAATAAAAGCAAAAGAAGACACTGAAACACCCAGGAAGATCACCCATCAGTGACTGCTTCTTTCTGCACAGAGAATTTTTGCTCTCTGACCTCACCTTCAGTACTGCAGCCAAGTCTGGGATCCTTAGCATGAGACAGACAAGGAGCTACTAGAGTGGGTCAAGAGGAGGCCATACAGATGCCCCAAGGGTTGCAGCACCTCTGCTACGCAGATAGGCTGGGAGAGAAGAGGGTGCTCAGCCAGGAGAAGGTTCTGGGGAAAACTTATTGTCACTTTTCAGTACATAAAGGGTGCTTAACAAAAGACAGAGAGTGACTCCTTACATGGACAGTGATAGGACAAGGGGAATGGATTTATGCTGGAAAAAGGAAGATTTAAATTAAATGGTAGGAAGAAAGTCTTTCCTGTGAGGGTGGTGAGGCCCTGGCACAGGTTGCCCAGAGAAGCTGTGGCTGCCCCTGGATTCCTGGAAGTGTCCAAGGCCAGGTTGAGAGGGGCTTGGAGCTATCTGGGATAGTGGTAGGTCTCCCTTCCCATGGCAAGAGGGTTGAAAAGAGATTGTTTTAGAAGATTCCTTTCAACCCAAGACATTACATAGTTCTGATTCCAGACAGGAGCCCATAGCTGTGCCTGATATGAGGCCTACTATGATTAAGGCAGAGCTTTAATTGGCTCCAGCTGCCTCAGAATCCAAGAGGCCAAGCAATGCTAATAGTTGACATCAAGTGTGAGTCTGCACATTTCTCCTTATTTAAACAGCTGCCCAAGAGGAATTCTGGGCAAATTCTGCCTAGTTCATTGGGAATGCTTTCCAACATTCCATTCAAAGACTGGCATAATTTCTAAGGAAACCTCCAAAAGGTAACCAACAAAAGCAAATTACTGTCAATAGATTAAAGATTACTGTCAACTGATTAAAGATTTCCAACATAAGGTAAGATTCACTGCCTTATACTAACTAAATCTCCCATCAGGTTAAAGACAAGGACTGACAAACTCAAAGAACTTAAGTGGACATCCCCTGTAATTCAGAAAAGTGAGCAACAAAAGGGTCTTATTGCCCCTGAGAAGGTGTGCTAGTCACATGTTTAATTGTAAGCTGTTACATGCTACCAAAATCCTTGGAAGGAAATTTTAAATTAGAACTAAACAAAACAAAAAAAACCCCAAACAAACAAACAAAAAAACAAACAAAAAAAACCCAAAAAACCCGAAAGAAATTATTGCACTTAACAATGTTCAACTGAAACCTCAAAGGTCATTTGACTCTAATGGTCATACTCTAATTCCCTGTAGCATTAGAAACCAAAGCACCATCCAGCCTGGTGCTGCCATGAAGAGCATGTGACTATTACAGAGGCCTCATATTTGCCTTCAGTTGTAACAACTTCTTTAGTGCCAAGCTGATACAAGAAAAAGTATTTGTTAATAAATAATTTGCATAAGTCTTATAGGAATCACTTTGTGAATCCATCTCATGCTGATAGATACAGCTGAGCTCCTACAAACAGCCCATTCAGGTGTGTGACTGATCACAGCTGAATCATTCCCTGTGAAACTTGGTGGGCTACCCAGGAGTGAAATATTTCCCTTCCCTGTTTGCAGTTCTGCACAAGTGTAGGTGGTGTATTCTCAATGCTCTGGCTGCTCTATTTTGCTTCTTCTCTCTTTTCTTGACAGCAAAAGTCATCCTCCAGGACAAGCTGTAAAGAGGAGGATTATAAATCCCAATATAGATTCTTTGGCAAGCTAGAGAAAACAATGTGAATTTCTTCAAATGCACTATCAGTACACTAATAAAAAGGAAGAATGAGAATCCAGGGATGTCTGAAAAAAAAAACCAACAAACTATCACAGAAATAAAAAGCGACTATTAGAATTCTTTTAAAATGCTAAAATTCTGTAACTGGCTTGCAGCCAGCCTCAGTCA
This sequence comes from Pseudopodoces humilis, assembly GCF_049639895.1. Taxonomy (NCBI): domain Eukaryota; kingdom Metazoa; phylum Chordata; class Aves; order Passeriformes; family Paridae; genus Pseudopodoces; species Pseudopodoces humilis. The sequence goes on along the minus strand of NC_142217.1, from coordinate 2,141,024 downwards.
AACAGGAAATCCAGCATACAGATCTGAAATGAAAATTCAAAAAGTAACATTCTCCCAACCCACCCCCACTACCACAGTCAATACTGTTCCAACCAAAAGTCTTCTGAGTGACTTTGTTATCTGTTTCCTTCCCCAGCGGAAAAGCCACCCCCCTCTCGGCTTGTTTTGCTGCAGATGGGAAACAACTAGAGATAAACAGCTTCTATGGGAAAAAAAAGCACTTCAAGTAATCTCATCAGGATTTTTAGTGAAGTTGTGGCCTCTGTGCAGTCTTGAGACAATATACAATACAATTATCTGAAATTGATTGATGTACTTAATTAAATTAATTCAGGGAAATTGAGCCATGCATCTCAAAGTTTTGTCATCACTACAAAACAGAAAAGAAACTAAATCAGGTGAAAATGCTCAGTATCTTCATAAATAAATTTAAAGAAATATGTCCCTTCTACAGCCCTTGTCAACTTGTATTGTACAGTGTGAGCTCAAGAGTCTTGATGGCAAAAAGAGCAGTTTTCCAGTTATTTTTAGTAGAGCTGTTTATGGGAAATAGTCTGGGAAGCCAAATATCTTCCTCTAGGTATTTTATTGGAATACTGAAACTGAATTCAGAGATTGTTACAAATACGTATCTAAAAAGGGAAAAGTCACCACAGTCAGCTCTGGAGACTATTCTTACAACAAGGTTAATTTTTATAGCGATACTTCTAACCATTATATGGCACAAATACATGAACTATGTGTCTTTGCCCAGTCATTTAGAGAACAGACTAAATGTTCCACCCTAGTTCCTGGCTAGAGTACAAGACTCCTCTAAGGGCAAGAAAAACATATGTAGCACATTGGAACATTTTGCTCCAAGAAGTCCAAGTTTGATTATGCTGTTATAGACAAAATGTATCCAAGCAAACCTTGAGGTTTTTGTACATCATCATCTTCACAAAAGCAGCATTCATCAAAATTTAAAACTCACCATCCTATGCAAACTCAGTGTTTTTGGATCATAATGATTTCTTCACCTTTTTCTTTGGAGTTCCTACATTTATAATTCCCATATCAAGCCATGCTAATATGAAATAAGAATGCTGGAAAATAATTTTCTCAGTGACATTTCTATTTTGGAGTTCCTTGACTCTTGCAGAACTGTAAAACCAATTGTATAAACTCTACAGTAACATGCTTCCAACTCTGCTGCCTCTGTCACGTGTTTGTCTGCTCTTAATGTCAGTTCCTGTCTAAACTGCAGCAAAGGATCCTAAAAAGAACGCACATTTTCACTCAAGAGCTCTGGCAACTGGCTCCCGTGATCTGTCAGTTCAGGGAGCTCTCAAACCCAGTCAATCTACCCCACTCAGCCATTGGCACAGAACTGAGAAAGGAGATAAAGCCTTTTGTGTGACTGGCTGCTCATCTGAGCAGGGTTCAGGCAAGGGGCTTGTGAAGGAAAATAGTCCTTCTAGCAAAAATAGCTTTATTTGGGGACCCGTAAGGAAGCCTTAGTGCTTTCCATTGGTGGATAATTGCTCCATCAGAGAGAACATGGAGATGTTAAGTCATTTAGGACAATAATTGGCCATAAGTAATACAAAAGCAAGAAAGACAAAGCTAAGTAATTTCACTAAAAGCTGGGTATTTGGAAAAACTTTTAAATATTGAAAATATTCCTACAGTGGGAATTAATCTCCAAGACACAACATAGCACCAGGGTTACTCTGTGTAACTGGTATTCCTGAACCCATGTCCCTCTGCCAAGAGAGCCTCAAAAAATACGGCAAGGTAGTAGGAACTTTTTAGTATTTAAAACTGTCCCTTAAAGGTACCTGTTAGTGGTCACTGGTCCAAACAGCTCCTGCTCAAAATTCCTCCTGCCTTAAGTTTTATGATTATCTTCACACTTTAAAAAAAAAAAAAAAAAAAAAAAATAACACTTTATGGATTCCCTGTCAAAGTGTGTATGAACTGAAAATGAGTTCTGAAAGGAAAACTGAAAAACAAAACTGATTACAAAAAGCCTTCTCATGTGCCAGACTAAGTAAGATGGGTCTCTTGATTTATATCAATACCCTCCTTCCTGCCAGTTTTAAACCACAAGGAGATGAAGTAGGTCAACTCAGCTACAGGAGGTGCAAGCAGGTCCTTTCCTCTTGATTTCCTACCTTCATAAGAAAATGGCTATTTATAATCATTTGAACAATGGACTGCAAAGCAGTATCAGTGTGTATCACCCTTATGAGACCTAAATGAAGATACAGATATCCAAATTCTTTATAAGCATATCACAACTAGCATGCCCTGCTCCCAATGCTCTGAAATACAAAATAAACACAGGAAGTTTTATCAGCCTGGTTCCACAGATGGGGAACTAAGCCATCTCAGAGGAAAGTTTAAAAAATCTAATGTCTCTCACAAAACAGAACCTAATCTCCCCCTATTTTCTCTACCATGTGCCTCAGGACAAGCTGAACTTGGAGACTGACTACTGGCAATGAGGGGAAAATATTTTATTTGCACCAGAAAACCATTATTGTATGGACCAGTGATTTCTACAACTCAGTGTGCTCCACATGGCCACATTCTCTCCAAATGAAACTTGTTTATTTATAACTAAGATGAATCATAAAATAACTACCAGATTTATTGACAAAACGGAGGAGTTACTGTGTCCTTACAACTGTGTTAACAACCTAAAATCCATCCAGGGTATATTAGGCTTTTTTTAACATCAGAGTGGGGAAAGAGCAGTAAAAAGCTTCTCCTCCCATAAGAACCTATTTTCTCCTTATTTGTCCTCAGACAGAGAAATGCCTCACTCCAAACCCTCTCTGGACATGCCAGCTGTGGGACAGTGCCACCTCAGTAGAAGGTGAAGCAAGCAACTGTTACAAAGCACCTTCTAGGTAGACACAGGAGAGCCAAGTATGCCAGACATCTCCTGAAGGAATATCCATTCAGTGTTTGTATTATGAGGAGGGGGATTCAGCCTTCATTTTACTGATTCTCAAAATAGCACAAGTGTCACACCTTAGAGTAATGATTGTTTTCCTCCTACTTGTATGTCATTTCCATCCTCTGTGTTTTTTATCTGTATGTAACTTGTGTCTTTTCCATCTTCACTGCACTACCAGTGTACTCTTTTAAGAAAAGAATTCGTACAATGCACACTCAGGATATGCTCTTTCATGGAAAATCAAGGACCAGGGCCAGGGGTCATATCATTGCCATGTATCCATGGGGATAATGTTTGCAGGCACAGGCACTGTGGCAAGCTGAGAAAACAGCATGCAGCAACTGGGAAGCTCTTGACTTCTCCTTGCCCATGAACTTAGGAAGATGGTGTGCAGATATGTTCTGGCAGTTCATGGATATTTATTTATTCCAGTCTTCCTTCATGAAGGGGTCGTTTTGGCAATGACATTCCTTTGTCTTGGTGGTGGTTAAGGAAGTGTGTAGGATAACAAAGAGAAAATCTTTTTTTGGTTAGTGAGGCATACTTGCCTCTTTGTTTCAATCTAATTACATCCATGAATTTCTTTTAAGAAGTTGAAAAATAGTTTTGTTTGACAACAGGTACAGGAAGAAAGACTAGGCTGGAGCCATTCTGCTCTGAAGCCAGGCTGGGAGAGCTGGGGATGTTCAACCTTGAGAAGAGGAGATTCCATGGAAACATCACAGCCCCTTCCAGTGCCTAAAGGAGGTCCAGGACAGCTGTAGAGGAACTTGGGACAAAGGCCTTAAGGGACAGGACAAGGGGGAATGGCTTCCCACTGCCAAAAACAGGGTTAGATGGGATATTGGGAAGTAATTGTTCCCTGGGAAGGTGGGCAGGCCCTGGCACAGGTTGCTCAGAGAAGCTGTGGCTGCCCCTGGATCCCTGAAAGTGTCCAAGGCCAGGTTGGACGGGGCTTGGAGCAACATGGGGTAGTGGGAGGTGTCTCTGCCCATGGCAGGGGATGGAATGCAATGAGCTTTAAGGCTCCTTCCAATCCAAACCATCCTGGGATGGTACAGTTCTCTGATAATACAATAAACGAAGAGCAGAAAAGTAATCATGTGGTTATCAATGCATTCTTCAGGGAATGGACAGGTGTTGGTGACATAAAAAAGGTGTAAAGGGATACAGATTGCCTCTTGATCTAACATGGATCTCCTGCATAACTAGAACAGTTACCCCACCTCACTTCTGAAATAATATTACTATAATTCATCAGTAATGTAACCACCAAAGAGAATGAGAAATTTTCCTTTTTTTTTCACTGTTTTTGCAAATCACATTGTGACACCTGAATGGAAATGCTAGACAAGTACACTGTTATTACTCTAGTATTACTTACCTTTTAGGGAACTTAGTACTGTGCTTAAGGTTACAAGGACAATAGAAACTTTGTCTTCAGTAGCTTCTAGAGGTATGACATTACTTCTGCCTCATAACACTTTTTTCCAGCAAGAAAAAGTAGGACAATGAAGTTCAATTTATTTCACCTTCCCTTTTTTTTGAGTTACTTAATTTTAACATTGCTTTTTATTATTTCTGTAAGATATTTAGCTATTCCTCATATTTGCAGTTTACATAGTGGCCTGCCTTAATAAGCATTTTAAAGTTTCACAGTAAGTGTACGTACTGTGAATAAAAGATTTTTTAAATTATTACTATTATTATCTTCATCATCATCATTAATACCGTTTTCTCTTCTGGCAAGTAAGAAAAAGGACATCTGTGTAAGTAATTCAAATGCATGGGGGAAAAAACCCAACATGAAATACAGCTCAGTGGGTGCAAGAAACTTAAATCAGAGTGAACAGATTTAAATTTAATACTGAGCCTCTGTTTAACGCACTCTCTTTGCATGTATTGTGAGGCTCAAATATGCCTTCAAAAACACATCCAGCATATCATAATAGGGATGGAAAGGCTCGACAGACTTATGAACAGTGAGTCTGTAAATGTTGAGATGCCTATAACATTTTGCCACTACAGAAATTCAAGAGAAAAGCTCGTTAAAAATAACTCTGCCATTTTGCTTGCAGGTTTTGTTCTGGTTATCGGACTGGTGACATTCTATCGTATCGGACCATACACCAACCTCTCATGGTCCTGCTACCTGAACATTGGAGCCTGCCTTCTGGCCACACTGGCAGCTGCCATTCTAATCTGGAACATCCTCCACAGGCGTGAGGACTGCATGGCACCCCGGGTCATTGTCATCAGCCGCACCCTGACTGCTCGCTTTCGCCGTGGCTTGGAAAATGACTATGTTGAGTCACCATGCTGAAAGAGCACACTTGAAAGATGAAAGATCACCAAGGAAATCTGCATTGGAGTTGTTTTCTATATATGCTGTAATTTAAGGGTTGCAAGACATTACAATGTTCACTTGTTTGGGCAGAGGCCCTTGATTATTGGATGGTATTGGATGGGCTCCATCTCTATACATATGTATAAAACACAGAATTATATATATATATATATATATATATATATATATATAAAATATTATATTCCCCTCTCCTTCTGCTGTACAGCACAGAATTGTTGGGTTGGCTGCATGGCAGCAGGGTCAGCTGGAAAAGATAACAAGTGTATGCAATGAGAATACAGGAAAGAGGGAACCAAACACATTTTCTCTGTCTGCATCAAGTTCTCCTGCTCCCTAAAAATAAAACAAAAAGGTATAGGAAACCAGTGACAATAGCTTGGGAGTTAACATGCAATCTGAGAAAGCAGAAAACTCACTATAGACTAAGTGGTGGGTTTAAAAACTGTCTAAATTTCATGACTTTCTAGTTCTTCTATTCACCTCTCTACAAGGAACAAATTCTCATTAGCTGCAATACCTGCTCCCAGCCCCAGAACAGACCAGAAAGTAAAAAGCAAAAGCAACTCTAACTATTCTTATGTAAAGAAAGGAATTGCAGAAGAATTAAGCTGCACTTTTTTCAGACATTTCTTTTGTATCCTGAGACACAGGTTTGCTAACGTCCTATGCATAAACAGACATTAAAAATGAGAATGGTACGCAGCTAGAACAGGCCACACATGCTGCTGAAAAAATGTTTCAATGTTACATTGAGGGCAAATGTCCACAGGAGGCTACCTGAACTCCCTAATAATCAAATATATTATTAAATTGCATTGTTGGGAACTATTATAAAAAAGAAATATTCCATCCCACTTTGGTTTCTTTTCTCACCAGCTAGTTATAACATTTGATGTGACATTAGAATGCTATGGCAGGACACCAGTTCTGCCCAGCAATGCCCAGAGCCACATAACACAGGGAATATTGGAGAACAGAGCTGCCACTCAAGCACCCAGACTGGAGAATAAAATAAATATACAGGACTTCATGATTTTGAGATTTAAAAACAACCTGCCTGATAGTTTAATATGATAATGAAGTGAAAAAGTAATGCCTATAGAATTAGGTATAATGTTTATAAGCCTTAACCTGAGAAGCACATGGCCTCACAAAAGTCATATGCATATAATTTTCAGAAAAGAACCCACAACATATCAAAAACTATTATGCACGAATACATGGGATACAGGAACCTGAGGCAATGACAGGTGAGTAAGCGCTCTCAGAATGCTGCTCTGAGCACAATTACTGATAGGTTTGAGGGACCATGAGCTGTGAATGTTACAAATTCCTCAAGACAGTTGTGTTGCTCCCAGCTGAGTACACTGCTTTGCTTCTTTATCACTATTTCCACACTTTTTAAAAATGTGATCATCAAGCTGGCTCTTGAGTTCTGTTCTGCACTCAGTTTGGTTATGATAAGAAACTCAACCCCGACTGCTGCTCTGCACCACATTCCAAATGAGAAACACTCTACAGAGACTGATGCTCTAGAACAACTGCACTGCTCTAGACTGTCAGGGGAAATACCATAAAGCTGACAAAGAGTTTCTTCTAGCAGTAGGTTTGTAAAAACCAACTAAGATCAGTATTCATCTGCCTGCATTAATTTTCTGGGAAAAAAAAAGAAGTCCAGAAATAATATGATTAAATGCGGTGGTTCTTAAAATAAAATATTAGAGTATTTAAGAGACATTATATTATTTCCTCTAATATTGCAATATCCATATTATAATAATGTACATGTGAATTTAAAAAACAGCTATGTGGTTGGTAAATCTATAACACTTGGTATTGCTGTGATTATTTTAGATGTATAAATAAAATTGTGAATGTTCATTTTCTTCTAGTGATGACACTTTTGCCATTCAGACACAGGATAATGTTGCGGGTTATCAGTAATTCTTTCTCTTTTAGTAAAAAAGAATCCACAATGTATTATAGACAAAGAATGAGCAGAGCATTAAAATGTCTGTGAGATAAAGATGTTTCCTCTGGTTAAAAATGAAAGGGAGAATGAAATCAGAGAGGGAAAAGGTAAGGAGAATCTAAGATCTACACTTCATACAAACTTTTAACAAAAATAAACTGCACCCATGAAGATATACATACAAATAGTTTTGATACCTTTTTATGAGCTTGATGGATTTGAAGGCCTCATCCATGTCTCCAGCAGTCAGATAGTAGCTGAAGTTCAGCATGGCATCCTGGGTGGTGCTATCACAGTCCCCCAGTCCAATGAAATCTCTCATGGGTCTTCTTGCAACCATCTGAGAGACTGTTCCTGAGCCAGACTCTGATGCTCCCTTCTCAGCTTCTCCCAGCTAAAAGGAGAAGGTTGTCATATAGGTTAGCAGGCTGAAATTTACTCCTTTGTACATGTAATTAATTACACTATTTCCACCACAGTCCAAGTTTTTTATATCTGCAGGACCATGATCAATAGTGACAATAGTTGTGAAGTTTCAGAACATCCTAGAAAATGCCACCAAAAATTCCACAAAATATGGACTGTCATAGAAGAGATTAGCATATTGCAGTGAACAATCACAGCATGTCAGTGATCATTGGAGATTGGTAACCACAGAAAGGTAACCTCCTTTTATTACCATCATTATTATTTTATATATATATATGTATACTAATAGTACTACTATTATAATAGCAACTGTTAAATTCACAGCTTTCTGAAGATTTCAGATAAGCATGTTTCCAAGTTTCTTCTCAAATATTAGTCTGCTGTTCTGAAATTTAACTATACAGACCAAATTCTTTTATCCTTGTCTTCATGTAAATCTAATGAATACTGAAGCTCGGGTTTAAACCCTTCCCCTTACAGCTCTAAAGCTTCAAGCCGTTCTAAAGCTTCAGGGGTACTTTCATCACTCACTGAAGGCAACTCAAAGCAATTCAATCATTATGCAGAAAAACAATAAAGTCTCAATCCTCAATGTCAAATGATCTGTCTGGAGTGTAATAAGGAAACTTTCCCAAGCCAGGCACAGAGGAAGATCATCTGAGTCATAAATGATGCCAAAGTCCATGGACACTCTCCCCCATCTCCCCCAGTTGTATAGTTACAGAAGATAACTAAATTTTAAGGTATACAGAAACCACTAAAAATTGTATTATATTATAATACAGTGGAAGTCCTGGGTACAGTAAACCACAGAAATCAAAAGCACACATCTGTTTGACTAGAACTTGAGGAATTTCTGGAACCAGGAGAGTAGAGACATTATAGTGAATAAGGAGAAACCCTGGAACTAAACTTGGTCAACAAGGCTTGTTGCATCAACTTAATTTGCTGTATTTAAAGCAGACTCTACTATTATATTAAATTAAGTTTCCCAAATGAATACAAGTGATGTGAAAAGTGACTGTCAGAAAGAGACAACCACCTACCAAGAAAATGGAAACAAGAGAGGAGCAGAGGATGAAGGAAGAGGACCAAAGCAATGCAGATACTTACAGGTTTATAGAGACATCCCCTCTGAAAACACAACTAATGGCAGCAGTAATACATACAGAGTCAAAAAAAAAAAGAAAAAAAAAAGAAACATAATATCAAAGTAAAATAGCATGAGATGTGATGGAGAAGTATTAAAAAGAAAGACTGGAAAATGCAGCATATCACATTTGACCTTTCAATTTAAGGGAAAAAGGAAAGTAAAACACAGTACAACTCTAAAAGCTCAGTCTTCACAGGAAGACTGACAACAGGCAGTGCTTTGAAGGGGAGAAATTGCAAAGTGATGCTCTGAATCTTAACATAATGAATAGATACATTCTCCCTATCTAATACTGTTCCCAAACTATGTGAGGATCAGAAGTATCACGAATATCAATTTCTGGTAGATTTTACAAAACTAAATACAGTAAATGGGATCTGTTACACTCCCACTGTCCCTACAAGACAGGAACAGAGCAAATCATCATCCTAAGAAGCACTAGGAAACTCAGGTCATAACTTCACCAGAAACCAATTTGTAGGTAAAAGGCTGCAGCTTGCCCAGTATGCATGGAATTATGTAGGGTATTATTTACATGAGATGCAAACAATTTTGGATTGAAATTCCAAGCTTTAGAACTTAGAGCCTGCATTCTTGGCATTTGCAGCACACAAGCACTTGTTGCTGGTGCAAGATGACTATTAAAAATACTCTCTTAGGTATTCTTGAAGATTAAGCATTATTCCAACAAGGAAGTGAGATACTTCTGCCAAAGCCAGTATGAAATGTCCTATCTAACAGCCTGCATAAATCTCACACACACACACACCCCTTGTACTTGCAATAGGCACAGTGACTAGATAAAGCAGAGTTTTTTTCCGTGTCCCTTTTTCAATTGTATTACCTGGTAATTCCTGTTTCTCTTACACTTGTCACATTCAGTTTACAATACCCATAAAAAGCTATCTCATTACAAATTCCACAACTCTGTGAAGCTCATCTGCATCAGAATTATCTTTATGTCATTTTTACCTGTGATGCACCCCTGCCATTGGAGTTGCTCTATCTACCCCAGACTCAATTTGGTTAAATTTGATCCCTATACAGTAGAAAGTCTGAATTTCTGGGAAGGGAAGGAATTCTTAGAGATTAGATCACCTTTTTTGCAAAGTAATAATGTGGCACCTCTATGCCCAGAAGAACCTGGTAGGATGAAGGCAATGGAAAGCTGTCTTGCAGCAAAAGGCCATGCTCTTCAGTGCTGAAGAAGGATATAATCCAAACATCCACCTGGAAAAGGAAGCAAAGCACTGTTTTGTTCTTATGCTCCAATATCTTTCTTTTTGTTTCTATTTTCCATATTCACTTGTCAGAAGCTTCTCTTGACAATAGTATGACCTATACATTCAGACACACAGCTGCTGGGAGGGCAGAGCTGCAAGCTTCCTCCCTACAGTGAGCAGCCAGCACCTCGCTCTGCATTCCAGACTGGTCCCCCTGCACAGGGACTTCCACCTCTGTCTCAGCAACCAGCTTCACCCAAGCTTTTTTCTCAATTCTTTTTCACATAAAGAGAGAAGCCGCTGCCCACAGATGGCTGCTTCAGGCATGCCTCTGAGAGATCTGGCTCAGGGCAAAGAAACAGAATCATGGAATAAGATAATCACAGAATTGTTTGGGTTTGAAGGGGCCTTAAAAACTATCTAACTCCAACCCCCTGCCAGGGTGGGCACTAGACCCACTAATTCACTAGACCAGGTTGCTCTAAGCCCTGTCCAACCCAGCCTTGAACATTTCCAGGGATGGGGCAGCCACAACAATTTTCAACTTTTTTAAAAAAAACCACATTATTCCCATTGTAAGCTCATCAGCTCACTGACTGCTTTGAGCTCCCAGGAAATATATAATCCATTCAAAAATAGTTCCTCTAACAGTTTAAGTATTGACTTGACTCAAGTTAAAATAATACTTATTTCCAGCAGAAGTGAATCAGATTTCTCATTTAGTAAAGCACAAGCAGACAGTAAAAAGTCCCATTGAATATGGGGCAAAAAGTGGCATTCCTTTTATATCTTTTTTTTTCAACTTTATTTAGAAGCCAAGCATTTCTAATTTTTTTTGCATAAGGAATATTAAGTTGAATTGTTCTTTTCTTTGCTAGAAGACCCTAGCCAGGCCTTTTGAGACATCCCTATCCCATTTCTACTTTTTACTTTGATCTTCTCATGGTTGTTCTAAGGTCATTTTAACCAACGAAAGACAAAGAGCTTTCTATCTTTAATTTTAGGAGATGTAGTTAAAATAAGGCACAAATCTAAAAATTTGAGATTAAAATGTATGTTTCAAATCAATGGAATGTTTATGCAGGATAGGCAGTTCTATACAAAGTGGTAAGGAGCACTACAAGCACAAAAGCAGGGAAAGGGGAAGAATTGTGTGATAAAAGAAATCTTGATTAGATTACTTCTGATCAATAAAAATTAAGTATTTTTTCTAATGTAAAAAAGACCATAACAGATTGTTGGGGAGGATGAAACAGGGAAACCTTATGAATGTGATTGTTTGGCAGAAGATTCTGAAAATATGAAGCCTAGAATCAAAGTAGAAATGAAAGCCTGCTTGGAGTCATGATGCTGAGTACTAGTTACTATATAACCAAAGAACAATAGCCTAGCCAGCTAAAGGAGAATCCCTAATGATGAAATAATGTCCTTCTGCTGACAGAAAATCCAAAGGTCAAGAAGCAAGGAAAGAACTTGGAAAGCTTTTAGAGTTTAAAATGCAACAACTGTATGTTAATATGGAGATGCTCATAGGCTGTATGTAAATTTTTTAGTGGGTGTATCTCGTAGTGATTGGTTACTGGGAATTAGAATATTCACTATAGAAAAAGATATATTGTATTGTAACAAGAACTTCGAGCTCTCTTAGTTCTTACCCCTCTCTCACATCTTAGCCTTTCCCTACCCTTCTCCCTGCTCCTAGTTTCTCCCTCCCTTACCCTCTTAGTTTTCCCTCTCTCCCTCTCTTACCCTCTTGGTCTTTCCCCCTTACCCCTCTCTTGTCCTCCCCCTCTCTCATAAGCCTCCCTGGTTCCCTGCTCTCTCCCTGTTGCTCTTGTTTCCTCCCTCCCCATCTCCAACCTCTCCTCTCCTGCTCTCCCCGTCTCTCTCTCTCCCCTCCCCCCGACCACGTGGACGCCGAGGCTGGCAGCGGACACGGGTCTCCCTCTCATTGCCCTTACAATAAATTGCTTCTACCTGAACAGCTTGACCCAGGAGAAGTCTCTTACCGCGGGCGAGTGTTATGAACACCAATAACAGATAATTTGGGAAGTCCCATAAAAATGTACAATTCCTCTCCAGAAAAGCCGAAAACTGGAGGGGACTGGGTGGAAGAGCGTATTTCTCTGTTCACCTTAACAGTAACATCCCTGTTATTCTATCAAGTTAATTCTTGCTGCTAAAAGTGGACTCAAGATATAAAATCAGCTATTTTTTAAGTTACAAACTTCGAGATTATCAATCCACCCAATAATGTCACCTGAATAACTGTAGTCCAGATACAAGCTTGTATTAAGATCATTCCCAAAATTGTATCACAGCTAAAGAAATCCCCTCTTTTTCTTCTTCAGAATGTGCAAGCTCTGCCCAAACCAGAGAGCTGCCATAGAGGGACTGCCTGAAACACAGACAGCAAACACAGGGCTCACAACTCATTTTTGCACGTAGTAATGTGTACTACCCACTCCTACATCCTTAATGAATCACAAAGGATTTATTGCTTGGACAGGGAGAACTCTATGTAAAACAAGATAAAACAAATGAAAAAGACCATACTGTGCCCTCAGTCTGGTTTTCCTTTTGGTCAGGAGGTTGGAAGCCTGTTTCAGGAATTGCTTCACATACAAAAAGTCTTGGTTCACTCTGGTCCCAAAAATGGCGAGCAGGGATGTAACTGTGCAACTCTGGATACTCCACTACAAACCTATGAAGAGACAAGAAAAGGTGCAGAAAGGGAAACAAAGTAATTCCAGACCATTCTGTGCATGAATGTAAATAAATCTCCAGACAAGGGATCATTGTCAGTTATTTATACTCTGTATTAGAACATTAACCAGATACATTTTCCTGACTCCTAACATTTTACACATGGCAATGACATTGCTAGTTTGGTCTTTTACACTGACAGTGGTGACAGGACATAAAGCATTTTGGTAGGAAAAAAATTGGTATTGCCTATAAAAATAGGTACTCAAAATCTGCCTCCCCTGATATTGCAGGTCCTACATAAACACTTGAACATCCTTCAAACTATCTACCTCAGTGCCTGCTGCTGTAACACAGGGGCTACCTCAGCTCTGTCTTCAAACCATGGAATCATTACAATTGGAAGAGCCCCCTAAAATCACCAAGTCCAACCATGCACCCAGCACCACCACCTCATTCACCACTAAACCATGACCCAGAGTGCCACGTCCACACATTTTATGAGCATTCCCAGGATGGTGATTCCACTACTACTGCTGTGGCCAGCCAGTTCCAGTGCCTGACAATTCTACCTGAAGAAATTTTTCCTAATACCCAACCTAAACCTTTACTGGCACAACTTGAGGTCATTTCCTCTCATCCTATTGATTGTTACCTGGAAGAAGAGACCAACCACCACCTACTGTATGTCAAGAATTCTGAGGCACTGTGAAACAGCACATTAAGCACAAGGGCTTCTCCTGCAGCCTCGGGAAAGCCAGTCTCTGTCAGCGATTTAAATAATAACTTAAATAAATAATCTTACTGCCTCCTTTGGGCATTTCAATTATTACTTCAGAGCCAGCCATATCAAGACTACAGACATACAGAATCACACTATTTTAGCAATGGCTTAGTATTCATTCTTCTGAAAAAATGTCAAATTATTTAAAAGAGAAACCAAAGACATCATTAAAATATTTTCTCACTTGCTGTCACCACTGAAGGGTGGAATTTGTGGGGAGGATTGGAGTAGGGCTAGAGGGCAAATTGAAAGAGACATTCAAACAGGTGCAGAAACCTAAGTCCTCTCCCTGCCATGGAATTCACAATCAGTAAACTGCAAACTGAAAAACAGAATTTGTGTAAAAAACCTGGGAGTGTTTAGATTTTGTCTCAGGAGGAGGGAAAGAGAAGCAGAAGAGGATTATTAACACTTTCTGCTGAGTTTACTCACTGTAATTTGAAGATCCTTTAAAAGAAAGCACAGATAAATGGATTATTCACACAGACACTAACACTCAAACAGTGAAACAGCACTCCTGGCTTGGGTTTGCCTCTGTTGGGCTACACAAGATACCACACTTGGAAACAACTTCCTCACTTACTCTAGACTGCACTACTGCATAACTAACCAGGATGTAAGACCCCAGATTTGCATTGGCCTTAGTTTTTGATGAACTGAGTAGTTTCTTCTGGCTTTCAGTGACGTGGTAGGTTGGCATTTAGGAAAAAAAGTGGAAAATATCCATGGAAGTAACTCCTCTGAGAGAGGCTGTTGTGAGTTTCTTCTCTGCTTGAGACCTGGACAACAGCTGGTCATTTCTGAGAATTAACAACATTTTTCACCGCTGAAAAGTGAGATCACCTTTGTGAATACCACCTTTTAAACCTAAGCCTGGGAGTTTCTGTCTCTATTTCTTTCTGGCCTTGAAAGGTAACAGAACTCTGGTGCAGCTGGTCTGCTCCCCCGCGGCCCTTATGGGCCGGACTCCAGCAGCTCCCGGGTGGGGGATGGAGACCGTGGGGTGGCAGAAGCCCCTTTCCAGAGGGGCTGAGCCTCCTCGGGAAGCTCGCCAAGCCCTGTACAGCGGTGCTGCCAGGCCAGGCCGGTCCCTGACTCAGCTGAAATTCTGCTGCCACTGGGATTCAGCAGAAACTGCCGAGTAAAGAGAGGGGAAGCCATCAGCCCGCAGCGTGCTGCCTCTGAGTGCTAGCCTGGCTGCTGAGATCCTAGCCACCCTCCTCCAGCACAACCACTGAAAAAAATCCTCCATCACAAACAGCCTGGGCTGCTGCCCTGGCAGAGATCACATCACCATCCACAAGACCTGTGCAAGGTTTAACCCTTTCACTACTCAGATGAGACCTGCAGACTTAATCCCCTCTCCAAAGAGAGGAAAGTGGGAGCAATCAATATGTAAAAAGACAACATGAAACATCAAAATCAGTAAAGGAAGGAGTCAGCCTAAGATAGAAGAAGAATGAGGAGATGCTTTAATAAGCTGAAATATTCTTTTGGTAGGGCCATGGAGATGGACAACAATGTTATGAAAAACTCCTTTAATTCATGAAAGTATTGGGGGGAATGAACTGTTCAAACTGTAAATCTGAGCAAAAGTATCCACTGATGAAGCTAAGCAGATGGTGGAGTAGCTGTGATCCCATGAGAGCTTGAACAGAGAGAGAGGTGAGGGCTGATGAAGACCCTTTGCCCCAAGGGAGAAAAGGAGAAAACCTCTGTTCCCAGAGATGATAATAGAAACAGATAAAGAGAACCTTTGCCTTTGAATAACTCATCCTTAAAATATTACCCTTTGAATTCATGGCCCATGAACACACCTTAGAGTGATGTGAAAATGGGAGGAAAGTATAATGGCAGAGTTTTTTCCAGGCGGCTGCCAGACATGGAAATAAAAAGCCACAGGAAAACCTTTTCTTGTGGAGAACTTTCCATGGAATGACAAGAGAAAACTCCTCTCCCATAGAGACTTATGAAAAGACTATTGTATAGTTGGTATTGCTTTAACATCTCAGGTTTTGTCTCTATGTTGTCAGTTGGGAAAGGAAAAGGTTGGGTGGGGGGGTAGAAAAGGTTTCTGAAAGTTTTATTCTGGTTTCTTATTCTTGTAGTTCTATTAATAAACTTTCTTTGTTTCTTTTAAGTTTTGAGCCTGTTTTGCCTTCTCCTAATCCATATCTCACAGCAAGAAATAAGTAAGTACCCTGGTGATTCTAGCTAGAGCTAGAACCACCACATTATTTGGTGCATTGGCTGGGAAATGAAAATTAGTGAATTTAAACTACTACAAGTGGTAAGGAGAGTATATTCCTATTTTTGCTTGTAATACCCATAGCAGATAGTTGCTAAAAAGCAATCCACCTGTTCCAATGCCAGCTTTTCTTAAGAAAAATACAGTCAGAAAAATTATTGTAGAATCAAATGGGAATTTGTACTCTAATATTATACCATATTTTCACAAGCATTTCTACTTCACTACTTTGTGCTGCTAGGATTTCTAATGCACTTCCTACAGCACAGTTTGCATGAACAGAAAGGCATCAGGTCTAAATAGACACCTCATAAGTTTTTTACCCACACAAACCAAACTTTTATTATATTTTAAAAATACCTTTATTCCTACAAGGACCTCCACAATGCCCTCTTCTCAGTTCCTATTATATAAACTCTTCAAGGAAGGGTAGCTTTCCAAGATTTTTCTTTATTTAAAGATCTGAATCCTGATTCTAGTGGTGTAATACCTCTGTATAAAACCCCTTACACCAAGCCATCCTCTCCTCAGAGATCTCTTTAGTTAGCTGTGGCTTCCAAAGTGCTAGTAACTCTCCCTGAATTCCTCTTCTATGAATTTGTCCAATATCTCCATAAGCCCTTCCTTCATCTTCTCTACTTCCTTTCCAAGGAGTTCCTTGGCTCAGCTGCATGTTGGCTGAAGAACTACCTCCTTACCTCCTGTTTATTTTGAGCTTGCTTTCTGGGTGTGTTGATTTGGCATAGCCTTGTGTTTGGCTGCGGGGCAAGGAGGGGGTGAGAGGAATGAAGGGGTCAGAGGGGTGGCTTCTGTGAGAAGCTGCTAGAAGCTTCCACTTTGGCCCAATTAGAGAGGTTGGTAATACCTCTGTGATAACACATTTAAGAAGAAAATCAAAACACCACACAGGCAGTTTTCCCTCAGGGGTGGGGAGGTGCCACAGTGACTGCCATGCTGGCAGAGCCCATGGCGAGCCTTGCCTGCCTGGCCACCTGGCTCTGGGGGTAGAAGGGCAGGGGCAGCAGTGGCTTCTCCTTCCCAGTGTCCCACATGAAGAGAAGCATTAAACAGCACCTGCATCGCAGCAGCCACCACTGCCTACGTGATGACAGCAGGGCTGCCTGGCCAGCAGTGAAAGCATGATGAGCAATTCCCCGATTGCAACCTAGACAGGATCAACTTCTTAGTGCTGTATGATCCTGCAAGAATCTTTGAATTATTGCAACTTGTTGGCAATGGTACCTACAAGCAGGAGTTTTTTTCTAGTCAGAGAAGAGAAGGAAGTGAGGACACATGAGGGAGAACATGGCGACGCCAAGGTCAGTAGAAAAGAAAGAGGGGGAGGAGGCTCTCCATGTGCTGGAACTGAGATTCCTCTGCAGGCCATGGCGAGGACTATGGTGAAACAAACTTTCCCCTTGTAATTCATGAAGTCCACAGGGGATGCAGAAATCCACTCGAATCCCATTAGAAAAGTGCTCCTGCTGGAGTGGGTGGATGCCAGAGAAAGCTGTGGTCTAGAAGACCTGAATAGAGAGAGCGAAAGAGCCCTTGCTTCCAAACTAAAGCAGCCTATCCTTCAAGGACTGCACCCCATGACGAGTGACCCCATGCCACAACAGTTTTGAGAAGACTGCCTGTGGGAGGGAATCCATGGCATAGCAGAGGTAAGAATCCTCCCCCTGAGTGAACAGAAGATCATCTTGAGTGACAAACTGACCAAAACTCCCATGGTCCTATCTCCCTGCACTGTTGGTGGGAAGGAGGGATGGGCTGGCAGGAAAAGAGGTGTTTTAAGGGCTTGTTTTATACTTATTATCCTCCTCTGACTCTGTTAATAGTAAATATATTTTATAACTTTAAATTTAAACCCATTTTGCCCTTAGAGTGATTTTCTCACAGTCCTTATCTCAACTCATGAACCCTTTGTTATTTCCTTTTTTTTGTTCTTCCCTCCTCTCTGCCCAACTGTAAAGAGAAGGTAAGCAAACGACTCTTGTGGGTGCCTAGTGTTTGGCCAATGTCAAACCACAACACTGGGACCTTCACTTGACACTACCTAGCTCACATTATTGGAATAGACAGGGATGCAGCCTGATGGGCACACAATTTACCAGTGTTAATTAGTTCTTCAGAAATAAATAATTAAATTCATACAAGCTCCTTCCCAAGACAGATGAATGTCAGCATTAAGGTGTGCTTTTCTCCACAGGGCAAATTTCCATCCTAAATCCACCATTAATGCTTCTTGAAATAGAAGTTCCTTACTTGCCAATGCCTTGTCCAGCAGAAAGGTTCTCTCTACCATGTCCCTGTTCAGCCTTGAAATCAAAGAGCGTAACTTGGTCCATTTCAACATCATAGAAACAGATCTTGGAATCGATGTTCCCATCTGCCTACAGGAAAGGAAAACAAAGGTTGCTGGAGCATGCAGTCAAAAAGAAAAATAGGTATGTTTATCCCATCTGCTTCATGCTCTCAGCTTTCTTTGCTGGTAATCACATAAGTTCTTTCTTACTAAGAAATACCAGAAAATTCCTAGCTGGTTTTCTATTCCAACAAGTCAGCCTTGGATTTCTTTGAAATGCTATAAAGCAGCTTTTGTAACTGAAATATTCTTTTTCTGGATTGTTCCCAACACAGAACAAAGCCTTAAGAGACCTTAATTAATGCTGGGACATAACACTTCATTACATGATTCAATACACTACCTGGACCAGGTAGGTTTATTTCTGAGAAGTGATTCTTGCGTCCTCAGTAATCTTGACCCACACCCGTCTATGAACCAATGGACAAGTCCCAGACAGTGAGTGAAGAGCTGTGCCTCACCCTGCTGACAAGGATGCTGACTTTGCTGCCATTAGCATTGCACTTCACAGACACAATATCTCTGCAGCCAGGGAGCAGCTTGGATAAACTCTTGCTGTTGCAGTGCACTTTTGCCTCCCTGTGGGAAGGAATAAACTTCAATTATATGGTGGCAAGCAACTGGCAATATGCATCAGCCAAAACATTTAGCAAATTATGGGTAAGACTTTTAAAAGAAAACTATTTTGACTGTATGACACCACTGCCCCAGACTCCCTCTCCAGAGGATTGCTGCCACTTCCTTTCTTTCAGGAATCAGTTAACAGACATTCTTTCCTCAATGAATCAGCAAGTGCTTCTACAGGATTCCCAAAACATGGTGTCCTAGGGTGCCTTTATGATGCTTGTATCACCAATCGTCTGTTCTGTTTATGCTGGATATTAAGTTCTGCACCTTTAAAACTGGTTCTGAGAGCAAAGGAAGGAAAGAAAATACAGCAAGAACATCTGACCAGAATTCTGAATTCAGATGTCTGCTTTTCCTACAGAAGTTAACAGGACCATGAATGTTGAACGGAGCGCACCACATAAAATTTCTGTGTATGGAAAGCACACTGTGGAGCAGGAGCAAAGAAATGTCATTAGCAGGGCACATTTACGTATTTTATTATCTCAAAAAAATCTTATTGCTGTATAGATACAAACCCAGTAATCAGTTAGCAACAGAGGACAAATCTCATGAAACAAAAAAATGCAGTAAAAAGAAGTGACAGTAATTTGAAGTGACAGCAATTTAGAGCTATAATACAATCTCATAAAAAAATAATATTTGATTCTATGAAAATAACATTTGCTCTAAGCCAACTATGGTGCCCGGAAATTAAAGTGTCATAATTTGAGAAGGGGTATTTTCAGTACCAAACACAAAAATTTATCATAACACTTATGAGTGAAACTCTTTTTTCTCACTATCAGACATCATAATCCAATATTTATGCTAGTTACAACCTGCCCAAATCTAACAACCTTCAAACTGTCCCAGGTGGAATGTGTGTGATCCCAAACCAAATAGTTTCCAGAGGGCAACTAACTAGACTTTAGCATTCCTGTGGTGACAGCATGCACAGAAGAACAGAATCTGTTTCACTCTTCAGGTTTTTCAGCTTTTCAAAATTACATTTGTCATCAGCAGCTAAATTTTCAAAATGAATGTCATGTTGGTGTCTTTTTTATGTTTGTCAGTATGAGAGTACAGCAATGTTTGAACCAAGTCAGGTAAACTTCTTAACCTAAACAGGAGGAAGAACAGAGTCTCCACAGTTCTAGGTTCACTTTCTCCATATATTCATTGAAACAAGTTTGCTGATTTACGAGAAGATACAAGACCTGATTTCATTTCAGCTCCTTTGAGATTAAGTTTTGTTCAAGTTATCAGAAGAAACATGGGACATCCTTAGCTTAATATTCCATAAATTCTCCACACACTTTTAAATGCAGTCAAATATCCCTCATGGTATCCTCTTTTTAAAATAATAATCATCATCATCATCATCAATGACTTGCCTAATTACTCCCCAGTTCCTCCCTTGCTTTAGAAATAAGCCATCAGCTCACATAGCTGATTGATATTGTCTGAAGATTCAAAGGGAATATTGCTTTTCATCAAATAAAATACAGATAAAGATTCCTCACAAAATACATGCTTAACTGTAAACAGATTATTTTTAAAGCCTTATTAATACCTGCGTGAGAGATCAAAGATTTTCAACTGAGTCAGATCAGTTCCCACAGCCAGGAAATTCCCACAGATATCCAGGAGGCAAGGATTCCCCTCTGCTTCGGAGAACACCAGCAACTGTTTAACTGTGCCCTGGGAAGAAATGTGTAACACCAGGTTTGTGTGGCCAAAGCCTCACTAGAAGGGACTATTTTGTCACCAACTTGAGTCACAAATTGCTGAACTTCTGTGTTAGATTAATCACTCCAAGCAAATTGGAGAAACATACACACAAAATGTAATCTGTGTTTCAGGTGTGTTCATAACCTCAAATAAGTCTAAATTTAAAGGTGTTCTTCTGCAATAATTTCCTCTTTAGTAACACAAACTTTACCAAGTGAAAGACATACAGGAATATCAGGTCCCTGAAGGTCCTTAAATATATATCTGTAAAAACAAATACATTATATTTATGTGATGAATCACACCCATTCTAAAATATAATATTTACTTCCTAAATAAAATGATGTGTCATAGAACTCTAATAATTAGATTTCTCTTTTTGGTTCTCACAGACTAGCAGAGGCTGCAAAGGTTCACACAAAATGTGCAAGTGGTATTTTTCATTATCTTGTAAGAATATTTAGTATGATCATCTTCCTGAAAGTAATATATGTATTTCAACTTGCATCCACTTTAGATCGTCTTCAAGTCTGTAAATATCTATTAGTTACATTGCAGTAGTGTTCAGAGTCACAGACTTTTTAAAGAACACAAAATGTCAAAGATCTTTCTGTTGAAATACT
This sequence comes from Pseudopodoces humilis, assembly GCF_049639895.1. Lineage (NCBI taxonomy): Eukaryota > Metazoa > Chordata > Aves > Passeriformes > Paridae > Pseudopodoces > Pseudopodoces humilis. Next base: position 2,119,863 of record NC_142217.1, on the reverse strand, counting down.
CAAAATCATTTTTATTGTGAGTACTGCATTATGACAAGGTAGAGTTAGTAGATTTAGAAAGATCATGCACTTTACTTTTAAGCTCTAACACCAGTCTTTGAAAACAACAAGGCCTATTTGTCCCTTCATGGTTTACTCAGTCCTCACCTGCCAGGTGCGGACCTGGATCCGATACGGTTCCACTGTGTACAGATTTTCTCCATGAACAGACAGAACTGGAGAGTCACAAAGAAAAGAGCCTGGAACAATCACAACAAAGCCATCATTATAATAAATATGTTCTGTAAGAAGAAAAAAAAGTAACTTATAGCACACAATTTCCACTATCTTGCACCAAATCCCTTTTTCAATCTGTCTGTCACTATTGAATCCAAATTCCTTGGTGTTTTAGCCTTCTTCCATACTGCCGCTACATTTAAAAGCTGGAGCTCCCATTGTAAACAGGTGTTGGTACACTCTGTCCATGTATGCAAGTGAGAGGAAAGGCAAAGAGTTGATATGGGGAGTGAAAGAAAGAAAAAAAAAGTGCAGTGTGAGGTACTGGTAAGAAAATTCACTTTTTCCTTCAGTGAACTGCTACTGAAGAGGGATAACAGAATCTGTCAGAACAGTGGCTCTGCAATAACTTCAGGAGTGGTGTAGACGGGTAGGACCGTGGTCATAATAAAGCAATGATTCAGCATGGAAAAGTTTTAAAATATATCAGTAAATATAGACAAGCAAAAAAACCTTAATGATTCTAAAAAGATAAATCCCAAGATCTAGGATGGAATTGATAGAATTCTACATCACTTATTTCTGAATGCAGAAATACTTTGGGAGAATTAATAATTTAAAAAGCTAATCTACTCCACTTGGCACTATATATAGCAATTTATGGGACAATTTCTCCTGAGAGCTGGGACAAAAAGCCTCCTTCCCAGTTCCTATGTGAGTGCTATGTAACCTTGATTACACTTTTTCTAAAGTGAAGGAAAAGTGTTCAATAGCCATTGCCATGTCTTATCTGTAAAAGCAAAAGGAGCCACAGGAAAAGATTGCTCTTCTTGATCAACATCAATGGTGTACTTAAAAATATACAGAAAGAAGTAGTTCTAGCCTCACACAATGTTTTGTGCAAGGCCCTGTATAATGCAATTTAGGTACATCAGATAAAAGCTCTCTCAGGCTCTGAGGGGTTTTTCCAGTCTAGAAGGTGTCCCTGTCCATGGCAGGAGGGTTGAAACAAGGTGCACTTTAAAGTCCCTTCCAACCCAAACTGTTACGAGATTCTATGATTATAGTGCATCAGCTACCATGAATGAACATATAACTTTGGAAGAAAAGAAGCATTCCGACTCTGACCAACGTTTTAAGTCTTACCTGCACTTCTAAAGGCATCTCCTGAGCACTCAAAGACAGCCACTTGCTTCCCATTCCAGAATACTACAGCATCCTAAAACAAACAAACAAAACACCAAATAAATATACATATGTAGTTCCTTTTGGAAACATGCAGGAATTCATGCAATAATACAGCAAGACCTCCCTACAATAGCTACCAGTTACTGGATCTTCTGGACATTGGGTTTTGAAGGCTTTTAGTAGCCCAGAGGTTCTCTGGGTTCTGGTGAGCACCCTAGAGAATTCCTGAGTCCCTGTTCGATCTTAAAAGAAATGAGCTCCACCACAGCACCATTGCTACTGTCACAACAATACCTTCATAACACACTGTGTTGAGTATTAAAAAAAAAGGCCTATCTTAAAGACTTAGGAAGTTTGGTCTCTATAAACCTAACTAGGCAACTGATTAGACAAATAAATGAAAAATAAAAAAGCAACTGATCAACCTTAGTAGCAAAGACTCCATTAGCATTCATATCAACACGAAGGCTGTGAGTGATTCCTGCGCTGAAGATTGTCACATTGAAGAGGTTGGGAGACACCTGTACCACGGCCACCTGCTGATGAAAATGTGCCAACATGGCCTGCTCACTGAGGATCACCACAGAGCTGATGTTGTTCACTGCCAGCAGGTTTTTTCGGGATCCCCACTGTAATAATGGAAAAAGAAAAACCACACAATTTCATCTCTGGTCTTGAACTGTCACAGCAATTTCCCAAGAGAAATAATGTGGAGAAAGACAGCATAAATATCTTTATACATATGCGAAGTCAAACTATCTAAATACTAACTATGGGGAATGACTGGGAAATAATACAGATTCAAACTATTACGCTCATTACCCAGTTTCCTGGTTTAAAAGACATGTGTCTGCCAAGGAAGGCAGGAAACTTCCTGGACTGGAAAGATGGCCCCCTCCCTCCAAATTATTATAACTTCAAAAATACAGGGCTTCCAGGATAAAATATGGGAAAAGAAATAACAGTTCTTTATTAGAAAAAAAAAATTAAAACAAAAATATCAAAAGTATATGTAATACATATATAAGATTACACATATTATACATATGTATATAAATATATATATAACAGAACAAACAAAAAACAACAACAAAGTAAAAACCGTAAGTTTTCCCACCCAACCAATTTCCCTTTTGGTGTAGTTATGGCCACAACCACTTGAGGGGGAGGCAGGCACTGGGCAAGGCAGAGGGGCTGCAGTGGCTCCCCCGTGGCTCCAGGGGATGCTCAGATGTGAGCCCTAAGCCTCCCCAGGGGCTAATGGTGGCCTCAGGAAGATAACAAATGGGAAGCAATTCTTTTGAGAAAACCTAACCCCCACCATTATCCACCCAACTTTTTTTTGCATACCAACATGTTACATTGAACTTACACATTTTAACTATATACATACATCAATTATCCTAATTATAAACGTATATACATGCAGATATGGGTACAGGCACAATGTCATAGACAGTTCACCCCAAAATAAGGTCCTGTTGAGATATACATTATGTTTCTCCACCTTTCTGCATCACCCACTGAGTGCAACCATGTCCCTGAGCAAAGACAACTCAACAAATGGGTTTGTCTTTGCTCAAGGCACAATTCATCCAAACAGTCTTTCCTAACATACCTCTCATATCACCACCAGAAGCTTATCGCCATCTGTGGTACACAGGGGATCAGACTGGGCAGGGCCAGCTAGCTTAGTGGAACCTCTGGGAACAGTGGAACAGGGTTAACTAACCCTGTAGCCTTTGATAAATGTAGATCCCGCTTCTTGAAGGTCCTACCTCCCACAGCCTTCAATGTTGTTTTTAATAGTCCATTGCACTGCTAAACTTCCCTAGCAGCTAGTGCGTGGTAAGGAATGTGGTATGCCCACTAAATACCATGTTCTCTAGCCCAAGTGTTTACAAGGCTGTTCTTGAAATGAGTCCTGTTGTCACACTCAAATCTCTCAAGGGTACTATTCTACCACAGGACCTGCTTGTCAAGGCCCAGGATGGTGTTCTGGGCAGTGGTGTGAGGCACAGGGTAGGCTTCCAACCATCCAGTGGTTGGAGTGGTGGCTTCTACCATTGCAAGCACATAGCACTTGCCTTGGCAGGTTTGAGGCAGTGTGATGTAGTCAATTTTCCAGGCCCCCCCATACTTATATTGGACCACTGCCCACCATACCATAGGGGCTTCACCCACTTGGCCCGGTTGATTGCAGCACATCAGTTTCACAATCATGGATAACCTGGGAGATGCTGCCCACAGTTAGATCCACCTCTCAGTCTCATACCCCCTTATAGGTGGCACCTCTGCCCTGATGACCTGAGGCATCACGGGCCCAATCAAGCTAGGAACAATTCTTCCTTGTCTTGTGAGTCCAAATCTGTCTATGACACCTTGATTTTTGCAGCCTGATCCACCTGTTTGCTTTCAGTGTTCCTCATTAGTCCAGCTCTTGGGGACATGGGCACTCACATGACAAACTTTCACAGGTAGCTTCTCTACTCAAGTGGCAATGTCTTGCCATTCATCAGCAGTCCAGACTGGTCTTCCTCTACACTGCCAGATGGCCTTTTTCCAGCTTTACACCCACCCTCATGGCCCATTTGCCACCACCTAAGAGTCAGTGTAGATTTCTCTCATTCAGCAATGTCCAGGGCCAACTGGATGGCTTTGAGTTGTGCAAACTGGCTTGAACTACCCTCTCCTTTGGTAGCTTCTGTAACTTGTCACATGGGGCTCCATTTATCTGCTTTCCATTTTCAATTCATTGCTACGTGACAGGAATCATTAGTGAAAAGATATTTCTTAGTTGGCAGTTGATTGTATGGTGGAGTTTCCTCAGCTCACATCACCTGTTTCTTCTCTTCATCTGTCAGAACAAAGTCCTCATCTTCAGGCCAATTCATAATTATTTACAAGATCCCAGTATGATTTGGGTTTCCAATACAGGTGCGCTGTGTAATCAAGGCAATCCACTTACTCCATGTAGCATTGGTGGCCTGATGGGTAGAGGGAACCTTTCCTTTAAACATCCACCTCAGCAGTGGCAGTCAGGGTGCCAGAAGTTGTGCCTCTGTGCCAACCACCACTGAGGCAGCCTGAACTCCTTCATACACTGCCAGGATCTCCTCTCTTGGGGTGTAGTTGGCTTTGGACCCTCTGTAACTTCACCTCCAGAATCCCAGTGGCTGGTGCAGAGTCTCATCAGGCACCTGCCAGAGGCTCCAGGAAAGACCATGGCTCTCAGCTGCAAAGTAGAGCACATTCTTCGCCTCTGGTTCTGTCCTGACTGAGCTAAGGGCTACCACATGAGCAGTCCCCTGCTTGATCTGGGCAAAGGCTTGCTGCTGCACTGTTTCCGAGCAGAAATTGTTCTTCTTGAGAGTTACCAGGTAAAGAGGGCTCACAAACTGACTGTACCCTGGGATGTGCATTCTGCAGAAACCTATGGCACCTAGGAAAGCTTGTGTTTCCTTCTTGCTGGTGAGTGGAGATATTGCTGTGATCCTGTTGATGACCTTGGTGGGTATCTGGCACCATCCATCTTACCACTTCACTCCCAGGAACTGGATCTCTCAAGCAGGTCCCTTGATCTTAACTCTTTTGGATGACTAAACCAGCTTTCAGGAGAATCTGGATGATCTTTTCTCCTTTCTCAAAGACTTCTGCTGCGTTGTTCCCCCAAGTGATGATGTCATCAATGTATTGCAGATGTTCAGAAGTCTCATCCTTTTCCAGTGCAGTCCAGATCAGTCCATGGCAGATGGTGGGGCTGTGCTTCCAGCCCTGGGGCAGTTGGTACCAGGTGTATTGCACACCCCTCCACGTGAAGGCAAACTGAGGCCTGCATTTTGCTGCCAGAGGAATCAAGAAAAATGCATTAGCAATGTCAATAGTGGCACCACTTCACTACCATGAACTCCAGCTTGTACTGGAGCTCCAGCATGTCCAGCACAGCAGCGCTCAGTGATGGTGTAACTTCACTCAAGCCACGATAGTCCACTGTCAATCTCCATTCCCCATAAGACTTGCACAAAGGCCAAATGGGGCCAAAGGGCAAGCTGCTGAACACTCCTTGGCTCTGCAGCTCATGGGTCATCTTGTGAATGGGGATCATGGCATCTTGATATGTTTGGTACTGTCAGCAATGCACTATTGAGGTGGCAATCAGTACTTGCTATTCTTCTACCTTCAAAAGTCCTAACCACAGAAGGATTTTCGGAGAGTCCAGGCAAGGTATTTAGCTGCCTAATTCTTTCTGTCTCCACAGCAGCAATTCCAAAAGCCCATCAATGTCCTCTTGGGTATTTGAAGTATCTGTTCTTAAGGTAGCCAATGCCCAGAATATATGGGGCATCTGAACCTGTTACAATGGGGTGCTTCTGCCAGTCCTTCCCAGTCAAGCTCACTTCAGCTTCCAACACCCTCAGCTCTCAAGAACTCCCTGTCACCCCAGAAATGAAGACTGTTTCTGACCCCACCGTCTTGGTTTTGGAAGACAGGTGTCTGGTAGGGAGGGCAGGAGCCTCCCTTGGAATGAAAATGTAGACCCCCTCCCTCCAAATTATTATAATTTTGAAATCAAGGGGCTCTCAGGCAGAGATCTGGGGATAGGAATAACAGTTCTTTACTAGTATGTATAACGAGGCAAACAAACAACAATAACTACAGTGTTAACTGTAGAACCGGGGACCCAGTGACAGCCTTCTTGGCCAAGATGGGAAAGGATGGAGGAGAGGCTTTGCTTCACAAACCCCCTTGGGCAGCCAGTCCCAGTGCTCCTCCAGGACTCAGCAGAACACCCAGCTGGAATGGCAGGACTGAGCAAAGACCCTGGGCTGTGGCTGAGGTGGATCAGCAGCTCCGCAGCGGTGCCTGGCACTGCCATGTCCTGGCAGGACACGGGGTGCGAGGCCACCAATGAAGAGGGGAGAAGGAGAAGAAGAAGCAGCAGCTCTGTCTGGGTGATGGCAAATTCCCTTCTCCCTGCAGCAACAGCTCCCAGCAAAGTGTGCTTTTCTGAAGCTGAAGAAGCCAGCAAAACTGTCCCCGCCTTCCCTTTTTCCTGCCCCCCTTCCTCCCCTCGCAACTAATGGGTAAAAATTCCACATGTGAGCCAGAACTAAAAGGACGCCTAACCCCCAACACCACACACATCCTGGTGGCATTAACACACATTGAGCATCAGTGTCAACTAAAGCCTTGTATTCTTGTGGGTTTGATGCCAATGCCAGGCCATTGGATCCACATGGTCCAGTAGACATGATTGTCCCCCAGGGTCCCTGCCTGACCCCTCTAATACTGGTTCTTGTGAATCCATATGGGAGGTACCTTCCAGTGGGTCAGATCCTTGCCTATGGGAAACTGGTACTGCATTCACTCTCACCGACTTCCCTTTTCCTTTCTCCTTCAGTTCTTGTATTCAGGCTGCCAGGACACTGTTAGGTTTCCTGTTCCACTGTCTCATGTCTTCTCCATGGTTGAGTAGGAAATATAACAAGTCAGTTTGTGGGGCATACCCGCTCTCTCTCTCTGGGGGCCATCTGGCTCTGACTTCTGATTTGCACTAGTGCCACAGGTAAACATCTCTCCCTGAGTTTTTTATTATCATCCTCGAGACTCTCCACCAGTGTGTCTACAGTAGAGATGTGGGTCTGCATCGGGTCTTGGACCCTGCTCTTGTAATTCCTAAGTTTGCTTGCCACAGAGTCCATTGTCTCCTGATTGCCCTTGAGATGCATGTTTGCCATTAAACTGAAGTATTCAGATGGTCCCTGATATACAAGACTCCATCACATTTGCACTGTGCACCTGACCTTATTAAGGTCATTATCGTGTTGTCCATTCCTTCCAAAAAGCATCTCGAACACTGCCATTTCTCTCAGGTGTTGGATCCTTCCTCCATGGTCTTCCATGGCTTTTTATGATGTTGCTCCAGCAGTCTGTTCCTGTAAACAAACCTCTCTTACATTTGTTAGAAGCCACTCCTGAAAAGAAAGGTATGGATACTAACTATGAAGCAGGCAGCAGAGTGCCTGTGGAATAGCAGGCCACGTAACTTTCTCAGTCTTGCCTGAGAAAGTGGCCTGGGAAATCATAAGGAGGAATTAAAACAATCCTCAGAGATAGAAAACAGCCTTGCAGGTGCTGTTTGTCTGTTCCTTGTTTTCAAGAGAAGGTCGAAGGCTGGTGTACCCCACTGACCAATGATGGTGTTAGTTCCCTAACCAATAAGAGTTTTACTTTTCTGTACTTTCACATATCGGTCTATAAAAAAGATCTGAGGCAATAAACAGGGAGAAATTCTCCAGTTCGACTCCTGAGAGAGTCTTGTGTCGTTCTTCTTGCCGTTCCAAATAGAGCGACAGAAAGGGGTCCTGGCTCCCTCACAAACACCTGCTCAATGGCCACATCCCGGGCCAAGGAATCCAACAGCCTTGCCATCAAATTGCATGCCTGTACCCATAAGGTTCCAAGCTTGTATCAACCAAGCCAAAAAGCCTCACCCCCTCCATCATGTAATGCCTTTCTGCAGATTGCAGAGACTGTCTGACAGCAGGGACTCAGTGATGATCTCCGGCTCTGGCTCTTCTGCTGGTTGTGGGGGCCCTGGTTCCCCATCATCATTAGCTGGGCACACCAGATTGGTTTTACTGTTCCTCTTCTGCAAAGGGGTGACTGCTGTGGCTCCCTGGAACCTGGACATTTGTAACATCTGTTTGTTCCACTACTGCACCATCCACCTTTTCCTCTGACTGCAGGTGGTTCTGCACTGGTGGTCAGTGTCCCTGACCTCTGTGGCAGGTTTTGGGGCAGCTACACAAGGTAACCTCACCCTGTCTCTGAATGGTGGATGTACCTCACTGAATACAAACATAGAAAAGTATATGATATCTTTAACTTCTAGGGGAAATTTTAACTCTTCAGAAGCTGTTGTTGTAGACCCAAAGAAGTGGGTGAAGGGCTGGGAGAAAATTCCTCCCTGTGTTGCTTCCTCACTATAGGTAGCATTATTAAGGAAACCCTATGTGTAAAGATACAGACTTCCATCTGTGATAGTTATATAGCCTTGTGCCCACATTCCAGAAGAAGATTACAAGCACTGAATTCCTAACCTTATTGACCCATTCTACAAACTGGGTAATAGCCACAATGGCCTTAGTTATAGGACCCATGTTTAAATAATGACCTGCAAACAGGAAAAACAGCCATGATCATATGCCAACCAAACCAGGGTAGGCTAGACCATATGGTGCTGCCTAATACGGTTTCTATATCCAGTACACAAATGGGTTACTCAAGAATTATTATTCTCTTTTTACCCTTTCCTCTCAATGCCCTTGGGGCCCACCTTAGTCACCAGTTAATATACTGGTTTAAAAGACATGTGTGTGCCAAGGAAGGCAGGAATCTTCCTGGAATGGAAAGATGGCCTCTCCCTCCAAATTATTGTAACTTCAAAAATACAGTGCTTCCGGGAAAAAAGATGGGAAAAGGAATTACAGTCCTTTACTAGGAAATATATATATAAAACAGAACAAACAAAAAACAACAAAAAAACCCACAACGACAATTTCCCCTTTGGTGTAGTTACGGCCATAAGCGGCAGGGGGCGCTGTTGGCGAGGCAGAGGGGATGCAGGGGATGCGCTATTTCTGGACAATGCTCCCTATCCTGTTTTCTGGAAAAGGCTTGAATGGGAAAGCTGACACGATCAATTTATTAGCAGATGTATAAGATACTTATGGCACACATTTTTCCTACACCCTGGACCTTTTGTTACTGAAGCTTGTTAATAAAACACTTGGATTCTCTGTTTTCACAGCACAGGATGGTGTTAGAGACCCTCACTCTATACCAACATAGAGCAAGCAAATGCCATTGCTTTTTCAATATTTTCCACTCTTATGAGAAAACAGAATAATAACAAATATAAAATTACTTTCTCTTGCAAGTCACCATATATATTTTTTTTCCTTATAAAAAATAATGGGGATTGTTCTCACATATGAAGAAGCACTGCAACAGAACAATATTAAGTATAAACAGAAACACTATAAAAAACTGAAAAAAATTAATGATATGGTATAAAACCCAACAACCAAAGATGCTGGAGAACCTAAAGCAGAAGTTTTGCCTTTTAGCACAATGCTAGTGGCAAAAAACGCTGCTTATTAATATAAAACTTTTAAAATTTAAATTTATGACTGTTACACTCAGGATTTCTCTCCTGCATACATCAAAATGCTACTAAGGCATAGAATGGCAGTGTTGCACCTCATTGTGACAAATGAAATATTCCAAATAAATAAAAATGCTGCATCCTGATGGTTAACAGACAATGTTAAAATATATAGTGTCCCTTTCTAGATGGCACATCTCATCAAAGACTATTTTGCTGTAAATACAAATTTTTATTTTTACAACTACCACCGAAATGCAACTTTACATTGAGAAAGTGACAAATAGAAAAAAAAACCAAAACTGATTAATAAAATAATGCATTTAGTCAGATTTTCTTGCTTTTTAAATAAATTTATGTAAAATTTACTTTCCTGATAATTTTTTTTTCCAGAAAATAATTTCAGGGAGTTGAATACAAAGGTTTTGCCAGTGAGCTACAAGCAGGGAGTATTTCTGCCCATTTCAATTTTGTTACTTCATTCTCAGGGATTTTCCTCCCACTTCTGAAGGAGGACCAGCCTCCCCTGGAACACATATCCACATGATAGAGATCATGTTCATCTGTTTCACAAAGATGGTCTATTTATCTAAAGTTTGTGGAGTCCCACTAACATTCAAGGAGGCTCCTTCCTTTCTTACCTTTATCTGAGTGACATTTCCTTCAAGTTCTGTAGATGCCTGGAACTTCCACTTCTCCTTGCCCTCCAAAGCCCATGTGATCTGATCAGATCCCGCTGCTTTCTTCCACATCGCAACTCTACCATTGCTAGTTCCAGCTGCCAAGATAGCTACCATTCACAAACATTTCAGGCATCTCATCTTGGACTTCAGAAAAACAAACCCACATCACACAATATAACAGGCAGCAAACTCTGGTTCTTGGGTACTGAGAAGCCACTTTCCAGTAGCAGAATTTCTCGCCTCACTGCAAACCAACATCCTAGTCCTATACTGGAGAACTTTTCTGGAGAAACAATGGGAGAAGCTCCACATGGCAAGGTGCATCTTCTAAGCTACCAGATGAAGTTATTTTTTTAAATGCATCAGACAACTACTTCATTTTAACTTTTTCTTAGACTATAGAACTATTGAATATCCTGAGCTGGAAGAGACCTCAAGGGTCATCCAGTCCAGCTCTTGGCCCTACACAGGACAGTCCCAGGAATCCCAACATGTGCCTGAGAGTGTTATCCAATGCTCCTTTACCTCTGGCAGCCTTGAGGCTTCCCTGGGGAGCCTGTTCAGTGTCCAACCACCCTCTGGGGGAAGAAACTTTTCCTGATACCCAGTCTAACCCTCCCCAGGCTGGACACAGCTCTGGCTGTTCCCTTGGGTCCCGTCACAGCTCACAAAGACCAGAAGTCGGATCTGCCCCTCGTGAGGAAGCTGCCCCATAGATGCTCCCCTCAGTCTCCTCCCAGATGAACAAGCCAAGTGACCTCAGCCGTTCTTCCTACAGCTTGTATTTATTTTTAAATAGCTAGTTTTGTAGTCACTTTGGGCAACTAACCACTGAAAACCATTGCAGCAGACATCAGCTGTGCCTACGCTAGCAAACAAGGTGGTGCTGAGGAGCAGCTCTGTAGAAAGGATCTGTTGTAAGGATCTGGCATATACATGATACATGCCACTAAGCTCTATTTTGCATTAGCTGTAGTTCAGGCTTGTAGACTGAATGCCCAAAACATGTTGGAGTGCATTAGGTGGACTCCAGGGCTACTTGTGTCAAAGGGAATCCAGCTCATGTGCCATGAGACAGCTCCACAGTGAGTCCAAGTGTAGTTGAGTATCAAATTATTTCCCTGCACCTTTCAAGGCACATTTCCAATCCAAACTAAATCTTCTACATCACATACTACCACTGAGATTCTCAGTCACAAGACAAACATACTGAAATTATCACAGGGCATGGAAGGCTGAGGTTTGACAAGGTTTAGGACCAAAGATCATAGCTGCCATGTTATTTCTCACCTTTAGCACTGCAGTAAGACACACAGTTAATACATTCTCCCCTCTCAAAGCCGAATTGCATGTCTAGGGAGAGCACATAGTTCTCATCTCGATCCAAATCCCAGAACCTAAGGCACACAAAACAAGAGTGTTAACAATGCTTTTCTTTCCAGGTGTCTTGCCAAACACAGTCAATAGGATGCTGTACATGGCATTAATTTACTATTTCCACAATATAGGTATTCCGCAATACCTAGATAATTTAATTTTTAAAATTAAATTGTCAGCAGCTGCCTATGGAGTGTGAATTTATTTTGAATTTTTTTTTTTTTTTTTTAAATTCCTTTTCCTTTGACTTTTTAATCTGCAGCATGTTTAGGGGTATTCTCCTATGAAGTAAGAAGTCATTCCCAACTTTTGGAGGCAGGGTGTCCAGGGGCCCGTGCCCAGGAGTGGGCTTCTGCCTCCCAAGCCACCCCTACCTAAAACTCGGGCTATACTTGGAGTGCCAAACATCTCTGACAAACTGACACCAGGAACTGAGGAGGGGTGAGTTTTGTTTCTCATGAAAAAGGGCCACCATTCTAGTCTAGGGGCCTGTGGCTGGGAGCAGACTTCTGCCCCTGAAAATTATGAACAGAGCAGGATTTTTTTTTAAAAAAAAAGCTTTAAAAAAAAGCTTTTTTATTTTTAAATAAAAGTGTGAGGGCTAGTTGCAATTTTCTTCCTCCCTAATTACACTTCCTCCTCTATTTTAAGAATACTCCTGGGTTAACCAGTAGTCCTTTTGATTACAGATTTATTTTCTAGAACTAAATATTGCCATGAAACTATTTCCTCTTGATACTTGGTCTTTATTGAATTCTCACAAAATTAACATAAGATTCTGTCTGATAGTAGCAGACATCTCAATAAAGGGAAATACAGATATTAATGGAACACTCCCACCCTCCCAAAAGGTTCGAGGAACAGGTAGAGCAGGTCATAGTAAAGAGAACGAAGAAAAGATTGCAAAAAAGGTAAAACTACAGAACACAGTAACTCAACAGCACGGCAAAGCAACAGACTTTAAAGGATTAGAGACAGAAGTAATTTAAATACTTGTCTTATATTACAGTAAAAAAACCATCCTGAAAAGTAAGCACTTTTTTTTCTGGTTGCTGATGCTATGAGTATCTTAAGGATCAGACAGTAACACTGGCAAGAAGAGCAAGGGGCTGTATTTTCATGCAAAACCCCCAACCAGATTTATTTTCAGAAGAAATCAATAACAGCACTCAAGGAAGGAACAGAATAGGTACCACTGCCTGACAAAATAAAATACCTAGAGAGAAAGCAAACCATACCAAATTAGTTTCTGTCCTTGAGGAAAAAAAAAATCATTTAATTTCTTTACTTATTTTGACAAACAAAACTAGGAAATATTGGGATTTTTTCATTATTGGTAAAAACCCCCCAACCAACATTTCAGCAAAATATTCAGTTTATTACAGACTGTAACTTTTAGCTGGCCCTTCTCAGGGGCAGCCCAGAAAAACTTTCGTTCTTACCTGATGACTGTCTCACCTAATGCTGTAACAACCAGACTATGGTCTATTAAAATCATGTCTGCAGAATGACCAGTCTTCCCACTCAACTTCACCTGTTAACCATAAGCAAATATATGCATTTACAGAAGGTGGGAGGAGCACGCTGAAGGACACTAACCATCTGAACTGCATAGTTTGGCTAAAAAGTAAAAATAAGAAATTAACTAGAGCTATCTGTCAATTCAGACAGACATATTCAGACCATTCAGACAACGATCACCATAAAATGCATGAAGACTGCATGTATAAATTTAATAAAAGAAACCTTGTAGTGGTTTAATTAAGTAGATAAGGAGCAGTATTTCACTCTTGCACTAGCTCTTCTCCTAGAGTTTAATAAAGATTCCTTTAAAATGTGAAATTCCAGATCTTACTTCAAAAGTCAGACATAAGTAATGATCAAAAAGAAGTGGACATTCCTGTAATACACAAGCGTTCAGTCTTTTTCTGTCATGGATAACAAGATAAAAGTATCTTAGGAAAGTGAAGGTTTGAGGTCTACCCAGAAGCAGCATTTTGTAATACTGTAGGACAGGGCGTGAGGCATTTCCTCTTTAATTTCCAGAGATCCTCAGTCTTTCCACTGAGGAGATACAGGCCTCTAACAGGATGGAGATAGCTTCTTCATATATCTGAGGTTTGGTAACCAAATAGTCCATGTTTTGTTCTCCTTCCTTCCATGACATCACTCAGAGTAAGTTCGCATATGACACCAGCACACTCTGTAGGAATTTCCGCCCTATGTTTTGTGTACACTGGATGTTGTCTGGATTAGTAGAGAATTGCTCGTTAATTGAAAATATTATCTCCACCATAGCTAATTCTCTCAGGTACCAGATACCTTGCTCCACGGTGTTCCACTTGTCTCAGTGCACTAAAAGGTCATCTTTCCTAGGAAACCTTTCCCTCACATTTGACAGAAGTTGCATTCAGAGGCTCAGAGTTTCTGGTCTCTTCCTAATCCCCTGGTCAATACTTGCATCCCAGGACATGGATCCCAGTTGCAAAGTGTCACTACCATCTAATTTCATATTGTGGGCCATGACAGCCCAGCATCAGAGCACCCAGGTCACCAGGGGCTCACCTGACTGGAGGCTGATATCTTTTTGTATGTCTTGCAGCTCACTCAGGGAAAGGTTCGGGTGATTATCTCTGGCCCTGCCTCCTCCTCCTGTTGTGGGGGCCCTGCTTCCTCTTCATCACTCACTACATGAACTGATTTGGTCTTGGATTTCTTCTTCTGCATACAGGCAAGTGCTCTTAGCACAGGTTGTTCTTGTGGGTAAGCTGCATTTTGAATGCCCATGATGCCTGTTGCTCTGCTTTCCTCGTCCTCCTTCTGAGGGTGCTGTACAGAAATAAGCAGTGTCCAGTAAATAGTAGCCAGGGTCCAGCATGTTCCATAACTTCACACCTTTCTGGAACTGCCACAGCAATTTTCTTTTAAACACTTTATCAGTAGTTGTACAACCTGTAGTTGTTCAAGAAAACTTCCGAACCAAGAGTAGAGTACTCTTTCAAAAGCTGGCCCATTTTCTCCCACATGCCACACCACTAATGACTATCCATCATGGGGCATGTCTCTGGACAACTTCCCTAGAAATCTCTGTCCTAAATCTTAACATGGTATCTGCTGGACAGAGGAGATATATCATTATCATATATATTAAACATATCAATGAGGGCACACTTCCCCTAACACCCAAAGAGAATTCAAATTCTCAAAAGCTGTTGTAGCAGACCTGAAGAAGAAGAAAAGGATAAAAGGCTGGGAAAAATCATCCTTTCTTCTTTCCCCCACAGGCTGGGTATGACTATTAATGAATCTTCAGAGGTAGGAGCCAAGGCCAGGACAGGAGAGCAACACTGAATACACATCAGAAATGACCCCCATTGCCTTTGATTTTATCATGCCATAAACTGGTATCACAGAGTACAGCAGTTTTGATCCTTCTCCTTGCTTTGAAACAGATTACTGTGGTGGATACATAGTGCATATGCAGAAGTATATACAGGGTTAGATATTACACCCACATGAATAGAACAAGCAACACTGGAACCAGGAGCTCTCTACCTAAAACACAAATGCTTAGATCAAAGTTATCTCAATTGTCTTGAGCCTTACCTTGGGCACCAATTAAATGTGGTGGTTTAACACCAGCAAAAAAATTAAACGCCAAATAAGCCATGGGTTTTCTCCTGTCCCTTCCAGTAAGGGAGGGACACATGCAGAGACTATGGATTAAGATAATTACTGAAAGCAAAAAGCAGTGGAATAAGAAACACAAAGTAATAACAGCAATATGAATAAAAAAAAATATACATATCCAAAACCAGAAGGTGTTTTAGCCATAAAAAATTAGTTTTATGTGGCTGCTGGGACCAAAACCAAAATGGTGGATGCTTCCCATAGGTTGCATCCACATGACTTCCCAAGGCTTCTGCACGCCGTCACAAACAAAGGCAGTATGGCAAGAGGCTTCTTGCCCCCCCAGGCCAATACAATGAAAAACAATGACAAATAGACCCCCTCCCCCCAAAAGCTTCTGGGTTCAGTTGCACACAAGTGCTCGCACTGTCGCTTCTACCACTCTGCCATACTGGCGGTTGATCCTACAGGTTGCTGCCACTTCCCTGCAATTCTGCTGCACTCCTTTTGGCTTGGCTTAGCTGGAATGGACTTGGCTGGGCTCCCTTTGGCTGGACTGAGGGCCTTCCCTGTCTCCTGCCTGCAGTCTCCCCGCTGGTGCTGCCATTCAGCACACATCAGTTCTGTGTTCCACCGCTTTCCTTTCAGCACCACGTCCCATATCTGTGTCTCGAAGAAAATGGGAGAGGGTGGATGGCAGGGGCAGAAGACAGAGTCTGCAGGGCTGATGCCGACAACCTTTCCGTAAGAGAGAGCAAGGCAGAATGCTGCCCACTTCTGAGGTGTGTGCATTTTCTCGCCAAAACCAGTGATGATATAGGTGGTATAGAATAACTCAGCTGTACCTACATGGTGCTAAGTGCTGCCCACCTCTGCAACCAGGACAACTGAAATTTCCAATTTTTCTCTAATTCACTAAGAAACTGAAAGTAAGTGTAAAAGAATTAAGATAGGGTCAGAATGAAAAAAAATATGAAAAAAACAGGAAAACAACATGAAAAGCATCTTTCCAAGTTCAGTAACACATTATTCTATTCCACTTTCATATTAGCTATTTTTGCTTCTTCATCAACATATTATCTGAGAAACAAACATGAGAGTTGATTCATTTGAAAACAAAATAGTGATAATCAAAAAAACAAAAAAATACTTATAAAGAATAAATATTACAACTTTAGCCTGTAGTATGACTCTTACCTTCAGGAGCTCTTCTGCCTCTCCCTCAGGAGAAACTGAGTGTAAGGACAACTGCAGATTCTCTGTTATTACAAGTAAAACATCTCTCTCCTCTAGCAACAGGAGCTTTCGGACCAGACTGTCCGTGGACAATACCTGCCTTGACTTCCCTTTCTCATTCACATAGTGCACAGAACCTGTAGCAGAAATAAAGAAGGTGCAGATTTTAGTCGACAGCTTTCAGCTACAAAAGCCAAAGTTGATGCTTTCTACCTTAAGAAAACATTCCTCAAGTGTTGAAAAGGTAAAAATAACAAAAATTCTTTCATTTTCTAGTTTGTCTCAGGATAGAGACTACCATAGCTGACCAGTGCAATAAACTAAAGCATATTGTTAAAGCATATATTTGGATTAGAAAATCCAAAGGGGAATACTTTAAATAATTTTAAACTGCAAGTAAACTTTTTGTATGAATGATAGCTTCTAAAATCTCCCGTCATAGAAACAAATCTGTGAAAGAAGAATGGCAGTTAAGAATTGGTTCAATTTACAGCAGAGTTTAGATAACAGAAAAACGTGGACCTGAAGTTCTTCTTTGTTTAAGAAACACTGCGCCACACACCAAATACAGCTTTAATCCATAATCTGACTGGCAAATGGGACAGTGTTTTTCTAAAAACACTGACAACAGCAACTAATGCACCTATCAACATTTAAAAAGTCATTGCAATGTCATTAAGTTGTACTACTCTATAAAGCATAGTCACAGAATCATTAAGGTTGTAAAAACCCTCCAAAATCATCAAGGCCAGCCTTTGATCAAGTACCACCACACCCACTGAACCATACCACATTTAGTCATTTCTGAACACTACCTGGGATGATGACTCCACCATTGCCCTGGGCAGCCCATTCCTATGTTTAAAAACCCTTCCTGTGAAGAAATTCCTCCTGATGTCCAGTGTGCCCTCCCCTGGCACAACTTGAGGCTGTTTCCCTGATAAAATCTACTTTTATCTACATTTGGGTGTTAGAGATTGTTTTCCTCATATTCACTTCTTCAGGAACCTGACTAACCCAGGTTAGAACAAGACCACCCTGAAGACTGTAAGATTTCAGTAATTTTATTAATTTCTTACCAAACATTCTACAACTCCTATGAATACCCAATTAAATATATGAATATGAGGCATATATGAATATACCTGAGTTGTCAGATATATGAAAACAAGACTATCATGCACTGAGTTATTTTGAAGCTCAGTGAAGTATTTTGAAGTATTTGAAGGAAACAATTTCCCAGCCAAATGGAAAAGTGACTTTGCTCTTACCATCTGTCAAAGTGATAAAGAAGGAGAGACCTTCTTGGACTGTCATTTTCAGAGGTGGTCCTATTCCAGCTTTCTCCCAGTTAAACTTATCCAAGGCTTTCTCATCACCACTCACAGCTGCTTTTGCCAGCTGCACAAAGTCTCTGCAAAGAGAGATACTTCATTCCTAATTCTTTTCATAACAGAGTAGTTTCAGTCTCAAAGAATGGATGAGTAGTTAATAAAGCATATTGTATAAAAAGAATAAAGATCTTTCATACGCTGATTGAAAAAAGGGCAAACTCAAAAAGATACAAAACAAAATTTCAATATTATTTTTCATTTGCACTGTTTCACTTTTTTTTCAAAACACATTTTTACAGAAATGTGAAACAGAAAAGCCCAGACAAGGAAAACTCTTCTTCTTTACTACAGCTCCTTCCCATTTCTTGCTTGGACAGGAAAGAAATAATAATGTTTAAGAACTGACTTTTAATTTAATTATTTTTGACAATAATACAATGATAATTGTGTTTCCAATGTGTTTATATTTTTCCACAATCAGCAATATTGCTAATTAAAAGAGCTAAGGCAGAAGAGTCAACAGCAATGGACAGAAGATATGGATAAGAGAAAGAAGATCAGCTGCTGCACACAGGGCACAGAACTAGCTACCAGAACAGGAGAAGAGCTTGGAAATATAGGGCAGTTAGGAGAAGAACATTTTTTAATGTATTTAAAAGTAGTTCATTTGTAGACAGAACTAACTTTCTGTGGAACAAGACAAAGACCTGGTCTAGCAGAGCTCTGATGGGGTCAATACTCACTCGCCAGGAAGGGGTGGCCGAAAGACACAATGACACAAGCATTTCCCATATTCCTGCTTAACCAGGGCAGGACCCTGGACTCTGCCTCGATGGTCCATTTTCCACAGAAACAAGACACCATACTAGAAAAGGACAAGTTAATTCATTACTCAGATGAGAATCCACACTCACTGTACATAAAAATAAATGTTTTATTGACAGAGCAACACTCTTCCTTTTGTTTAGTTGACACATACAGTTACTCCCACTTAAAACTAAGCCACAGGAAATCAAAGTTATCTTTAACACTATATTATTTACTTACTTAAATTATCTAAAAAAAACTTGTTGGTCCAAAACTTTTTTAGTTAAATCACACTGCCAGAGCAATTAAATGGAACAATCTTGATTTTCCTCTGCAAGTAGCAGATGTAAATATTTATCTTGATAACATCCTTTCCACATTTTTTCTTGCAAGTAGTCTGATAGCTTACCTTTTAGCAATTGAAAAAAGGATAGCAGAGCATATGGATCCCTCAGTAAGTGCATATAAAACTGATGTAGATGGGCATGGGTATATGATTAGACACATGAAGTCACAGGATGAAAAAAGACTAAGGGCAGAATTTCTGAATTTCTGGAGCTTTCCTCCTCTTTCTGAGCAGATATTCAGGAACTTACATTTAGAAAAAATAATCTTGTAACTAGAATAATCATAGATAAAGAAAGGAAGTCTGGTTAGCTAATTAACTCAACAGTGGTAAACACACACGAGCCCTCAAGCCTGGCACAGGTGCTGACATAACTCACACCCTGCAGTGCCAGCTCAGGGGCAACAAACCCCTGGTGACTGGAATGAATGGAGACAAATTCCAACAAACTGACTTACAGTACATCCTCACAGTTGGTATGCTAAGATGATTATTTATTGTTTATTATACTAGTGCTCATGAAACCAAATTGCACTTGGGAACCTTCCATGTAAGCACGACATGAAAAAATTCAGCAACAATTTTCAATATCAAGTTCAATCTTATTTTATTTCATTAGGATAGACAACAGTAAAGTGGTTTTAGAATTTGCTCTGTTTTTATTAACTGTTTTCAATGAAGTATCATCCTTCTCCTACAAGTTAGACTGATAGCAGTGGTCACTTATTCTTCACAATTCTAACTAGAAGCCACACAAGATGCAGCCAAGGCCTTCCAAGGTAACATTTCCTTCTTTTTTTCCTAAGATTCAAAGTTCTAACTTCTTTTCGACAGTAAAATGGTAATAATTATACCATCCAAGTCTGTTTATTAAGTGCAATGTGTCTTGCAGCTTAAAGAATACCACTCAGCTGTGCAACTGTGATACTGCTGTCCCAAGAAAACATTTGCAGTTCATAAAATGTTTGCTAGTTACCTCTGAAAATCACAGGACCCTATGAACTTGTTGGTTTCTCCTCTTACTCTTCCATCAGCTTTGTATGTCATCAGTTTTCAAGGATCCAAATTAAAACCACCTTGCACCATTTATAAGATGGAGGAAAAGCCTGCAGCTTTTTGAAGCTGCTGACCTTCCTTCCATCTCCTTCTAGATAGTCCAGCCTGTATCCAGATAACCTACTTGTAATCTCAATTCTTAGATTGGAACACATGAGATTGGAAACAAAAAAGGATCACTACCTCTCCTAAGTGTCACTGGAAAGGATGCAGAACTTGTCTGTTTTCAAATTATATTTTTAAAGGACACAGGACAATGACCAAATCATCTATCTAAATGTCCTTTACAAATGGAGATATTCTCTAATTCCATCCTGTAGCTTCCCAATCATTTTTAAAAACCCAAAGCTTTAGTTCCTTGGTATGAAAGCTATTGGCCTTCCAAATAGGCTTTCATTATAGAAAGCACCTACATCCTCTGTGTGATCAAAATGTGGAAATCATCCATGTTATTTTTACTTAAAACAAATTAAGAGCTTCTGATTTTCACAGCATCCTATTCCAACTTTACAAAGTTATTTTCAAATAATTTTCTTGCATTTCAGGATGTATGATGACAAAAATCCTAGTGAAGATAATGCACAGTTGGAAGTGACTCACACAGATCATCAAGCCCAACTCCTGGCCCTGCACAGACACCCCAACAATCCCACCCTGTGCCCAAGAGCATTGTCCAAATACTCCTGGAACTCTGGCAGACTTGTAACTCTGACCATTCCCTGGGGAGCCTTTCCAGTGTCCTACCACCCCCTGGGAAAATCAGGAAAGAAACCAAATCAGGGTCAAAATACCTATCTTCTTTCTACAGGTTTTCCTCTAATATGAGCAGAGCATGATCCTGGTAGCACTCACCTAATGGAAGTTTCCTAAATACAAACCCTCATGGGAAAAATATTAAAAATAAACTTATAAACTATTGGGAAATATGTAGGAAATGAAGTATATCTGTGCTGCACCTCAGACCATAGCATAGCGACACTGGTTTGAAATCAATTTCAAAACAATTTGTTCATAAATGTAAGCTCTGTCTACATCAATGTACTGTCTCATTATGATTAAGGCCTCAGCTACACTGAGATGTGTCCATCTTTTGCCTGGGCAAAACTTCCTCTTTTCCAATAAAGAAGATTATAAATTATCTTTTTAATCAATTTTGAATTTCTGCATTTCTGTCAAATGCAGCAGCAGAACTTTACAAACAATGAATTAAAATAATTTTTTCCTCAGAATAAAAATTCTGATGTATAGGTAAGAGCAGAACTGAAATTCTTGAGCAAGCTCAAGTTTGTATCAGGGAAAAAAAGAAAATAATTCTTTTTTTTTCTTCACTGGCTGGCTTGGGAACTAGCAAAATCAGAATCTTCTATGAATACTTAATCCTGGATATTCAATAGCTACTTTCTCACGTCACTATACAAAAGGGCAACCAGGTCATCAAGAAATAGAGTATCACATTTCCCAATACAATCAATTTGACACAATTTTAAGGCATTAATAAAACCAGAAAAGGAGAGATTAATATGGGTTTCCTGTGAGCACTGCTCTGCACTCGCTACGGATGCATACGTTGTAGCTGCATTTGTTTCTCAACATCTAGGCTTTATTCCTGAGTGACATAAAATTTTTGCATGGACAGGAGCAAAAGAATTCAAATTATCTATACCTTAATTATTCCATCCATGAAACAGCATTAAACCTTCATCAACACTCAGCACTCACTGAGATCTGACACTTAAGAAAAATTATAGAGCAGCAATTTTTTATTTGTAGAATAACACTGTAGAAAAAGTTAAAACACTAAGATTTGATTTTATTCCCTAACAGTTTTAATTTTTACCTAAGGAAAGGAAATTACTCTCCCACACAACTCTCCCTTCCCCATGGATCTCCACTACACGATCCCTTCCCATTACAGAGCTTCCAAGACTGTGTTCCACATCAAACCCATGCAGCATTTCAGCTACTCACTCCATCCCCAGATGCAAGGCAGGTACCACTTGTACTCCAGCTCAGGGCTGTGATTTTGGTGCTGTGATTTGGGGGTACAGTGTGCTGCTCCTTGTCTTGTTTGTTCAGTATCAGAACTTCTCCTGTCTCCCATCCTGATGCCAAAATGGGTCTGGAAGGGTGCCAGGCAAGTAATGTGACCTGAAAGCTTCTCTCAATATGGCAATCAGGCACATGTTCTCCCTGGAAACAGAAATCAGTGTGAGCTCAGTCCAATGAAAACTCAGCAGACAAACATTCAGATTCACAGCCCAGTCAATACAAAGCTTTCTTTCCCGTATAGAGGATATAAGAAGGCTTTGAGCACATTTCAAGGTAAAAAGAAATTCCAGCTATTGAAAAAGAATTAGTAATTCTTTGTTTATTATTTTTTGTCACTAAGGACATAGAATAATCTAATGCTTCAACAGCTGTTAAAGGCAGAGCCTCCTTTGGACACGGTTCACAAGAATATTACATACAAATCATTTAACCTAAGTATTTATTTTTCCATTTGTTAAACTTGGATGACAATTTTTTCAGAATACACTTTGAGAAGTACACATTTTATAGGCTATCATATTAACAGATTTACATGTTTCAGTCTGCTGCTAGATACCTTTTAGTGATACTTCCCTAAAAATTATGCAACCTGAAGTCTTACACAAGGCTCTCATATAAAAGTTAGGGTATGCAAAATAATTATCTGTCTATAGACAAAAAATCAGTTCAGTCTTGAGGTGGTGGAATGATTTGTTGAATTTCCATTTCTTAGTATGTTCTATTCACTTAAGAGTTACCAAGAAGCACCAGCATGTGTTATAAGTCTGAAATTCTCCCACTATGAGAAGCAAAAAGCAAATCAGTAACCATCATAAACAAGACTTACAGGCTGTAATCATCACATTTCAAAGCAAAGATCAATTTAATTTATTAAGATCTTTTTAAAAATACATATAATGAGTGGCTATGAATCTGCCATGTTCGAGATAGCACAGGACATAGTAATTAAAACCCAGAGACATTTGAGGAGGAAAAGTAAGCCTGCAAAACCAGAGATTAAAAATGTGAAGTTTTAAATTAGGACAATGATAAAGTTGTTGAGAGAAACTGTGACTTCTCACACATCTCTCACATCTCTGACAGTGTTCAAGACCAGGTTGGATAGGACTTGGAGTAACCTGGTCTATGGAAAGTGTCCCTGCACATGGCAGGTGGTTGGGATGTGACAATCTTAAAGGTCCCTTCCAATCCAAACCATCCTGCGATTCTGTGACTATATTGAGACCAAAAGCAAAGTTGCTGATTTTTTACCTGTTCCAGGTAGATATCCACACAGCCCCCAGCTGCTGTGCTGATGGAAGCAACTGCCAGGAGTGGATGAAGTGGGTGCCAGGCTATATGGGAACAGGAGGCAATGGAATCGGGTGCATCTGTTCGATGATCCACATATACAGCCATAACAACAGAACCTGTCACAGACTGCACACCTGTACAAGGAAAACAAGCATCTCTATCAACTATGCTTATATCAATAATACATATACACTACATATACGCCATATTATATTTAATTTATTTAATATATAATAACTACATATAACGTAGCATTAAAACATAGGGGGAAAGTAAAATTACAGCATCATCTTGTCACACATACTACATAGACATTGGAAAAGTCAGAATGGCATTAAAAAAAAAAAAAAAGAAACACTGAGCCTCATACTCTGTAGATTCAGTGTATATAGGCTGGTACCAGTCTCTCACCTGTGCCTTGTGCTGGCCTACTTCAAAGGACTCTGAAATAACTCAGAATTTACCAGAAAGTTACTTCCAGTACTTCATATCCAAAGATGTTACTTAAAGTACAGACTGAAGTCTTTTATGTTGCAAAGTCTCGTGTCTGGGCTTTCAAAGTAAGTTTCAACAGCTGTCATCACTTTGGAGCTTGTACGGTTGAAATCACATATTATCTGCTATTTACACTGAAACTATTACCAACATTTGAATGAAAAAAGTAAGTGCTGATGTTGTACAGAAAATAACATGGGAACAAAACTCTTTTCAGTGTTATGGGTCAGAAACAGAGGGTACCACTAATAATCTGTAATAATTTATACACAGAAATGGTCTCTGGGATTTGTGTCATGGGATCCAGTTGGCTCAGTTTCAAAACAGCTGGAGAAAAGCATCTCAAATTACTAGCAAATAATCACAGAGTCATAGAGTTCAGTATGTCAACTGGTCCAGCCTCCCTGTTCAAGCAGGGTCTTCCCAGAGCACATAGCATAGGATTGTGTCCAGACAATTCTGGGATATCCACAATGAGGGTGACTTCACATTCTCTCTGGGGCAGCCAGTCACCCACACAGTAAAGTTCTTCCTCACAGTTGGATGAAACTTCCTGTGTTCCAGTTTCTGCCCATTGCCTCTTATGCCATTGCTGAGGCCCAAAGAGCTGAGTCTGGTCCATTTTCCTGAGCTTTTCCTGCAGACACTAACAGACAGGGATGAGGTACCCTCTTAGCCATCTCTTTTTAAGGCTCAGCAGGCTCAGCGTCAGAACTGGACACAGTGCTCCAGATGTGCCTCACCAGGGCTGAATAGAGGGGCAGAATCCCCTCCTTGACTCATTGACAATGCCTTTCCCCACACACTGCAGGATCTGCCATCTTGGCCCCAAAGCACA
This sequence comes from Pseudopodoces humilis, assembly GCF_049639895.1. NCBI lineage: Eukaryota > Metazoa > Chordata > Aves > Passeriformes > Paridae > Pseudopodoces > Pseudopodoces humilis. Next base: position 2,095,145 of record NC_142217.1, on the reverse strand, counting down.
CAGCTAGTTCAAGGACAGCTGGTGACCCCCAGGTCCTTCTCCACAGGGCTGCTGTCCAGCAGGGCAGCCCCCAGCCTGGACTGGGGCATAGGGTTACTCCTCCTGATACAGAACCCTGCCAAGATCTGGTGAAAAACAAAACAAACCCCCCCAAAAAACAACACAAACAAACTGTAGTGGTTTAGGTTTGCTAATTTGAGTTTCCCAGCCAATGCACCAAATAACGTAACGGGTTTAGCGCTGGCTAAAATCACCAGTGCACCTACTAGAATTATTAATTTCCTGCTGTGAGATATTAATTAGGAGGAGGACAAAGCAGGCTCAATACTTAAAAGGTATAAAGGAAACTTTATTAACAGAACTGAAAGAATAATAAGAATCAGAGAAAAACCTTCAGAACACTTCTCCTTCCCCTGCCCAACTTCTTTTCTTTTCCAACTGACAACATAGAGACAAAACCTGTCATTTTAAATCAGTTACCACCCCTACAATAGTCTTTCATCAGTTCTTGTAGGGAGAGGAATTTTCTCTCACCACGCCATGGAGACTTCACCACAAGAAACAGTTCTCTTGTGGCTTTTAATTTCCACAAATAGCAGCTGCCCAGGAAAATCTGCAGTCGTGAAGTTCCATTTTCACAGCCTTCCCATTGCTGAGTTAATGAGCCATGTCAACTTATGGGGTATTATTTTAAGGATTAACTGTTCAAAAGCAAAGGTTCTCTCCATCTATCTCTGCAATCATCTTCATCTCTGGGAACCGAGGTCTTCTTCTCTCCCTGGGGGCAAAGGGTCATCGTCACTCTCATCTCTCTCTCTCTGTTCAAGCTTGTCATGGGATCACAGCTACTTCAACATCTGCTTTGCTTCATTAATGGATGCCTCTGCTCACATCTACAGTTTGAACACTCCATCCCCCCATACTTTCTCATTAATTAAACAGAATATTTTAGTGTACCATAGCCCATCTCCATGGCCTTACCAAAAGAATTTTCAGCCCAATACTAGGGCATCTCCTCATTCTCCTTCCATCTGGGACTTGACTCCTTTATTGACCTTAGTGTCTTCATGTTGGTTTTCTATGTGTCTTCATTCTACGCTTTTCTCTCACTCGAGAGGATCAATGTTTTGCAAATTTCATCTGTGTAGTGAGAGTTAATATCTCGCCCAGGCCTACAGATGGTCATGATGGTTTCTGCTGGGCAGTGGCCAAAGTAGTCACGGTGATGGATTTCAGGCCGCACTGGGGCTGTGCCAAGATCTCAGAGGGCCCAGCCAGAACGGGAACCATGGTGGCGTTCTGGCTGCATGGCTGGTCTCTGCTCCCTGCTTCCTTCCGTTTCAGCTATGGGCTGATGGCTTCCCCTCCCTCTGCCTGGCAACTGCTGGGCCGCGATGGCCGCGGTAGAGGGGGCCCGGCGTGGCACGGGCCGGGGGAGAGGGCGTGGGCTTGGTGTCAGCAAGATGTGAGCAGCCGCGGCCCCAGCGCCCAGCCTTGCCCCGGGCCCTGCGGCCTCCCGTAACCCGCCCGGCCAATGCTGGGGTCCGGTCTGGCCCGGCCCCTCCAGGCCACGCGGGCCGGAAGCGGAGTGGGGCCAGCCCCACCAGTGCCCAGGTACCTTTCAAAGCTGGACGCAAGAGAGAGCTTTACCGGGCTTGCCTGTCTTTAAAGTGTGTATTTCACAAAGGCGGATCTAGCTTTTAAATGGATTAATAGGTTGTCAGTTCTCAGAGCTAGCCAGCTATTTGATTTTGCTAAGCACAGAGGAAGATCTCAGCAGCCCCCTCCTAGAAAAATCATTTCCGTGAGTGGCTTCTTCCCTCCTCACGAAATATAAATTAATACAAAACCAGCACACAAACATACACACATAAAAAAGCCCCCAAGCATGAAACATTTAAAAGACTCCTGTGACATTTTTGGGGAAGAGATGCTTTCTTCTACACAGCTAAATCATGAGTTCAGAACCTTCAGGCACACACATGCATAGCAGTGAGACTTGCCAAAGCCACCAGCATATATAATGGGCATGAACAGACTCTTAAGGTCTCTTTTCTTTAAATCTTCTGTCAGCACCTAAAATAACTAATTTGCTGGACACTTAATTTAGAAAGGTAGGCAACCCTGTTCAGTAAGCTGTGAGTTCTGTATCTTGCCTCTGACACATAACAAGGAACAACATCAACTACTGGATTTGAGAGCAGACAAGAGCAGTCAGCCTAAGGACAAAGCATTTCATCTTTTAGCAAGAGCCACTCACCTTTATCTGCACAATCCTTCAAAACTCTTAGAATTCCCAAAGTGGTATTGAGGGGGTCTAGTTTTATAGCCACTCAAAAATCCTCAACAAACCTTTCAAATAAAATTTAGAGTGCTTCTCATTTTGATTTCATACATTTCAAAAGTCTTCTTACATCTCCAGTACTGTTCCAGAATTCTCTGCCCAGAAAGTACTACTACTTTACTCCTTGTTTTATCTGTTTCATCTTCCTGTAAGATAGGAAGGATTTAGTCCATATTTGACGATAAGCTTTATGCAGACTCAAAATTTGAAATAATAAAGAATTTTACTTCAGATTAAAATAAAAATATTAGATGCCTAAATGAAAAAAAAACTACATTTCATATCAACAGTTTTATCACACAAGTCATATAGCTGTAATGTCTTCTCTATAGCCACCATTTTCTACTTTTAAGTGTTTCTTGCATCTGTAGTCATAAATATTACTTATTATTATTCAGATATTTCAGTCTCCTTCAATGACAGAAATAAGTTTATCAAGCTTCCAAACTGCATCTCTTGTTCAGCTCACTAATTTAACTTTCGGAATTAACAGACAGCAAAAAAAAATTTTCAACCAATACTGTGTATATTTAAAATGGCAGACTGGCACTTCCTAAACAAGATTCAGAGATACTGTCACATAAATTATGGACAACCCCATCTCAGTCTCTGTCTTGCTTTGGCCACCCAAAGCTCAATCTGCAGCTTGCACTGCAACTGTACCCTAAACTACTGGCACTGGCACTGAATGGGTTCCTAAAATACTAGAAGGCCACAATGAGGTGTTCACAGAGCCTTCTCCAGGCTAAATAACCATAGCTCTCCAGCCTGGCTCCAGAGCAGAGTGGCTCCAGACCTTGGAGTATCTCTGTGGCCTCCTCTGGACTCTCTCCACCAGCTCCATGTCCTTCCTACACTGGAGCCCCAGAGCTCGAGGTACACCTGAAAGTCTCACCTGAGCGGGGCAGAGGGGCAGACTTCCCTGCTGCCCACGCTGGGGGGATGAGCCCAGGACATCAGGGTATCTGGGCTGCCAGTGTGCACTGCCAGGTCATTTCCAGTCTTTCATTCATCAGTACCCGACGTCTTCTCGTTAGGACTGCTCTCAATCTGTTCATCCTTCAGACTATACTGGTAATGGAGATTGCCCCTACCCAGTGTAGAACTTTGCACATGGCTTTGTTGAACTTAATGAGATTCACAGAGATGAATACTACAGACAACATTAATAACTGCAAATGACAGCAGCAAGCCAGAACGTGCACACATATTTCACAAAATATGTTCAGGGAGAAAAAAAAAAAAGCTATTCTGTCTTAGAGGACAATACTTTATAAAAGCTGCTTTTATGATCTGTCACAGTGTTATCAGCACATTTAAGCGAGGCTGATACCAGCTTTGTTTGCTGTACCTGTAGAGCTTTGCACTCTCATGCCCCCCAGTCACTACACACACTGTGAAAGGGGTCACTGTCCAAGTTGCCTTGAAAGACTCTCTGACAAGACTCAAGTTTCCAAAGCAAAAGCAGAGGTTTTTTTCCTTTAATCCCTACCTATAAGAAATGCTGGTTTTTAAACTTGCAATTGTTCAAAATAGCCAGCCCCAGGAAAACAAAACAAAACAAAAACAACAACAAAAAAAAACCCAAAAAACCCCACACCAAACTGCTCTGTTCAACAAAAAGATAGTTAATGACTATGTACAATCTTTTCTAACTAGTAAAACAGATTAAGTAAAATCCCGGTTGAATCCTAGACCCGCACAAAGGGAGAAGGGGTGGGGAGCCTGTGCCAGGCAAAGCCCAGGCTGCTGCTGTCGTAAGCAGCTCCTGGAGTGGACCGAACCCTGCCCGAGTCTCTCATCCACGCCGTGACCGCCACTCGCCGGCACAGAACAAGGGGCTCCAAGAGGGCAAACACGCGGGCCACGCCACTATGTTCTCGCCCGCGGGTGGATTCGGCCGCCCCCACCCCAGCTCCCGCCGCCCGCGAGCAGCAACTCGAGCGCCCCTCACCTCCGGCTGACTGCGATCGACCCCGCTGCCGCGGACCGGACGCAGATACAACCATGGAGAGCCAGCCGACACGCCGCAGGCTGCTGCAAGCAGAGCCCGCCCCCCGCCCCCTCTGTCCCACCCCCGCGCTCACCGCTCGTGCCGCAGGCCGCACTCGCTCCGCGATGCTTAGCGTTACCCCGACAACGTGGCGAGCCGGAACGGAAATTGCCGAGTGGAGCCGAGAGGTGGCGGGAATGGCCGAAGCCGCCCGGCAGCACACGGAGAGTGGCGGAAAGTGCCGAGCGCAGTGAGTCTGGCGGTGGTCGCGCGGTCCCCGCGAGTGACGGCTGCTGCGCTGTCCGCGCGCTGCGCGCGGGTCCCAGAGCCGTCTTCAGGGTTTGGTGGCTTGACCTGCGAGGAACTCCTTCTGTCGCAGGTGATGGACTGTGCCGCCGCCCTGAGAATCGAGATCCTTCCCCAAATCCTCCCGGCCCCAAACGCTATCGAGCACCTGCTGTGACGGAGCGTGATCCAGGTGAACCTCCGTGAACGCATATCGTAACCATATTTAATTATACCGCCCGGAGCTCAGCGGCTCTTTGAGTGTTGGGGGAAAAATTTTTTACTTAATGACCAAGTTTTTCTAGTAACATATAAATGAAGACAACCCGTAAAGCCCTTCCTACCACCCTGCACCTCCTCAGCACGCCATCTACAAGCCATGTCAGGTACAGCCCAGCTCCATTCCCAGCTCTTGCCCCCATTGGGCCTGCAGCCAGCCCTAACAGCCAGGTTTGCCTAACACCTTCAAAAAGGTTGAAAAAATTCAAGACCAAATCCTCACAGCACTGTCCCATCCACAGTCAGTTGTAATTCCTCTGAAGTCACAACACTTCTACGCAAGCCGATGAAAAGCAGACACACCTGGTACAGCTATGACAAGCAGCTCCTGCATATTTCAAGGTTGACTGGCCATGTGTAACATGTAGTTTATGTGGTGTTTTATCAGTTTCCTTTCCCAAATACAAGGGGACTCTTCCGGAAAACAAACAAACAAACAAACAACAACAACCAGCAACACTGTTTTAGTAGGAAATAGGAAAAAGTACATAGTGAGAGCACACTGTATTGAAACACGCTGTATACCTAATCAAATTATGGGTAGGCTTCAGGTAGAGAGGCAAAATACTAGCTTTAGACCTTCTTGTTACGAGTCAGCAACCCCTGTAGACCAGAGCAGCAGAACTGACAAAGTCCTGTTTCCTGGAGCTTTCTATCTTCTCCCTTAAAAGGCATCAGCTCTAACAGTCATTTATGGCATCTCTTCATGGTGGATCCTTGAACATGCAATAGCCCCTTTAGTTCACTCAGGTGCCACTCCCAAAGCAATCAGCAATTCATCTCTTGTCTCTGCCCACTGTAGCTTTGAGTTTGTCAGACAAAGTTGAGGATTTGAGCAGACCATGTGTCAGATGCCCTGTTTTCTCAGACAACCAGGCTGTTCTGGAAACTACTGCAACTATGTGATACAAACAAGTCAGAGACACACAGCCAGCTGAAGCCTCAAAAAATCATCTAGTCTATCATTCCTTTCTGGGCTAGAATAAAAATAGTCTAAACAACCCACTGACACTCTGCTCAAGTGACCACTTTACAGCTCTCAGAATTGGCTGATTCAATGTTGCACAGAATTTTTCCCAATTACTAAACTATATACCTGCATTTGTGCAGGCTTAACTGGAAATAAAGTTTTCCTGCCCTTCAATATCCAACAGAGAAGCCCTGCTTCTGTGATAAATAGACAAGTGAATGTGAAATCCTAGGATCTTAATATCTTCCCATCTACTCATAAAATCATATAACCACAGAATAGTTTGGGTTGGAAGGGGCCTTAAAAATCATCTAGTTCCAAGTCCCTGGTATCATAAAAGATGCCTAACAGCTCCAAGTCCCTAAAGCCCCATGACTGGCTGCAGTAGTGCAGTTGTTCACAGTCCATTTCCTCTCTTCCCCTAAGAGCCTGACGTCACACAACAAGACAAAAACAAAATTGGAGGACTAGGTGCTTCCTATTCTGCAAGCAATAAGGGATTAACAATAGCAGTCTGTCTTGATTTAAATCCTCTTACCTGCATGGGAAAGAACTGCTTTAACAACACAAAGATCATCCGTTATTTTTTTGCCAGAATAAACAACTTCAGAGCCCTTTAAGAAGAAATAAATTATGAATGAAATGTACTAGCTTCTAAGTAATCTAAAATCAAAATACAGAACATTCACTATATTGGTGGCTTTTACATCTAGGATCTTTGGAAGAGTATTTCCATGTTATAATTTGCAATGATCATGCACATTAGATGCAAAATTAAAAACAATTTAACATAAATTTAAAGTACTAACTTTGTCCTTCTGCTGAACAGTTCTGCATTGCTTGCTCTGTTTTCTAGTAAAAACATAATTTGTTCATACCTTAAAATACTCAGGATGTGGGACAAATCCAAGTTAATGTTCTTGCCTGGCCTAGAAAACCACAGCAACAAACACCGGAAGATTATTTGTATTTTGTAGTTGTGCAGGTCTATAAAAACAGAACAGCGGGGAAGTGCTGTGATCAAAACCGAACAAATGGAAGTTCAAATGCCTTTTGATGTCTCACCCTACCCCCTGCCTTTCAGCTCTTGTCCAACTCCTTTTGAGTCAGCTTTTCTCTCACAAACATTTAGACACATGAGCAATTTCACACCTTAACAGTCCACTGGAGGAAATTAGGCTATTCAAGAATGGAAAGTTATTTACATGCAGAGAGAATGGAAACCTTCAGCTGGAGAGCTGAATGTAACTCGACATCTCTCAGGAAGGCACTATGGAAATACCTGGTAGTGGAGATGCAGAATCCATAATTTCCTAACAGTATTGTTGAATTTAGTTGTGGCCAAACAAAGGAGCAAAAATAAGCCATAAGATCTTGTGCTAGATTATAACAAAACTGAAAAATACTCTCTTAAAAACCCCCAAACAATTAAGATGTAGATTTAAATGCAAAGCTAGGCACTGGAGACAAACTTTTTTTTTTAACAAATTCCATTTGGTTACTCACAAATACACTTTATAGCATATTTACAGTGCTCAAGACATGTTCCAATCATCATAGACAATTAATTACAACATGCTCCACGGGAGCCAAATTTTTCATAATTTAGACATCATCATGTGGTTTAACTAGTTACGACTTTATTTCTAAGCTTACAAAGATTTTCCTCGGAAGAGGACTAAGGCATTTCCTGCTATGAGCGTTATAAAGATCAAAAAAGAGAATGATCTAATGTTCTTTCCACAAACACGTTATTAAGGGATAAGCATCTCACGCACTATCAGTTTTAAGATTTTTTTAAAATTATCTTGCTTAGCAATTAACGTGAAGGCACCACATAGAAGTATGAGTCCACATCAAGGAGCGCCCGCTGTAAAAAGAAGAATGCCCTGCAGCAAGCCCTGGTCCAGCGAAGGGCCTCATATGGGGTGCCTGTTTCCATATACAGCCCAGGAACGTCCCAATTGCTCCAGTAAGAGCGGCCCCACACTTTTCCCAGGGTCCCAGCAAAGGGAGCGAGACTTAACAGTACTGCCGGCCCAATACGATTTCCGTAGGTAGCGAGCCCCAGCTCCGCTGGCCCACTCTATGCGGGAGAAGGAAGGCCCCGGGGGAAGCACTACGCGGAAGCCGACGAACCAGGGCAAAGCCGTAGCACCCCCACCCGCCAGCCACAAATACTGCGCCGCATGCAAATCACCCGCTCCCTGACCAATGGAATCCTGGGCCCGGTCCGACGGTCTCGGTTAAAGGGCTCTCAATTGGTTTTTCTTTCAGCCAATCAACAGCCAGATCTCGGATTCACCCCGGCCCTGGCGGACACGCGCTGCCGTCTCTTCCTCCTCGCGCAGCTTTCGTCACGAGCCCCGCGCCGCGCTTTGTTTGGCTCGCGCTGGGGCCGCAGCCGCGGCCCCACCCCCGCCTCGCTTCCGCTCGCCGCCGGCCAATGGAGTGCGTTGTTTGGGGGGCGGGGAGCGCAGACGCTCTCAGCTGGGCCCGCGCGCCGCGGCCCCGCCCCTGGCCAGGGCAGGGCGAGGAGGAACCGGAACCGCCACAGCTCCAGCCCGGCCCGAGCCTGGCAGTGCTGGGACTGCTGCTGGGTTTCGGAGTAGCCCGGGGAAGCGGTCGGCCCAACAGCCGGGAGCGGGGTTGCCACCGCCAGCAAAACTGGGAGGGCCGCTGGGCTCCGCGCCGGCCGCCTCCAGAGCTGGCGGGTCTGAGCGCAGCCCGGGTGTGCCTTGGGCTGCGGGTGCCGGAACAGCCGAGGCAGCCGCCGGCGGGGGAGCCGGAGCGCGGAGGCTGCGTGACGGCATTGATGCGGCAGGTGAGGAAGGGGAGTGGGCTGGAGGCTGCGGGGCGGGATTCACCTGGCCTTGGGGAGACCGGCCCGGCCCCGCTCTCCCGTCCGGGCCGGCCGCGTTTGTGGAACGGGTCTTTGCGGCTCTTACGGGAGGCAGCGGAGGGACGACCATGAGGGTGTAGACGACCAATGCAGCAAGGCTGAAGAACTTTTCACTTTAGGAGAAAAAGAGAAAGGAGGAAAAAGATGAAAACGAAAGGATAAAGCTGCTATAACGGGGAAACTGCATGTAGGGCTTAGGCAGAGTACTGGAAGGAGCCAGTAGTTGAGAAGTGGGGCAGATCTTGGAGTGTGATACTCGGGTCCTGTAAGGAGCTGTCCCCAAGGAGTATGTCTTTGTTACTCCTTCACTAATTGTTGGGGAAGGACAGTGGGTGGGTGCATAGTTTAATTTGCAGTAACAAAACCAAGCTTGAAAATATTTGAGCCTTGCTTACACGAAGTTTTTGAGCACACACTGTCAGAATTGGAAGATTTCTGTCCTCAAAATAACTAGAAACTGTTAGATTTTGCTGTGTGAAGAACCAGTCTGTAACTAGGGAGCTGTCAGATGAATAAATAACCAAATTTCAGTGTGAGTTTAGATCCACAGTTCTAGCATCAGTTTATTGAGCATTTTCAAGGAGTGAAACGTTGCCTAACACAATTCTGGATGGATTCAGTGGTTTAGCTGAAAATTAGAGGGAACAATATAATTTTAATAGTAAGAATACAACCTGTAAGCAGTAACCTCGTGAGCTTGTCTGCCATATCATGTTGATGTGTCTTCTTTATTTTGAACCTTGTTATCCTGGTGTCAGCATAATCTGTAGTCATTCCAATATTTGTGGTATTCAGAATTTCCTCCTTGTGTTGGTTATCTTTTCCCTAGATGGAAGTTGGATGGTGGTTCCTGCCATGGTATCAAGGCAGCTGCATCCCAAGTGCTGCTTCTTGCTGGGCGCTCTAACTGGCTCTTATTTGGACGTTGACTTCTTTTAGATACGCTGTCAGTAATATTTTTACAGTCTTTAAGGAAAACCAAAGCTGTTGGGTTTAAACAGATAATGTGATTTAATGCCTTAAGCTTGTGTCATATCTGACATTATGTTCCAAGTATTTGAAAAAAGTCTTCAGAATTGAGGGGATTTATGAAGTTAGCACAGGAAGTGGTCATCCCAGCAACTGGTCCCAATGTCAGGTCCAAAAGCTGACAGATGCCTTTGAACGCCCAGGGATGCTTTCAGGGTTCAGGGCTGTCCTGCTTGGCCAGGGTCTCTGCATGGCCAGGAGCAACAAAGCAAGGGTACGCAACAGCTGTAGGTGCCAACGAAGTTTACTGCCCTCCAAATTAAAAATAATGAAAAGAGGAAAAAGAATGGGGTGGCATTAATTCTCTCCCAGCAGAGGCGGCGGGCAGAGGTGCTGGCATGGGGAGCTGGTCCCTGCCCGTTCCCGGTGACAGAACAGACCCGGCCCACGGTGCTGCCGTCGGCGGGGGCGGCGGGGTCGGGGCTGCCCAGCGGGAAGGAGCGCGGGGAGGTGCGGGGTGGGGGCGGAGGGGAGCGGGAACCTCGGGAGTCTCGGCCAGTCCCAGCCCCAGACACACACAGAGAGGAGGAGAAGCCGCCGCCGCATCCAGGAGCATGGATCCCCCCCCCGCGGCGGGCCGGGCCGCGGCTCCGCGGTGAGAAGAGAGGAGAGCCCCGGGCCCGGGAGCCACGGAGGGGTGGGATGGGATGGGGGAGTAGCACTTCCCCGCTCCGTTCTGCTCCGCCGACCCAGCGGCTGCCTCTCTTCCAGCGCTGGCGAGCGCTTCCACCCGCCCGAGTTTGACTGGGCGATTTCTCGGCCAAAGGCGGCCCGGAGCCCTTCGGGACGGAGACGAGGGGCTACCGGGGGGCCGTGGCTGCCGTTTGGGCCGGTTTCGGGGGGGTTGTGGCGGGGCTTTCCCCCTCCCGCCCTCGGCACAGGTTGTTGGGTCGGGACAGCAAACGAAAGGGGATTTAGTAACAAACAACGGCGGCCATGTTGAGAGGAATTTCTGCAGCTAAACTTCTCCCTCTCTGCCCAGGGGTTTCTCTGCCTCCCTGGGGGGCTCCCTGGCCTTACTGTGTGATCGCCTCTTTTCTCCCTCTCCTCCCCCGCAGGATGACAGTGAAACTGGGAGAGAGCAGCGGGGAGGAAGGGGTGAAAAAGCTGGGCAAGAGAGCAGGAGGAGATGAGGAGTCCCTGGAAGAAGAAGGGGCAGGAGGAGGAGGAGAGGCAGCTCCAGGCAGCAGCAGCACAAAGAAAGAAGAGAAGATCATTAACAGCAACACTACCAGCAGCCCTCCACCGAACCCCAATTTGTCACCGGCCCCTGCCTCTCTCCAGCCCTCCCAGAGCCAGGACCAGCATCATTTTCTCAGATCCAGCGTTAGACCTCAGAGCAAGAGACTGAAGAAGGATTCTCAGGCATCCTCCTCGGCTGGCAGCAGCACTACCGGGAAAGGCAAAGGTACTGTATTTTGACACCCTAAAAACATTCAGGCAAGGGGGATGGCAAAGAGGGGAGGCACCTGTGGGGCTGTGGGTTGTTATTCTCTTTCTGTAGATGCCATCTTTTGTTTGGTTTTGGGAAGGTGTTTTGGGGCTTGTTTTTCATGGCTGAAATCTTCTTTGTGTCCCAAGGCTTCAGCTTCTCTCCTGCCCACTATCTTCTCTGCACTTCAAGAAATGGGGGGTCTGGATATTTATGTGGAGGAGGAAAAATTCTGCATTATTGAAGCAAGTCTTTAATGTCTTTATTTAATCTCTCTCGAGTTTTGGGAAATTCCTGTGTTTTTGATTAGGAAATCAGACTCTAGCTAGCTGTGTAATCAGGTGGCTGCACTCTGAATTCTGTTATTGGATAGTAACAAAATATCCACTTGGTGCTATTTAGCAAAGAAAAAAAAAACCACCCACAAGACGTTGGTGATTTCCCCCAATTATTTCTATTATCCAAATAACTGTTTTAGAAACAGCAATGAAATACGCATATTGACATATTTGTTTCTAAGGTGTCGGGAGTACTGTTTCACTGTTTCAGAACAGTTTGGGCATCTATGTGATAAGAGTTTTTATTAAGATTGGTTTATATACATCTGAAAGTCTGTAGGTGCAGACATACACACACCTGCTTTTTCACTTAGCATTGGAGACAAGAGTTTGATTTTGGGTTTTTTTCATAGCTGTTTCTAACTTGAATAGCTGGAAAGCAGCAGGGATATTTGAGTATTTTGGTGCTATTGTATATGTTCAGCAGTGACTAGATGACAGCACTGCAGTTGAGCTGCACTTGAGCTTAATTTTGGATATCATGCTAAAGTACTCAAGTGTTATTTTCTGTTATTTTTTGAGAAAAATATCACTTAAAGATTGCATCAACATTTAAAATAATGAAATTTACCCTTGTCTGCTAAATTGAAGTACAATTCCATGTAGCATAAATGTGTCCTGGAGGTTATCTCACTCTTGTCCATCTCAGGGGTGTGCATATGCTGGGCATTAAGTAAACATTGCAATTAGGATAGTTTTGTATTGCAGTAATAAAGCAGTGCAAATTGGGAAATTTTAGTTACTGTTATATCAGAAAAATGTTCTTGAACTCAGTTGCTTGACAGTTGGTATAATTGACCAAAGTATTTCTAAATACCTTTGTAAGTCCTCTTTAATCTCTTGAATGTTAAATGAAAGCTCTGTGTGGTGGTAGAGGACAGAACAGAAAGGCCTTCCTAATTTTTCTTGCATTTACATGAAACCAAATAATAGAATACCCAGGAGTGTTTTGCTACGTATAATTAATTCCAGAATTGTAAATAGTATTAGATGCGAGGAGGTGTTTCTTTGAAATATGTCTTGTCCATGATTCACAAGTTGAATATGTCCATTTGAAATTATTCCATTGATTTGGAAGTGCATAAATGTGTGAACAAATATATATGTTTATGCAAGTGTATATCCATGTTTGTGTATTTGTACATGAACATTTATTTCCAATTCTAGAGCAGCAGAATAATTTTTAACTAGGAGTATCAACACAATAGGAAAAGAAATTTCATTCATTTTTGCAATTCAGATTCCAAAAGAAACATAAGAAAATTACATACAGAACCGAAAATATTGTCTCAGTAACCAGTCATGGATAATGCTTGCAATCACTGTACCATGTTATCAGGTTTGGGAGAACTTCTTCAATTCTTCAGGAGTGACAGTGGTAGAATTACGACTGTGCTTTTACTTTTTCAATTTTAAGACCAGCCACAGCTCTGTCTGGCCAGATCTGGTATGAATGTGTCCGATTGAATTCTCTGATATGGTTGAGATTATAATTGTCAGATTTTGGAGAAGAGAGCCATGGAGCGGGATCCTTTCTAATTTGAGTTCTTTATGTTCAGAGATGCATAATGAGAAGTTTTCCAGGCTTGTCTAAATTCTCCCTAGTAGAATGCTTTGTGATCAGAATTCATAGTGTTCTGACCAAAATGCTTCACAGAGACAGCTTCTGATAGGGAATGAATGGAAGGGTGGAGATAACTAATAAAGATTGGACTTAAATCCTTTCATTAGCTGTCCCACTAACTTTCTCATCCCTCTGTAAGTATAAAAATGATGAAAAGCTGGAGTGTATCAGCTGTAAACCTGGAAGCTTTTGCATTGTTTATGTCAAAGTCAAGGAGATGGGTGCACAAGTAACTCTGACAGTGGCCAGCTGGATTGGCATGCTTGTGCTTGGCCCAGTGAAACCAGAAACTTGTTTTTGTCATAGGCATTCAATAATGTTGTGTAATTCTTAACATTTTATTGAAGTGATTCTGCTTCTAGAACCTTTGTATTCTGAAGGGGAAACTCCAATTTTTAAAGAGTGTGATCAATGCACTTGCTTTCTTTCAAATTGTAGTTGCCCAGCAGGCATTGGTTTGTCTTCAGCAAAGTTTTGAAAATAGTATTTTTTTTCTGTGTGTTGCAAATTCCTTTTTACTTCTGGCATTTATGCATTTAGGGTCCTTAATTGTAGCAGACAAATTATTGATAAACTTGGCTGTAAACTCTAAAAAGAGTGTGCCACTCAGCAGCTGCTGACTTTTCAACTTTATCTTGCTGTTGTTCAGGGAAGCTCGCTCATAATAATTCCCAAGTACTGCCTCATGCCTCATGGAGTGTGTAAACATGTTGCTAATAGTCAGATTGCCCTGATGTACTCTTTAACTGCACCTTTGAATTCTGCCTCTTGCCTTTTGTGTATTGAGGTGCACTTTTATGTTTAGGGCAAAAATTACATTGGAAGTAGTACAGTAAAATTAAGTTTGGAAACTATTTCACTTCAGTAGCCAATCCATTTGGAATTGTGGGAAGTTTTATCAAATTACCTGCACAAATATCCAAATCTCTAATTTTTTTAGAATTATTATCATACTCTTTTCAACTGTTTGTTACCTTTTAATTGTATTTTCAAGGTCATAGTCTACACCTCAACTGATGCATGACTTTTGAAGCATGAAGACTTGAAAGGAAGCCTTCAAGTAATTGCATGAAGCCATAGCAGGAACTTGAAGGACTGGTGGTGTTGAGACAGTTTGTTGTGTGAGTTCCATTGCAGGGAGGCTTGTTGAGGGCGGAGATGCAGACCAAGTTAAGGTTTCTGAAAAAGGGATTTCTGAGTTTGCTTCTCAAACACCAACATGCCACATGGTTGCTGAGCATGAGGTGTTGAGGTGTTGTGTTTTGGGGCTTTGGTCCATGAAGCCAGAGTGGATGGAATATGTATGTGCATGTATGTTGTGACCACGTTGGTAAAAGGCGATGGGGAATACATTGCTATCATGTGCTGTAGATGTAGCTTAAACTAGAGTATTCCCATTTCTGTGTTTTTATCCATTTTCTGAATGCAGAAAGTTTGAAGTCAGGAGGACTAGCCTAATGGTGATGAGCAGAAGCTTGAAGATGTCTTTCATGCTGTTCTGCATTTACTCTAAAATGTGTAGAATGGCTCAAACAAGTATTTGGGTTTGTTTTGTGGTAATAAGCAGCTCTTTTTTGAAAAAGGACTTATTCTGCTGAAACCTTACTTGAATGAAAGCATTCCATCTTCTTGCATGGTATAGAACTTGCTAAAAAGCAGCCTAGTTTGTTTCAGCATGCCAAAGTTTGATGTTCGGCATGTGGGTTAAATCAACTACTCTGCTGTAGAGAGGATGTAGATACCAAAATACCTGATATATATCTTTACAGTGTGTTTTACTGTATCTTCCTGAGTTCATATGTTGCAGAATATACTGTAACAATCATTTGAGATGTTACTCCTCCAGCATTATTTTTCTAGGACATGAATCCCTGTTTAAAAATTACTGGCACAGTCCCTTGTTCTGAAATTCTCCTTAATTCTATCCATCTCACTTGTACTTGGTACCTCTCCTTCCATCCTACCCTGACACGCTTTCATTCATTCTTTGCCATCTCGTTTACCCCACTTCTCCTTCCCTCCCTTTCGAAGTGGCTCAGGACCAGGACTCTACAGTATCTCATCCCGTACCGCAAGGGGAGGATTTTCCCCTCCTGTGCAATAGGTACTGAGCTCTGACAGATACATACCTGCAAAGTTGCACAGCTGCAGGATTAAGTGGAACTTCATACTGAGCTTTATGGGTGTTTTCTTTGGGAAGAGCGAGAGAATAGTGATTTACAGGAAATGTGGGAGTGACCAAACATATAATAAACCATGGGAGTTTTTTAGAGCTCTTCTTGGTTAACTCAGATGGTGCTGCCTTTGATAAATTGTATACTAAACATATCCCCATCCACAGAGAAGCAGCCCGTCAGTGTAGGTTTTTTGTTAGAAGGCTCTGGTTGATAATTGATACTGTGTATGCTTTAAACACATTCAACTACCTCTGATTTTCTAACTAGTAACAGTTAGGAGAAGATAGGCTATCACTGTCCATGTAGGACAGTTACCAGCTGAGCCTGAGATTAGCTGAGTTGGTCAGAGCACAGTACTAAGAAAGCCAAGGTCAGAGGTGCAGTTCCTGTATGGGCCATTTATGTATGAGCTGGACTCCATCATCCTTGTGGGTCCCTTCCAACTCAGAATATTTTGTGGTTCTCTCTTTCAAACTTTGGATGTTAATTCACAAGAACACTATATGGTATAACCATGCAATAAAACGTAAGCTGTTCTAGACTTGCCCTTCTCAGGAGTCCATGCTATGTCCTGTGGAGGCAGGGCAGAAACTTCCTTTCCAGTTACAAAGTTAGCACTCAAAATGAAGTAGTGACTTGCAGGGAACTTGTCTGTAACAAGTTGGCATTTGCATCTCCTGCTTTGAGGAGTGAGTTAGTCCTAACATCTGGCAGTTGAACTGTGGCAGGCAAGAGTGTGAATGCACCATCTTGTTTATACAGGTATTCCCAAATGAATGTTCCAGCTACAGTGACTGGTGACTCCTGAAGAAGTTAAGATGTTGTGAGCTAAGCCTGTAACCCAGCCTGTGTTGTGGGATACAAGGGTGTAGTGAGAATTTACTCTGGAGATTACAGCTTTTGTGTGTGTGTAATCTGTCAAGGAAGATATGAGTCAGGTGGCCTGTAAGAGCTGTCAGTGGAAGACTGAAAGGCAAACTCTGTGATGCTGCCTAGAAGGAAGAACTTGTGGCAGTAGCCATGATGAGATCCTGATACTATCAGTATCTCAGTTATTTTAAACAAGTGTGTTCCATTGTTCATTTTCATATCAGATTCTTAAACTGCAGTCTTTAAATCTCTTTATATAAATTTTTGCAAGTGTTTATGTTTTGATTAGAATTACAAAGCTTTTTCCATGGGAATGTAGTTTGAGATGATATTATGCTAGTCACAGATAAATGAAGTTTTCATAGGTGGGTAGAGAACACTGGACAAAAAGAATGAATTAGTTTCTCTGGAACACTGGTGTTCTGACCCATGATTTCGTTGGGGTTACTGTTCAAATACTGAGTACAAAAAACTGAAGTCTTTGCAAACTGTGTATTGAAAGCCGAGGGAAAATGGTGGGAACTTGTATATCCAAAGGACTACCTTGTACACAGGTCCTGGTGCTCTGGTGCACCTGGAGTGAAGGGAAGGAGTTGCTATAGCTGTAATGGTGTGGATGTCTAGGTCACCGGCTGGGTGATATGAGTAGACAGTGTGAGAATGTCCAGCTTGTCTTTGTCTTGTCTTTTCTATAAAAGACTTTACATTGAACAAGCACCTGAGCAGATTGTTAGAGTGAGCCCCCTCCTTTTCCCCAGCATTCTGCAGCAGTAATGGTATAACAGGCCTCAGGGGAGCTTCTTGTTTTAATGCACTGATGAAGTTTTAAATCATCCATTATTGGGAATTAATCATAGAATCATCAGTCATTAGTAGGGGGATGAAAGCTCATTAACTGTTTTGTATGTAACAAGAATTGCATACAGTAAGATTGTGGTAATGAATTTATGGGGGGTAATGTATTGATGTATGACTCATTTTGTTTTTGCCTTTTATCCCGAACTGGTCTATAGTTTTATGTTTTAGAATACAGTACATTCCACTGCCATACCAAGGTTCAGTATACTCTAGGTTGGATTGGGATAACCCAGCAATAAATACTACTATGCACAGTAGTAAGAAAGTTTGAAACCCCTTTGTTCCTGGCAGAATTGAATGGCACATAAGAGCTCTGTAGAGGTAACAGGTTATTCAGATTTTTAGATCTTCATATACAATACTCTGAACAATTGTCTGGATGGTAATTTATAAGAGTTTAAAACAAAAAAGATTCTGATAAAATTCCCAGGACTATAGTTTTTATTGTGGAATAGTAAGTGTGCATAAAGGAACAAAAAATTAATTATGAGCTACATGTTCTGTGTAGAAGTTGAATCCATGGAGTCTTCAGCATGTCCAGTAGAACTCTTTAGTCCATCTTACCTACAACTGAAATGTAAATGAACTGAACTTTAAATTCTAATAAGACCATAAAATCTTCACTGACACTTTAGCTTGTTACGCTTTTTAATAATGAAAACTTTATGTGTACCAAGTGTACTGAACAATCTTTAGAAAATTCTTGGCAAGATCTGTTCTTCAGGCAGCTGATTTAGGACTTTATTTACTTGAGTAAGTATTTAAAAAAAAAAACCAAAACAACTTAGAAACCCCAAACAAAAAATAACCACCCAGTGCACAGATTAAACCCCCAAATCCTGCACTCATTGTTCCTCCGAAGAATTTCTCAGAAGTGATCCAGAATAGTGACTCTGGACTGAAATCTTGTACCTGTCTTCTGATAAAGGGTCTCTCTTCTGTTGGGAGTTGGTAGCAACAGGAGAGGGGAGATAGAGCTTGGAGACTGATGTGTTTGACTGTCCCCTTCTTGACCAAAGATCTGTATTTAATTTCTGTGCAAACTGTGATATTCCAATCTCACATTTGCAGAATCAAGAAGTGACAGTTCTGTGTCTGTGTTTGGTTTCTTCTCAGCCAGCTGTTAAAGTACTCAGTTTTTTTCTTGAGGTTTCTGTTTTCTTAAAGAATTTACCTCTGCAGTGCAAGAATTAAATTGCTTAAATTTCAATTATTTTGTCAGTGGCTGATGAAGATTTTAGAAAGATTTTTTTTGAGATTTTTGTAAGTGCATTTTCTTCTAAATGTCTAATGCTTTTTCATGTCTCGCCTCATGTGCTTCCTTGTAGTGACATTAATTTTCTTCAAAATAGTCACCCCCAGAAATAAATAAATAAATAATAAAGAAACCATTAACAAAGTGGTCACAGTGTCATACTTTATATCAAGTAAATATTTATTGTACACAGGAAAAAAATGCACTTTCACACGTCTTGCTCTCTTCCAGGTTTGATTTCAAATATTCTTCATTGCTTGAACAAACCACCTTCTCTAGTATTTGGAGAAATGTAATTTTGTCGCCCAAAGAAATTCCTTTCAAATTGCAACTGACTTGTTAAGATTTACATAAAAATCTTTAGATCTCTAAAGCATAGTGGGCCTGTAACAGCAGATTCTTCTGATACTTTTTTTAAAAAGTACTGTTAGAATTATCAAAGTGGGATCTCTGTGTTCTTGAATGATATATATATGTATGTATGTATAAAGCACTGGCTTTGTCAGTTAAAAAACCCTGCTTCATGAAGTTGAGTTTGAAAAAATAAATTAACTTTTTAAGCCTAAATATGAAAGAGAGAATTATGCTGATATATCTGAAAGTTAGGGAAAAGCAGTTGGGACTGCTGTATTGTACAAGCTGGGTGTATAAGCAAATAAACTAAGGCAAGCATATCATGAGGTAAAACACAAACCATAAAGCTCAGTAACTGGAGAAAAGGAACGTGTAATGAGCATTCTTTATAATGAGCAATCAATGTTTAGTGTTAAAAGACTTCTCTTTTATTAAGTACATGTCTACATCAATAAGGACAGTCAAATCTTAAATATTTTTTAAAATAAAATTCAAAATAATTTATTTTGGAAATATAAGTTAATGGGAATGGTTATATTTTTACAGAAAATAAATTAGTGCATTTTGGGGAGTTGACCTTGGCTTCTGTATTTGCACTACAGTGTCAAACTATGCATGATGTTTTGTTTGTAGATCCTTCCATCCCATTTTATTTCCAGGTCCCTACTTGAGTAAACATCAAATTCTCTCTTACTTATCAGGCATTGTTCTCATTTTAGTATTTCCAATCTTCTGATAATTGACAAAGAGACATTCAAGATTACACTTCTGTGCCTTTTTCTGAAAGCCACAGCAGGATTTGGGAAAGGAGAATGGATTGAGACTTGCCATCCTTTGGATAGCTGGAGTTTTCCTAGATGGGCCATGTCAGAGGTGGTGCTCTGAGAATCACATGGATACACTGTGGATCAGATTATGGAAATGCTGATCCATTGTCATGTGATGAACTAAAGTCGACATCTCTCAATCCTTCCCTTTCCACAGTTATTCCAGAGGCAGTAGGATCAAGACCAAAGATGAGGATGTGACATTCTGCCTGGGTTCCTCACGGACATCACTTTGCTCCATTGGTCGGCTCTCTGTTCAGTACCACTCAGGAGTTCCCCCTGGCTGCAGGGCAGTGACTGCAGAGCTCACCAGCATATGAGCATCAGAGAGGGTTATCTGGTAGAGGCTGCCGTGGTACATTCCTGCTTATCTGTGTTACTTCTGGAAATACAAAATTAAGCACTAAAACCTTCCCCTTATTTTTTGCGCTTTGAGATTTTCTTCCTATTAAATAAACCTCATTATTTGCCCATTGTATTTCAAGTGAAAAAGGAGAAAATTCTGAGTTACAACCTCAGAATGCTCCTATTGGTTTAATATTCACTCTGGTTATGTTTTTTTACAGCAGCAGATAATGGAGGGACTGCACCTGGTGGCACGTCAGGAATTACTCCCAGCAATCCTGCTGGGAATTCCAAGTCAGCGGCAAGGAACCTGGGCTCCTCCTCAGGAGAGAAGGAAGAAGGGAAGAAGGTCCGACGACAGTGGGAGTCATGGAGCACAGAGGACAAGAATACTTTCTTTGAGGGACTGTATGAGGTACATGTAGAAGAAAATAACAGACTTAGATTACTTTGGTTAGAGATTGGATTTTCCTTGGTTGATTAGGGTGAGATTGGCAGGAGCAGAAGGCCACTTACAGAGGAGCATTTGTGGGGCCATACAGGGGCTGTAAAACAGCTGTCAGTCAAAGCCACGTGTCAAAAGTGTCAGGCTTCTTGGGTTTTTTCTTACACAGGAAAGATTTCCGAGTTTTATTAATGAATGTTTAAAATAATTTCAGTTGTTATTGAATTAGAGTTCTGTTTCAAATGAAATATAATTAAATAATGCCCCCATCTGAACTTTCAAAAGCAACACACTTGCTCTAATAATACCAAACAGGATTGTTCTCAATCTGTTCTAAAGAGAATTCTGTTTAGTCTTTGGCCATGAAGAGTCTAGAGTCAGTTCAGTCCTATGGCTGAGAGACATGAAAAAGTTACATCGTATCTTCTGTCTCTTATGTTATATATGATGGATTCCTGCTTCTCCTGTTCCTGTGATTATTTCAACAGCATATCTGTTTTGAAAATGCATGCCAATAATAAAAAGAAAAGCAATGATGGAGAGTCTTCTTTGCACATGTGAATCTTTTTCAATCTTTTTTTTTTCATCATAGGCATGGTATTACATACTTATATTTTGTGGACAAAATGAACACTTAAACAGTGTTTTCTTTTTTTAATTCCTCTGAATTGCAGTAATATTCATGGGAATCAAATAATTTCTAAACCACTTCACTGATTTTTTTTGAATAGTGAGGAAAAATTTTAAAAATTTGTTTTAAGGTAGATTTGAGACTCAGTTTGTTCAGTCCCTCCTACCATTCATTTTGTGGCACTGCCTTTCAGAAGAGGTTTTCGTACTTTGTATTTAAATCCATTCCAACCTTTTCTGAATACAAAAAATTTGTGGTAGCAGGAGTTGTGTATAAAATCAATTCTTTTGAAGCTCAAATTTTTTACTCCTAGTAACAGTAACATGAAATGTACTGTAAATAAAAGGGCAGCTGGTAAATATAGTACATTTTAAATTTACTCTAGTCAGAAATGGTGGGGGGAATGCAGAAGAAAGTCAAGAATGCTCAGGGAGAAAATCAATGATTTCAGTCCTTCTACTTAACACATTTATAAATAAAGTTGGGTTTTTTTTTTAATTTGCTAGCATCTTACTGTTTTTATTTTGAAACAGTTAAAGAAATTGGAAAGTAATTAATTTGGCATTTATATTGAATTTAATATAAAACAAAATAAGCCAATGTCATTCTTTCACTGTTGAGTTTTGATCCCCAAAAATTTTGTTTATGGCCATTGAAATTCAATTTCCCACAAAGAACCCCAAAGTCCCTCACCTTGTTTGACTTGACTTATGACAAGATCCAGGTTTGGGTTTGAGTATTTCAATTTGGTTTATTCTTTCTTCAGCATGGGAAGGACTTTGAAGCTATCCAGAACAACATTGCCCTGAAATACAAGAAGAAAGGCAAACCAGCAAGCATGGTGAAGAACAAGGAGCAGGTCCGGCACTTCTACTACCGCACCTGGCACAAGATCTCCAAGTACATTGACTTTGACAATGGTTAGTATGCACCAAAATGGGCTTGGTGCAAGGGTTGGAGTCCTGCCTTTTAGAGGTGAGGAAATAAACACTGAGAAGGAAATAAATACTGAACATAGTCGTAGAACCACAGGATGGTTTGGATTACAAGGGACCTCAAAGACCATCCCATTCCTTCCCCTGCCATAGGCAAGGACATGTTCCACTAGACCAGGTCGCTCAATGTCCCGTCCAACCTGGCCATGGATGCCTTCAGTAATGGGGAGCCCACAGTTTCTCACTTCTTATTTTTGTTAGCATGGCCCTACCAAGTTTGTGTTGTGAAAAATACTTCTCAAAACCTGGCATTTATGTCACTGCTACTCTGTGAATTCACCCCACCATAGTAAATACAGATCTTGCTGTTAATACTGGGGATAAACCAGCTTCAAGGAAGTGTTTTGTATTCTCAGGAGCACACCATCAAGGAGAACTGCCTAAACATTAATCAGGCATGGCTCCATCAAGCAAACTGACCCAGCACCACTTTGCAATTCTTGGGGGAAGGTAGAAACAAATAACAGTCCGATAAAAGTGTAAATGGTGACATATTTTCTCCCACTTTAAAGAAGTTTGAAATTGTACCATGGGTTCAATAACTTAGGATTCCCAGTGCCATATTCCCCTTCCCATTCTTTTCCCTCTGCCTGCAACTGGTGTAATGAAAACAAAACTGGGAAGTCAAATAGACTGCTGATGGTGTTTTATAACAGTAATAGTAACATGATAATTGAGAATGGATTTTTATCAAATCCATACTACTTAGGAATGGGCAGAGAGGATTCAAGTTTGTCTCTAGGTGGCCTAATCCAAATAACAGGCCAAGGAAATGTATTTCAGAGTGACCAGATTTTTCTAAGATTCAGTTCTTCTGACTTTTAGGTGTCAAAAATGTCAGTTCTCCCATTAGCTTGTTGATTAAGTAATAGTCTCCAGAGTTTTCTGGTCTATCTGACAGTGTATTCTAAGATGTATAAATCATGGCAGTTTGTAGTGGTTTAATTTTTTGGTCTTTGAACAACTCCTAAATATCAGCAAAAGTTTGGATAGTTAATTCATCTACAGTTTGTGGCCAAAGCCTCTCAAGTAAAAAATAACTCATCAGGGAGAAATGGATGTGGAAAGAAGTTAAAGGAATGCAAAGCTAGTGTGCAATACAATCTCTTTATCATAGACTCAGCTAGGATGGAAAAGACCTTTGAGATCAAGTCCAACCTATGACCACCTTGTCAAGTAGACCATGGTACCAAGTGCCACATCCAGTCTTTTCTTAAGTACCTTCAGAGACAGTGACTCCACCACCTCTGTGGGCAGACCATTCCAATGCTCAGTCTCTCTTTCTGTGAAGAACTTCCTCCTGATGTCCATCCTAGACTTTCCCTGATGCAGCTTAAGGCTGTGTCCTCTCATTCTGTGACTGTTTGCCTAAGAGATTGGCCCCCACCTGGCTACACCCTTCTTTCAGGGAGTTGTAGAATGGTAAGGTCTTCCCTGAACCTCCTTTTCTCCAGGCTGAACAACCCGAGGTCCCTCAGCCACTCCCCAGAGGGCTTGTGTTCCAGACTCTTCACCAGCCTTACTGCCTCTCTGGACTCATTTGAGCATCTCAATATCCTTCCTAAATTGGGGAGTCCAGAACTGGATACAGCACTCAAGGTGTACCCAACCATTGCTGAGTACAAGGGAAGAAAAACTGCCCTGGTCCTGCTGGCCACAGCATTCCTGATCTGGGCCAGGTGCCATTGTTCTTCTTTGCCACCAGGGCACACTGCTAGCTCATATTCAGTCAGCTGTCAATCACCATCCCAGCTCCCTTTCTGCCTGGCCAGTGTCCAGCCACTGTTCCCAGCCTGTAGTGCTGCAGGAAGTTTTGACCAAAGTGCAGGACCCAGCACTTGGTCTTGTTAAACCTCACTAGAAATTAAAAATAATGTGTTATTGCAAGTAACTCATTAAGGAGAAATGAATATGGCTAGAAAGAAGCTGAAGGAATGCAAAGCTAGTGTACAATACACTTATTATTGTACTATGTATGATAGTACATACTGTACTTACAAGTATGTAGTTGCTTTATGAACTTCTGTGCTCCTGAGCTTAGGTTACCTAGAGGAGGACTTGAGTATCTAATCTACCTGGCACAAGGTGTATTTGTGAGTTCCTTTTTTCAAAACAAGACAGCACTAAGATGAAGCCATTAGTATTTTATTTAAAAGCCAGTGTTGCAGCCAACACAGTATGGAAGAATTTTTAAAATAAAAAGATGCCACAGAAGAAGATAATGTGTTTTTTGGATAACAAAAAGTTATGTATCTGTGGGGTCTAGAATATAATTTTCTGAAGGCATTTAGCGATCAGTGCAGTAGTTTGATTAGGTTTAATATTAGGAGAAGTATGTGTGCTTGGATTTTGAGATCAAAGAGAACTAAAGTTTTGATGAATAGACAAGAATAAATGTTTTCACTAATTTGTAAACCACAAAACTGTCCTTGCGGTCATAGATCTTTAGACCTATTAGCAGTAATGTTTGCGTCTTGTGTGTTGGAGAGAAAGGACAAAAAAAACTCTTGCAAAGTTGAATAAAATGTCAGCAATTTTTTGTGTAAAAATTTAGAATCTAGAATTTGTGTCAAATCTCTTATGGTATGTTTGTGTGCACAAAAAATGTTCTGGAAAATCCAGATCCACCTCTGAATTTTCATGTAAAAGAGTTCTGTCTGCATTTCCTTGGGGGCATCTGGACATTTCCCTTAGAATTTGTAAACAGTTGATACAAGAACTAGCTTTATTATGATTAGCTTTATTTTGTATATTGAGCAGTTATATTGTATATTTTTTTATTTATATTATTTATATATTATGTATTTTATATATATATATATATATATATATATATATATATATATATATATATTATTGAGCAGTATATTGTATAACTTCTATGTAAGCTGCTTTGTTTTCCTGTAATCTAAAAAATGCCATGAAAAGGAAGTTGGTGAACCAATCACATTATAGTGTTTCTTGAACCAGAAATTTCTGTCTTAATATTGCCTTTGATCTGATTTGTCTCATCATTGAAAATACAAATCCTCTCCTTTTCAGTGTTGAAAGGAGTATCTGCAACCTGCATCTCACTGACACCTTTTCTGCTTTCTAGTGTTTTCTCAAGGGCTGAAAAAATCTTCCCTGGAGCTGTATGGCTTAATCTGCTATGGGGAACTAAGGAAAAAGATCGGGGGATGTGAGTATGCATGACTTCAGGTTATTTTTACATGATAGCATCAGAAGTTACTACCCTTGAGGTTGGCAGTGTCTAGTTCAGTTCCACTTTTGAGTTCTTGACTGTTGCTGTAATCTGTGGTGTTACTTCTTCATTAAATATATTTTTATTTTTACAGACCTTCTTAGTCTGTTGCATTAGTCTGCTTTGATAGGTTTCTTGAGTTTGTCTGCAGAATGCAGTGCATGTATTGCCCACAGGTGATAGGAAAACATATAGATAGCTTAGATGACCTATTATATTACTATTTAAACCTAAGCAATTAAGTGTGTCAATGATAGCATTTACACCCAGAATTATTTGTGCTTATGCAGTCAAAATTTGGGGTGGTGTCTTTTTCTAAGTTTTACCCTAAATGTTTTCTTACTGTACCCTGAAGGCGAAAAGGCACAAATCATAGTTGGAAATAACTTTACTGGCTAAGCAAGATGGGTTCTGACCTTGTTAGTCCCAGAGTCCGGTTTTCTCTGTATCAATGAGTGGAGATGGAGGAGTATGTGCCATAACAATGATCTGCTGTTTACTAGCAGTTGATTAATTGCATTAGTAACATACCTGAGCTTAGGCTCACAGAACTACAGAATGGTTTGGATTAGAAGGGACTTTAAAGGCCATCTTGTCCCAGCCCCCTGCCCTGGACAGGGACACTTTTCACTAGACCAGGTTTCTCCAACCCCCATCCAACCTGTCCTTGAACATTTCCAGGGATGGGGCAGCCACAGCTTCACTGGGCAACCTGTGCCAGGGCCTCCCCACACTTGTAATAAAAAATGTTTTCATTATAGGTAGTTTAAGTCTCCCCTCCTGTGGTTTAAAACCATCAACCCTTGTCCTGTTCCTCCTGGCCCCGCTGAAAAGTCTGTCCTTGTCTTTCTTTTAAGCCTTCTTTTAAGTAATTCGTATGCTGGGACACCCGGAGCTGCAGGTGGAATCTCACCTGAGAGAGTATCCCTACCTTCCCCTACTGTTCACACTGTGGGGATGAGCCCTAGGACATGGTTCCTACGGTTTTCATGGCTTCTAGACCAGCAAGAGCTCTGACATGACTGGCTTGAAGAGTGGGCAGAGGAACAGTGCCCTGTATGTGCCAGTCCATGTGCATACACCTTTATATCCATGTATTTTTTCATTTGTCCCCAGGCTTTTTGTACAGTCAGTGTTACATCATAGTGCATCTTCTTCCTGCTTTGTTTAATTTGTGAGATACGGAAAACCATCAAAATACCTTCACTTCTTTGTGAAGTCATACTAGTTGTAAAGTGAAATGGACACGAAAGTGTTTGTGAGTGAACATGTACAATTCCTTAAAGGATTGTGGGATTTTGGGAAGGTTTTTTTGCTATGTTACTTCCTTACTTGAGATTGCTGTCATAGCAGCTAATGAATGAGACTGTTGTGAATGTTCATACTGACTTTATTCTGTTTGTTTAAAGATCTCCAATGTGTTAATTGGAGAAGCTGTGGTCAGCTTGGAGAAGCAATTTTGAACTGTTTGATGACAAAGCAGGTGCAGAAGCAAGGCACATTGCACTGTCAGCAGAAATCAGTGTTAGTGTTTCTTTCCTTTACTCACATCTTGTACAAGGAGACCCTTCTTGCTATGACTGGAAGTAAGATTTCACACAGTCACTATGGCAATGCTTGCAGCCTCTGTGCTTCTGTTGTTTTAGAACTTCAGGACTTTGTTACATACTTTACCCACTGTCACTTGGAAAATTCTTGTCTTCAAGACCAAATGTACTCAAGCTGCAAGACTCTATACCCACTTATGACAAGTCTACTCTGTAGCTGTGGAAAGCAGTTTCTTCCTCCCCCCACACACCTTTTTTTTTCCTCTTGTGGTATCCATAGTCACAGAAATGGAGAAGACTTATTGAGAGCTATTAAGACAGAAAAAGACTCCAGAAATACTTTTAGCACTGCCAGAGGGAGGTTAACTGTTCAGTAAATAGATCTGGGCCTAACTGTCATATAAATCAAGTTACCAAAATATCTGTTTAAAAACATTGTCTGTAATGCATAGAAAAAAAGTGAGGGTTGCACTAGTACTTGATTAATTTTTATTTACTTTTTTGTTGTGTTAAACACTAGGATGCTGTTTCATTCTGCCTTGCTGCCTTAGTAACAGAAATTGAGCAGGAAGAAGCTTTGCTTTTTAATACCCCAGTGTCACATTAAAGCCCAGTGTTCAAAGATGGCTGTAGTACCTAAACTAGGGTAATTTAATCCATATGTAAAAAGTAATTTTTGTGGCAAGGATCATGTAAAGCTTGCATGTTATGAAAATGCAAACTTTGCAGAGATCTATGTTACAGCACATTTATGCACATTAGTCCTATGTAAGAATAAAATGTAATAGCTTTGAAAACCCAACAGGACACAGAGAAGGCCATGGGTTTAACAGTGTAAATCTTAATTCACTGTGTTATCTCATTTACTGAAAAGGTATGGATGACAAGAACGCAGCTAAACTCAATGAGCTCATTCAAGCCGGGTAAGTAAGAACTTACTCCTGAAACTCATAAAACTGCGTTGTTCAGCAACTTGACTGTTGTATTGACCATCCAAAGTTTCAAGTGTTTTTTTAATTTTTGAGAGCTGAAGTTTGATGTTTTCCATTCTTAACTTGTTTTGTATGAGGATATTTCTCCCCTTTTCCATGAAGCCAATAATTGTTAATTATAAATAATTATGGATTAAGTTTAATGAAATAATTAAATGAGAATTCTTCACAGAACCTACAGCACTTAACCATGTGGATTCACTCAGGGAAATAACAGAATTATTTAGGTTGGAATCCAAGATCATCAAGTCCAACTATTACCTCAGCCCTGCCACCACTAACTCCTGTCCACAAGTGCCACATTCATAGGTCTTTTAAGTCTCTTCAGGGATGGTCATTCCACCACTGCCCTGGGCAGCCTGTTCCATTGCCTGACCACACTTTCAGTGCAAAAATATTGCCAATATCCAATCTAAACCTCCCCTGGCACAACTTGAAGCTGTTTCCTCTTGTCCTGTCTCTTTTTCCCTGGGACCTGACCCAGAGCCTGACCCCCACCTGGCTGTACCCTCCTATCAGGGAGTTGTGCAGAGCCAGAAGGTCCCCCCTGAGCCTCCTTTTCTCCAGGCTGAGTCCCCCAGCTGCTCCTCATCAGACTTATGCTCCAGACCCTTCCCCAGCTCCATTCCCATCTCTGCACACACTCCAGCTCCTTAATGTCCTTCTTGCAGCGAGGGTTCATCTCCAAACCATTCTGCCTCAGCAGGGCTCACAAGTCCTGACTTTCAGACCTGAAGTGACCCTTCAGCACACTGGAGACCCCAGCCCTCCAGTGACTTTTGGATCTCCTTGACATTAAGAACGAATGTTCTCTTTCACTTCTAGAGAGTATTGCAGGATTTGGGGGTGCAGTCTATGAGTCGATGTACTCCTAGAATGCAGAAGGGATTAGAAGTGTATTATTAGAAATGAGGGCATATTTGTGCATCATTTTTTCCAAAGTAGTTCACCTTTTAGATTTTATGTGTTTTAAAGTGAAATCTCTTTCAAAGGACAAGGCACGTGATTACTTAGGAGGCATTGATGTATCCTTAATCCCATCTTTATAAGTGATTTGAAAAATCATTATTTTTTGTGTACTGCAGGTCTGCTTTTACCTTTTGCATTCTTGCTTTTAGGGTGTTCAGTATAGCAGACAAGTTATTGATGAAGTAAACTTGACTGTAGACAGGAGCAGGAGTTTGCCACCTCAGCCACTGCAGTCTTTTGACTTTACCCATCATAATATGGATACTTGGTGTTGCACCTTTCTAGTGTTCTCAAATAGAGTTTCCAGATCAGTTTCTTAGGAGTTGAATAACCTTTCCTTTCCTGGGAGATGCCATTTGTACAGTGTGCTTGTATTGATGGTCTTCAATGTGATGGTTGAATCCCTTGTTCATTCTTCTGTTAACTGCCTGGTTTTAAATTAGAGAGAAATTCCAATTTGGTTTGGGTTTTGTACAGTTAGGAAAATATGAACAGTATCATTAACAGCATTATTCTTAAAGGAAATTACTTCTTTAAATTGGAGTTACCAGTTAAGTGAGCCTGGGATGAGCCTTCATCTGTAGTTTCGAATATTTATATAGTTCAGAATATCAGCAGTTGGTTTAGTCACTCTGTGCTATACTAGAGCACCTTTCTTATACTGGGACATCCAAACAAACTAAAGCATAACAAATGAGCCTGATGACGTTTAGTGTGCTGTGGTATCAGTCTATCACTTTGCATGATTCAGGCCTTAGTTCTTCTAATTAATTGTTAATGAGGGCTAGCGATTTCTGTGAAATCACTACTACTGCTCCATGAAAGCCAGTCTTGTAACAAACCATTTTGGGAACAGGACTCTTTGTATTTGAAGGTATTAATGCTAACCTTCTACGCCAGAATTAGAATGTACATAACATTAACCAGTTCAGAATTAGTTGCTTTTGCATAGGTTTTTTATCTACATATGGAAGACCCATCTGTACTTCCCTTTTTCTCCTGCATCCCTTACCTCATTTGATGGTGAACCTCATCAGTTGAAGAAGAGCAGACTGTGTCTTCATTACCACCTGGATATCTGCATCTGCACATGCAGGGCAGCCTCATAGCTCCCAGAAACAAACACGTTGCATATACCTTGGTTGGTTCAACTTCCCATCTTGCTCAGTGATGGTACAAGTCTATGATCCTCTTCCCTATTTGTAATGAGTTCTTTCTGCAGTTCCTAACATGTTTCTTTCAAGTGTTACACTACTCTTCTGAATGCAATGCACTTTGTAAGGCTTGTCACTGAGGAGAGATGTGAAAGAAAGTGAATCCAAAGTGATTAAAAATGGGGAATGTGAACATACGTTATTCTGATGATCTGCTCCTTAAGTAGGTAAACTTTCTCTTCATTTAATTGTTAAGAAAAGTCAAGAAAGGATGAGGTTTTGAGGAGCTACCTGGCAATTTATTTGCAGCATGACTCCAGACCCTGGAGTTACATGCTCTGATTTAGTGCTTGTTTTGCATCTCTGGTTTCTGTACTAATTTCATGAAGTATGGAAAAACAAATGACCCTGTGAGAGACTCGTAAGAAAACTATACTTAAAAGCTTCCTAGTTGAGCTTATAAACCAGGTCATGGATACTAAGGGGTGCCCGACAACTCCAATCAGATGACTCCGGTAAGTACCAGCAAAGTCTCTGTGTGACATATCCCTGTTTCGCTGCTGGAGTTAAGGCTATTTGCTGTTATACATCTCTGTACTTGTCTTCAGAATGTCAGTAACAGGCAAACGAGGCTAGTCAAC
The DNA here is from genome assembly GCF_049639895.1 of Pseudopodoces humilis. Lineage (NCBI taxonomy): Eukaryota > Metazoa > Chordata > Aves > Passeriformes > Paridae > Pseudopodoces > Pseudopodoces humilis. The sequence goes on along the minus strand of NC_142217.1, from coordinate 2,064,645 downwards.
AGCCAGTGGTACAGGACTTGTTGAATGAATGGAGAATCTTGCAGGAAATAGATCAGAGTTTGTATCTTTGTAAATGCAAGGGGGCGCTAAGAATTATTCTGTCAGCTTCTGTAACTGTTCTGAGTAGTTCAGCATACTCAGATCAACACTGGCCTGCTCCAGCTGCTGAAAGACAGGACCACTCTCTGTCCAGTCCTTTGTGCTAAGATTTTTATTGCAGCATTTTAATTTTATTACACATTTATTATGTCATTGATTAGGATGTATAACAAGAAAAAAAGTTTATGGTGGTATAGCAGAACTGCTCAGTAACTAATTTAAATAAATTTAAACTGAAGGTTTGTTTTGTTTCATTTTTAGGGGAGAAATATTTTTATTTAACTTAGGTTTTGCAACACTCTTTACATTTAATAGAAAGCTACATATGAACGAATACAAATATTTTCTCGATCTCTTTGTAAACATGTGGAATTTTGGGTAAGTTAAAAGCAACACACACACACAAAAAACAAACAAACAAAAAACCAACAAAAACACCAAAAAACCCCCACAAGAAACACCTAATTAAAGAAGTATTGTAACTTTGCACAGTTAAGCAGAGCACTCATCAGTATCTGGTTGTGTATGTGGTTTTACCTCTCCCAGTCGGAGAGGCTCTTTATAGTACAAGGTAAGAAAGTCAGAAACCATTAACAGGCATTAATTGCTCTGTCTGGTTCAGATTCTGCATGTATTTTATGTGGGATAGGAGTGATTCTTCACTTTATTCCAGTTACTTGGGAAAGCTCTTTGGCATGCTGAGGACAAATTTGTAGCTCTAAAAATCTTGATCATAAAATAGCAGTTCATACTGAAAAAATTAATATATAAACCAAACCATTTTAAGTAGACAGGTTATGTTCTTGGTGTCAAATCAGACTGGTAATTCTGAATGCATAGTCAATACAGTGATTGTTTTTAACACTTAAGCTTTTCTGCATTTGGAGACATCCACGTAGGAGAAGAAAATACGTGTTTTGAAGCTAAGAGTAGTTCTACTGCAGACTGACTCCTTTACTATGCTTTCCCCTATATTTGAAGAAATAGTATTTTTTCAGTCTCCCAGCCGCAGACTGCACTTAGAAAATTATAGTGTCTAAATATATCTACTTTTATATTAGTTTAATAATAAATTATTATTATTAGATTATAATAATACTCTGTCTTAGATTGCTTGAAGCTAATCGTACTTAATGCAAAAGGGAATTAGGGGAAGCAGAACACCTGAATGTGGGGAGCTGGGATATTCTAAAGCATGTGTGAGGGAACCATGAAAATAGCATTGATCACTGTAGTTGTGGAAGAGTGCTGTAGTGGCAGGGTGAAAATTTGCATGGGAAGTCTTCAATGTTTTGTCACATTTATGTGTGCTCTGTGTTTCTTCATTTACTGAATGGTATACTTTGCTTGCTGATTTCTGAACTGTGCCATTTCCCCTCATGCTCAGGGAAGGCAGTAGTTCCTGCTTCTCCATATAGATATCAGCAAGTTTGCGGTTGTTAGGTTTTCTCCAATGTGGTTTTCCTCCTAGTGTTTCATTATTCTGTTTGGTTTTTGGTGTTTTTTGGTTTTTTTCAAAAAATATCTTTTCCATAATATACTTGCATTTTTCACACTTTCCTGTCTTCTATTTTGGGTTTTGGTTGGGTTGGTTGTTTTTTTTTTTCTAATTTCTCTACCCTTGGAAGCACAGATAGAGATGCAGTCAGGAGTTTGTGATGCTCATCCATGTTCATTTATATGCTGCTCTATGGTAATACATGGTGGATACCTACAGCCCAAGATCCACCTGCACAGGTGGCAGAAAAATTGAGCACGAACAACTACCAGGAAGTCTGACTCAACAATAAATGCTTTATGACCAGCTAGCTGGGCTCTTGAACAGAAATAGGAAATATGAAAAATGAACAATAGCACTTTTCTTCTTTATTCTTTTTCTTAGATCAGTTAGCTCAGGTGTTTTAGGCAGATCAAACCTTCCAGGCCTTCTGAGCAGCCAGGCCCTTGTTTCAGTCACCTTCCACTCATGTGATGAAACAATTTCCAAAAAACTTGATTGGTTTATATGGTCATATCAGTTAATATAAAAAATATTTCTCTCCCCAGACCTCTTCTTACTTGCACTGTTATACTGTCAAGGTAGTAATTATGATTATGATAATAATAATGCTGTTTCCGACTCTTCACTCACATGCTTCAAAGGCGCATTCGATAAGAAGGAATTACATTAGCTAAAATCAAAGAGGAGAGTCTCAGCTTGCACAAGTAGTTAAAAAAATTTGCTATATTAAAACAGGTAACAAATAGAGAAGAGACTCATACAAAATGCTGGTTTTCTGATAAAATCATATCTACACTTTAATGTAAGGATAAATACAAGAGGATATGGAGTCTCATGCGAAGGCTGAGGTGCCCAGGAGGAGGTTTTACTTTTCATCCTTAACTTATTGATTAGATATCCACAAGGGTTTCTGTGTCTCTCTCTAAGAGTCTTTACACTGGAAGTCACTGACAGAGACTTTACACTGTTGGTGGGACCAACTGTCTTCAAACAATTCTTGTTTCCAAGAATTAAGTTGAAAGGAAATCTGCCCTTCCAGCTCAGGAATATTCCAAATCTATAGAAGTTCACAGTTCAGTAATTGAAACTTCTGAGTTGCTCACCACATCAGCTCCATCTTCTCAGGTCTGGTTTCACTTCTGCTGCCCTTTTGCAAATTTTCCTCTTAGCACTGTAGACAACTGCTCTTCCTGCATGATGGTGTTTTACTTACAGTATAGGTATACTCTCTATAATTTATTTCATTTTATTGCAAGGACTTGTGTTCAGTCCTGCTGCTTCTGTGCCAATTCATATCCTTAATGCTTCAAGTATTAGGAAGTAATTATGCCACTGGTAATTTGATTGGGCTCAATGTCTGCCTTTTAAGTCCCTAAAAAGAAAACAGGACTGATGGAGTGAAGAAATCAAGTAGTTTCACAGTGTGAAAACAAAAACGAGGTCTTGACTTTTAAGGAACTTTGAAACTGCTGAAGTGATACTCAAGCTAAACCAGTGAACTCATACTGTAAAAAGTTACTTTGTTCAGGCTTCTGTACAAGCTCTTAAGATCTCATGTATGCACCAGATACAGTGAATCATATTTCCAGATGCAAGGCTCTGCAAAAACTTCAGACTCTTTCTTCCTATAATTAAGTCATGAGTATAAATGGAAGACTAAATCAAAACCACTTGTCTTTTATGAAGTAGCTGTCTGTATTGAATTAAAGTAACATAATCCTGATCCTCTTATAAAACAGCAGTCCCTCCCTGAGTGGACAACCAAGTGTTTCATGAAAGTCTGGAAGAGGAGAGTCACAAGCATAGCACTTCTACAAAGAAAAGTAAGGTGATAGGAAAGACTGAATGCTCCGTGTACTTGCACTGTAGACCCTTACATTTCTGTATTCATTCCTGTAGTCACAATGATGTTTTGCTCTGTGTCCCTGGTCACAGAATCACAGAATAAGCTGAGTTGGAAGGGATGAGGATCATCAAGTCCAACTCCCAGCCCTGCACAGCACCATCCCCAAGAGTCACACTGTGCCTCAGGGCATTGTCCTAATGCTTCTTGATCTCTGTCAGGCTTTGTGCTGTGACCACTGCCCTGGTGAGCCTATTCAGTGCCTGAGCACTCTGGGGGAAGAAGCTTTTCATAATACCCAACCTAAACCTAGCCTGACACAACTTCAAGCCATTTCTTCAGGTCCTGTCACTGGTCATCAGCACAGAAAAGAAATCAGTGTCTGCCCTTTCTCTCCCCCTCAAGAGGAAGTTGTAGCTGCAAGGAGGTCTCCCTCTCCATCTTGTTTTTTCCAGGCTGAGCAGACCAAGTGCCCTCAGCCAGTCCTCATATGGCTTCCCCCTTCACCATTTTTGTTGCCCTCCTTTGGACACTCTCTAATAGTTTAATATCTTTATTATATTGTGGTCACCAAAACTTCAAGGTGAGGCCACTCCAGTGCAAAGCAGAGTGGGACAATCTCCTTCCTGGCCTGGCTGGCAGTGCTTGACCTGGTGCTCAAGTCAAGCTCAGGGATTTCTCTCCTGGCTCCAGGATACTGCTGACTCACAGAATCACTAGGTTGGAAGAGACCTTCAAGATCATCGAGTCCAACCAATGCCCTAATACCTCAACTAAATGATGGCACTGAGAGCCATATCCAGTCTTTTTTTAAACACATCCAGGGATGGTGACTCCACCACCTCCCCAGGCAGACAATTCCAGTATTTTATTACTCTGATCCAGACTCAGATCCAACTGGCCCTCAGCTGGGATCTCCAGGTCCTTTCTGCAGCACTGCTCTCCAGCATCTCATTCCCCAGTCTGTCCAAAGGCTGCCCCATCCCAGATGCAGAATCTGGTACTTTCCCTTGTTGAACTTCACATGGTTGGTGATTGCCCAGTCCTCTTATTTGCTGAGCACTCTCTGCAGAGTCTCCCTGCCTTCAAGGGAGTCCACAGGTTCTCCCAGTTTTCTGTCATCCACATCCAGTCATGTGTCCCAATTCATACATGAAGATGGTGAAGAGCACAGGGCCTAAGATGAATCGGTCTGTATTCATCCACTGTTGTTACTGGTCCTCTAACTACTTCTCTTTCTATATATCCAGGGCTACAACTGTTCGTTACAAAGGCAGAAACCTGCGTATCAAAGCTCCCATGTGCAGGGCTTTGAAGAAACTCTGTGATCCAGATGGTGAGTAAAAGATGCTGGAACGTGAGGGTGTTCTAGAAGATGGCTGGAAGCATAGAAAGGGAGCAGGCTTGTTGTGGTGTGTCCATCACTGGCAGGGAAATTTGGACTGTTGCATGTTTGTCCTGGGCACAGTATTCTGTCTTGGCCTGTTTGCTTGTGTAACACCAGGAACTTCAGGACTCACCCAGTTTTCTTACCAGCTAAGATGAAAAGGAAACACCCACACCAGACCAGTTCACTGCTGCTTTACACATTGTGCTTTCACTGTATGTGAAGGTGCCAGTGAATCAGCAGCAGTATAGTGTTTAGCATTGAACATTTTCAAATTTTTTACCTTCTCCTATTCAGCTATGTCTGATTTCATTTTGGGTTTTATTTTTCTTCCTCGTTCCCAAGTAAGTAGAATCAGGCTGTTCAAAGGTCCGAAATATTGTACTTGCTCAAAGTTTCCAGACATCTGATTTTTGACACTGCTCAACTGGAATCCCCAGTACCACTGCTGTGTTCAAGGATAAGAATATATTGGAACAAAAGGTAATTAAGGAGGAAAGCTCCATTGATGAAGCTGAACTGCCCAAGTTTTCTGTAGGTGATGGTGGTGTCTGACCTTTCGTATTGTGTAACTGAGCATACAGTATTGTGACTAAGTTTTCCTTGCTTTGACCCTTTGTCCTTCATCTATGTTCAGGTGTGAGTGATGAAGAGGACCAAAAGCCAGTACGACTGCCTCTCAAGGTCCCTGTGGAGTTGCAACCACGGAATAACCACGCATGGGCTCGAGTACAGAGTCTTGCCCAGAACCCACGGCTTAGGTAATTGAGAATTAATTGTGGTGCTTAGAACAGGGAAATAGATAAGCAAGCATCCTAGCCCCTTCCTCTTTCTTCTCGGTTCTCTTTGCCAGTTGGGCAGTTCATCTTTTATAAAGCAGTTGGCCTAAAGTGTACGTACTCTGAAGCCTTTGTCCAGCCATAGTTCATGATTTGTAAACATGAGTTATCACGTGGGAAAATCAGATTACCATTGTTACTGATATCTTTTAATTTGAGTAATGAAAGAGCTAGTCGCTTTGGAGATGAGTATAGTTTGTGCCACTCAATGTCAGAGCAGAGGGCAAGTAAAATGGAGATAGTAGCCTAGGTTCTAGTAAAATTTGTATTGAATGTACCATAGACAGAGAGAAGAGAATATACACAGTGGTCAGAGATGCTGTACCAAGGCTCTGAACATTTTACTTCCACCCAATGATTAAAGCAGCATGGAAGGTGTTTGTAGATAATCCCTTGCAAAACATTGTTGGTGCAGCTGTTCAGTGTCATCAGTGGGGGCTCATCCATTACATCTAATCCAGAATTTAGGGCGGCAACCATGAGGCTTTTATGATGTTGTGTTGTTTTAAATGCAGCACTTCAGTTTAGTGACCAAAGATGATAAAAATATTCATTCTCTTCTCTGCATTAGGTTTATTTAGTAAAATGTTTTCAAAAAGTAAATGTTTAAGAATCTTTTGTGCCCCTTTTTCTCTTTCTTTTTATACTTTATGTAGTAGCTTCATGCCTTGCATGCACTTTTGCAGTTCACTAAGTCCTGCCATCTTTTCCTGTCTTCTTCCATCTGGCAAAAAATAGTTTATTGAATCACAGCAGTCAGGTTTATCTGACAGGCTTTTATAGTGAGTGAGTTGTCACAGTTGTGAGTTAACCTAGATTCTAAAGTTGTGGGGTAACATGTTTTTTGTTTTGTTGTGGTTTTTTTCATAGTGCTTGGGAGTGGTTTTTGTGCTGGCATTATAGAATGCCAGTTTATTCCTTAATTCCCCTTCTAGCATCAAGGTTAGGACTTGGAGCTCCTGCTGACAGTTGTTCTCTGTTCCCTTGCTTTGCTTCTCTTGTGTACAGGATGATTGTGGAGTTACATCGGAAGGTCTCCAGCCTCCTTGAATTCCTGAAGCAGAAGTGGGCTCTCCATGAAGTGCGGGTTGTATCCTTTTTCTGTTCAGTCTGTTCCATGTGCTGCATTCTGAGAGCAATTCCCTTCCTATTCCAAGTTCAGTTTGTATTGGAAAAGTGAATCTACTTCATAAGTGTACCAGTGCCTGGTAAAGATAGATGTAAAGTCTCACCATCACTAATGGAAGCTTTTGTGGGAGATCCCATAGTGTTCTGCTTTTACTTCAACTCTTCTCTGTTATGATCCCATGAAAGCTGGTTAAGAAAAAATTATGTTCCTGCCTTTATTTAATTTCCTCAAATAGCAAACTTAGTCTGGTTCATTATTAGTGGGTGACCCCCATACAGCCTGGATAATAACTGACAATTCTGTTTCCAGTTTCAGCAGAGAGATTAAGGACAGCTTTTTGCACTTAGTGCAGTTTCACCAATGAAGACTTAAGCTTCTTGTTGAGGTAGCTGCTGCTACCAGCAATGTATCTCTGCACAGTCTGAGCCATACAGTGTTCAGGGTGTCTGTGCCTCTGAACTTTGATCCATGCAATAGAAGGATTTGCGAGTTAACAGCTGTTGAGTTCTGAACCTAGTCCTTCTGACATGTAGGTTTTATCCTCTTCTTGGGCCTTTCATTCAGGCTTTTCTGTTTTATTTGTGAGCCTGGAAAAAGCAGCAGCAAAGCACTTGAAACTCTGAACAATGTCAGAGTATGTAATGTAGAGTTTGCTGCACTCATGAGAGGCTGCTTTGCTGTGCAGTGGAGGTTTTTGCTTGGTTTTGTTGGGGTTTGTTGATTGGGATTTTTTTTTTTTACAATTACAGTGGTGTGTGAAGCAGAGAGATGTAATTTTGTTTGAATGGATATTTATTTTGGGCTTGTAACAGGTCTTCATTGCAGTCTTTATCACCATAAAGGACCTAATTTCTGATTATAGTGTCTTCATTATAATCTGTGCTAAATAGGGAACATGTCCTCAATCAGCTAGGTTTTCTTTTATTATTTTTTTTTTCAACTTGCAATATAGGCTCCCAGTTGCTTTTTTGGAAGAGGCACATGACTGTTAAATTCTTTGACACATCTTTTTTAGCGTAAAACACTTGAAGAACAGCAACTTCAAGACTCCAGAGACTCAGAAACAAGGGGCAGCTTCTCAGAGGAGAAAGTGATGCTCCATCTCTTTCCAGGGGAGAACTGTACCCTCACTCCACTGCCTGGGGTAGCCAGAGTGGTCCACTCCAAGGCCTTCTGTACTGTGCATTGGCAGGAAACAGGCAAATGTAAACAGAACACAAAAGACTCTCACTTACTCCCGCCTGCCCAAATCCTTGGCATACAGAGTGGGCAGGGGACAGCAAGGGGACAGCTGAAATACCTGCGGGGAATGGAAGGTAAGGGTGTGGGAAGGGCAGAGAGCACTACAGAGCCCAGCAGAACCTTACAGCCTACAGCTGAAGTTTCTGCAAGCACTGAAGATGGTGCCCCAGAGCCTGTTCTCGTGGAAGGAACAGCCTTAAATCTTGGCATCACTAATTCCCTCCAGAAACCACCTCCTGGACTTCAGGATCCAGGAGGGCACCAGGAAAAGCTGAGCTCAGTGGCCCCCTGTGTGGAGGCCGGAGAGCCTCTGGCTAGTGACCAGGCTGCTCTGCTACCCTTGTACAGCACAGCGTGTGCTTGCAGCAAGATCCCTGATGTGGAGGAGCTCTCTCTGCTTGATCCATTCCCACGTTACCTGAAGTCCTGCCAGGACCTAATTGTCCCAGAGAAATATTCTTGCACAGACAAACTGCATGGGAAGGACTCTGCTTCAGTACCTGGTAATGCTTCTCCAGTGGCTTTTCCAAGCAGGAGGAGTGCAGAGACCTCTGATTCCTGTTCCCAGCTACTGAGAGGTGGTGTGGCTTCCCCTGGCAGCAGCAGATGTGAAACTCAGGCCGGCCACAGCCAGGGCCAGCAGCTCGATGCCAAGGATAGCACAGATGCAGTAATGGAGGATTCTCAAGAAAAGCTGGGCTCCTTGTTTCCACCTCCACCTCAGGGACAATCCAGTGCAAAGTCTCTCAAGGATGACCCAAGTCGGCTCTTCCAACAAGTTAGAGAAGAAGGATGGAGTCTGCGAACCTCTGAGAGCCTTACGCTGGCTGAAGTCTACCTCATGATGGGCAAACCGAACAAGCTGCAGCTGGAATATGACTGGTTGACTGTGTTGGAGCCAGAAGCCCAGGATGCTAGGGAGCAAACATCTGAGTCAAGTGCTGTCCCTGCATGTCCTACCTTTCACAAGCAGAGACTCTTGAATTGCCTTCTGAAACTCATCTCTACTGAAGTTAATCCCAAACCAGTAAGTAGCTCTTATTCATGCTCCAGATGAACTCTAAACTCTAGTTTCATTTGGGGAATAATTGCCCAGTTGTGCATTCACAATAAATCATTAACTAGCCATGTCAAGAGCTTTGGAGATTCCTGTGTTTAAATTATTCAAAAACCACAACACAAGACAGCTGGCTACAGTTTGCTTCAGTATGCTTTTTACACTGCCTTTTAGCTTCTGGTTTGCTGTGAATCTCACTGGTGTTCCAGTGATCATTTAATATGACTGCTCAAAAGATCAGTTGTGAGGTGAGGTGCCTTCTGTTCTCTCAGATTCACGGAACCTTAGCCCAGGTTGGAATGGGCTTTGGAGGATCATCTAATCCAACCTTTTGTGGGAAATGGAGCCTGGATGAGATAAATATTCCATATGAAAACTGCATTGATTTTCAGTGTTTATGTAGTTCATATTACACTGTGTGAGAGTGAAAAGAATGTTTTTCTTCAAAATAGCAGGGTCAGTAGAACTATGCCTGCCATAGTTGATTTGTGTAAATAAGACTCCAGGACAGCTGTTTAACAGTCCCAGAAAAATATCTTCCTCCTTAGGCAGACCTTACGGAATGAACTTCCTTTCCTTCTTGTGCTTTGTAACCTGTATTTAAGAATTTCCCCAGTGATACCTGGACAGCCAGTTCCACCCAGTGCAGCCAATTGAAACTTGGTAAAACATCTTTTAAAAGGACAGTTCAGCAGATCTGCTCAAATGCCTGTGGTAGATATGATGAGCTAAAGAATCTGTTCTACCCATGATGCAAATGTATTACTGTTCCCAAACACGGAGTTCTTTGATCCTTGTTTATTGGAGCTTTAGCCCCCTCAAAGTTCCTTTTAATTCTGATTCTACAGACATAGAATGAAGGATTTTATAAATTTAAACCCATCTTTGTTCAGATGCAGCTCCAGATACAGACTTTGTTTAAACTGCAAAGGCTTTTGGTCTGACATCTCACAGATCTGGGTTATCACCCGGAAATTAAGCCTTCTGATCTTGTTTTTCATAGTTGTAGCTACTTTCTCAGGAAAGTAACTGTAAACATAGATGTTTATGCATTCCTTCTAAGAAACATCTTTTGATGGATGTGCTTGTGAAGGTGGTAACTAAATTATCCAATCCCTGGTCATTGTCGAAAATCTATAAATACTGGAGTCAAGTAATAAAGTCACGGGTTTTTATTCTAACACTAAAGGTAGTAGTGTGAATCATTTTGTGTCCTCTAGTGACACCGGGAATACTTTCTCTTCTTTGGCATCTACTTTTACTTCTGGTGACACAGGTGACAGCTAGGCATGACATGATGAAACAACCACAAACTATAAAGGACATCCCTGAGACTTGCGGGGAGAGGAATTGAAGAGAGGGAGAAAACAGTAGTCAGGATTTGCGTGTGTTTTCCTGTCATTTTCACACTCTTGATGTCTTAATCAAAATAGCATAGAACTACTGAACAATAAAGGAGCTCTTTAAGGATATGAACCATTTTGTACATTCCAGCAAAAAGAAGGAACACAACCTTTCATTTGTCAAATACCACTTCATTCTCGTGGTTTGTTAGGAAAACATACTCTCCTTGCAGCATGAACATTGTGATACTGCAAAGGCCAGGGAGATACTTACTGAAAGCACTCTCGACATCTTGAAAGTTGCATTTCATCAAATAACGACAGGAACCATGATATCTTTGCCACAGGGTATTTTAAGAGGAAAAATTGGTTGCATCCATGCCTGCTCTTTTCTCCAGATAATCTGTAACCTGTAACGGCCAAAGCAGCCAGCTCTGCTGTGGTTCATTCCTTAAATGAAAATCATCAGTATCAAACAAACTGTGAAGTGGCATTGCAGTTGAGCATTTTAAGCCTGTGATTGCACAGATTCCTCAAAAAGGGAGGGGTTTCTAGGACACAGTTTAAACTACTTAATGAAACAACTGGATAGGCTTGGAAAATTATTGAAGTGCATGTATCTCTTGTTAGTGCTGTGTTACAGTGTGAAAGAGAAGGAGGAAAATTCAAAACTCTACTTGATTAGAATTATGAGAGAATTAAAATGTTTTTGTCCATATGTATTTCTCACCAGAGCAGCCCGCTGGATGGAGTTTATGAAAAATAGTTTTGCACTGAATTAAAACCAACACCTTTTTTTCCCTCTTTCTTTCTATCCTGCAGTGATCCAGCACATTGCATGAAGCTTGTTGAGTGTTAACCCAATTGTAACATAAATTAATATATTGAATTGGTGACATCCAACACTGTTAAATGGGCAGGAAGGTAATTTCAGCTGCCCCTCATCCCCACTAGGAGGTATTGCTTAGAATACTTTAAGGTATTGTAATATGTCAGATTTTAATTTTAAGGCTTCCTAAGTACAGTGAGTTTCACAATACATTTGTTGTACCAGCACACAATGTTCATTTAATGTGCATTTTCAGACACCCGAGATGAGCTCCATTGCCACGTCACCTATAAAGCCTGCTCAGGAGGACCAGTCCCTGACTCCTCCGGGAAAGGTTATTGCCATCAACACCAGGAGTCCAGGCTGCACACGGAATCAGTCTGCCCTTCGCAGCAAGACTTTATCTCCTGGTGCTGCTTCCAGCTCCTCAGGTGAGTATTCCTAAAAATCCACTTGACGAAGTCAATTTATTAATACTTCACACTATGACAAGAACTTCCCAGTGATGGAACATTGGAAGGAGGAGTGCTCTTACTCTTAGGAACTTCACTGTCTGAGAACACTGGTGTGTGTTAATTTGCTTTAGAATTGTCCTAAGTCCAGTGCTGCTTTGAATCTTGAATAACAATGCACATCAGTAATGCTGTTCACAATCCAGAAGAACTCTCCTTAGTCACTCTTAGAATAAATGTTTGGGTTTTTTTGAGAGCTGTGTCATGGTTTAACCCCAGCCGGCAACTCAGCCCCTTGCAGCTGCTCAGTCACTCTGCTCTGGTGGGAATAGGAGAACTGGAAAATTGAGAGAACTTATGGTTTGAAATAAAAACAGTTTATTAGGGAAAGCAAATGCCATGCATGTAAAGCAGAACAAGGAATTTGTTCCCTGCTTCCCCTGGGCAGGTAGGTGTTCAACCATCCCCAAGACAGCAGGGCTCCATCATATGTAACAGTAACTTGGGAAGGCAAACGCCCTCACTCTGAATGTCCACCCCTTCCTTCTTCTTCCCCCAGCTCCATACGCTAAGCATGACCCCCCCATGGTGTGGGATATCACTCTGGTCAGCTGGGATCAGCTGTCCTGGCTGTGTCCCCTCCCAGTTCCTCGTGCATCCCCAGCCCCCTCACTGGCAGTGTGAGGCAAGGAGCAGCAAAGGCCCTGACCACTGTAAGTCCTGCTCAGGATTAACTACAGCATCCCTGAGTTATGAACACTGTTTGCAACACAAATCCAAAACTGCCACTGAGCAAAATTAACCCCTTCCCAGCCTGAACCAGCACATGTTGACTGCCACAGGGTGTGAGATCTCAAGAGAGTATCAGCTTACAAAACAAGCAAGTAAATGCCCGGAGTAAAATCTGTTGATAAATAATTACTGAAATTTTTCTGTGCCATCCTGCTACTGTAGGTTTAAATTAGATATTAGGAAGAAATTCTTCCCTGTGAGGGTGGTGAGGCCCTGGCACAGGTTGCCCAGAGAAGTTGTGTCTGCCCCTGGATTCCTGGGCAGTGTTCAAGCAACCTGAGATAGTGAAGGTGTCCCTGCCCATGGCAGCGGGTGGAATGAGATGAGCTTGAAGGTCCTTTCCAGTCCAAGCCAGTCAAATGATTCTATGATTATAAGATAGAGAATGATTATGAATTGCCTTTTCTTTAATAGGAGGTACAGCTGCTGTAACCTGTGATGCCAGTCATGCAGGCCAAGAATTTTGGTTCTATGATTCAGCCCAGTTGCATTTGCCACCAAATGTTTATGACTTCAGGAAAGTTTGTGATGGTGTTGGAGTTACTGGGAACAGTTGTGATTCTTAGGCAGTCCTTTTCACACCTGTGCTCTGAGAAGCAGTGAACCCAGGAGCAGGTTAACTGGGTTAACTGGTGCTGTAAAGCACCTCTGTGAAGAAAGGCACTTCTTAGGTACCTCAAAGTGACAGGCTAACAATGCTGGTTTTCATCCGAGCTGGCAGCCTGCAGAGGGAAATCCTACCATATTTTTTTAAACTTAAATATAAATGGAGACATTTTACTTAGACAAGCTACCATTATTTTATTGTGCTAAATGTATTTTGAAGACAGTCCATCTTTGAGAAGGTCTTTTGGTAAACTGATCTCTGATCCATCACCAGGTTGATTTTATTGGGGTTGAACTTTGAATTACTATAGGGGAAGCAGGGGTGGCAGTGTAAATAAATCATAAATACTGTAAAATGGCTCTGGGTTTCTATTATCTTCCCCTACATAAGAAATGGTGGATATAGTTTGTTTACTGGGATAGGCCCTCAGGTATGCCTACAAGCTGATCAGATAACTGATTATCACAGCCTGTGTGGTGCTGAAAATGGGGCTTCAGTTCTAGTTTCTTAAGTAGTGTAAAATTACATTTAATCCCCTACTTCCAAGAATTTCAAAGCAAGTGAGTGAATATTAGTGGTATCCATAGCAGGTAAATACTGTCAATTTTCAGGTGAGACACCTGAAATATGGAGAGATTACTGATTTGGAAACAGCTAGTGACAGAGCCAGAATCCTTAAGTCCCAGCTCTCTATGATCCTTCAGTTACTAAAGAGTTTTTTCCCTTTTGTTTTCACTTTATTTCATTTAAATTGCTGTTCAAATCTTCTAGGTTTGAGAAACCTTCCTAGACCTCTCTTGGTGGCTAGTCCTTCAAGTTCTGGGAGCACTGAGGCTGACAGTGGACTGTTTGCAGTCCCTACAACACTGCCCCCCAACAGCCGCCACGGGAAGTTGTTCCTACCCAGCAAGGAAGCAGAGCTGACCTTCCGGCAGCACCTGGACACCATCAGTGTAAGTGAGATGACTGAACAGAAAATGTAGCATGGTGTGCATGAGCCAGCTTCCAGGACATATCACAGGGATTCTGAATTCATCAGAAAGTATGGGCTGCCTTGTGAAGCACTTGTGAAGTGCTTCTTATCATGCTCAAATTTAACATTATATTTACTGAGATGAGTCAGATTTTGACTATGTAACTGTGTTTTGAACTGACATTACCTGTTCAGGTAATTCAGGTAATTCAAATCTGAATGCCTTCACACAGCCTGATGACAGTGATTTGCTGTCTAATCAAGTTGATCATAACAAACATAAATATGTACCAGATTTAGTGGAAACTGATCCCCTTCTGATATGTAGCTGATTTTAACACAGCCTCAGTGCTGTATTTAAGCCAAATTCTAATTTTTATGTATACAGTCTCACTAAGAATTTTGTAGGAAGCTGAAGTAGTTGGTATGAAATCCCTTTTTTGGGACAAAGCTTTATCTCAATAAAAAAAAAAAAGAAGAAAAAATACATTCTTTGTAGAAAATATTCTGACTCTAGCAGAAAGGATATTGTGCTGTCTGAAACAAAACCCAGGGTTCTAGTTAACTCTTAATTCATTTTTATTGAAAATAAGAATTTGGGGGATATAATTTATTCTGTGTCTGGATGTTTAAAATACTTGTGATGCATTTTCTGTTGTTGTCCAGATGCAGTCAGACTTCTTCCTGCCGAAGCCCAGGAAGTTACGGAACAGGCACTTGCGGAAGCCACTAGTAGTACAGGTCAGAGCAAAGTGTAAATGATTGTTTTGCTTCCTGAGTATCAGCAGGGCTGATTTGCAGTGATTTGCACGTATTAAATTAAAAGCTGAATTTCCCTCATTCATCCACTGGAAATGCGAAGCTGAAATTATGAAGGAACAAACACTTTGGTCTCTAGTGTAACTAGTCATGTTACATTCCCCGTATAAAGAATATCAGCAACAGCAGAAGTCCAGTGCCTAAGGTAGTTTGGAAAAATAAAAAAGTTTCTGGAACCTCAAAGTAGGTTCTGCTACCTGGGCCTTCTGGCACTGAGGCATAGGCAGTGTGTCCCTGTGCTAGCAGTGTTGGAGCTCACAGCCCTCTTAACAATAAAATCTTCCTTTATATAATTTTCCTACTTCCTGCTCAGTAGTGGATGTTAAACTGTGGTGGATATAAGCCTCTGTAGTGAAATAAGCCATAACACACTTGAAAAGAACAATGATTCCTGGGAAAAAATGGGACTTGGAATGAGATGTATGGAAGGAGTGTCCCATTCTGGTGCTTTGGTGACAGACAGGCATTACCCTCCTTCAACTGCTTTCATAACCATGGGAAAAGGCACATGTTGCTGGGACACCAGAGGCAGGTGAGAAAAAAAAAATCTGAAACCTAAATAATGGTAACCTATTGGGGAAAACAAAGTTCCCAAGTGTCACTATGCCATTTTTTTTCTCTTGTGTTTTGTATAAGAGTAGGGGACACAGAAATTACCCCTGGACTATTTTTTGATCCTGAGATCTTCAGATCTGGGAAATTCCATGTGTTTTAAGAGCTCCCAAGTACACACAGCTATCTCATGCATCCACGCTTGCTGAATGTTAAGGACAGATCAGTTTGTACATAGACTAGGTCCCATGCTTAAGATCATTGCTGTAATTCTGAGAGAGACTTGAAAATCACTGCAAGTATGATCAGAGAGGATTATAGTTCTAATCAGCATTTCTCTGAGAATTTTCCATGTGGAACTACTTTATTTTAGTAGTTTACAGAGAGAACACACAATTCCTTGCCACCCTGAAAACTCAGCTTCTGAGCTTGCTAACATAGTTTTCTAAAGACTTTCCCAGGACAGTAACTGTAAACATAGATATGTGTACATTCTTTCTGTTACACGTCTTGTGATGGGCATCTCTCATGGCCAGTGCAGTGAGAAAGTGTTATCCTGACCATCCAATCCCTGGCCGTGGTCAGGAGCCTATAAATCCTGGGGGGAAAAATAAACTCTGCTCTTTCTTCACCACACCTCGATCTGTGTCCGCGTGATCTATTCATCTTCAGCGGTAACATCTCCTTTCTGCAGCTTTTTTTCTCAAGAGCACACTGATCCCATTGCTGTGTCTGGTGCATGATAGTAATGCCATGACAATATTCTGCTCGGTCTGGAAGGTCTCATGAACTCCTGCAACTTATAGAATGAGTGTTATCCTCTCTCCTTGTTTAAATCTGTTCCGGTTTATTGTTTTTCTCACATAGAGAACACTGCTCCCCAGGCCGTCTGGAAATCCGTCCCAGCATGTCTGTTCCTTTTCTATCTTATCCAACTCATCCATTACAGGTGAGTAACTTCTCACTTCTATAAACTGAAAACTATCCCTTAAAACTGCAAAAAGAAGTAATTTCTAGAAAGAAGAAAATACTCTTTCAAACTGAGTGTCACCAGCCTGCAGGATGATGGGGTTGCTCTCCTGGATCATTGTTAAGCAAGTTGTGCTTTTCATAAAAACTTTTTCTTCAGTTTCCTAAGATTGAAATCATGGAAGAGCAAGGAGTTCTCAACAGGAAGACAAAATTTGAAATAAAATACTTAGATAGGAATTTTTTTCTTTAGGTTATAATAATTCACCTAGATTTTATGTTGGACTTTCCCTGGCTACTTTTCCCTGGGATACTGTCTAAATTTTGTACAGCATAAGCAATCCACTGCCCATATGTCCTTTTCTGCTGGTATACTCCTGAGTACAGTGGTAGTAGGGGCAATTCCCCCATAAAAGCCAGCATGAGACTTGAAGGGTTGTCTTCACTGACGGTATGAGAGCAGCTCCAGTAGCACAGCAGCACTTGCTGCTGCCTATCCGTGGCAAGACACTGCTTAGCTCACATCACTATTTTAGCTCTATTCCATCATCACTACTTGCATTCCTGCAGCTTGCTGCTGTTTGGAATTTATTTGCTTCCACTGAACTGTGTTATGTTCTGCTTTAAAGGTATTAGATTTCATTTGCCTGAAAGGTTTTAATGCTTCCCCCCAGGGAGAGGTTCATTTCGGCCAATCCAGTCCTCACTGACTAAAGCTGCTGTTTCTCGTCCAATTGTGCCCAAAGTTCTTCCAACACAGGCCACCAACCATCTGTCTAGTAAGTCATTCTGAATTCTGCAATAAAAGCCATGCTGGTGTCCTCCAGGCAGATACTGTCTCACAGCAGAGTGAGTTCCATAATTAGAACAATTAATGAGGTGAAAACAGTGTCTGCATCTTCTGCCTAGAGGATTCTTTTGCAATGAGAAGACATTCAGATGTTTGAAGTGGATTTTAAAAGATTTGGGTGAGGATGACCCTTACAAAAACTTATATTTTTTACAGTGAGTCTACATGGCTGCCAGAGGCAAGATAACAAAATAAGGCTCTATTGTCTAATAGAGATCCTCTAGTAACCCATAGGAAATTTCTGGAAATTGCATAATGAAATACTTACCAATTTGGAGGACAAAAAAAAAGAAAAAAAAATAGAAAAAAAGCATGGGAGGGGAACTGGAATGTTTCTCAACTATTTTGATATATGTAGTAACAGTTTGGAACAGGGTAGAGAAGTTAAACATTTTAGCTAAAAGCAACTACACCCTTGGTGCAGAGAAGTAGCTGATCCAGATCAGATACATTGCTGCTTTTTCACATGGGTTGAGTTTTGACTCTTGGTAAGTTTAAAAAAATCATCTTTTAGAGAACCATAACAAAGTGAAGAAGAAGCTTTTAATACTTTTTTTTTTTTTTTGTTTCACCCAAGGTGCTATTGACTTGGCAGCTAAAAGTGCTGGCATTATCCCTGGTAGTCCCATGCCTGTCCTGGATGCAGATGGTTTGCCAGGTGTGTCTCCATTGTCACCGGATGCAGTGTCCACGGTGGTGACAGGGCAGGAGCCAGCAGTAGCACATCAGAACAGAGGCTCCATCACCACTGTGGAGGTCAGAGGCTCTTAAATGAGCTTTTTTCAAGTGCTTAACTGTCTTGCTCTTTCATCGTATAAAAAGGTGTATTATTATGACTCTTCAGTGAGCTTTCTCCTGGGGCTTGCTGTTAGACAGTGCTGTCGTGGCAGACCCAGTCTGTGTTGAGTAGTGCGTATTTGGAGTTAAGGGATCAAATAATCATCTCCTTGAATGAATTTCATCCTGTAAAATGGTTTGCAGCTGGTAGAGCATTGAACTTGGCCATCCAGAAATCTATCTTGAAATTATGGCATTTCAGAAATTCAGGAGGGGATCTGGGACAAAACATGGACTTTTTGGGATTATATTTGGAATGGAAACTGTAATTTCTCCTTCTTCCTTTCGTTGAGACTCAGATACATGTTAGTCCATGTCAGTCCATGTCACGTTCTCAGGGAGTTGATGAACAGTTTCGGAAGACATGAGATGTATGAAGAGCATGGATAAATGGTGATAGGCATTTATCTCTTACCTCCCCAGCTGGTCACTCACATGGTTTCTGTTGTGGTTGCAGGACTCAGACCCAGGATGCCGGGTGCCGTACATCAGCCTGCCAACCCAGCCCGAGCAGGATGGCTTCCAGGTACAGTGTGTCTTGAAGGAACAGAGCTCTGAAATGGGTAATGTTCTGTGAAAATACCACTGGTATTGCTCGTTAAAACTCCATACTGCCAGGTAATTGTGCACCACTGGTACTGTCTGGTGGAAATGAAATCCCTAGCACCTGAAGAAATAAATATAAATATAAATAAAGAAATTTAGGGAATCTGCTTAAATATGTGTGTGTGCTATTCCCTAAAATCAAAGTGAAGCTGATAGTCCCTGACCTGTGAAGGACAAACAAGCTTTACCTATCTCTTAATTGACTGGAGGAGTTTATAATTGCTCTGCTATATCTATGTGTGTATTTTAGACATCACAAGGAGAGATTTCAGCAGTTCACAGTCCTGCTGCTTCCATGTTGCTAAAGGAGGAGTATTAGGACTAAAAGTGTGATTGTAATGTCAGCTTCCTTTCCAGAGATTCACTGTTCATTGTGCTAGATCCAGTAAGACGTAGTCTGATAGGAGTAACTGTGGCACTTAACCTGTACAACTGTTGTCATCCTGTCCCCAGACTCTCCAGTGGGACCCAGGACCTGGTGCTAGATTTTTAAGCCTCAGAATACAGGCTCTTCTTTTTTCAGTGGAAGCGTTTTCTGTGCTCCCTGTGATGCCTGCATGTGAAAAAGGTCAAATTAGTTTGATTGGAGAGCATAAAGGAGATTAAGATTTTTTATGGGAGAGATGCTAGGACATGAACCTATGAGGCATTTATTGTGGTAATGGGGATTTGTGTTCTCGGTCTTGCTCTTAGGACAGCTTTTTATACACTCCATCAGAAAAAAAATGCTGGTACAGGTAATGATACTCCTTAAAGATCTGTTGAATCTTGGGAAGTCTGTCTGTAAAAAGTGAATAAATGTGAGTTGCCAGTTTAAAATATCTGTATACTCTTCCATCAGTTAAAGGGTTTTTGCCATACAAACATAAATTAATACATATCTATTGGGAACTATCTTGTAGGTTTATCAAAATTATGTTAATTTTAAGATTATGCTTGCTCTGTTATGTAGGCTGTTTTAAATATTTGGAATGTTACAGACATATTTTTTCAGATGATTTGGCAGGATATGGGCTGAAGCATATTTGTTTATGCTTACAGGTACTTTTCATTAAAATAATACAGATTTATTAAAGAAATAGTATATTTCTCTAATTTAGGCATATTATCAACTGGATTTTTTCCCCTTAAAAGCCTGGTTTTAATCTGATACTCAAGAGCCAAAATATTGCTTTTTAGTTTTCCAAGTTCTTAATAAATTTAATGAAAAATTAATTCTGTTTCTTATAACAGGGTACACCAGTACTTTCTCTGCCAGAATTGGCCAAGACTTCTCTCCAGAATGGTCTGTCCACATGTCCACTTCCCTCATCAGAAGCTTCCAGTACTCGGCTCTCTCCTCCCAATGTTTCTGCTCTCTTGGATATTTCCCTGCCTGGACCACCTGAAGATGTGCTTTCCCAAGGGGAACCTGCCACTCAGATCAGTGATTCCATCATTGAAATAGCCATCAGCTCTGGCCAATACAGTAAGTCTACAATTAGCTGCCTATCAACTTAAAAAAAAAACCCTGACATTTTACATAGCAGCAGAAACTTTTCCAGGAAGAACTTTTCTTGGGTTATGAGGTTTATGTAAGTTTGTTTTTGTTTGTTTGTTTGTTTCCAAATATCTGTTGGAAATAAAATTCTGAGCCTGGCCTTTATTTTCTAGCAAATATAGGGCATGGGGGGATTATTGTTGTTTGGGTTTTTTTTCTTTTCTAACCAAAAATTGGTGCAGTGTTCTGTAACTTTACCATATTGACTGAATTTGTCATCCCCAACATTGGCTTACAGGTGAAGGTGTTTCTCTCTCTCCTGCAAAGCTGAATGGCAGTGACAGTTCTAAAAGTCTTCCATCCCCATCCAGTAGTCCTCAGCAGAACTGGATTGCGTCTCCAACCCATGATCCCCAGTGGTACCCCAATGACTCCACAGACTCCTCCCTCAGCAGTTTGTTCTGTAAGTGTCCAGATACAGAGAAGTGCAACCAAAAAGTGCTTTCCTGTTAACAAAAAAACCCCAAAACATTGTTTATCAGAAGTGCATCCTTTGAAAAGTTATAAACCTAGTAGGACATTTGTAGAATTATTCCAAGTACTTCTTGGTTTCATTTCCACAGTGTTGCCTTGAGTACATTTTCTCTCTCTTTATAAGTCTGTTCCTGAAAAAATCCCATTGCTAGACTGGGGCCCATAGCTTGGGACAAGTAATTCCTTGACAGTTCCTTGTAGTCTGTTTGGAGCCTGACTCATGAGTTAGGGTGAGACATTTGGACTGTTGTGCCAAAATGAACAGATGTCTTTGGCTCTGCTGGTGGAAAAATAGACTTTTCTGTGTGCTTGGTAAGTACTATCTCAAAGACATGACTTAACTCACTGGGTTTGGTTGAGGTTTAGTTGAGAGGCTTTTTTAATTAATTCATGGGGCCAATGTAATGAATCTCCTTACTCTTAGCAGTGTGGTGATGGTATTGATGCTGCTAACACCTAATTTTTAAAAGATGGAAGATATTTATATCTGTCCTCCATTTTGAATTTCCTTGTCCTTCTCTTTATCCTCCCTGTTAAAAACACTCAGTGTAGTGACTTACTGATGTGTCTTTTCTTTGTAGCAAGTTTCATCTCCCCAGAGAAGGGACGAAAAATGTTATCAACTCCAGTTGGAAACACCAGTGGCACCTCCTTACTGGGACCCAGCCTGCTGGATGGAAACTCACGGGACTCCTTTGTGTCACGGTCCCTGGCAGATGTGGCAGAGGTATGTCAGCAAATTATATGCAGAGTCTGCTTTCTCTTCCTGTGCTGGAAGTTACAGTTACTGGGTGCTGTCTCTCAGCTGACCCTCCTGAGATACTTCGAAGGCAGAGGTGCTTTCACACCTGCACTTTAGCTCAGTAGAAGAGGATTACAGTCATAACAGAAAGATATAAAATTATCTGAGGGTAATTACCTGAAACGAGAGCTGGTGTGAGAAGCTGCTGTGAGTGCCTTCAACCCAGGTTCTTTTTGCTGAGGAAGGTCGTATTCACCTGTTGGATACACCTTGAAAGAGAAAGATTCAGTCATTCTTGTTGTATGTGTCCTGCTTTGTAGAGCAAGAACTGAAAGTGCTAAAGAGAAAGATTAATAGTGATACAGCTACAATACAGTTGGAAGCCTGGTAGGAAAAAACAAATAGGTCCAGAAGGAAGAAGATGGACATGGCTAATGCCAAGTCATCTGAGAGGAAGGTTCTGTGCTGCTGAATTACTGTCTCTGTTGGCAGAGATATCCCTTTGTTTTGAACTCTTTTGAAGGCATAGAATTTGAAGTAAGGCTGTGACACACTTAAGGACAGAGCTCCCTTCCAGGGGGATAGACAGGAAGAATGAGCTTCAGGAAGATTATGCAGCTTAGCAAGGAAAATGCAAAGTTCTGCCCTAGGAGGGGATTGAGGCATAACCCCATAGCAGTATCAGCTGAGGACTGGCTGTCTGGGAAGTGGCTCTGCTGTACCTGGATATGCTGATAGACATGAGCTGAGGGTAATCCAGGGCAGATCCAAAGGTGTGGAACCAAAGGTGACCAACGATGTCATAAGCTGTTTTTAACAGGAGCATGGCCAGGATATTGAACAAAATTATGATTAATGTGCTCTACTCTGAAGAGTAGTAGAGTCTACCTGCTGTGAAACCATGTGTAGAATATTGTCACCAGTTTTGAGCACCCAATATATAAGAAAGAGAGATTAACCAGAGCAAGTTCAGTTGAGGGTTACCAGGAGGATCAAGCGGTGAAGAAAGGGTGATGCCTAGACTTGTTCATCCTAGAAATGTCTTCAGGGTGGGAGGAACCCTGCTGCCTGCCAGTGCTTGCAGTAGAGTCATTGAGAAGGTGTAGCCAAGCACTTTACAGAATGGTGATGGGAGGTGGGAGAAACAAGCAAAAGCTGAACTAAGAAAGGTTCTGCTACATCTACAGAAAAACTTCTTCATGTTGAGGCTAGGCAGACGAGGAAACAGATTGCCCAGGGATGTTATGCAGTGGCTGTCTTCAGAGCTTTCCAGGGCTCACATCAATAAGGCTCCGAGTGAGCTGGTCTGTCCTTACAGGTGAACCTGCATTGAGCAAGCAGTTAAATTAGAGACCGCTTCAGGTCCCTTCCAGTCTCAGTTATCCCACAGTTTAGTTATTAACTCAGTACAACATCACATACTTGTAATTTCCTGGAGACTTGCCCTTATGGAAGGAACGTGTCATTTCTCTGTTGCCCTTTGAATTTGGATAAGGAGGTTCTGTACACACCATGTAACCAGGAGCTCTGCAGCAAGCTCGTGCTGATTTAGTGTGACGTTGGCAGCTTCTGACCTGAAACACAGATCCACTTCTGGCATAAATATAAGATTCTGTTTGTTTGGTGGTGAGAAGCTGCCAAGGTATGTTCTAATTAAAGAAATATATGATAATTTATTTGCATTGGATTTGAAGTGACATTGCAGCCCTCGATACTACCAACTCCCTTTAGAAGAAAATTATGTAAATCTCCATGCTATGCACAGGAGAGCAGCTCTTATGGCAGAGGTAATATCTTTAGATCATCTACCTGTGCACCTTAATGCTAAATTGGAGCAGGTAAGGCCCATTGAGACTGTAGGTGGTTAGGTATTTTAGAAGCTTACATTTAGTCATGGATGAAAAGAGCTGTGCTCTAACTCAGGTCAAGTGAGATAAAGTGCCTCTTTCATATGAGGAGAGGCCGGGAATGAAGCTGAGGGAGCCAGACTCTTCTCAAGACAAGAGGCGGCAAGCAAAATTTGAAACATGTTAAATTCCACCTAAATTCAAGAGATCTGTTTTGAGGTAATCAGGCATGGAAACAGGGTAGCCAGAGAGTTTTGGAATGTCTGTGCATGGGGATAATTCAGCACCTGCTTAACAAGATCCAGGGCAGCCTGTTCTAGCTGACCCTACTCGAGTGAGATGGTTGGATAAAATGCTTTCAAGATGTCCCTTCCAACTTCAGTTATTCCATGAAATTGCCACTAACATGTAGCTCATCTCTTCTCTCCTTGACTCTTCCAGGTGGTGGATTCCCAGCTGGCTTGCATGATGAATGAGAACAGTATAGATTACATATCTCGGTTTAATGACCTTGCCCAGGAGCTGTCGATACCTGAGCCCACTCGCAGGGAGATCCTGTTTGATGGAGGAGGCGGTGGTCCCCCAGTTGGGGATCTCTCGCAGTAAGGGAATGACCAGCAGGCTGGTGCAGACTGTTCAGCTAAGTTGGAGCTTGCAGTGCTGGAACTTGACAAGGGCAGCAGCTGAGGCTGAGTTATCCCTGTCCTGTGTACTTCTTTCTAACACAGAAGCATTGGTTTCAAAGGTCTCAAGAAGTACTTGCAAGTCCTGGAATGTGCAATATGCTGGCAACAACAGAACATGGAATAACATTACAGGGAATAGTGTGTCCCTGCATCAGCAATGTAAGATTACAGGTTTGTGGGACAGTCCTGGACTTGTACTTTGGAATGGCCTAAGCAAGCAGCTCACGTAGGGATGGAATTGGCACAAGCTCCTGTGTATGAATTATTGTTTGCATAGTAATCAAAATGCCATGCTTTTGGATCCATGTGAAAATTATGGAGGAGGAAGGGTAGGGATGGGTAGGGGAACCACTGTGTGTCTTGACACGTCCTAGTTGGCAGTCTTCTTACCATTCAGTCAAACTGAAATTCTTGCACTCTCTCCAGGGCACCGCCACTCCTTGATGCTGTGTTCTTACAGACCACTTTGTTCCTTTGGCTCTTCGACCATTCCAGCAGGGCTCACACCTGCTTGCTTATTTGGTAGGGGAGCTCTGATCTGCCCTGCTCCCATGCTGCTCCCCTACTTTTAAACCCCATCACATCACAATCATCATCACCCTGACCGCACTCATATTCTTGTCCTTTGAGATTCTTCAGCACATTGCACAGTTCACCCTGTGAGTGGGAGAGTGCTTTATTGCTCTCCCTGAAGAACAGTTGCTTTTTAGGTCTGGAAACATGGCAAAAGAGCTTACATTAGGAAAGCTGTGTGATAATTAGTCTTGGTTTTGCTGGAAACATGTAAATATTGTCATCTTCACAAAAACTGAAGATTTCCCTGGGAGAGGAAATAGGAAAGAATATTGTAATGTGTAGGAACAAATACTAGGTTAACACTAAAGCAGTTGAGATCAGTTTTGTGTCATGAAGAGAAGTGTCAAGTCCTAGCTTAATCCTTTAGTCCTTCCCTACTTCCTCTTTGTTCTGTGAACTCTGGGTGCTCTGTAGTACCTCAGCATCATTCTTCATTACAGTCACTCCCAGGCATGAGTGGGTCTGGCACTCCCTCTGAAATCCCTGTGCATTTAAATGTTGTGTTTTACTTTAGGAAAAGCCCAGATCCTGATTCCAGTGGGTTCAACAGGATAGCAAGTTAATTTCTGGTGAGCTGGTTGTCCATCAATTCTAGCTTTATAACTCAGGAGATTTTTCCTATTCCCTCTTCTTTCCTTTCCTGTCCTGCCCTGAGCAAGAATACCCATGTTGTGCCCCTTTTGTAAGCACTTGCCTGCTTCTCCAGTTAGAGGATGTCCCTTGGCTGGCGTGAGTAGCTCTGAACTTTTCCATGGGGCTGTTCCTATATAAACCTCAACTTTGTATTAATAATAAATAAGCAAACCTTCTCCATCCCTTAGGATGTTATGATGGGTTCATTTCTGAACTTGCACTATACTTGGTGGATGTAGTTCTGCCTGTCTTTAGCTACTTGTACAAGGCATTTCTTCGACTGGGAGTCTCTTGTAACTTGTTCACAATGCACTGACTCTGCTGTTTGCCCAGTCCCTTCACCCTGCTTTAGGCAGATGATGTTTAGCTTTTATGGAGTTGGCCTTGTGTTTTCTGCATTAGAAGAAAATTGAGCAAGTTTTCTGATGCACACAGAGCCTTGTTTGAGAATTCTGACAGAATTGTCAGGAAATCACATAAATCTGGAATAGGAAAAGTTGAAGGTTGTCACAGAAATAAATGCTGGGGCCTGTTTTGTTCTGAGCATTCCCCCTTGGTATGGAGAGGACACTTGTTAATCTCAAGAGTCATGCCCACTGAAACTTTTCAGTTTTATTAAGAATTTGGCTGTGTTTTGGTTTGGACTTTCCCAGTTTGTTCCTTCCTGGTTTTGGGTTCCTCCATTACTAATGCTGATTATTCTATATGCTATGTCTCCAGAAATCCTTCAGATTTGCAGGACAAAAGTAGAAGGCACCTACTATGGCTGTGGATTACAGAACATGCAGGAGGAAATGTGTTACATTCTAATCAAGTACTGTCTAAAAAGAAATCTGAACTTTCAAACTTCTAAATATGCAAAAGTAACATGAGGGTCTCCAGTGTAAATGTAACTTGGCAAACTTTTCATCTTCCATATTGCTGGTAATGCAGTGGATATGACACTGGGTTTGGCTCTGAAGTTGACTAGAATAAAGGCCAGTATTGCTACACCTGCCACAGGAGTGGAGAGCAGAGCATTTCATCCTGATCCATGAAGGCTTTTTGTCTGCAATACAAGGAGCTGTCAGCTGCCCTGCCTCAGCCCACCCAGAGTGAAGGACACAATTGCAGATTGAAGGCAGCACAAGTGGCTATTTTTGATGATGCCATGACATCAGAAAACTTCTAATACCTTGAACCTTTGCAAGTGGGCTTGACCCTCTCAGTAATAATAGAGTATAAATTACAGAAATCAGTTCAGCACTCAGAATGTTGAGGATAGAAATGTGTTCAGCATCAGCGCCTTAGAAGTTGTCATTATGAAGCAGAATTCAATTTCAGAAATGTAATGCATTGCAAACTGCTTTTTAAGAATAAAGGCCTTTGAGGACAAGGGAAGAGCTTAAGAGTAATTAAGATCATTGTGGTAATTCTGAATTGATGCAGTATTTGTTACCCTTTCTATGTGAAAGGCCATTTAAACACATCTCTGATTGGACCAGCACTAGATTCTAGGTGAATGCTTCACAGTAGTAGTCATCATCAGCTTGTGCCTGAGACTGCTAAGGAGGTAGTGTATACACACACACATGTGTACACACACATGTACATGCACAGATGTGGGGGGTGGTGGAGGTAATACTCAAAACTTCTTCAATTTTTATTATTTCAGCTTCCCCAACAGCAGGAACAAAATCTATATGAAGGACAATGTCAGGCTAAGCAGACATCCAAGCAAGTGGCACTGAAATGCACACAGTATAATTTCTGAGGTAGAAATTACTTCATTGGGTTAGTACCTTCCTGGGACACTCTGAGGTGTTGGACTAATGGATACTAATAGCCTCTAGGTCTAGGATTAACTGTTCTAGGCTTTTCCCTCTCAGTGACAATAAGGCATTTCTGAGTAGTTGACAAGGTAAATGCAGAAGATTCAGTGTCTCATCACCATGGGCTGAGTGCAGAGCAGTACCATAGCCCAAGGTTGGATTCACCCAAGTGTGTGCACATACTGTCAGAGATCTCTGCAGGGTGTTGCATCCTGATCACTCACACAATCCATTTTGTCCTGCATCACTAAATCTACTAAGCATAGGAATAGTAACTTTTTCATACAGCATTGTTAAGCCTTTTTTTGACACCCCCTATATTTCTAAATTGAATTAAATGGCTAGATTCAAATCTAACCTAGAAAGACATCTCATTTACTGACAGCAGATGCCAGAGTGGAAATTCAGTTGCATTTTGTTTTCTACACTTAGACTTCAGATGCATTTATAAGGAAAGTACTGCACTTTTTTTTAACCTTTTCAAACCTTTGAATCTGTTAATTTCACAGCAATTTGTAAATGTTAACTAAGTGAAACCTTGCCAAGCACTACAGCAGTAAGTTATCATTAATTATTGAAACATGATAACTGCTTTAGAGCTTATGGTTCTGGCAGCAAAATTTAATGCTGTTTCTTTTAATAATAGTTAAGCCATATCATCTAAGGTTTCTGGCTTGTTTGAGATGTGAATTTGTTTTATAGATTATAAATACACCTATATAGTGTATGTACAAAGCAAAATGCCTGTCCTTACTGATTATTTTTTGTACCATACTGTAAATTATATTATTTATTCTTTACCAATTTTGGAAAAAGGTGTTTTGGTTATTTAATATAATATACAAAAGCTGTTAAACTTCTTCTGTTTAAATTTCCAATTCAACTTGTAAAGCTGTTTTTATTATTGTGCATAAATACATACTAATACTTGGTCTAACTTGTGTCCAGTGTTCCTTGCTGTTCATGTCCTCTCAGATTTTTTCATTTAAGCTTTATTTAAATTATCATAGCCTTGTGGCGGTGGGGTTAAAATTCGTCTGTAAGGCCAAACCTTTCAAGTTGATTTGGTTGCAGTGAAATCAGTCACCTAACTCCCACTGGCATCTCCCATCCCAGATTTTTATGAGTCTCACCATGATCAGAGAAAATTTTGGTAAGGTTGTTTTTGCTTTATAGCTTACATTTTCAGTAGTGTCTGCTCATGGTGAGTTTCAGAAATGTGGTAAACCAGAGGGCTGGCTATCATGAATGGCCTGTCTGGGTCCATGAGCACCAGTAACACGGGGGAGAAAAACAGAATAATAAACAAGATAACCACTAGAAAAAAATCCCAACCACCACCAACATGAAGGTACAATAAAAATGGTAATGTATATCTTGGGGTTTTGGGGTTTTTTTTCCCATTCACAGCTTCAGATAAGCAGAAATGAAGCTTGGAGGTTGTATTCAGGCCATCATGTTTATACAGCCACTACCAGAAACACCTTTTCACCCCAGGACACTCAAGAAAAAGGAAGCCCTGATAGGGTTGCATAGTCTGTCTTCAGAACTTTCCCACATAAAATTAACTAAAGCCCATAGAAAGGTGGGCTGACCCAGCACACGCTGCTTTCAGCGAACTAGACTCTCGAGGCCTGACGTTCCTGTGATCTAGGTCAGTAACTAACTCCTTTTTGTACACTTTTCAGGATTTTGGTCTCTGTGACATACAAAAAGGCAGCTTTCATGTTGCACTGAGAAAGTGCATTGGCTGGGAAACTCAAATTGGCAAATCTAAAACACTACACCATGGGCACATGCCAAGGAGCAGAGTGGATCACAGCAGCTAGACTCTGCTCAACACTGTGCTGGCCAACCCAGCCTAACCTCTGTGTGCACTGATGAGGTCAGGTAAGGCATTGGGGCCCAACACACAAAAAGCTCAGAATTGATTAGGTTCTAAGGGACAACAGTGGGTCATCAGATCCCATTTCCCTGCACAAGCAGGGTCATACCAGAACACATGGCATAGGGCTGTGTCCAGATGGTTCTGGAATATCTCCAGTGAGGGAGATTCCACACCCTCTCTGGGCAGCCTGTTCAGTGCTCAGTCACTGCACAGTGTAGAACTACTGCCTCATATTTGGGTAGAACTTCCTGGGCATCAGTTGCTGCCTTTGCCTCTTGTTCTACTGGCTGACACCAGAGCGAAGAGCCTGGTTGATACTCTTGATACCCACCCTTTAGATATTCATACACATTAATGAGGTCCCCTCTCAGCCATCTCTTCTCAAGGTTGACCAGGTCCAGCTCCCTCAGCCTTTCCTCATAAGAGAGAGTCTCTAGACCCTTGATCATCTTAGTAGCACTCTGATAGAACTGCTCCAGGAGCTCCATGTCTCTCTTGTACTGTGGAGCCCAGGTGTGTACACAGTGCTCCAAATGTGGCTTCACCAGGGCTGGGTTGAGGGGCAGGATCATCTCCCTCAACCTGATGGCAATACTCTTTCTAAGGCCCGGACAACATTGCACTTCTTGGCCCCAAGGCACAGAGCTGGTCAGGGACAGATAGCTGTGCACCAGGACATCCAGGTCCTACTCTGCAGCACTGCTGCCCTGCAGGTCAGCTCCCAGCCTATAGTGCTGACCAGGCCTGTTCCTCCACAGGTGCAGGACCTGCATTTCCCCTTGTTGAATTATAGAAGGTTCTTCTCTACCCATCTTCCCAGGCTGTTGAAGTCCCTCTGAAGGGCTACACAACCCTCTGAGGTATCAAGCCACTCCTCCAAGTTTTGTATCAGCAGTGAACTCGCTCAGGAGGCATTTGCTCCATCCAATCATTGATAAACAAGTTGTACAACACTGAGCCCAACAGAGAGACCTGGGGGACACCGCTGGTGACAGTTCTGCAACCTTACACTGTACTATTGATCACAAGCCTCTGGGATCTGCCATTCAGGTAGTTCTCAATCCATCCCACTGTCGACTCATCCAACCCACTTTTCTTGAGTTTGCCTGTGAGGATACCGTGAGGGAAAAGTGAGGTGGGCAAAGAATTTGGCTTGCTTCCTCGAGTACGGACTGCCCTCCACTTCCTTCTTACTTCACAATTGGTACCTGCTCTTTGATAGGGGATGGATAAAGGATCTCTTTTCTGTTGGCTGATCCTGACTTAGGGAGGCCAGAGCATGGCCCCACCAGTCTATGTCCTCCTTTGATTTTCTAATACTTCTCAGTTTTTCTAGTTTGTCTTGTAGCTCTGCTACCAGGCTGGGCAGGTCATCCACCTGGTCATATCTGATGCAGCTGCCCATCACTGGTACAATCCACTGACAGGCTCAGACGTGAGCTATGGCCTGAAATCTGTGTGGCTCCATGGGGTTTTTTGCATGTTTTGCATGGTTTTTTTTTTGGGACTTCAGTCTGAGCCACCACATCTTTTCTGGTGAGTTTAGGGGACTCTATTCCCTGCTGACTGGGCACCATACATTAAAGTTTTCTCAGCAACTGTAATGACCGGTAACTGAGCAAACTGCCCGCGCTCCCTGGAACCACTTAAATCTCCCGCGCTGCGGCGCGCAACGCTCCCTCTGCGCCTGAGGGGCTGCCGGCTACGGGTGAGGCTCGGGACTGCTGCTCGGGTATCCTAGAACTCGGAAACGCTGTGGAGGGCAGCAGGTTATGAGGTCCTCTCTGAGGTTATTCCGTACTATGATCTTCCTCCAGTTTGCTGCTTTGCATCACCATTTCGAGGTGAAACCCTTACATAAGGTCCCGACTGTACGATTAAGATTGAGGGACCCCTCTCGGCTACTACAGCCCATACACCAACCCCGCCCCGTCCCTTAAATGCCCTCCATCTGCTCGCCCCGCCCTTCCTTCAGCCAATGGCTGTGCAGTTGCCTCTGACGGACGGGCAGTATAACCAATGGAAGGCGTTCAGGATGAGCCCAGACCCGGGTAGTTTTAAGCTTCCCTCCCTCTGCAAGGCTGGATGACCAGGCGGGATCTCGAGTCGGGTGGACTGCGTTCGATAGGCTGCTCGTCATGATGGGCAGCTAAATGGGCCAATGGCCGGGCAAGGCGGGGTGGCTGGCTCTCCCCGCGGCGCGGTTGCAGTGGGCTGTGGAGTGGAGCTCCTGAGTGCCACCATGTTCCAGGGCACTGAGGCTGAGCCGGCCAAGCCTAGCTCCAGGTGGGGCGGCTGGGGACGCTCGGCGGGGCGGGAGGGAAGAGTACGGCTGCGCGGAGTTCTCGGCGGGGCTTTGTTCAGGCGCGGGAGGTGCGGGCTCCGGCTGAGGGCCGTGAGGGGGAGAGGGGGGCGGGGCGGGGATGTAGGCTCAGGCCGAGGAGATCGGATCACCCCTGAGTAGCCTCATACCTCCCGTAGTGCCGGATAGAAGCCAGCGTGCGGCTCCTGCCTTAGCCGTGCCTCAGTTTAGTTGTCCCGCTCCCCGGGGTCTGGGCGGGGAGCGGCCACACTGCGCTCCCGTCGGTGCTGCCTGGGGCTGAGGCCACGCTTGGGGCACATGGGGAGAGCCCCAGGGCCGGGCGCGGCGCCCACGGGTGCCTCGCCCGTCCTGACCCCAGAGCTCCTGCAGGGACTCCGGCGCGGGGAGAAGGGCCTAGCGCTGGGGAGCACCTTCTCCCGCCGTGTTTCTTCTAAAGGAAAGCGAGGGGCCCCAGCTACTTCCTGTGAAGCTGTAAGAGGGAGGATTCAGCACAAACGCTTGCAGAAGCAGATGTCGGCTTGTTTTCGCCCTACGAAGTATATATATTGCTTGCTTTGGAGCAGGGCAGATACGCTGAATACCGCAGGGCGTGAGTGCGGTGATAATCTATCTGCGAGGGTGTCGCGTGCGGGAAGGAGGAAAGGTTTCTAAATTGTCTAAGAACGCTTTAAGCTTTCTCGCATTCCAGTCGCTCCAAGCTGTGACCTGGTTTTAGAAGACTTGAGGATGCTCTGTCCTTGTAGTCTCTGAGAAGTGTCTGTTCTCATAGTAATTTTGAAACCACGTTTTAACGCATAAATTTGGTTTCCGGGCAAACCATTGCCACGTGTTAGTTAACAGCGAGCAAAAGTCTTACAGCTTGTTCCCCGTTGCCGTGTCAGGGTGTGTTTTTGGTGCCTGAGAGCAGGCTGGAGCCACTCACAGCTCTGTACCAGAGCCCTTGTCAGCACCGCAGGAACTTCCTTTAGCAGGTTTGCAGCGTGGTCTCTGAAGGTGTTTACTATATTGACTCGTGGCCTGTGCCATCAAGGGGAACAGTACCTGGTTGAAAGACACAGCTTATTCTGTTCATTCCCTGAACAAAACTTTGTTTAGTGAGAATGCAAATCCTTTTTCAGTTCTTGGTATGTAGAAGTCACTCTAATTAAAATTGAGCCTAATTCCAAATCCCTGCAGCAACCACCACCAGCTGTGGAAGTGGGGAAAAAAAAAAAGTCTTCCTAGTGTGAAAATCTTTCCTAGAAAATTATAAACAAGTGTTTGCATTTTGAGAACTTCATAATACAGGAGTATTGCTGTTAGAAGTAAATGATGCAAAGAAGATTATAAGTGAAAGCTTTCACTTAATTGTCCAGTGAAATGTTTCTAGTGATCCTGTAAATGTGTACAGTGATAGAGCAAGCAGCTAGTTTGCTGAATTTAATTAACTGCCTAGTTTTATTTTATTAAACTTCAGCAATGACACTTTATATTTTTAAGGAAGTTTTGCTTTTTCAAAGTAAAACATTGAACTGTATGTCTAAGAGCTTCTAAAAGCAAAGCAGGACAGAGTTGTTCCGTTGTTGTGCACTATAAAGATGCATTGTATTAACATACCCTTGATTCATCCAGTGTATGAGCAGTTTCACAACTACTGCAAAGAGCTGACGATGGTAAATTTAACCACCTTGGAAATGTAATACTCATGTTCCTCTAGTCCCATCGAGGCCACTGCAGTATTTTGAGTATTTGAGAGTATTTTGGAGCTTTCAGATCAAGAATATGGCTGCTTAAGACAGCTTGCTGTTTGTATGTGAGTGAGCTGTTTAATGAGCTGTGAATTTCTATTGATCCCACAGCAGGAGCGCCCCAGGACCTCTGGTCTTGTTTTAGAGCCTGCAGTTCCAAACCTCAGCACCTGCTTTTTGCTAGCTTCTTATGTATAATGCATCTCTTATCTACCGTATTAGAACAGTCTGAAAACTGGTAAAACTTCAGTGTTTAACTTTCAGGCAGGATTAAAAAAAAAAAAATATATATGTAGAGGGTGTCTTGATGTAATGGATAAGGCTTCCATAGGCTGGCTGAAAGGCTTAATAAGGAAAGGGCATTCAAATTCAAGTGTGTTAGAATGTAGAGGATAAAAAAAAAGATCAGAACAACTAATAAAAATTCTTCAAATTTGCCAGAAGAGAAAAAAGCAATTAGTAAGGGCTTTTAAAATTGAAGAATAGGGGTCTTGATTTAGCTGTTTTAGAGGAGTTCACAAACTTCTGGTCTGCTGGAGGGGAGGGAGAGAAAGGCAGATTTAAGATTTTGTAGAAGACAAAGGGTTGTTTTTTCATGATTTGAAAGAATAAAACAACACCTTCCCAAAGGAAGAAAAACCCAGCCTACCTGGCTAAAAGGAACAAAAACGTCTCCATATAAGCTGGCATAATACTGATGTAAACTAAAATGACTATAAACTAAAGTCACTATACAGTATGTATTAAATTCCTGTGTACTCTGTTGAAGCAGCTCGTCTTGCCAAGTTTAGCATGCTTTTTTCCTTTGGTGGGATTTACAAGTGAAATCTGATTTTCTTACTTGGTTTGGGGGACTTGCATGTCTTACTGCTCTAGAAATGAGTATGTGGTAGTACAAGGAGGCCAGCAGTGCTCTAGAGGCTACACAACAAGAAAATAGCTTTGTAGTCTCCCACATATTTGGTTGGAGGGAATGAGCGCAAAGCCCTGCCCTCTTTATTGGCATCAGCTGACAGACTTTGTTGCTGTATTTCAAGGTTATTTTTGGTAATTCCTGTGAATGACTTAGTTATCTGACTTTGTATTAGTTCAAATTTTATTAACCTGCTGTCACTGCCATAGTCACTGCCATATGAAAGTTTATGTAATGCTTGGGAGGTTCCCAGCATTTTGAAATTCTTGAAACTGAGGTGGTAAATCCACATTGTGTATGTAAAGACATCATTTTGCTTGATGCTGGCAGAAGAGGTACTTGTACTCTTGTACTTGATTTCCACCTTGTAAGCATCATGTGGTTAACCTGGTAACCATACCTCTGGTTAATTTGTTCCACAGTATGGTTTTCTTAGTGATACTAAGATGAAAATAAGAGGACAGTATAAGATTAATCAGTATTGGATTTATTTTGATGAAGTTTCTTTACTGAACTATCAATATTTATAATCTTAAAATGGATTTTCTCTAGAATTTCTTTCTGCATAGCTATTAAAACCCATTGCAGGAATGAGAAGTAATTTGATTCTTATGACTTGCTATTTTACTTAAAGCAAAAAAAATCTGAATGTAGTTATATTATTATTCCCCCCTCTGCTTGTAGGCATGTGTTAAGCAAACAGCATGGTAAATGAGTAAATCTGGAGTGTAAGAGACTCCAGCTGTATAAACAGCTTTTTACTTCCTTTCAGTCTCTTGGCTGGTATACTTAGTGTAGCTGGAATGCAAAAAAGACTAAATGCAGTTAAAAAATAACTGAAAAGAACAGAAAAAGTCAAAAATAATATAAATTATGTAAGAGGAATCTATTTTAACAGAGACCCTTCCCAAACTACTTTTTTGTAGAGTTCCCTTTTCCTTCAGTCTCCCCACTTTAAATACTTAAACTGCCTCGTGATTTCTAGACCATTGTGAATGATTGATTGAAATTCATAATTTAACTATACAGTGTGTGCTTTAATAGTGGGTTTAAGTCTTCTAAAATACATGGAGAGCACGGAGGCTAGTGGATCTGTAGTCCATTGGACACTAAATTGTAAATAAATAAGCTTTATATGATCTAACCTGTGCTTTGGACAAGGAGTTGTCCTATCTGCTGAAATTCTAGTTACTCCTTAAGCTGAAGGCATTAATTAAATCCACAGTCGTACTAAAGATTAAAATATTGAAATTGGCCAGCAAAGACAGTCCCTTTGAGACTAGTACTGTTTATATAAACTATCCCCAGACTAAAATAGGAACTTTTATCTCTTCCTTTCCAAAAGGCCTAAAACTGCTTTCTGCATCATGAGATCTGAAATGCACACAAAGCTCATTTTCTGACAGAGTAGCCAAATATCTCTATTTTTGTGAAATTAAATCTTAAACTAGAGTAGATCTTGGCACCAAGAGGAACTTCATTTTGTGCTCGGTGTAGCTCACCTGTAATGATGTGCTGCTGTAACAGGGCTAGGGAGAGGAGGGGTTGTAACGATTCGCTGACATGTGAATTATATTCAGGTTGGGTAGGATCGAGATCTTGCAATTTGTAACTGTTCTCTTGGTTTAAAAGCAAAGGATACTTTAGGTTCCAGATCAAGGGTTCAGATTAATAGTATAATTGAGCTACTACCTTTGTTCAGCTGCTAAGACTGTGAGTAATTGGGAGATGTAACTGCAAAAATTATTTTTGATACAGAATCCCAGAATTATTAAGGTTGGAAAAGCCCTCTGAAATCATGGAGTTCAAAGTAAGACTGCTTCTTAACTAGACCAGAACATTAAGTGCCACATTCAGTCATTTTGTGAACACCTCCAGGGATGATGACTCTACCACTGCCCTGGTCAGCCCATTCCAGTGAAGTATCCCATTCTCCCTGTGAAGAAATTCTGGAACAGCACAGACAGCATAGCCATTTGTGTAGGTGGCAGTGTTAGGATCATTCCATGTAATCATAGATACCTTAATGATCAAGTTGACTGACCAGGAGGTTGGCAATATTTGTGCTGAACTTAAGAATATTAAAACAGCTCTTGAAATGTAAATACTTCATGGATGTAGCAGAACCTACTTTACAGAAGTATTTTACAGAATTTACCTAAAGTAAATTAAAATCAGGGTAATTACATACAAGGAGAGAATGGGAAGGGGACATCAAATATGTTAAATGCTATAAATTTTAAATGAACTTTTGGATATTGTTTCTCATTCTGTAATACAGAGTATTGAAGCCCCCAGGGGGAGACTCTAGTAATCTTTTTGGGAGTACAGAAGAAGTGTCTTCTTCAAGCAGGCCACACCGGATGGCATCCAATATCTTTGGAGCATCAGAACAACCTCAGAACATTCCAAAAAGAACAAACCCTCCAGGTAAAAGCTGCCCCCTCTTTCTGTGTCATTGGGCTCTGAATTGCAGCATAGAATGATTTTGTGTTCCTAAACTGGAACACTGGGATCTGTCTTTTTATGTAGCATTTTTATATACTGAGTAGGGTTGAACATCAAATCTTTTCACACTTCTGAATATATGAATATTTCAGTGATCTGTATGTTCACAGACTTTTTAGCATGTTATTCAAATCTTAATTCTTTCCAAATTGAGGAAATGAATTGATGAAACAGCTTCTATTGTAAAGCTGTATCAGCAGTTAGCTCAATTTGAGAACCACAGGTGAATTGTAATAAAGGATTTCAGCTAGGCAAATAAGACAAAGTCCCTAGGCAGCAGGGTTGTAGAAGTCCTTAAATTATATATTTTTTAAAATTTTTTTACTATAGTGTGAAAAAGTAATCTAGGAAAAAAATTCTTAATAACTGCCTTGCAGGAGGAAAAGAAAGTGGCATTTTTGAGGATTCTAGTTCTACTCAGCCTCGTCCACGCATGAATCCACCTGGTGGGAAGACAAGTGATATCTTTGGGTCTCCTGTCTCTCCTAGCATTGTGCGAGCACACCCGAACAAACCCAAGGTATTTGTACTTCTGTTGCTGTCAGATCAAGAAGCCAGCAGCTCTAGGGTCCTGTTGTGCTCTCTCACGTACCTGCACTCTCCCTAAGAACAGAACTGAGTATGCATGGAGTGACTTTGAGTTAGACATATTCCTAAAGTCTCCTTGATAGCTTATTATTTTGGGTGTATCAGATCTCTGCAGTTTGTTGTAAAAGTATTAATTAGACTGTGGATATGTGTTCAAAAAAAAAAAAGAAGATAAAAAAGCCTTTGATCTTTCATATAAGTGAGGTACAGCTGGAGCTCTTGACAGAGCTAAGAGGCATTTAATCTGGATAGGGAGGAGATATTTCTCCTTATTCTGCAGTTTGGCAGATGTGATTTAGATGCAGACTTGGGAAGTTGGTGAGCTACAGTCATAAACCTTTGTGAGGCCTGGTTGTGCACTTCACCTCTCCTAAATACATGTATCTACAGTCACCTTGAAAGCACTTGAACAGATTAATCTTAAGTGACCAACAGTGAAAAAGTGAATTTGGGATCAGTGGTGTCAGGCCCAGCAGGTACTTGATTTGTACAAGAGACACAAAAGTCTCTTAGTATAGTGTTACAGTTGTTATACATAGGTTATACAGTTGAGTTTTTATCTAGAAGCTGGGATGTGTAATAGTTGCTTGTAGTTAAGACCACATCTGGGTTTGGAAAAAAGCAGGATACAGTACCAGTTACTGTTTATAAGTGACCTATATGCAGATTTACAACTTGCTGTCTTACTGTAAGTAAATACTAAAAAGTGAGTAGCTATTATGATGATAATGTTTTTGGCATGTCAAATAGCATGGAAATTTAACATTCTATGAAACTGACATGGTTTAGGAATGTTTAGTGTTCCCATGGAAAATACTCCAAACCATGCACCACTCACACTCCCCTCCCCCTTCCTTCTGTGGCTGGGGAGGGAAATTGGAGGTAAAAGGTAAAAATCATGGGTTGAGATAAGAGCAATTTACTG
Source organism: Pseudopodoces humilis (assembly GCF_049639895.1). Classification (NCBI taxonomy): domain Eukaryota; kingdom Metazoa; phylum Chordata; class Aves; order Passeriformes; family Paridae; genus Pseudopodoces; species Pseudopodoces humilis. The sequence continues at coordinate 2,026,738 of NC_142217.1, read as the reverse complement.
GAAATAGCAATGAGATACAAAAAGAACAGTAACAGCAACAAAATTAGTAATGGAGTGTACAAGAAGGATGAACAGTTCACACGTGAGTGCTCACCACAGGGAGCACAGTGCTACCCCAACCGCTCGGCCACACCACTGCCGGCCAGAAGGGACGTCTTCCCCCCACACCCTGCACATGATGTGGCATAGAATAAGCTCCAGGTCTCAGCCATGCCTTCCCTGGCCACTGCAAAAATTACCCCATACTGGCTGGAACCAGGACAGAAATTATTGTGCTGACTACAAGTCTAGTTTTTCCTAGAAGCTTAGGAAGAAAGAACCGGTCCAATTTAACTTTCTTGCCTTTGTGTTTTTCCCCTTAAATTTAAGGTGTTGGCAGAGTGCTTTCTTGTTATGCATGTTCTGAATAGTATTTGGGACCATATGAAAGGAGGAGGAGGAAAAACAAGATTGGGAGCTAGGTTTTGGCAGGAGTAGTGCTGTTGGTGTAGGAGAGGATTTTTCTTTGTTTCTCTGTACCCTTTTATTGGGATGATCACTCTTTTAGGTACTTTTATAGAAATATAACTTTAATTCCCATGAATTCCTGACTAAATGGAGGACAACATTGTGGAAATTCTTATGTCATTAGTTAGAGCATTGGAATTGTGGGGAGAAACTGAGATGGAAAGAAGACAACATACTTACAAAAACTACTGCAGATTGAGTTTTATGGGTGGGAAAACATACTTCTCTGAAGTGTGTCTGTGTATTTCCAACAGTCAATTCAGATTGTTGGGGAAATGGTCTTCAAATGTTTTGATTGTTACCTGACTTTTGGGATACTTGCTGAAGACAGGGATTGCTGCATACAAATAGGGTCTTCAAGGGCTTCTTGTATTGTAGTTGTGTGTACCAACTTCTCCTATGTGATAGCAGGTGCTTGACAGGATGAACAGATGAACAGGATGAACCCTAATTCCTGACGTTAAAGTCAATGAATTCTTAAGGTTGGAGAAGACCTCTAAAATTGTCTGGCAATTAACCCACCACTGCTGTGCTTACCACTTTGGTGACCTAATGTAGCCTCTTCATTCATGTTTCAGTGAACTGCCTGAGATGTGCACCTTGCTGTAACATAGAAGATTTGTGCCCCTGCTTTTGGGGTTCTGTAGAAATGGAAGGGATTAAGGGCTACACACAGCTTACTTTTATTTGATCAGTGATCTATAAACTTAGAAATGAAGCAAAACTTCCAGAAGGATTATTTGTGACAGATTTGCTGTTTGAGAGCAATAATACACTAAGATAGTTTTTGATTTCTTTGCAGGATCACATTGTCTTGAAAGAAGAGGAAATACCAAAGAAGCTAGAAGGTCAGCAAGATAAATTCTTTCCTTTGTTCTTTTTGGGAAGATAAGCTATGAGGAAGTTTCTTGTGCTTCTGCTTAAACATTAGCCTTAGTCTCATATTTTTAGGATAATATAACTGAAAAGTTTAGTCAGAAATCTAATTGCTTGTGTCGGGGAAGTGGTTCTCTTCTTGTTACTGATGAGAACACAGGTGTGAGTCATGATACTTTGTGTGTGTATGTTTAGACTTTGCTTGTGATACCATGTGTGTATATACAGATATGTATGGAATTTGTATATGGCAAAGCATGTTATCAGGTTACCTCTTCCTCTCTCTTGCCATCTCCTTCAAATGGTTAATTTTTGCCTTCTGTAGTTGTAAATATTAAGCAGCTGACTGACAAAATATATTATTACTGAGCTAATTGTTAAAGAATGATGGGAACCCTGCTTTCAAGCTCAGTATGAAAGGATTGATTGATACCTTGTAGCGCTTAATTGCCTGCAATTGCCAAAATAATTCTGAAGGTGTGTTGCTCAGTCTTCATATCCTTGTTAGAAAGATTGATGAAGGAAGAGAGGAATTTTTGTGAAAAGTGAAATTCTTTTCTTAGCACATGTTTCCTTCAGGAAAAATGAACAGATAATGAGAAACCTAGGTGTGTTGTGGATGGGAGATGTGGAAAATGCAGCCCACAGAAGATGAGGCACTTTGTGCACTACAGAATAGTAAGTGATCTGATGATCTAATCTATTTTTTTTAATGCAGCTACAGAAAATATCAAACCACACCTGGAAGACAGAGGCGAGAAAAAAGCTCTGGGCAAAGAGGAGCGATGGAAGGAGCCAGAACCCAAGATAGACAATCACGAACCCCGACTAGGGCCAAGGCCACGCTCACACAACAAAGTTCTCAATCCACCAGGGGGGAAATCCAGCATTGCATTCTATTAGGGTTATTGTGTCACTGTCACTAATGGAGAAACTGTTGTCTATGGTGGTGAGGTCAGTTTATACACTATTGCTTGTGAATAGATTCTTAGGCAGATGGATGAGGGTTATGTTAGAGTATGTAGGAAGTATAACCGGTTGATTTGGGGAGGACATGCTGGGGAGGGAATGGGTGCCTTGTGGAAGATGTGAGTATTGGCCTGCCTGGATGGGTGGCAGAGCATGAGGTTAGTGTAACTTTGTGAAAAATCAGTGCTACTTAGTGGTGAGTTCCTCACACTTCTAGGTTCTTAGCTAGCTTGTGGTTCAGCATGCTCTTGTGGAATCAGGCTTATCCATTCAGCCAACATGTCAAACACTGTGAATGGGAAGAGGCCTGGAAGTCACACCTGAAGATTATGAAGTACAGCAGGTAGTCTGGGCTTTCCCCTAGGCAGGGGATGCAGCTTCACAGCATGCGCTGACTTGCAGTCATGTGACTGTAAATATCTTCCACTGGAACAAGTAGTGCTGCCATGGTTAAGAGTGTCTTCAGTGATTGCTTCTTTTTCTCCTTTCTTGCTTGCAGCACATGATTGCTGATACAAGGACAAAATAAGCTGAAAGTTTCTTTTTACTCATAAACCATCATATGTTTGTAAAGATTGTGGTCTTCCCCTCCCCAGGTATTCAGGTCTTTTGGATGCCTTTAGTAATTTGCAGATTACTGTGACTGGCTCTTCACATGTGACAGTCCAACATGCTGTTTCATGTAGGTGCTTCTAGTTTAGTGCTTGTATGTTTTCTGGTTGTGGATGTGGGTGCAAACAATAGCTTTATGGTACTCTTTGAACAGAGGAAGTGTGGAAGTTTACAGTTACCATGGAGAATATACTGAGCTATCAGCCAGGTCACTCTGACCCAGCCTCTGTAGAAAGGGCTTATTTTCAGCACTGGCGTTCACTTGGCCCCCCATGAAAATCAGGACTGTTCTCCTATCTCTACCACAGTTAATTTCCCGTTGGTTTTACCTGTGCTGAGTCTGTTAGTGAATTCTCCTGTCTTTCATCAGCCTTACCTTTGCCTTTGACTGTCTCCTGTTGACTTTTGTTGGTAAGGTTGGGAGAATTATGCAAGTTCTCCCCAGCCTAGAGCAGTAATTGATTTTGCTGTAGATTACCTTAGTTGGAAAAACAAAGCCAGCACAAACAGAAGGTTTGTATTACTAAAATCTATCTTATTAAAATCTGTCTTACTAAAATCTATCGTAAAACACGTTTGGAAGATGTGAATGTTTGCGCAGATGTTTTTGGGAGAGGGTTTGTTCTCTGAATGGATTTTATGATCATATCCAGAGGTTTTATATATAGACTGTTAACTGTAGGTGCTCAATATTAAATATCTTGAATACAGACCTTTTAAATCTGACATATCAAAACAGGAGTTGTTCAGGTACAGAAAAGAACAAGTGGCCTTATTGTGTATATCCACTGCTGTTCTAGCCCATGTTCCCTGGGAGCTGCTGCTATTGAGACAGGGTGCTGAGCCAGGTGCTAAACTTCTCTGTGATTTTAATGCTTCCTAGGTCATGCAGTTCCCTTGTATCAGCAGCAGTGGGTGACTGCTTTAAGACTTAGTTGCCTTTTCAAATAGCGAAACATATGGGGCAGTGCTAGGAGAGAAACAGCCATCGCAAGTAGGGATTTAAATGCCTTTGTATCTTTCAGATTGGTTTGGAGCTGCCTATTAATTTTTCTCCCAGGAAAACAGGGCAGTAGTTCAAACTGCAACCCTGGAATGAACTTAAGTTACTTCCAAACTTTTATTTCTTAGCAGCTCTTCCTGAGTCTGTGCTCTCCAGCCTCTGGCTCAGTCTCGGACATATTAGCCATTCCAGTTCCTTGTTCCAGTACTTGACAGGAAGCTGTCATGTAGAAAAGTCAGCCAGAGGCTGCTTCCTACATTGCAGGCTCTGGTAGCAGATGCTACCTGCAATACCAAGCATTTGGCATCTTTTAGTACCTGTTGTACATTGGCTTCAGTGCCTGTCTTTTAAAAGCAACTTCTAACTAGGCCTTTAACATAGTTTAACTAATTTATCTTCTTGCATTTCTTTCTTTGGGATCTAAGCAGTGTTTTCAACTCTTCAGGTAAGATTGATCTGAGCATTTCTCTGGGACATAAGGGGATTGGAAATCAAATGACAGAACATGCAGTTATCAATAAATCTCTGTATTTTGTTACTTCATTGTGTGCTGTAGATGCCTGATTTTATAAATTGGTCAGTACTCTGTTTCACCATAGATACACTGGTGAATTTTATGGTCTGAAATGGGAAAAATTGCACATATATTTTCAGGCCTTCTGTACATGGGACTGCTCAGGAGCTGTGACATCCTGCTCAAGGCTTCCTGTGAGACACACACCTCTTATCTGTGATGGTGTAGGATGGTAGCAAGAGATCAGCTTAATGCCTTTCTGTGGACTACATTCCATGATACCACACTGGGATTCTGTTATGTTCTTCAGCAATATTGTAAATAGAATTAAATATTCAAATATTTTAAATATTTCAGGCTATTTGCAGAAAAACATAGTAATTCTCCTTGAGCAGGGCATATTCTTTATGTGAAGTCACACCCTTATTTGTATGTTTCTAGTGAGTGCATAAAACACCTTTTGTGTGCCAGACTGCATTGGCTGACAGAGAAGGGTACTGCAGCTACTGACATTGCAGTTCTAGGTGATCTGGATACGCTGACCTCTCAGCCAGGTTGTTGTGTGTCTGGCATTCATCCCTGAACTTCCAGGCTGTGATGCTCTCAGATCCTCTCAGCCAGCCCTCACTCCTACAGTGACTTCTGTGTTTGGCCATTTACAATTCAGAACTCTCCTCTGAAGCATGTACAGTTTGGATAGGATCTGCATAATGTGGGAATGTGGCAATGTCCTTGATAGCCCATTGGCAATGAAGGACTGTCTTTCCTTTGAGCTGCAGCCTACAGTAGACTGCAGTATACCTCCACTTTGCAACTGTGTGTGTGTTACCTCACTGCTTTCCCCAGAACTGCCGGTTTGTAGCTAAACACTTGGGATAGAATGTTTTCTGAGTTGCTGTTTCAGTCTGGGAAGGAAAATGATGGTGTCCATAGTGAGCTTAGCCTAGGAAGTGGTTAAAGGAGGACTTGCATACTTTCATGAGTCATATGTGGTTCTAGGCATATCTGGTGCTTAGTCCCTAAACATGTCACTGTGCCTGTCCTGTAGAAGACCTCACGGCTCTAGTGAACAGCCCAGCTCCAGTGTGTCATCCTTCCTGATACCCATGTGTGCCAGTTAAGCCAGATCATGCATGTTTTTCCCTGTGAAGACTGCTGGCTACTGTGCAAAACTTTTAAAGCAAGCACTGTCTGATACTGTTGCATCACTGCATCACACCCTGCATTGCAATTTCAATGAGGAAGATTAATGTCCTCTGTTGGTGTTTTAAGCAGCATTACTGTGAGTTTTTAAGCACTAAATGAGTTACTGCTGTAGTATGTTCCCTGGAAGGTTGTCAGAGTTGCTTATGATCAATATGATCACCATGTTAATGGTGTGTGGATATCCAAGAGTCCTGGCTACCTGGGTGATTCTGTGATAGAGGTGGTCACCCAGTGATTTTTCCAAGCCCCTGATGTGTCTCTTGTTGAATTTCAGCTTGAAGCTCTGCTGAAACCGTGTATCGCCTCCCTTTGAAAAAGGTGATGGATTGTCATTGAGGCTGGAATTTTCCATTGTTTCTGAAGGAGCAAAGACAGGTCACAGCATCCTGGCTGTGGGGAGACTTGGTCATATGTAAGCTTTTTCTGTCATTACTGCTTATCAGCTGTGCAAGAAGTGGACTGGGTAATAATTCATTGCTGGCCAAAAACTGATGCCCAGAAGTCTCCCAGCAGGCAAAGCTGGCTGCCTAGGCTGTTCCAACTCCTCCCTTTGAACACAGTTGGTGAGCAGGAAGAGGCAGATTTAAATTACTGGACTAAATTAGCAGCCCTGATTATTTTTGTAGTCTTATCTTGCTTCTGGGAATAAAGACAGTCTCACCTTGAATTGGCTTTCCCTTTCTTTCAATTTCCTTATATTCCTAAGAAAACCTCTTCTTCCTTAAGCGGGTCAAAATTCTCTCACATAGCCAGCAGGAATGCAGGAATTTGTTTTACTTACCAGCCTTTCTAGGTTCAGCTGACTTTTGATTGTGTTCTTACCCACTGCTTTTCTCCTCCCTCCTACATATACAGATACTTAAAATAGTAGCTGTGCTGCCTTTGGTTTCATGACCCCTCCTCTGCTGCTGCTTGGGTGTGTTACGTGCCACTTAAGCCAAAACCACAGGCCTCTGTGTTCAGGTGTATTAAAAGCACAGGGGCCTCTTGAAGTAACAGGAGCTTAACATTATGCCAGGTTCTTCATAAAGATCATAAAGATGATGGCTTTTTCTCCACTGTCTCCTCCCACAGACTTACATAGATGTGTGTTCTACTGTGTCAATGTTTAACATTCTGGCTGTTGGGAGCAAGCACTTGGGCATGAAGGGCAATCCAAGTCCAACTCAGTGTGAACTGCCTGAACTAATATCCACTTTAAGGCTTCAGTCTATACTTTACGTGTTTCAATCTACGGTGTCTTTGGCAAGAGGAATGTTCTGCCAGAGAATATGTGCAGCTTAAATGTTAAAGCCTGGGTTGTCTAAGGCTGGGGACATTGTAAGGCATGGGGGTTTCCGTTACCTATAATCATAATCAGTGCAACACTACAAAAGTTAAACAAAAAAAAACCCTGATTGTTTCCTTCCATTTCTTGCAGCATGTTGACCTTTGTGAATGCCACCCTTTCATATTCATGACAAGCTCAACCAAAGTGTGAGAGTCATGCAATTGCCTTTTTGAAAGCTCAGAGCTGAGCTCTGGTATCCCAGCTGCAAATTGGGTGCTGGTGTCCAGCAAAAATGGGGAAGTCAGGCAAAGTGCAGGTGGCTTCCTGGTCATGAGGGGGTCATTACTGGAAAAAGCTGAGTAAGCAATCAGCATGCCCAGTGGAGGTGAGCAGGTACTGCTCCAGGAAGGGTCATCATCTCCCTCCTTGTTATGTCAGCTTCAAGATTTATCCATTTCAGCTGAAAGACAGGAGTGGCCTGTCCAGAAAGAACTCTGCCTGTGAGAAGCTCCAGTAGAGTCCTCCCACCCTGATGATGGTCTTTGTGCAAGAGACCCAAAGGTCACCAGAATGTCCCCACATCTTCAGATTCTGTGGGTAGGGCTTTTATAAGCAAGTGCAAGGATCACTGTTCTGTGGTTTCTATAAAACCCTCTCCAGCTAACAGAAGTTCTCCATATAGGCAGTGAAAAAGGAGGGGCTGTGACACCCAGCAGAGCAGACAGGCTTTGGTGCTACATCAGTGAGAACCTTGTTAACCACTGGCAGACTTAAGGAAAGTATGTCACACCTCTTTTTCAAAATAGAAGAGTGAAGTTTCTTTTCTAGTCATTTGGAGGTAGATTGTGGGATGTCAAACAGGAATGGCTGGCTTTTGAGCAAGCTTCTTCCTTGAAGGAGCAAGTACAGGACTTTGAGTGGTTATCCCAGCACTTGTAGCAGTACCAACCCCCTTTGAATTTAGCTGCTGCATCACATGGCATTAACTAAGAAAGCTGATGGAGTCAGCAAACCAGGCTGAAGTCACTGCTCTTAAGCCAGGGTGTTAGTACATAAATCAGCTGTGAACACATTTTCTTCTGTTCACAGGGCTCCAACATTAGTTTACAGCCCTGCTGTATGTGGTTTTTCATAGTTACAGCTGGAAATTCATCATGGGATTTTTCCTCTGAAAAAATGCAAGTGCACGATTTCAGCACTGAAGAATAGTACAGCAAGTGGGGGCCTAAGGATATTTTGAAGCCACAGTCTAGCAGGAGTCTGATTTGCCAGCTGTGTCAAAATGCTGATGAGTTCTTACCTGAATCACTGTGTGCAGTTTTGACTTCCCTAGAACAAGACAGATGTGATTTAGGGGATGGGCCACAAAAGTGATAAAGGGACTAGAGCATCTGTCACAGGACAAGGAGTTGAGAGAGCTGGGGCTGCTCAAGAAGGCTCTGGGAGATCTGACTAATGTGCTCAAGTACCTGCTGGGAGGGAGCAAGGATGAGGAGGCCAGACTCTGCTCTGGACAGGTGGCAATGGGCGCAAGAGAAACCACACAGAATTCCATCTGAACACAAGGACGTACATTTTTCCTGCAAGGGGTCAGACACTGGGACAGGTGTCCCAGAGAGGCTGCAGAGTCTCTATTCATGGAGATGTTCAAACTCTGTTTGCTCTGTGCTCTGCCTTTCTGCTCCATTGTTGATTCTTTAGGGTTATTTGTTACTAAGCAAAGACTTCATATCACAGTCAGCTCTGTGATTTGGGACTGACCCAGCTGGGCGGCATGGCAATTATAATGGGTTGGGTTTGATGGAATTGCCCAAGATAGATTTTAATGTTCATAGAGAGACTGCATGGTCTGAGGGGCAGCTTCCAAAGACCCAGGGGCATGGTGGGCTTCACAATACCTGGGGTTACCTGGGGAGAAGTAACCAATCGCAGCCACAGGACAAGGTTTTGACCTTATAAGTCTAGGTAAGATGATTCTATCAGCATCCCCCCAGCACCCCATCTCTCAAGGCTTCAGGTTTATTCCCTTCATGCTAGGAACTCTGTTCAGGGTATGATCTGCCCATCTAATTAGGTTCCCACAACTTCAGGCTTGTAGAGCCAGTGACTTCAACCTGTGGCTGTGAAACCTGCTTAGCAGGATACCAGGGCAGCAGTAATATGCCATCCAGATGTGGGAGTGTAGCTGCAATACACCCAGATACAGTGGGGGACTGTACTCACTGCAGCAAAGGAGTAAGTGATCCCCAGCCAGATGGTATAGACCAGCAGAGGCACAGATGTGAATGCCAGGAAAGCAAAGACTGGCAGAGTCAACATGGGACAGCCAACAGCAAGGACACCTCTCAGTCCAGTGAAGTCCTGGTGAAGGGAATGAACAGAAAGTCTCTTCCAGGGGCCCCTGCTTCCCATGAGTCGTGGTGGCACATGGGGCTGCACAAAAGAGGGCTGGCAGGAGTGGCAGTGACGTGGCATTTCCTGGCTGTTGGCAGTGTAGCAGATCAGCTGTTCTACCTCTTGCATACTTCAGCACTGAGACTGAAATGTTACTAGGTGTCTGGTACTCAAATGAAACCCCAGGCTTTAACAAAGGGGAAGGAAAAACATCATACCTTGATCATTATGGAAATAAGGAATTTTATTTGACAAAACATGGCCTGATTGCATGCATATTTTCCTTTCCCATCCACTTGCAAAGCTTATCCCAGTCCTTTATGTTTCAGTCTCAGACTTCCCAAAACGCACAGCTGTGTACCATGGGTTCATGGGTTGATGCTGCCATAGCACAATTATAGGACAGAGGTGAAAACAGGGAAATGTTACTTCTTGTAATTTAAATCAGATTAAGGTGCATCCTGCAGTTTGCAAAGATATAAAGGACTCCTCGTTCAGCCACAACAGGTGAAACAGCCCCCTCGCTTCTGTTTAAAGTGCCTGTAGCAGACATTTCCAAAAAAAATCAGGAGCAAGTTACCAGTGAATGCTTCATGTTTTGTGTACTCACAATTAATATGCCAACTGCTGCGGAGAGAATGATGGAGATGTCATACACTGCCCCAAAAATGTAAGCAGCTGCCCGCTGATTTTAACCAGAATATTTATCCTGGATATACTTGCTAAAAATAAAATTAAGCCAAGAAAATAAAATAATTAGTGTTCTTGAAGTGGTTATTTTGATAGAAAGTAGGTTTGAGCACAAGCATATGGGCAGGAAGCTTGATTCCTTCTGGTTTGTAGTGCCAAGCCTTTGGTGGTTTACTTTCTTTTTAATTAGTGCACACCACAGAGGAGCTGGTATTTTCAGACACTGTCAAGACACTTCTGCAAGTTCGGAGTGAAACTGCAGGTTAAAGTGGAGCATGTGTTTCCTATATCAGCACCGTTCACAGGAGCAATGTGCCATCAGCTGTCCAAACCTAATGGGTGAAGTTTTGACATCCTCTTTTAAGAGGCTAAAAGCCTTATCAGTTCAAGGAGATGAATGCTGAGGGGCAGGACCATGGTTTAAAAATAATCTATCAGCAAAGATCAGCATTTATGTTGAACATCTGCATTTGAGAAATACTAGGACTTGCCCCAGGAAATGCCTTTAAGGAGACCTGGTTACAGCAAAGAAAAAACCCCACTGTCAAAACCAGCCTTTCAGCTTTGTTAGTGACATGCAGAAATTTAATTAAACTGCCTCAAATTCTTTATAGAATTTACAGTCAGTCAGTTTAACAGCTTTCACAGAGGTTACTTAGCTACTTAAAACTTGATTTGGCTACCTGTATGGCTACTTCCCATCAGCTGTCATGCTGATAACATTTCTTCCCTTCTGATTTCACAGTGGCCTCTTTTAAATCACTAATGAAATACTACCAAAATTATTTTATTTCTTTTACTGCAGGCCTTATATATAAAAGTTCATCCTCATTATGTGACAGAAGCTGCTATATCATCCATAAAGGGGAGCAAAGCAGCAAAACAAGTGTGTGATAGAGCCCCAGGACAGAAGTAGGAATTGCAATTTAGATGTCCAGGTTGCTGCTTTCTTTTAAGCAAAGGCAAACATTAAAAAGGAAGTCAGAAGCTTTCACCAGATACAAAGCCTTCCTCTTGTACAAACCCAGACTGAGCAAGCCTAGTTATGTTTCAGATGCAGCAGAGTGCAGCAGCTGCAGGACAGAGCTGCCCCAGGCCTGTGGAGTTGACGCCCCACCCCACCCAGCTCAGGAGACACCTACTTTGCTGGTCTGTCACAAAGGTGAAATGTCTGTGGGCTGTTTTTCAAATGGCATATTTCTTCCCTTCTCCCAAATCCTTCTGATCCTCCTTTGGCAGTGTTTGAAGCTTTAAATATTGGATGAATCATTTTCCCTTAAGGTATTTTTGCAGTCTTTCAAAAGCTTCTCTCATCTTTGAAGGGAAAGAAAGGTTGAAGAACCCTCAAACTTTTAGATGTTAAAGGCATGTTTCTCCACATTTAACAAGTGGAAGGAAGAAGCCTATTACCCACCCCTCTCTTTCCCAGTCCACCCAAAAGTGAGGCCTGCAAGGCTTTGTTGGCTCATGTCAGTCAGTGGGCCACAACCATAGAACAGTACCTGATGTCTGCCACAAAGGGGAAGAAGAACATGATGGTGAGGACCAGCAGCCAGTAGTGAAGGAGAAGGTGCTGGATGTCCTGAATCTGCAACAAAAATGTACTCCCCCTCCCCAGGAAAACAGCCCAGCTTCACACCAATATCACTTTCTGCAAGCCACAGAAGGGCACAAGAGATTTAAGAAGTAATGGCATGTAAGAGGGAAATGAAAGGCAGCTCATTAGCCTCTTAAGTGAAATTTGAGATGTGCTGACTCTAAAACATTCCCTCTTTAACACTGTCGAGTAAAGAAAACAAAAAAGCTTTCTTATTTTTATAAAAGTTCTGGCTGCAAGAGACTGTTTTAAAGCAACCTCTGTTATGAGTCCACTGCACGTCCTTAGGTGAAAGACAACTACAGAAACCAGTTGAGAGTACTTTCATGAGAAGGAAGCCATCTAATAGATCAAAGTGACGTAAAAATTGCAGACCAGAGTTGCTTGTAGTGCTAGTTCCTAGTCAGAATGCAAGGAGGAATTGCAGATAAGGGCTGGCAAGAGAGTTTAGTACTGCCCAGATTAGCTATTTGCTATCCTGGATCCTGTGAACCAGAAAGCAGTTCAGAGGGAGGCTACCAGCTAGTTTTGTAATCAAAATGCTCCTTTGAGCCACTTACAGTCAGAAAGTAACTGGCTCAGAAAGCTACTGCCATTCCAAGTACTACCTGGAAGGCTCCAGGCAATGGAACTCTTGGGTAGTGGCTCACAGATGTGATCTTCTCAGCACTGCTCTGCAGGGTTGAACCAAGGGGTGCAAATGCCCTCTTCTCCTGGTTTAGGGCAAATTTCGGAGAGAACCTCCAAATGAGGTCCTTCCAGAAAGCAAATTAAAGTGGCTGCTCCCCCAAATGGTTTGGGAAGATATTTCCTTGGAGAAAAGTGGAAAAAACTTTATTTAACAGAAATTGAATAATATTAAACAATAGCACCTCTTGCTGTTCAATGAGATGGCAAATCCAGAAAAAGTCCTTTTCATGTGGTGTAGCTTGGCCCACTCAGTCACTTATCAGTCCCTCCAGTAATGGAAAGTGCTGAGGCCCAGGCCCCGGTGAGCCACAGGCATGAGTTCCCGGGGTTTGTCTGGGTTTTCAGTCCAGAGCAGGTTTGAACAGATCCAGTAAGAAGGGGAAAAAAACAGTCTGGGGAACTTCTCTACCTCAGCTAGCTAAAAACTAACTAACGGCGAAGGCGAGCTCTGTCCCACTGTCTGTCCATGCTGCAGACAGCACAGTCCAGGAGCAGGATGGGGAGGAGTGAGGGCTCTTTATCGACACAAACTGCACACTGCTTCTTCCCCCACTTCACTCTCAGAGCCAGTCTTAAAGGTGCAGAACTTAATATGTAACATAAACAAGGTGACTGGGGATACAAGCATCATAAAGTCACCCCAGGACACCTCTCCTGGCCAGGACTGCCTCCTGTTGCTGCAGCCTTCCCTGTCACTTCGGTGGCAGTGCTCCTGCACCTGGGATTTCCAGGATAGAGATGAAAAAGCACCACGTAACACTTTTTTGGATTCTTGCTGGATAACACTGTGGTGGCTAACAGCTGTCCTGAAGGCCTCATAGTTATAAATAATCCTAATTTTATAACTAAAACACAACTGATTATATAATTACCTTGATTTATATAATTCAACCAGTCTGGGCTGTTCAGGAGCAGGCCTAGGCCGTCTGGGACACAGGCTATTGGCTGGTTGGTAGGATGGCAATTGGTTCAAGCCAATCAGAACTAACCGCACAGGCCTTCAAAGCTGTATAAGGAGACTAGCACTCAATAAAATTTGGCTGTTGTCGCATGACCCCTTGGTGTGATTTGTCACATACCTGTCTCCAACATCAGCAATGCAACACCATACAAGTCCAGTTCCCCACTTTGTCAAGTATGCTGACTGTGAGGGCTGAAACAAACCCCAGCACACAGAGCAGACTCCCTGGAAAAACAAGAGGTGTTAGAAATTCCTCGGAGTGGAGAGCACTGAATGACAAAAATCCACTGCATGTACAATGCTGAATTCTCCATGACTCCTAAGCCTGGATTCTCTTAAAACGGAGTAGGATCCTTTACCTTGCACCACGCTGTCACAGTCCCTGAGCTCTTCCCACTGAGCTCCTGAAACAGAGAAATTAAGAATTAGGAATCATTTATAAAATTGCCTTGTGTAAAAGAAGGGGCTACAAAACCCGTGTGAAATGCTGACTGCTCCCATAATAGCAGGAAGAGAATAAAGACTACAGGATGAGAGAAGGAGCTGGAATACATAAACAGGATGCAAGCATAAATGCGCCATAGGATGAGGGGTTCCTTGGATTCTTTTGGACCCCTAAGCCAGAAGAAATGGAAAGGGGGGGCGTGTCAAAAGAACTGAAGGGAACATGCGCAAGAAGACAAGATGAAAAGTTCAGCTGAAGGAAAATTGCTGACTTCAGCCCTAAAGACCCCCAGAAGACCACCAGAGTGACCAACAAGGAGCAGTGCGCAGCTGCAAGTAGGCGTGGAACTAATTTTAATAGGAAGCGAGGAGAAAATGAATATGTGTTAGGCGTACTGTGTAACCTTAGTTTATAGAGAATAAAAAGGGAGAAACGAATCTCCAAGGTGTGCATGCCTTTGGAGGAGATATCCCCCATGCACCTCAGCACTGAATAAATTCATACCTACTCTTATAACTACTCTGTGAGTTACAGAGTCCTTTCTATCCACATATCACTCCCATGGCTGCAGGACTGCCTGAGGCCAGTGAGGCTAAAGCCACCCGAGTCTCTCAGGCAGAGCTCAGCTGGCCTGTCACTAGAATGCTCCTGACCTGCAGCACAACTGTGCAATAAACCCAAGGCAGACATTGGGAAACTTCCCTGGTCCCCAGAGCAGAGCATATCATGGCTCTACAGAAAGCCAGGCTGTAGGTCTTCATTGGTGTGACCTGCTGCAGTTACCACATCAATGTGGTCTGTGAGCACAGGCAGCTCCAGGGTAATGAGTCTGGTTATGTTGCCTACGCTGAAGCAAGTTTGGCAGTGTTCATCTGCTGCAGACATCCTTCTCAGAAGGAGTTCTGTACCCATTTTGTTTTCCAAAGAGTCAAAACAGCTCTGAGATAAATGCACACTTCATCTAATGTATTGACCCCTTAAAGGGCTACAGAAGTCACTGTGCTGTACTTGCAAATGCTGCCTGAGCACAAAAGTAAATGTCAGACAGGATGTGACACCCCATGCCCACCACAGCTTTCTCTCAGAGCTGGAATCAGAGGACACTAATCAGTTTCAACTTCTGCAAGAGATGTATCTCTTTTCTGTGGGTGATGGCCCATACTGCCTTGTTTTGTAAATAACACTTTTCTATACTCTTTGTACACAAAGAAGGTCCTGAAGCAAGTCTCCCTAACATCACTGTTCCAGCAGAGTACCCAGGTGCCATTTAACCCATTCCTTACACTTAAGGTAGATCTCATCTCACTGCACCAAAAAGAGGGGAGAAGCTCAAATCTTCTAAAGATTCAAACCCTAGAACCAAATCAAACCAAGAAATGTGCAATTCAGGTTCTGCTTCTCACAGTAATATAAACATGTGGTTTCAATCAGCCATGTGCAATGCATCTTCTGCTGGGACCAGTAAACACACTGTTGGCAGAATCAGCAGGTTCTGCTGGCCAAAGTACAGAATAACAAACACATTTCATTCCTGTCTCTCACTCTAAAGTTTCTATTCCATGGGAGTACTCCTATATTAAGTACTGACTATCTGTGACTGAAGATGTTAAAATATGTCAAAAAAACAAAACTGTCAGGCTGATACTGAGAGTTAGAACGTGTTTTCTGGGATGAGTGCAGAAAACACCACTCATTGCACACAGAAAGCAACAAGAAAAACTGGAAAATCATGTGCCACTTTCTGCTTACCTCACTACCTCTTTCAGTTTCTTTTGATCATTGGACAAGACAGGCTGGCCTGGGTCTAGAAAACACCAAAAAAAATTTGCCTCCCCAGAGTGTCCACTGCATTCCAAACTTTGTCTCAAACTGCTGGATGAAGAAGAAATTGAGGACACTCCCAAGGCAGGAGAAAGACGGAGTCAATCCAAATGCCTCCTTCCCCTTAAACCAGGTAATATGGTAATGATTCTGCACAACTTTGAAAAGAGAAAAATCTTCTCTTGAACAGACAGGCTTGACCATTGAGCATGGCACAGAAGCAACAGCTCTCTCAAGCTGGAGAGCTCAGACTGGGAGATGCTCTACGCATACCAAGAGGAGGCATGTGCCAGAGGAGGTATGTGCTAGCCTCACAGTCCATTTAAAAATGTACTAAATCATGCAGGGGCATGGGAGGTGAACTTATCCCTCCTATAAGGCAAGCAAAAATAACTTCAAAGGCAGTGAAATCACATCAGTCTGGCTCGTTAGATTATAGTAGTAAACAAGTCCCTGGGTATGATAATGATAGGTCTGATTAAAATTCAAACAGGGGATGCCAGCCAATCCCCTTGAATCATGAATGCAGACATCTAATTGGCCAGTGAGCTGGGCGGTGCTAAGACCCCAACCAATCAGATGTGTAAGCACAGGAAATTTGAATTTCCTATAAAATGGAGCACCCAACAATAAACTTCAGCTGTTGTCGCATGAACTTCTGTGTGTTCTGTTGTCTGCCTGTCTCTGAAATTGCAACAAGTCCCTGCTCTTGAAAGAAGGACAAACTTGTTAGAGGGGAAGATTTAAACATTTCAGCACACATAAAATCAAGGAGCAATGGTCTGCCAATGACACAAGTCCCTGGCGAAGAGCAGGTGAAGGTGACTGGTAGGACAAGGGTCTAGAAAGCAAAAATGTATCATGACCCTTTGGTGAGATGTAAATCTGAAAATCTGAAAACATGTAAATGTGAATTCCTTACTAGTAAGTGACCCATTCTGGAACCAAAGAGCTGTCTTCCTTTTAACATCATTAGGAGGAGGTATGGCAAGGCCTTGAAGTGTAAGCCTAAAGCAAAGATGGATGATCCCAGCATGGTGAGCAAAGAGAAAACAAAAACACCGACTAGGAAGAAACAGAAAAAACACAAACCTCAACAGACATGCTGAAGTCAGAACAAAGGCATTCTGTGCCAAAAAGCTAAAGAATGTAAGAAACAACTGCCTGTGGAGGAAGGTGAGCCTACCAAGGTTTTCCTTTGGAGGAATGTTCCCTGAGGGAGCTGTGATAAGCTTATCCCAACCCTCTACTAAGGAGAGATACCCCTTAGATGGGACCATCCCCTCTTCTCTTGGTGAGCTATCCCACCATGCTTTGGTGACTGTGCTGATCCTTTGTAACCCATTGATTTTCCCCCTGGTGCAACCCTGGCCTTCCGCCATGTGATAGATTGGCATTTAAGAAAACAAAGAGAAACACTTAAAGAAGTTAAAACTGCTGGAGGCTGGTGGGAGTTTTTCTCCCAGCCAACAACTAGCCATTTTTAAGAACTGACAGCAGTTTTGACTGTTGAAAAGTGAGATCAACTTGTGAACACCATCTTAAGACTTAAGCTTGGGAATGTCTTTGTCTTTTTGTTTTCTGGCTGTGAAAGGTTACAGAGCTCCAGCTGGCCTCTCATTCCTCTGCCCAGCCTATACAGCCCGGGCAGGGGCTGGGCTGGGCCTGCCGCGGCTCCCAGCCGGGAGATGGGGCCTGCGGGGCTTGCCCCGGGCTCTGGCCGGGCCAGGCCGGTCCCTGGCTCAGCTGCAGTTTTTGCTGTGACTGAATTCACCAGAGACTGCCGAGTAAAGAAAGAAAAAGCTCTTGACCTGCGGCAGGCTGAGACAGTGACCACACTCTCCAGAGCAGCCATGAAGAATCTTCCATCGCAGACAACTCCAGCCGCTGCTCCGGCAGAGATCACAGAACCATCTACAAAACCTGGGTAAGATTTTAACCTTTTCATTACCCAGATGAGACTTGCAGATTAATCTTTTTTTCCTGAGAGAGAAAGAGAGAGTAATCAACATGTAAAGAGACTTTATAAGCTATCAGAGATGGTAAAGAAAGGAATTAAGCTTTAAAAGAAGTAGAGAATAAAAAGATGCTTTAAAAATCTGAAATATTTCTCTGTTAAAGCTATAGAGATAGACAATAGTGTTCTGAAAAAAACTCCTTTAATTCATGACAGTGTATATCGGGAGGAATACAGTAGTTCAAAGTGTAGATTTTGAGCAAAAAGTAAAGTGATTGTGATACAGTGAGGTGTTGGAACAGAGGGGGAGAAGTAATAGTTGAAGATTTGTAGCTTTGTAGAGGCAAAGAGAAAACTTCTGTTTCCAGAGAGGCTCACAGAGACGAAGAGAACTTTTCCCTTTGAATAACTCATCCTTGAAAATGACATCCCTAGACTCATTTCACCCATAACACACCTCAGAGTGATGTGAAATGGGAGGAGACAACTGATGGCAGATTTCCAGGCAGCTAACATCAGAGAAATAGAAAGCCATAACAGAAATAGTTTTCTTGTGAAAAACTCCATAGATTAGCAGAAGAAGACATCTGTTTCTCTACAAAAACTGATGGAAAGACTATAGCAAGTAATAAATACCCAAGTTTTTTTTGTCTCTATGTTGTCATGTGAAGAAGAGAATGATTGAGTAGTGGGGGAAAAAAGGGTTTTCTGGAGGTTTTATTCTGGTTTTCTAATTCTTGTAGTTTTGTTAATAAACTTCCTTTATTCCTTTTAAGTTTTAAGCCTGTTTTGCTCTTTTATAGTGATTTTTTAGTTGCTGCTTTAAAACCACAACACCCCATAAAAACCCCAGCTTCTGCCCAGTTCAGCAGGGAGCCGCCATCCCTGGCTACCCTTCACAGAGCTGCTGGACAATAAAGGCTGTCTCTGTGGAATCGCCACACGACACTTCTGTCTCTGAGTCGGCCTGGGATAACCTTGCAGGCTGAGCTGGAAATCACTGAGCTGAAATCACTTTCAGCCACAGGCTGCGCCTTGCTGAGGTTGCCTGGTGGCTAAGGATTGCTAAAGAGCCCCCCGAAGGCTGCCTCTTACTGGATTGCTCTCTCTGGGAAGGTCGTAGCTTCCCAGGTCTAATCAACAGACCCGGCCTGGCTACCACAACTGCTCACTCTAAAACTTTAGAAGAAAAAAGACAGCGTGCTGGGAGGGCATAACTTGCCTGCCATGTGCTCATCAACAAAACGGCTGCTTTGCCTTTTATACCCCTGGGGGTTGCATCAGGCAGCCCTGGCCCCTTCCAAAGTCTGTCAGTCAACTCTTCTTCACCATCCATTGGTGGAGACCTTCTTGCAATTTGATTGGAGGTCAGGTGTTGTCATGCTGTGCCCCCCTAGTAACAAGCTTTTCCCATTACAGGCCTTCTCTCCACATGTCGGGACAACCCAGGCTGTCAGGTTACAACCGTACAGAGCAGGGGAAAGGGGACTATAGGGAGAACAGAGGGCGTCTAAACAAACCACAATAACATAACTTTACATCAACAAAGCTTCTCTTAACATACATACAATATTCATTCCATAGATGGCAATATAAGATTGGTTTTTGCATTTATAGATTAACTTTTTGTATCACAAGTGTTTTGATCTAGTACAATTTATAGTTACTTTTAACTGCTTTTGTATAGTATAATCTGTCAGTTTACATATACACTGTATAGTTTATATGAATAAATGTAATAAACACATTGTCTTGTAGGCATTAGTAAACTGTTAAAAATAGAGACTAAAAATACCTCTGTGTAACCAACTTAAAGAATGGTGCAAAACCAATAATTTTCCTTTAATTTGTGGACTGATGTGACAAAAATGCTGAAAACCAGAGCATAAGCATCTGAAGTGTGAAATAACAGGATAGGAGCACGGGATACCTTATCTATAGAATATCCCGCAGGCGGGTCAGAGGTTAAAAACCAAAGAAGAGAACCTGGAATACAAATAGTTCCAAAGGAAGTTTGAATAATAAAATGTATGAATATTCATAAGCCTCAGAAATGATACAGTATAAAGATAAATTGTTTCAAAGCTAGGGTGTGTTCTTTGGCTGTTTGCCAGAAGTGCCCCAGCACTGGACTTTTGTCTCTTATTTTATTCCCTATTAAATTTTTTTAAAATCCTGAAGAGTTACTCCATTTTCCACAATCCCTTAATTGCAAAAATTAGTCATCCCATTACTCACCTATACCAAGAACAACCTCAAAACACACCAATAAACCTCATCAGTTTACTCTCCATTTTGTAAAGACTGGTCTCTTTATAAGATGACTTGGCAATCATCAAAATAAAGAAATTATGGTGGGAGATTAGAGAGGCAGAGTTAGTGGCAGGGGACTCTCAAGAGAACTCTGAACTCTATAGTGTCTGACTGCTCTGAGGTCCATTGCAGGCCGTGACCTAGAGGGCATGATCTCCTCTGTGCCTCTCTCCTAAGACATTTACCTCTGTGATACAGAGGGAGAGTGTTATAAATACTTATTATAATATTGGCTTTTCACAAGTATTAAGATGAATGTGATATGTATAATGTTAAAATGGCTTTGCTGTAATAGTCGATATAGTATGTTTGAACTGTCTGCTAGGATAGTTTGGTCTAGTTAGGATAACCTCCAGTGAACAGATGATGGGGACCCTGCTGCTGTCAACACTCACTGTCTGTGGAAAGAAGGAGCCAAAGCCCAAATTAAAAGGTGATAAGAAGAGGATTAAAACCACAAGCCAAGAAACACGCATGCTCTAAAAAGGTGGACCCAAGGAATGGCCATGCTAAACAGTTTCTGGAAAATGTAAACTAGTTATTAGAAGAGTTTGAATATGCATGAAGTCTATGAATAGGCATCAGGTTATTGCAATAGAAATGGTATATAAAGGGTGTTTCCAAAACACCAGGTATGTTCTTGGCAAAGTGCCAAGCACCTGGCTTTTTTAACCCTTTGCTTTATTGTCTTTGTTTCCTACTTTTTTTATTAAATCTTTTTAAATTTACCAGGAAAGTGAACATTGTTTCTCACAAGTGGTGTGAAATCCTGACTGGCCTTTGTTGGTGCAGTGACAGGGAGCCAACAACCCCTGCAAGGGCAGGTGTTACATTCCTAGTTATCCCAGCAGCAGAGAAATCTCAAACCCTTCAGGGCTTGCCCTGGCTCATGCATCTCCACAGTGCATATGCCTGTAATAAGCATTCACCCCCAGCATCTGGGAGGTAAGACCCTGGAGCATGACTCCAGTAGTGACACCACTGGAAAAGGTTTGGAAACTCCATTGCCAATGCCTCTGTTTTTCTGGTTCAGCCCCTTTCAGCATAAGGCTGAGCACTTACGTACAAAACCAACCCCTGGCACTCATGCCCTGGAACTGCTGCTGCAGGACACTGGGAATGTCAAAGCAGGAGCTCAAAGTGAGAAGGCAGTTGAAGAGCAGCACAGGTGAACCTGTAAAAGGCTGAGGCAGAGCAGACCCTCCTCACCCTTCCATCACAGCCCTCCCTCAGGTCCTGCCAGGCCCCAGCTGGGCCCTGGGTGCATCGGGCCTGGCTCGACCTGCAGCCTCCCACTGCCCTCCATGCTCACCGCATTCTGCCGCTGACATGACTGAGCTGTGGCCCCCAGCCAGCACACACAGGCAGTGTAGGGCTGGGCGTGTCCCAGGGCTGAGCCACAACGGAAAGGGGGATACTGAGGGAAAAGGAGTCGAAACAGCGAGATAAATTGGAGGAACTGACCTCGGTCAGAGAGAGGCAATTTTGTAATGAGAATGAGACTGCCAACATGAAAGGAAGGAATCAGGTGGTAAATCCAGGGTGGGAACAGCAGTACAGAAGAAACTGGTTTTTAATACATCATAAATTGGTCAGGAGTCCAAAATATGACATTCTGGGGTGTTACAGATGGATAATGTGATGGTTGGCTCTCACACTTAAGGGATGAATATTATGTGTATTGCCACAAACAAAAACCGATGTTCAAATTTAAGTTTGTTTACCCATGTTTCTGTTCTAATCCTGGTTTATGTCCCTGGTTAAGGTGCTTAGTATGGTCAGCTCCAAAGGTTCATTGTTAAAAGTTTTTTGTCATTTGTACCCCGCTTGTTCTCTTCCAACTCGTCGGGTAATTTAGCTGCTGCTCCTCAGAATAAACTTCCACATTCCCCATAAGGACTTGCGCACATGCTTATATTAAAATCATATTACCACCTGTGAATAAAGGCAGTCTTGGACAACAAGCCACTCTCAGAGAACACCTAGAAACCACACTATGGAGGCAGCAAGGACCCGAGGAGGCTGGATACATCAGTCTCAGCCCAACGAACCGGTCACCATGACCTCAGCAGCACTTGAGCTGGAAGACTCCCCTGGACTATCAAACCAAAAGAGTGGTCTCTGGATGATCTCTGTGAGGATAGAGACTCTGGTCCTGCTGATGGCTAATGATGACAAACCTGTGTGATCTTCCTCCTGGATGTTGACCATTGGGAGCAGCGGAGGCAGTGCACACCCCGAGCCCCCACCTCTAGGCCCTTGTTGCCCTGAGAATCAGGCCTTTTGATATTGTTTTTCACAAGTTCTAGCCACTTTCCCAGGAAAGTAACTATAAACATAGGTGTTTATACATTCCATTAAAGGTATGCCTTTTGATAGTCGTCTCTCACAGCCAGTGCAGTTGAGAAGGTGTTAACCTGACTATCCAATCCCTGGTCATGGCTGGAAACCTATAAATACTGAAAGAGCAAATAAACGAAAATTCTTCTTTTACCACACCTTGAGTTGCGTCCGTGTGAATAATTTCGTGTCCAACAGTGACAGGCCCTTTCCTCTTTTAATAAAGGCTTGGAAAAAGGAGCAGAAGGTCTCCTAGCCCATCATTTAGGTCATGTATGTTAAGAGAATTGCTATTGATGTATAGTTATGTTATTGTGATTTTTTTGTTTTGACATCTCTGTTCCCTCCATAGTCTCCCTTTTTGGTATGGTTGCCAAGGGATGGCCTTGGTAATCTTGGTAATGAGGCATTTATAAATAGGGAAGGCTTGTTACTAGGGAGGCACTGCATGACAACACCTGACCTCCGATCAAGTTCCAAGAAAGAAGTCTCCACCAATGGATGGTGAAGAAGAGTTGACTGACAAACTGTGGGTGGGGCCAGACCTGCCTGATGCAACACCAAGGGTATAAAAGGCAGAACAGCCATTTTGTAGGTGAGCACATGGTGGTCTAATTCAATGCTCCCAGCACTGTAATGTTCTCCTTATTCAGTCCTTTGTTATATTTTGTTAAGGTTTTAATAAACCTTTTGTAATTTTTAAAAGTGAGCGTTGTTTCTCACATGGGGGAAAAGGCATCTCTAGAGGTGTGTTACTGGAAGTGTCATATACGAGACACGGGTAAGACCACTCTGAAAGGAGGAGGGAGCACTGCATGAGTGAATTGATAGAAACCAGCCAAGTGTTAATTAGAGGTTCCTTGTTATCAGAGGAGCAGGGTCTTGGCCAATGACAAGGAAAAACAGCATATCCCACACCCCAAGCCCATGTATGATTGAAAGTAAGTATATTTCTCCTCCCATTCGAAGAATATTTCCTATCCAAATGAGGTATTTAAGAGCCATCAATAAGGCAAACCCTCCAGTGGCACCTGTGCAGGCCAGTGCACTACCTGGTTTTAAAGAGACCTTGGGAAATACATGAGCTAGATTGTGACATGGCAGTCTGTCCTTCATGACTGGCATCAGGATTTGCAAACTCAGGAGTTTCTTCCCACTCGTGTCAGTGGATCAAAGATTGACACACAGCATGGAATGTAATGTTAAACAAAAGTTTTTCAACAATGTCTACTGCTGATAGTTCAAGAATAATTTTAGGAGCAACTGACTTGTGAAGAGTCAGTCTACAGAGTATCCTCAAAGTCTGTTTTTATAAATGCTGTTGCTTTAGACATCACTTCTGCTACCATGTAGAAGTTTTTATTTTGCCCTACCCTATGATTTCTCCCTTCCTTGATCTGTAGGTGTGGAGGATGCTGAAGCAGCAGTATTGCCTTGTGTGAGGAGGATGCTTCATGCTGCCAACCCATGTCCTTACCTGGCTGTGCTGGGCTGACTGTGAGCAGGTGAGCCCCTACTCACCTGCTCACTCATATCCCACAGTGGGATGGAAAAGAGAACTGGAAGGGCAACAGGGCAAAAGTGAGGAAAAACCAACAAAGCCTTGCAGGTTGAGATACAGAATATAAATAAGTGAAAGGGAACAAAAACAAGTGGAAAAGCCCTACCAAGTGATGCACAAGCAATCACTGACCATCAACCAACTGATGTCCACCTGGTTCCAGGCAATGATCACCATGATTACCTTGGAAAAACCTCCTCCCCAGCTTACTTGCTGAACATGATGCTAGATGGCATGGGATGTCTCTGGTCTGCTAAAGAAAGTGTGGCTGTGTGACCAACACTCTCCTCACCAGCCTGAACATAGCACTGTATCAGCTGCTGTGCACAAAACAAACTTTCCCAGCTAAACCTAGTACACTATGAACTGAAAAGAATTATTTTGGCCAAACAAGAAGGTTTTATAATTGCATTTATCAAAAATAAAAATGTCTGGATAACAATAACATTTGTATAGATGTATATGCTTTTATACATATATATTTTTTTTTCAAATTTTGTATGTATACATAAATTTGTGTAATAGATATAGATAGATGTATATATAAAACCATGTATATCCTGTGTGTGATTTATTTGAAAGCTAGTGTTAGAGCTTTAGAGCTTTTCTAGTGATCTGAAGGTCTCAGATGGGGAGGATTGTTCCAACACTGCTTAGGGGAGCCCTGTTGTGTGTCAAGCTTTGTAGAGCTTCTAAGCTATGTTTGTGCCACTGTTGGTGTTTGTATCCACTTCAGGAGCCTGTGTTCCAATCACAGTTCTTATAAAACATATGCTGCATAAAACTCACTGTGGTACCAAAGGGATGAATAGGAAAAATGTATCAGCATCCTGCAATGTAAATAATGACTTGGAGATACTGGATTTATCTGCATATTGAGACTGGACACACACTTCCAGTATTTTCCTCCAGAAACATTTTGTTTTACATATATATATACATATATATCTTAGAAATATTTTCTGTATATATTGTGTGTGTATATGGGAGTATCTATCACTATGTATATTACCTAATATATGTCCATGTTATATATATGGAAATAGATTATATGTATTTTTCACATTTATGACGTATTGCCCTCCCTCCTTTCAATCCTTGGATAACAGGCTGTGTGAATTTCTTTGTAGAACTAATTAAGTTTTTGTATTTTACTCTTTTCCTCCTTTTTTAGCACCAGTTCCTAAGTGACCTGGAATATAGATTGGGAGTGAGTTTGATTTCTAAGCCCTTAGTGAGAATGAGGATATAGGACTAGTGATGGGAGGGGTCAGACACACATGAGGGATTTGTACTGGTTGCATGAATGTTTGTACAGATTCAGGCTACCCTGTGTCTAGAAGAATCTCTAGGCTGTCTTTAGTGAGGAAAGGGACAGGCATGCAGGTGCTTCATCCATTAATTTTCTGAACATGGCCAGGTTTCATAATTCCTCCTGAATACGCACGTCAGCAACTCTGGTGTCTGTGCTGTTATGAGAACTTCCCAACAGATAATCAGATCTAATAGACATGACTGATTAAAAACCTATGATCCAGAAATCATTTGGGATGTCAGTCTGAACCTTGAACAATAGCATTTTCCATCAGAACCTGAGGACTGTTGCTATTTCCATCCTGTATCTAGTAACAAGCCCTCATGGAGTAGATGAGGTGTGGGCTTTTGCATTGGAAATAGAGAAGGGAGAGAAAAAAACCTAAAACTAAAGAAGCAGCAGTGCATCAGAGACATCATCTACTCACAGCAATTATGGGACAAGAACCAGACCAATACAGACAGAGGAGGTACACTCTTCTTTCATTTTTACTTCAAGGAAGAAGATTAATATTTGATAAGAAAAATTAAGAAGCTGATAAATAAGATGGACATTCTGAACACAATCTATGGAAACCATCCTTGAAGAAACCCTTTGATGAGGAAGGTCCATGATGGCTTGTAAATCCTGGAGCATATTTGTTGGAGGTTGGTTTTCTCAAGGATTGCCTTAGGTTCTACCTTGTAAGGATATCTATGAGTGTAGTATTGTCTCTTGGCTATCGGGCCTCCAGCCGACTGAATGTGAGCTAGCAGTGTGCCCTGGTGGCCAAGAAGGCCAACGGCATCCTGGCCTGGATCAGGAATACGTCAGGGAAGTCATTCTTCCCCTGTACACGGCACTGGTGAGACCACACCTTGAGTGCTGTGTCCAGTTCTGGCCCCTCAGTTTAGGAAGGATGTTGAGACACTTGAGCTCATCCAGAGAAGGGCAACGAGGCTGGTGAGGGGCTGGGAACACAAACCCTGTGAGGAACAACTGAGGGAGCTGGGGTTGTTTAGCCTGCAGAAAAGGAGGCTCAGGGGTGACCTTATCACTCTCTACAACTCCCTGAAAGGTGGTTGTAGGCAGGTGAGGTTGGTCTCTTTCTCCAGACAGCAGCTGACAGAACGAGACAACAGAGTCATAAGCTGTGCCAAGGGAAATACAGGTTGGATATTAGGAAAAAGATTTTACAGAAAGAATAATAAAGTACTGGAATGGTCTGCCCAAGGAGGTGGTGAAGTCACCATCCCTGGATATGTTTAAAAAAAGACTGGAGGTGGCATTTGGTGCCATGGTTTAGTTGAGGTGTTTGGGCTGGGTTGGACTCAATGATCCTGAAGGTCTCTTCTAACCTAGTAATTTTGTGTGTGATTCTGTGTGTGTGATTATGTTCTGTCAAATCCCACTCATCTTAATTATTAACTTGAATTTATAGATACTTGGTCATTCTGATTTTCATTTTAATTACTACCTGGTTCCCTCACTTGTGCATCCATAAATGTATCATCATAACATTTTGCCTTGATTGTAAATTTATTGCAAAACAGTAGCACTTTTGTTATTTTCTAGAGCTCTTGGAAGCTCTGCTTTTAGTCCTCTCATAAAAACCTATGCAGATAATTGTAATTTTAATGTAAGTTTTACAGAAAGCTCATTGAAAGTAGTATGAAGTTGTCATCCTGCCCCTGACCTTGTGGCAGCTTTTTTCTGATTTAATACTTTCAATTTTCTATCTGAAAACAGGCAATATCTCCTGGTATATGCTTCCTCTGGTTTATCTGGATTTTCTATCACTAAGCTCTCAGTTTCAGGCACCTCTCAAGTGTTCTGAAGAGTCCTTTAACACTTAATTTATTGAAGCATATGTCGTTATTTACATTCTGTTCCCAAGTGATTGCTTTACATGAGAGAAAACAGTGAGACTTGGTTTGTGACGTATTAAATCTTTTTGAAAAGAAAAATTCTCTTCAGTCATGAATAGTCAGGTTGAAGTACAGTTGTAGTAAGGATAATGTTTTCAAGCAGGAGAGGAATTTTATTTTGTCAGGTGTTATACTTAATTTTACAATAAAATATGTGCTTCCTCTAAAAACAGAGGCAGCAGGAGAATTATTATGTACTCATTTAACATACTTTGCCATCTCCTTCTAATGACTATGTGTTATTCTCTGGCCAGCCCACATCTCCTCTCAGGCTCACTGGGTCCCCAGGGAACATCCTGCTACAGACATCTCTTTGCTGCTGCTGCTGCTGTCAGAGGCTTGCCAGTGATATGTACTGCTGACATTGGGACTGGAAGAGAAGAAAATCCCGAAGCATGAAATGAATAGCAGGAAGAAGGGTTCACAGTGGCAAGAAACCCCAAGCTGGTGTATGTTTGCTCACTTCAGTGTCTGAGGGATGAGCTGTTCCTTTTGTCCTGTAATGTCCTGCTGCTGTGAGAGCTCTCTTTCATATAATTAATAAGTCCCCTTCCCTGGCATTGGTACTCTGTTTGCTGTAGCTCATCCTAGCTGGCTTAGCAATCATCCCTCCCACGGGTTCAGCAGAGACATAAACTCACCATGGATTTACTATGGCACTGAGTAAAGCAGACCTGTTAGTTAATTATATTCTTTGTTCTTGTCACAGAGGAAGAATTTCCCTTTTTGCTGAGTCTCTAATAATGGCACCTTGACTCATTGGTACTTGTCCTGCATCCTTTTATTGCCATACCTGAACATCTGTCTGTCACCCAAAATTTGTTCTGAAGATCTCTTTTAGATGGAGCTGAGGTTTCTGGTGTCTCTGCTAGAATTGGATCTCCTTCATATATTGTGTCTTGGGGTGGTTTTCTATTCCTTGACCATCTGCTCTAGGCCCAGAAGTGGTTGCTGTAGCTTTAAGGTGAGTCCGGTGGAGGCTGTAGCCCTGAGGCTCTTGCACAGCTTCTTCAAACCTCAGTCCTCAGGTTTCCGTGGTGCCGGGCAGAGTAGGCTCTCCTCATTAGCTAGCTTACAAGTTTAGCTAGCTTGGCTTGACGCTGCCCGCCGCGGCCCGTCACGCCTGGGCTAGCTCTGCTCACTGGCCGCTGGCAGCACCAGGAGTGGGGAACGGTCTGTGAGCTGTTTTCCCCAGGCCGAACCTTCAGAGCCTTTCTGCCACGCAAGGCTCTGCGGATCTCGGCGTCGTGGGCTTCAGCAAAGAGATGGAGGAGACCCAGAGTCCAAGCAGCTTTCCAGGAAAAGGATTTATTGAGGGAAAGGAGTGGTGACAGGACAAGGGCTGGAAAGGCACACAGGAACCCAGAGGACTCTGAGCCCCGAGCACTTCTGTGCAACACAATTTAAAGGAAGGAGGGTACAAACTCAGGAACCAATGAAAACACAGCTTGGGAGGAGTCAAAGGAGGGGTTTACAACATCTGGGACCAATGGGAGGAATACATGGGAGGGACGGCAGCTGTAACACCACTGGGGCTTCGAGTAAGGGATGAATGGCAGGGAACATGCTGGAACAGAGGGCTGGGTTTACATTGACCGACAGGGACTAGGGGCAGGCTAAAAGTGATGGGCAAGGAAGGTTCAGGAAAAAGGGGAGGGGTTTACAAAACTGACAAGTGGGTAAAACCATTACAAAACCATAGGGGGACAACAGGAACAAACCATTAAATTTAACAATAAAATAAACTGGCTGCAACATTGGCTTTTTTGTTAGCTTAGGCAAAACAGTTTTTTCTCTTGCCCTGGCCTTGGAGACTGTGGCAACAATGCTTCAGCGACCTTTTTTTTTTTCCCCTGAACTGTTTGGTTTGGTTTGCTCTGTTTGGTTTGACTTCAGTCAGAAAGGACTGTCTCACATCTTTTTGGAATTCTACACACACATCCTCTCCACCCCTGTATCCATTAAAAATTCAAATTCTTCCTTCTGGGTGCCTACTTTTAAAGTTATTAAGGGCTCCTGCTGATATTTTGACCACAGGAGATAGCACCCCTGACCCCCCTATTTGTCTGTTTTGTAAATGTCCTTGAAAACTTTCAGATCTTTTCCTCTCTGTAGGCAGTTCTGCCGACACTCTTAAGTGTCCAATTCCCTTGCAATAATGACATTAGTCCCTGGTTACTAAATTCCCTTTTTTCCTTTTTAGGGCCTCTTTCCCAGGGAGCTCTGTTCCCCTTAACTTCCTCCCGATCCCCCTTGCTTTGGTCTGACTGGGGCCTCACTTCCCTGTAGGAGTGGGTCTTTGCATGGTGGTTTCATTTGGTAATAGCAGCTGCCATTACATTAGCTTTTGCCTTTGCTTTCTCTTCCTCCCTCCGTACACACACATTTTGGACTTCTTTTAACAGGTCATTTAATCTTCTAATCTTTTTAGGTTTTTTTCTTATATTTGGCTAAGCATGAATGACAAAGGTCACTTTTAACAGTGTGTCTAGCCTCTGTATCACTGTCCATTCCTGAGTACTGTCTCATTTTTTTTTAACCTCTCCAGCTATTCAGTTGGAGTCTCCTCCTTTTCTTGTTGTTCTGTGAATGCCTTATGAGCATTCTGGTTTTGTGGAGCAGCCTCCCTGATTCCCCTGATAACTAATGCTCTGTACTCTTCCATGTTTTGCCTTCCTCTGGGGTTATTGTGGTCCTGCATTGGGTAATGGCATCTTCTCCTGCCAGGGGGTCCGTTTGCATGTTCCCTTTCCCATATCCACATCCCTGCTGCTCGGATAATTTGTTTTTCTTCATATGTAAACAAAAGATTTAGTATAGATTGCATTTCATCCCAAATATAAATATTGGGCACCAAAAACTGATCTACTTGTTCTGTTAATCTAATAGGATTTACTGGTAGACCTTTTAATTATTTTGAAATGCCTTCACTTGGGAGGAGTTGAGTAGGACAGTTACAAACCCAATTCTCCCTTTCCCCCCTCCCAGTGGGACTTCCTGTAGGGGGTATAGTGATACTGCTTGGTTCTCATTTTTTGATTCTTCCCTCCTGGACTACTCTTCCCCTGGTATTCTGGTTAGGTCTGTCACGGTGTAGAGGGGGTGTGCCACGATGAAATAGATGGTAGGGGTGCCATGACCTCCCTGAAGAAGCGTCTTTAAAAAGACAGCCCAGGACACAGGCATGTCCTTAGCCTGGTGAGTGATTGTCAGCTCAGCCCAGCGGCAGCTCTCAGGCAACACAGAGAGGGACTGAAGTGCTGTATGGCATTCCAAAGACACAAGCCTTTATTAAGAGTAGGGCCCTTTGTGAAGGGAACCAGGAACAGCAGCTTCACGGTTTTCACCTGCGTGTTGGCTTGGGTCTTGTTTGAGCTCTGGTGGCGGGACGATTTGGTGGACTCCGGCGATGCCTCTGTCTCCAGGTGGTGGTGGCTTGTCTTGTTGGTAGGCCTGTGTGGGTCTCAGAAGGCTCTGATTGATTTGGTTCTGGTGCAGGGTTTGCAGGGCCTAAGTATGGTTTTATATTTTTTCCTGGGAGCCATTTGGGACCAGATGGTATGGACACGCAAGCATACCCTCTCCCCCAGGTAATCAACGGGAAAGGTCCCAATGCTTGTTGTGATTCCGGGTCCTTGATCAGGCAGCTTCTTTGCGAGTTTGGCTCAGGTCAAATTGGAGAAGTGCCGTATTACAGGGGGGTCAGGTTCTGTAGGAGAACAATTTAGAAAATTCATGACATACAGAGCCTTACAGAGCCTCTCAATGGGAGGGATGATGTCTGTTCCTCCCCACTGCTGATCAAGGACTCTCTTGATGGTTTGATGCGTCCTTTCTACAACTGACTATACTGTGCGAGAGTGTGGTATGCCTGTGGTATGTGTTACTCCCCATTGATTAAAAAAATCTTGTAATTTGTGGGAGGAGTAGGCAGGTCCATTGTTGGTTTTTATTTGTTGACTCCCAGGATAGCAAACATGAGGAGAAAATGACGGATGGTATGTTTGGCATTTTGTCCTGCATGGGCTGACGCAAACACTGTACCAGAAAACGTGTCCACTGAAACATGGACATACTTGACTCTCTCAAAAGAGGGAATATGTGTAACATCAGTTTGCCATACATCATATTTGGCAGGTGTTTAGGCCTCGGGGGTTTACCCTGGAATTCATAGCTGGAATTTGGAAAGACTGGCAATTGGGACAGGTGGCAACAATTGCCCTTGCTTGATTTCTGGGTGATTTGAACATTCTTATTAATGCAGGGACATTTTGGTGGTAAAATGAGTGGGACAATTTCGCTTGAGCGAAAATATCAGGGACATTGGCTGCTCCGGCAGGCATGGCTAATGCATCCATTCTTCTGTTTCCCTCTGAGATGGCACCTGGGAGGTCGGTGTGTGACCTCACATGCATGATATAATATGGTTGCTTTTTGTGGGAGATGAGGTATATCAATTCAGAAAGCAATTTATACAAATTTGGGTTAGAGACTTCCTTTAAAAAGGCATGTTCTGCTCTCATAGCTATTCCAGCGATGTACGCCGAATCAGTTACTAAGTTGAAAGGTTCTTGAAACTTTTCAAAAGCCCTGACAAAGGCTGCTAATTCTGCAATCTGTGGTGATCCTTCAACCACCTGGGCATCAGACTCCCGCTTCTGTATCCTGGGGTCTTTCCAAGTCATGACTGATTTGTGGGATTTCCCTGAGCCGTCAGTAAAAATGGTCAGAGCTTTGAGTGGTGTTTTGATCAGTAGTAATTTAGGGACCAAACTGAATGTGGATTTGAATAATTTGTGGCCAGGTGGGTATATAGAAATTTGGCCTGACTAGCTATCAAGAGCGAACTGAAGGCTCTCATTGGTCTGGAGCTAAGGCTCCAAATCTCCAGTTGTCAATGGGAGTAAAATGCATGTGAACTCACACCCTGCAGGAGCGTGGAGATGGGCTCTAGCCTTTTTAATGAGGTCAGCTATGACTTCCTGCCGATTGGTGATAGTCTTTGTAGGTTGATTATGTGTGAAGATCCACTTGATAATAAGGAGTGGATCTTTCGACGCCATATCCCATTGAAATATGAGTGCATACAAGTGTGGGGTCTTACCCAGGATGATCAATTGAAAGGGTAGGCTGGGCTCATAATGGTGGGCTTGTCATGAACACAGGGCCTTCTGGACCTTGACGATGGAATCTTGGGCCTCTGGTGTGAGGGCGCATGGTGAGTTGAGGTCCTCGCTGCCACAGAGCAGGTTGAAGAGTGGTGTGAGAACATCCGTCGTGATCCCAAGCAGGGGACGTACCCAGATGATGGACCCGCAGAGTTGGTGTAGATCTCTTGGGTCATCCTGTATGGTCAGCTGCTGGGGTACGATGGTCTGCTCACGAATCTGAAGCCCCAGGTAGGTCCATGGGTAGGTGTACTGGATTTTGTCTTCGTGGATTTTGAACCCAGCATCCTCATTTGTCTTTATTGTTTTATATAGAGTTTGTTTTAAATAGTTTTCGTCAGTGGCACAGATCAGGATGTCACCCATATAATGTAATATTATTGCATTTGGGAACAGGACCTTCACTGGGGACAGGATGTGGGCTATGTACCACTGGCAAATGGTGGGAGAATTTTTCATCCCTTGTGGGAGAACAAGCCAGTGGTACCTTTTTAGAGGTGCCTGTCTGTTCAGTGAGGGAATGGAAAAAGCAAATCTTGGGGCATCTCAGGGGTGGAGTGGGATGTTAAAAAAACAATTCTTGATGTCCTTGATGTCTATCATTGCAAGCTTCCAGTCCTGAGGAAGCATGGAAGGTGAGGGCATACCGGGCTGGAGGGGGGCCTATATCTTCAATGACATAATTTATTTTTCTAAGATTGTGGAGGAGCCTCCACCTATCTTTGCCTGGTTTTCACAAAACAAAAACAGGGGAATTCCAAAGGCTGTTAGTTTCTGTGATGTGTCCCTTGGTGAGCTGCTTCTCCACGAGGGTTTCTGTTGCAGTCCGCAACCTTAGGATCTCATCCAGGAAAGCTGCAGGGTTCTGGGGACCAGCATGGAACACCAATGAGATGAGGTCCCGGTTCATGAAACCATTTATTCAGCATGGGAACAAACTCAGATCCAGAACAAAGGCAGAGCAGGGGTTTTTGAGGGACAGAACTCCCAAGGGTGTAGTTCAGGGTCAGGGACCACTAGAAACACAGCAAGGGAGAAACCCCCCAGGGACTCAAACCCAATCAAAACACCTGGGCCGCCCTTCACAAGGGGTTTGGGGTGGGACAATGGAACTCTTTGTCTCCCCCAAGGCACGTCGCAACAGGTTTCCAATGTGCACAGTTTGGTATCAGATAGGGGCCACTGATCAACGTACCCTGGATGGTGTTGTTTCCAGGTGAGCTGACGGATGGTAAGCTTGGCGTGCTCTTTAGTGACCCCCTACTAAAACTCCTTGTTGGGAATGCACAGAGAGGCCCTCCCATTGAGATAGGAGATCTCTCCCTCAGAGGGTGATTGGTGCCCGCACAACAAATTGCTGGATGGTTGCTATTTTTCCCTCGGGCCCTTCTATGATGATCTTTTGTTTGCTCTTCATAGAGACTGCAACTCCTACAACCCCCAAAGTCATCCCTGCCGCACGTTGTAATTCTCAATTGTCTGACCACTTGGAGTGGGCAATGATGGTGATGTCTGCTCCAATGTCAAGCATGCCTGGGCGATGGATCTTTTCTCCCTTACAGAACAGGCCACACTCTATAATAGCTTTGTTGGAGCCCACAACTTGAGCCCACATTATGGTGGGGTTGAGGGGAACCTGTTCTGGACAGTTTGATGGTAATAAAAAGGCTTGTGCCACAGGAGTCCATCTATGTAAATAGTAAGGTAGGTCTGTACATGCCAAGGAGACAAAAATCTCTTCTCCTGGGTATACAGTTTGGATTTCCGGAATAACGAAGATTTGTCCCAGTGAATTAGAAGGATCCCCAAGGATTAAAATATTGGAGGGGCCATCTGGTGGCCCACGTTTCCCTGTGGAGATTTTATAAACACAGTCACTTCTTAGATGTACAGAAAGTCTGGTCACCAGCTGGCGCAGGGTTCCTACCTGAATCGCTCTGTATGTCGTGTCTTCTGGATGTGGTCGGGGATTTGTGACAAGGGTCCTTGTGGAGGCGGGATGGTAGACCTCACTGGTGGGATGGAATGGTGTGGCATTTGATTTGCTGTCGGAACGTGGGGCCGTCCTGCACTCTGCTTGAAGTTTCCCAAGCACCAGCTCTGTCTTGGAAGCTGTTGGTGGTTGGATGGTTGGTATTGATTTTGTAAGAAATGTCTGTCTGGACAATCTTTAAAGAAATGTCTAGGTTCACCACAATTGAACCAGCAGCTGATATCTGCTGCATATATGCCAGATATCACTTCTGCCACCCCTTTAGCAACCGCAAGGGCCACAGTGTTCTCAGTGGAAGTGGAGACGTGCTTGGTGCAGGCTTCTACCATGTGGTCAATTATTGGTTCAGGGTCAAGCAGAAGGGCCCTTAAAACTGCCTTACACTCTGTGTTGTCATTGGCCATAGCTATTTTTGCCAGTAGTTCCTTTTGTGCCGGCAGACACTATTTGTTTTTCAATGGGCAATTTTAGCTTATCAATGTATTTAATGAAAGATTCACTTGACCCTTGCTTGATATTTGTGAAGCACTGTGTTGGCATTTTGTCATCAGGGGTGGTAGAAAGGGATATCTTTGCAATATTAGCAATGTCATGTAAGGTTGCCTCATCCTGGTCTTGGGCTTGGTCCCAAGGCTTTTGGAACTCACCTTTGCCCACCAATTGTTCCAATGTTAAATTTGGCTTGTTAGCGTCTTTTGCATATGAATCTGCCAATTGTTTAAGATGTTTTTTTCACTGTCTCTCCCACAACATGTATTCTGCTGGGGAGAGGTGGCAGTTCATAATGTTCTTGATGTCATGGGGCACCATGACATGAACGGTGGAGGTAGCTTCAAGCAAATTCTTGAAAAAGTGTGAACTTCCACCATGCTCCTCAGATGCTTTGCAGAGCTTCTGAAAATCCTTGTAATGTAGGGATTCCCACACGTTGATGACTGCTCCTGCCCTGTCATACTTATGTACTATAGGGAAGGCGAGTATTTTCTTTGCAAATGAGGAGTCTCCTGCCCTTGTGGCCCCTCTTTTGTTGCTTTATTGGAATGGCAAGAAGCACGACACAGACTCTCTTGTGAGTTAATCAGGAGAGCACAAGGTTTATTACCTCAGATCTTCTTTTATAGATCGATACGCGAAAGTACAGAAAGGTAAAACTCTTATTGGTTAGTGAACTAACACATTACCATCACTGGTCAGTGGGGTACACCACCCCTCGAACTTCTCTTTCAAGAAAACAAGAAACTGACAAACAGCACCTGCAAGGCTGTCTTCTATCTCTGAGGATTGTTTTAATTCCTCCTTATGATTTCCCAGGCCACTTTCTCAGACGAGACTGAGAAAATTATGCTCCCTGCTTTTGCTCATATTTAACATCCATACTCTTTGAATTTTTGCCCAGTGATCCTCACAATCGAAATCAGAGGAATTGCTGTTCTCATCCTCCGAGAAGAATGGAAGATGCTGAGAGACAGCACGGGGCCATTTTGGGCAACTGGAATTTGCTTGTTGGTAGGAGGCAGTGGAAGCCAATATGGCCTTCTTCCGGTCTCTGTCATTCCGACTTCTGGTCCCAATGTTGTGGGAGACGAATGTGGAAGGGCCATTGGGGAGGAGCTCTGGCAGGAGGAGGTGGGGACAGGGTCTGTGACAGGAAGGGGTTTCCCGGTGGAAGAGGAAGGGTCCCGATGTGGTTACACGCATGGTAGATGTGTGGGAGGAGGAGGAATAGAGCCCGATGGGTGATGCAGGAAGAGGAGAAATAGAGGTGGGAAGAGAGCCATTTTGGGGTGCAAGGGTGGGAAAACTTGGGTGCAGAGGAAACAAGATGGCAGGGCTGGCCATGTTGCCGGTGCCATCTTGTGTATTAACATTAAGTGGGGGGATGTAACTGGGTATGTGGGCATAGGAGGAGGGTAGAGGAAAGGTCCAGGGCAGCATGGCCAGTGCCATCTTGGCAAGGGTAGAGAGGTGGTGAGGGGGTGTCAGGGACATGGCAGCAACCCTGTGACTGGTGGCTACGTCCACCCCCCGACTGCCCCTCAGATAGGGAAGAAGGGTTGGGAGCACATGGAGAGGTTGAAGGGGATGGGGATTTTAACTGGGGACCCAAAACAATCCCAAAATTTTTGTCACTCCTTTTCAACTGATTGAATGATAGTTTGAAACAAAGGAAAAAACTCCACAACAGAAAAATCCCCACTGGCTTGAATGGTATATAACTTTCTTCTCACATTATCACAAAATTCCCCCAAACAAACAGAATCGGAATTAATTTTAAAATGTTTGAAAACCCAATGAACAAATCTCTTTAACTCCCCTTTAGAAAACTAAAAATTCCCCACGACAAGGGTACTTGGGAATAGAAGACCGTCTCAGGAGGGCTAAGCTTAGGCCTACTGAGCTTATTGCCCATCCTGTGGTCCCTTTCCCTGCCCAACCGTGAAAGGAGAACAAAAAGCAAAAAAGGCCTCAAAAGTATGAAACTCACTATTCTTCTTCAGGCCAATGCCTGCTGGGCCAATGGAAAACCGGTGGGAGGGTGGTCACCTCAGGGGTCTCTTCTTCTCAGGTGGCGGAGGCGAGGGTCCCGGTTGTTGCCCATTGGATAGCCCATGCTAAAACATAGGGGGTTCTCCTCCCGGGGGTGGCAGTCCCAACAGCAACTCGCTTTATAGTGGAGCGCTTCTTCAGGGGCTTCTTTGCTTGCCCCATGTTGGGCGCCACTTGCCATGACGAAATAGATGGTAGGGGGTGCTGTGATCTCCCTGAAGAAGCATCTTTAGAAAGACAGCCCAGGACACAGGCATGTCCTTAGCCTGGTGAGTGATTGTCAGCTCAGCCCAGCGGCAGCTCTCAGGCAACGCAGAGAGGGACTGAAGCAGAGAGGGACTGAAGCGCTGTATGGCATTCCACAGAGCACAAGCCTTTATTAAGAGCAGGGCCCTCTGTGAAGGGAACCAGGAATAGCAGGGGTGCATTAGGTGCTGGTGGATATGGAAGGGACAGACAATCTAAGGGGTCCCAGGTTTTTGTTTCTTTTAATTTAAATGATTTAGTTTCTTCAGAGAGGTTCCCTACCCCCAGCAAGCTGTGTAATCTTTTTTCTGACTGACAGCTTCTTTGGCATTTGCATAAATGTTCAAAGCTTGGCACATCCCCTCCTCAAAGCAACCATGCAGAGGCCAGAATAAATGGTGTGATCTTATCTCCTCTTTAGTCCATTCTAGCATACAGTAATGTATTTTGATCTTATTTTTAATTTTATTCTTTTTGGGTCATGTTCTCATGACACGGCGGTGGAGGTGGCCAGAGCGCTGCAACTTCCCTGGAGAAGCTGCCCTGAAAAGGACTGGCCAGAAGCGCGGGTGTGTCTTCGGCCCGGTGAGTGATTTCAGCCCAGCTCTGCAGCAGCGTTCAGGCGATGCGGATGAAGGGACGGGAAAGCTGTTTGGCGTTCCACTCAGGACTAGCCTTTATTCAGACAGAGCCTATAGCGAAGGGAGCTGGTGACAGCTATTCCGCCGAGCAGGGGAAAACTCGGGGTATTAATAGGGGAGGAGAGGGGCGGGGGGGGGGTGGGGCGGGGCGGGAACTGGGATACAGGTATCGGGGTGGGACGGCAGGGGAGAACACCAATGGAGTGCAACAGTTTAACATAACTAACTCAAAGATCCCTGGGAGTGTTACTTTTCTCTCTCTTACAGAAAGTATCTTGTCTCCAGGGTAAAGCCA
Source organism: Pseudopodoces humilis (assembly GCF_049639895.1). NCBI lineage: Eukaryota > Metazoa > Chordata > Aves > Passeriformes > Paridae > Pseudopodoces > Pseudopodoces humilis. The sequence goes on along the minus strand of NC_142217.1, from coordinate 1,988,900 downwards.
GGATCTCATGACCAGCAGGTTTCTCCGCCCCCACATTCTCACTGTGTTAATTTTATTCCCAGGGGGCTATTGAGAGGTATATTCTATTGACGCTTTCCAGCTTCCCTTTTCCCTGGGGGCTTGTTTCTTGCTGGCTTTGTGTCCCGTCTTACTAGCTCACACCAACACCTCCCGCTCAACCCCTTTTGCCTCTCTTTCTTCTTAGCTTCCACGCGAATCTAACTACACTCTTTACAGGTGTTTTCCCAATTCTCCTCAGATGCAGCTTAACTTCTGGGAACTGAATACTGTCTTCCACACATGACTTTAATTATTTCTGCCTGTTGTGACTTAGCATCTGCTTCTCTCCAAGCTGTTCTTATTTGAAGCTGTCTACTTCCTCCTGTCCTACAGAAATCAAAAAAAATGAATGTCCAATATCTGGTTCTTAATTCTGCTCTGCTACACTCCAGGCACTCTTGCAAGTAGTGGTGCAATACCATCTCTTAAGACAGTTTTTAAACTCACAAAAAACCGAAGGCTCACAGCCAGGTCCACAACTCAAGCACAAAATTGCATTCATACAAACAACACAAAATCTTTATTATAGGACAACAAGCACTTTGGCTATTTCTGGTCTTTGCAGTCACCTGGAGAATGAAACTGCGGATACAAGCTCCCCACTAATTTCATACTAATAGTATGTCTCATCCATTTAGCAGTTATACCTGCCAGCCACACTATACAGGGACATACACATACACTTTACACTCATTTACACAATAATAATAAGGTGCTCTTGTTGTTAAATTAGGTACTAATATCCCTTTACAGATGCTTATGCATTCCACAATGATCTACCCTCAAAAATTGTCCTAAATCCCTCTAATATTTCCCAAACTTAAAATCTTTCTCTTCTCACCCACACACCTATAAAACCCCAGTCATACAACAGCACTTGAAATGAACCTCCAAAACCTTACTACAGAGGTTTTGCTGTCCCTGTTATCAGCAGGCTTATTCAGAGTAATTAATTATTCTTATTGATCTGTCTCTTCAGGTCTCTCAGGCAGTGTTTCCTACTTAGCAGCATAACACCCCAGATCAGCATAACCATTCATGCCTTAAGGGTATATTGGGGTTTCAGACTCTCAGCATCTCTGCCTTTCTGCAGACTCTGCACTAACTTTTAACTATTCTCACCCTCAAAATAGCCAAGATTCCTGTAGGCAATCAGACATGCGTCGAATGCAGTACCACCCAGAACTAGGATTTCTGCAGTTGAAATTACAGGCAATTCCTCTCCTCTTTATTTTCTTAATTCCCTGTTTTGACTCCAAAACCTTAAAGTAGCTAAACCTCCCTCATTCCAGGCTCTCATTCAGCCTCCAGCACTTGCTTCATCCTTTCATTGGCTGGTCCCTCATGAAGATGGAAATGCGGATAGAAGGACTCCACAATTTGCTTTGCAGGTCAGGGACTGTCCTGTCTGCAGCTCACACACATATACACACTCTCCTGGATTTCTGTGACCCCCTTTTTCCGCAATATATTCACCCGTCTAAGCTTTTCATGCACAAATTAGGGGTTGCCGCGGTTTCTTAGGGAGTTTTACATCCCTCTCTCTTTTTGTCCCTTTTTATCTCCTACTGAGGGTTAAACCTGCAGTTTTTCATAGCAGCAGGGAAAGCCCGGGCAAGCCACTTAATTAAGCAGGGCACCTCCTACCCAGGATGTGAGATGCTAAGACCCGGCGCTCGGAAGATATCGGAATGTAACTGAAAGATAGTAACCCCCCTCCTCTATAGTGTATGGTAATGAATCCTGTAATTAGCCAATAGCACCCAGCTGTGATGAAAGCAGATGGGAGTAACACTGTGGACCTAGGTTATAAAATGTCAAATTCTCCAGCAATAAATGCCATTTCTGCCATCCATCACATTGATGCCTGTGTGCGGGTTTGGACCGAGTGGCCTGAGCATGGCCACCGTGCTGCTCTTGAACCAGGGTGTCTGCCTTGCTAAGGCAACACCAGGACTCCCAGAGTCATGAAGACCGAGGTTTTCTATCTAACCTCCAAAATTGTGAAAAACAGACTTGAATTTTTTTAGAATTTTTAGAAGTTTAACAAGGGGATGAAAAGGGACAATGTCCAGCGTTGGGGTGTTTCTGGCTATCGGCCAAAGAACACACCAGCAGATCAAGACAGATTAAGTGTTATCTAGATACTGTTACATTACTGAGGAACATGCATATTAATGTTTTTATACATAATTCTTGTGAGCTTTTTGATGTTTCAGGAACTATTTTGTTTGATTTTATACTCTGACTTATCTGCATGACATCCTGTGGGTTAAGTCCATATATTTTATTTCTTCTTGTGTTTCCATCCTGTTGTTTCACTCTTTCTGATAAGGAGTTAGCAAGTTCTTCTATAATTCTTCTCTGATGCTCTGGTGTGTGTCACTGTTACCACTTAGAGAGGTCGGTCAGCAGATGTGAGGGAAGCAAGCATAACTGTCTTACAAGCAAAATTGCCTTACACCATTCTGTAAGTTACATAGGACCATTTTAACATTTTGTGTTTTGCTAAGGCCTCCGATACAATACATTCATCACACTACTATTTCTACAAGCTACACAGTGCAAAACTAATAGATTGTTTTACACTAATAAGCAGCCAAAAGGAGTTACAAATTGTACCATATCCAAATTCTTATGATCAACAACAACATGTAAAATCTAAGACATAAATGTTAAAGCCAATATTATATTGTCATTTTTAACATTTTGATTGTTGGTGGTTGTTTTTTGTTGGCTTTTTTTTTTGTTTGTTTTTGGGTTTTTAGCTGTTTTTTTGCAGGGGGTGTTTGTTTGCTGTTTATGTTGTTTCTGTTCTGGTGTGGAGTAAGGTTCTGACAATTTAGTATCTAACATTTATTCACTTCTTTTCCCATGCCATGTGGGCACTTTGTTTTTCAATAAATGGCTGGTTTTTCCATTTTCATCTACTAACATTCATTTCTTATCGGTGGTAAAGGATTGCTGAAACCCTTTTCTTCAGAAGAAACATTAATTCCAGAGCATTTGCTCTTAAACTTGTCCCTTCTAAACTGAGACATATTACTTTATACAAAACAATGGAATAAATGGGGAAGTTGCTGTAAATCTTTGAGGCACTAAGGTGTGTGCAGCTGCACCTTCCTGCCTGAAGAAATTGTCCCCAGCCAGGCCTGTCTCCACCTGCAGCTTGTTAGCTGAAAGTACAGCAGGAAAAGCGGGGCTGGAGTTGGAGTCCAGGACAGGGGAAGAAAGCAGCATGCTGGTACTGAATATATGCACAAAAGTGGCACTGGCTATCTGCCATCCTACTCTGTTCATCTTTCTGTCTCTCACTGGATGGAAGGCTATTGGGTGCGGAAGGGCTACTACAAAACATTTAACAGCAGACAGTGTTTCTGGGATTATCGTGATCCTCTGCATATTTTACTACACTTTTTAGCTCTTTCTTAGTTTAACATGAGTTACTTGTCTTAGCAGAGGCTATGGTATATGTATAACAATAGCTTGCTTTTTCTGTCCACTCTTACTGTATAGAGCAGGGCATAAAATGTCTAAGATCAGCAGGCTAGAACATTTTGGCCTCATTCAGGAAATCTTTTTGATCTTCAATCTGTGGTCTACTCATCGATTTAATGTGCATGAAAAAACTAATAAAGCCCACATGCAAGTTAATAGAAAGAAGCCAACCCTGAACTTACACTTTGCATGCATTTATGGTGTTCATATCCACTGTGAATGTGATTATCATCTTCCCTGAAAAGCACACTTTGATATCAATAACACAGCAATTTGAACTAGTAGAATACACAGCTGGAAGACAGGACCGTTATCCTACAGCTCCTCAGAGTAGATTACACTGGCTTTGGCAATTAGGACAATTCTGTTAGTAGAGAATGCTGCACCACTCTCATAATTTCCTGATACAAGACAGGGGACCTTCAGCTGTAAGTGCTGGGGACAATTTAGGTAGTGCACAAGTCCAACAGCTTATTGTTACAGATCAAAAGGTGGACAGTTAATGGGGATATGCTACTTTAGGGGACTGTGGCAAAAAGATATTTGCTTTAGGCAAAGATGCCATTTTTAAAGCAACTGTCCAAAAAATGCTACTGAAGCACACTGAAGAGAGGAAGAGGAGAAAATAACTTTTCTGTCACCAAGCCACCTCAGCACAGCAGTGAGCAGGGCACTTTAACCTTCATCAAATCAGCTGACTGAAAAAAAATTATAGCAAATTTTATAAATCTGTGTTTTGATCAAAATGTTGTAAAAATATAACTATCTGAAGCATTTCAAATACAGAATCACAGTGCTTATAGTGAATTCACCTCTGCTTTCTTATGTTCTTTAAAGTATTTAAATAAAATATAGTATGAAGAAAGAGTTGGAGATGCTTTCAGGGATACAGAAATCCATGTTTATGAATCTGGGTTTCATCCAAAATGAAAGTTGCTTTCACCAATGTTTTATGAACACTAAACAAAACCTCTCCTGAGTCTTCCCTACTTCTTCCTGACTTCCCTTCCCCTTCTGCTTCCCCTTCCCTTTTCCTTCTGTTTTCCATTCCCTTTCTCTTCCCCATCCTCTGCAGACTGAGGCACTGGGTACAGTGCCTGAGGGAACTTCCAAATGTCTCTTTGATGTACCATTAGTGTTGAACAGAGAGCAGCAGCCTGAGATCCTGCTTGGTATTTTCAGTCTTGCCTGGTTGACCATATTTTTGTTTATTGTGCACATTTATACCAATGCCACTTACTATACTGAAGCAATATAAAGAATTAGAGAGCAGAAACCAGTGTATGCACCTGTTTCTCTTTTGGTTAGAGAAAGCAACATGCTACAGTGAAGTCATTAATTACATTTTGACTAATGAGAGTATTGTTTGCCAAACAATGATGGAGTGCTCAGATGGACACACCTAGTCTATACAAAAATTTCCTGGTTGTGGAGGTATCCAACAGATAGTTTTATCTATTCCTTTTCAGCCCATTTAATGAATAGAAACTCCATGTAATAATGTAGAAAACTACACAGAGTCTGCATTTAGATGAGAACAGAACAAACAGAAATAGAGTCTGTGGTCTCTGAGTACCCACCAAAGATATGTCTAATTTGAGATAGCTCCTGAGTCCTGTAGGAAACACCTGATTCACTCCAATGCTGAGCTAAGAGTCACCTCAGAGACTGAATCAGTGAGATGGGTATCTGCTTTATTTGGCGGCAGTTACATGGGAGATCGCTCCTCCTAACGTGCACACCCAGCATTTTTACACAGCACAATATATGGTTAAATGTAATAGATATTCATTACATTCCTTGGGATAGGCAAGGTTATACAAATTACTTCTCAGAAGCCATTAATATCATTAGCATATGTGGCACACAAGCGCAGTGTCCTCTGGTGGTTGCACTGAGGAAGACTCTGGGTCTTCCTCAGGGGTTGTTCTGATGAAGGCCATCAGTCTTCCTCACTTCACTTTTCACCTTTCTTTCTGAAGCATGCTCAATCCTTCGCTGGCTGGTTCAATGTTTTCTGTGCTGGTTTCAACAGGTTTTGTTCCTTTTATCTTGACAAGATGTAGGATCATATTTACAGGAAAATGGACATGTACTAAATGAACCAGCCTAACCTTCTGGAACTAAAGGTCATCTTTGTGGGTAAAAAAGCTGACATTGCAAGAAGAAAGAAGAAGCAGAAAAGTTGCTGACAGACAGAGGGGTGTCAAACCGAGTAAAATGATGCTTACAGCATGTACCAATTAGATTAAGAAAAGAGATGTTTACTTGCCTCATAGACAAAGTAGAGCTACCAATCAAGAGATGTGTGGACAAAGCGGAGCAACCAATTAAACAATGCATGACTGTATACACCAAGATGTGAAAAACAAGGTTCACATTTTTTTATATGAAATTTAAAAAGTTTAATAGAAAGACAATTAGGAGATAGAAATAAAGTGGAGTACACAAATACAGCCAGCTGCCTCAGCATTCACCTAAGAGACCACACTTTACTAACAAAGGATTGTCCCTTAAAAACAGAACCCTATTACATATTCATAAGTTCTTATACATAATTCAAACATTCCTCTTAAGTTTTAGATGTTCCTTTTTTTGCTTTAACTCCCCCTCCCCAATAGATCAGTCTTCTTGGCTCCACTGAGTCTCACACTCCCTGCTAACAGAGGTTCAATAAATTCTTCCCTTGGAGCACTGGTCACTGCTGTCTTCATCTGGATAAAATAATCTAAGAATGCAGTGGGGGGAGGTTCTGATTATGTTTTCAGTCTCTGGGTTATATGAACCAAAACAGTTTTTATTTTAATACCATGCTACAGCCTAACATATATATATATATATATATATATATATATATATATATATATGTATGTATTACACCACTATTTCTAAGTTTTATTAATAACAGAAATAAAAGAAACTATATTAATACGGAAAAGTTTTCTAACATTATACATATACATTTTAATATTTGTGAAAAGCCAATAATATATATATCTATAACAAAGATAAGAAGTAAGTATAAACAATGTTCAGAAACACAATAAACGGTTTTTGCTTGATTCACATTGAATTGTGCAGAGTCCTCTGTCTTCTCAACAAGATACATTCTGTTTCTCTTACCTTAACAAGCCTAAAGTGCATCCTGCTTCTTAGGCTTAGGGATTAATATTTGCTGACTCTTACTAGTGTCAGGAAAATTAATCCACAAACGCCAGAGGTTTATGTCCAAAAAGGAAACAGAGGAGCCCTTTTACTTTATTTGAATAAAGGGAGAAGCCATGGGGCATTCCCCTGGGGTCTCTCAAATTTTTGGAAGGCGCAGCCTCCTTTTTATCCTAATTCCCGGCCTTTTGTCCCTTCTCTCTTTCCCCATAGGCTGAGGGACTTGAGAGGTACAGACTTCCCGGAACGCCTGATAACTGGGGTATCTTCCCCCTCACCAATGCATAATCCCTTCTTAATTCTTAACTCTTGTAGAATTCATGGTGCTCTTTCAGTGTCTCTTTCATCTTTCAATGGAATCCATCCCATTGTTTCTGTTGTCTCTTAGTGATAGTTGCATCTTACCAGCAGACCCACAGCTTGCTTGTAAAGACAAACCCGTAATTCCCCCTCACTAGTTTACTCATGGTTACATGAGCTAACTATTGATCAACTTCTTTCACCCCATGTCTAAAAATAAAAATTTAAAAACTAAAAATAAAAATTTTAAAGGTGGAAATACTGGTAAGGGTTTCCAAGATATATGACACGTTGTCTATTTAAAAATGAAGGCTGACCATCTCTATAACACACATTCCCTGGCCAAAGCACTAGTCACTGCCACCAGTTCAGAAATTACTTGACAAATGAGGTTTTGTAAAACTACCACTGTGTGTTTTCCTGACCTTAACAAATATGGGAGAAGCTTCTGCAGTGGGAGATGAACTTCATTAAACTATTTTGAAAGGAATGAGGGACTTGCTTACACAAACAAAACTGTGGGTCTGCTGGTAAATAAAGCTAGATACTGATAGATAAAAGAAACAATGGGTAGGATTCCACTGACTGATAAATGGAATGAGAGATTTGTCTTTACAAAGTGTAAGTCTGCTGATAAATAAAATTGGATACTGAGATGAAAGAAACAATGAGAAGAACCATAAATTCCATAAAGAATTCCACTGAGTGACACAAGGAAGGGGAATTTATACATTAGAAGGGGGTCTTAGGTATTAGGCATTTTGGGGAGTCTGTACCCCTCAAGTACCTCAGCCAGTGGGGAAAGAAAGAGGTACATGTGGTCAGGAAATCAGAATAAAAAGGAGGCTGCATCCTCCAAAAATCTGAGAGATGTGAGGGGAAATATCCCATGGCCTCTCCCTTTATTCGAATAAAGTTACAGGACTCTTCTGTCTCATTTTTGGACATAAACTTCTGGTGTTTGTGCATTAATTTTCCTGACAATTTGAAGCCAAATCACATATTCCTTTTAAACTTCTAAATAGGAATGCCACTGTCAGGAAAATTAATCCACAAACACCAGAGGTTTATGTCCAAAAAGGAGACAGAGGAGTCCTTTTACTTTATTCGAATAAAGGGAGAAGCCATGGGGCATTCCCCTGGGGTCTCTCAAATTTTTGGAGGGCGCAGCCTCCTTTTTATCCTAATTCCCAGCCTTTTGTCCCTTCTCTCTTTCCCCATAGGCTGAGGGACTTGAGAGGTACAGACTTCCCGGAATGCCTGATACCTTCAATAACTTCCCCCCCTGCCAATGCATAATCCCTTCTTAATTCTTAACTCTTGTAGAATTCATGGTGCTCTTTCAGTGCCTCTTTCATCTTTCAGTGGAATCCATCCCATTGTTTCTGTTGTCTCTCACTGATAGCTGCATCTTACCAGCAGACCCACAGTTTGTTTGTAAAGACAAACCCGTCATCCCTCTTAATCCCTCCTCTTTTAATTTCTGTTAATAATTGTCTTTACAAACTTTATTTATCATTGACTTAATTTCTTGTTCTTGGGTCCTTTTTGTCCTTGCAATTATTTGCAGGGGCATCACTCTCTGCCCTTTTGTAGCCATCTCTGGGTCAGTAGGCATGGCACCTGCATCCCTTTGATCACATGTTGAATGAGTTGTATTAAGCAAGGGATCATGCATGGTAAAAAAATTAGAGTTGCTACAACACATAAGAGAAAAAAAAAGCATCTGTTTAACTCATAGACCACCAGGTAACTATGAAAACATGTCTTATTCCTATCCTTTCTATGTTTGCACTGGTACATGAGCTAACTTTCTTATTTTTCCACTTGCAATTACATCCCAGATCTGTTTTATTAGATCTGGACCAGAACTAAATGAAAAGGGGTTCAAGTTCTACTCAGGTGTTGCCATTTACACTGATAGTCTTGGACTACATGTGTCTTACTTGTGGAATTATCTCGGGGGCAGCTTAAAAAAAAGGGGTCAAAAAACTTATCCTTCCCCATTGCTTTACAGCCTTCAAAATCTCTTTTTGTAATTATGGAAGGAACACCTTACCCAGCTACCATTAGTGAGCTTACCATGTGTTTGATTTCATCTGCCTCGCTATCTGGAACAGTCATAAGGAGGGCAGTTGGGGGTGTTATAAATGCAAAGGCAGATTTGGGTTAAATAAAAACAATTTATTATAAAACAATTTTTATAAAAAAATAAACAATTAGGGAAAACCACAATAAAACAAACAGCGCAGCGCTGGGTGGACAGGGGTCTATACCCAAAGGTATAGGTGTTCCCAAATCCACGAAGGAGGGTAAACTGTCCGGGGTTTTTATAGGGATTTTTAGCCTTGAGGCCGAATTCCAGGCAGGCACCATTCATCAACAGTCTTTGATTGTCGTATGAATTGATTTCCTGGCATTGGAGAATAGAGTCGAATGGACGTCCGGACCGAGTCTCCTCATATGTAAAGAAATTCTGAGTGGCTCTTGTGGTTCAGGCCATCCGGATGGGATGGCTGGATCCGGGTTGGAGCCGATGGATATTTCGGCTGGATTTTTCCTTTTGTTTACTTGATGGCTTCCCCCAACGGTAGCCCGCAAGGCGAGGTGTTCGGGTCCGGTGATGAATATCTCGTCGGTGCCTCTCCGTTTTGGCTTGATGTTTCGTGTCCTGCCTATTCTTCCCCGTTGATGGTCACCGAGCCTGTCCTTGTCAGTTTGAGGAGTTTTTTTTTTTTTTCTGTCAGCTTGATGGGCCGCGTCCTGTCTATTCTTTTGTTGATGGGCGCCGGCTAGGATCGTTATCCTTTGAGTGGGAATTCGTGGCTAGATCTGGGAAGGGCTTGTGTGTCATACTGTACTTTATATTTTATTTCGTTATTGTTATATACATTTATTTAGATTTTTACGAATTTTTACAAGTTCATTTCTCACAGGGGTCCAACAATCTAAACCCAAAGATAAAGTCCAGTCACAAATGCTCTTTCCCACATATGTGCTTCCTGTTCTGTTTAGGCAATATATGCCTCTTTCAGAAGAATGAAGCTGCCATGGACTTCTTTCTTTGTCCCAAAATCCTGTTCCATTATGGACTTCACTCAGGGTGCTAACTCACCATTTAGGCTCGACCGGGCTGGCCACCCATGGCCAGCTTTCAGATCCCCCTGGCCCTCCGCAGACCCAACAGTTTCTAAGGTTAAAGGTCTTTGCTACTTCTTCTCCTAAGGTTAAAAAATTATTTTCCCACTTTAGACCCCAACTTAACTGAAAATATAAAGGTTAAATTATTAAGAGAAACATTATAATAGTGTTATAATCTAATTTCTAATTTTCAATTTCATGTTGTCTTCTACACCACCTGTGGCAAGTGAAGGCACAGAAACAGCTTAGCATAAAGAAAGCAATGACAGCATGGATTGGCTCCCTGTGACTGGAGATCTGAAGGAAGGGATGCCCAAACAGACTATTTCAGCAGGCAGTCTGTGGGTAGGCACTCGGGGCTTCCCCCAATGTCAACACACAGCTACTGCTCCCGTCCACTCCTGTGGAGTATCAGTCACGGCTTCCCATCCTTCTCCTCCAGCTGAGATGTCCAAACCTCTGGGCCCTCAGAGACCTTGACCCGAGTGTGATGGGTCCACCCATGTTCAGCTGTCTTGCTGGCTGTTTCTGTGGTCAGCAACAGCTGGAAAGGTCCACGCCACTTTGCCACCAGTGGTGCTTCTTTCCACTCCTTAACTAGGACCCAGTCTCCTGGTTGGATATTATGCACAGCAAAGTCCAAAGGCAGGGTCTGTGTCAGCTGAGCTTCCTGTTGAAGAGATTTCACAAGAGACAGTATCTGAGCCACATACTGTTTTAGATATACATCACTTATCTCTACCCCCGCCCCAGGCTGAGAATTACAAGGATAAGGAATCCCAAACATCAATTTAAAGGGAGATAATTGAATATCCCCCCTGGGTCTGGCCCTTATTCTTGCTAAAGCCAGTGGCAAGAGCTGCAGCCATGGCATTTTCGTTTCTATCACCAGCTTCAGAAGATGTTTCCCTATTTCCCCATTCATCCTTTCAACCTGGCCTGAGCTTTGGGGATGCCAGGGAGCGTGGAGGTTCCATTGTATCCTTAAAGCAGTCATTACTCCTTTAAGAATTTTTCCTGTAAAATGAGTTCCTCTATCTGAGTCTATTGCTTCCACCATCCCATATCTCGGAATTATTTGTTCCAAAAATACTTTCATAACTGACCCTGTAGTTGCTGAAACAGCTGGGAATGAACGCTTCTGGCCACCCTGTTAACTGACATACTATTACCAAAAGATATTTAAATCTCCCCACCCGGGGCATTTCAGCAAAATCTACTTGGCATCTCTGGAAGGGATGTACAGCACAAGGCCTTCCCCCTTGGCAAGTTTCTTTGTAACTTTGTTATTTGTCTTAGCACAAATCAAACAACCTTCAACAGCTCGTTTTGCCAGAGTAAAAAGACCCACAGCAGCACACATTTTGAGGAAGGCTTCTGCTATCTCTTGGGAGCCCCAATGACTCCCTTCGTGGAGCTGTTTTAACAACTGTAAGGCCAGAGCTTTTGGTATCCACTGCTTACCATCCCTTGTAAACCAGTTACCCACCTTTTCCTCTGCCACACTCTTTTTAACTATCTCAAGTTCTTCTGGTGGAAAAGACAACTTCTCTGGAAAGGGGACAGTTACTGTGAGCAAGGGGAGCATCTTAGAGATTTCTGGCAACAATGCAGCTTTCCGAGCTTCTTCATCAGCCAGTCTGTTTCCTATTGCCTCTTCCGAGCACCCTGCCTGGTGTCCCTTGATGTGTATTATTGCTACTTTTTTTGGTAAATTCACCACCTCCAATAGGCGGGAGATTAAGTTCTCATGAGCCAACGTTTTTCCTCTGCAGGTTAATAAACCTCTCTCTTCCCACAGTTTCTCAAATGCATGTATCACCCCATACGCATATTTAGAATCAGTAAAAACATTTACTGTCTTGTCTTGGTATAATTCACAGGCTCTCACAAGCGCATACAGCTCCACTGTCTGAGCTGACCAGGTGGGTGGTAACCTCCCCCCTTCCTTTAGTTTCTTCCCATTCACAATAGAGTATCCTATTGTCTTCCTTCTATCACCCTTGAAGACCCATCAATAAACACATTTTCCCCCTCAGGCCATGGAATGTCTCGCAAATCATCCCTTGCCCCAGTCTGCAGATCTATTACTTGAATACAGTCATGGAATTTGCCTTGGCTCCCCTCTTCAGGGCCATTCAAACACGGTTAAAACCTTCCCCGCTTTTAAATTCTAAATCCTCCTGTTCTAATAAACAAGACTCATATTGCAACAACCGAGAGCTGGTCATCCTCTTAGAGGCTCTCTCAGTTAACAAAGCTTTAACCGGGTGTGAAACTTTAACAATCAGATAACCTCCCCTTGTCAGCTTTCGGGCCTCAGCCACCATCAGAGCTGTGGCTGCACAGTTCTGCAGACAATGGGGCCAGTCTCTGGCCACCAGGTCTAACAGTTTTGAAAAATAGGCAACAGGTCTCTGTGTTCCTTCATGCTCTTGAACCAAAATTCCTTTTGCATGACCCTGTTTAACATCCACATATAATTCAAATTCCTTTTCTGTATCTGGAAGAGCTAGGACTGGGGCATTAACCAATTTGTCTTTTAATTTTTTAAAGCTTTGCTCTCCTTCTGGTGTCTATACTGTTATAAATTTGTATTGTGATATTGGCTTTCGCAGATGAATATTATATATTAATACTTTTTAGCTATGTATGTACTTTTTTCTTGCTAACAAGTCTTAAGTTTAAAAGAATTTCCTAGGTACAAGGCAAGGAAACCCCAGAGGGCAAGGACAGTGGGGCCCAAGCTGTTATCAAGAGAACAACAGAGGCCAAACTGTTATCAGCGGAAGACATGAAACCCAGCTGTCCTCAGGGGAAGGATGACGGGCCGGGCCCGGATGGTTATCAGCAAGTGACCATTTGCAAAAGAAAGGAAACCAAACTCCAAAATAATGCTCATCAGCAAGAATAATGATGACCAGCAAAAATAGTGCTGACCAGCAGAAAATAAAAATGTTCTAAATAGGTGGAACCAGGGAGGGGACATGTTAAATACTTCTTGAAAAAGTTTGAATATGCATCAAATCCTCACAGTAGGGGGGGATAAAAGGAGTGTTCCCGAGCTACCAGGGGTGTTCCTGGCAAGGCGCCAGGGCACCCGGCCGTTTTAACCCTTTGCTTTATTTCTTTTGTCTCCTAATTGTCTTTTATTTATATTAAATTCTTTTTATAATTTATTAAGTGGATCTTGTTTTTAAGAATACCACAACATTAGGACTGTCTTGTGTTAATAAAAAGCCACATAAAGGTCTGGCCGCAACAGAAAAGTCTTCTATCCATACTCGGCAGTATCCCACCAACCCTAAAAACTGCCGTAATTCCCTTTTTGTTTGGGGTAATGGTACTTGTAGAATTCCTTGTATTCTTTCTGGATCAATACACCGTAACCCTACAGTTAAAATATGTCCCAAATATTTGACCTTTTTCTCTACCAACTGTGCTTTCTTTTCGGACACTCTAAGTCCTTTTTTAGCAAGAAAATTAAGCAGTTTCACAGTAGCTCTTTCAACCATCTCCTCCTGTTCCCCTGATAACAGCAAATCATCCACATACTGCAACAACCTAACCCCCGAGGGTGGGGTAAACTCTCTTAGTATTTTTTGCAAAGCTTGTCCAAACAAAACAGGTAACTCTGTATAAGCCTGTGGGAGGACTGTCCAAGTCAATTGCTTCTTTACCATTTTACCTCCTTCCTCTTGTTCCCACTCAAAGGCAAAATACTGTTTAGTCTCTTCTGTAATCGGATGCCCCCAGAAAGCTTCCTTTAAATCCAGTACTGAATAATACTGGTGTGAGGAAGGGACCTGGTTCAGGATTATATAGGGATTCGGAACTGTGGGATGCCTTGATTCGACAATTTTATTTATTATTCTTAAATCTTGCACCATTCTGTAGGTTCCATCTGGTTTCTTAACTGGCAGGATAGGGGTGTTATAAGGAGACATGCACGGTTCCAACAGACCTGCCTTTAGCCGGGACTCAATGATAGGCTGTAACCCCTTCCTTCCCTCCCTTGAAAGAGGGTATTTTTTTTTGACACAACTTGTCCTGGTTGCTTCAAAGTAATTTGGAGAGGCTCTATGTCTAATTTTCCATATTTCCCCAGGGCTGCCCACACTTCCGGATCTATTTCAGCATAAGCTCTCTCAGACATTTTACACAAAGATATTACAGTGCTGGACTCGGTGTCATTTTTTATAATGCTAATTTGCACTCCCATTTTTGCCATCAAATCTCTTCCCCATAAATTACAATCACAATTAGGAACAAACAGGAACTCATGCATTTCAAACTTGTCCCCCACATCTATTAACAGTGGTTGAATAAAATGCAGTCACTCATCTTTTCTGCTTACTCCTTGAATAACCAATGATCTTTTTGACAGTTTCCCCCCTTTAGGTATAAAATTCAAGGTGGATTGAGAGGCACCTGTGTCTACTAGAAAACACACCTCCTCTCGATCCAGACCCACCTTAAAAGTTATCAAGGGCTCCTGAGTGGTGGGTCCCCCGTATAATGGAAGCCCCTGACATCCCTAACAATCCATTTCCATTATCCTCTGGACTTCTTCCTCTTGTGGGTCCAGCTGTTTTTGTGGGCATTCCCTTTTCCAATGCCCTTCTTCCCTGCAGATGACACATTGGTTCCTCCCCAGCCACTGTTTGGGTCGGTTCTCCCCTGTCAAAGAGGGAATGCCCTGGACACTTCTTTGTGGCTGACCCTGTCCTCTCTGCCCCGGGGGACCTCTTGGACCTTGTGGTTTATTCTTTTGGGGCTGCAAAAACTCTGCCATCATCTTTGCCTTAGCTTTTACTTTTTCTTCATCCCTTCTTACACTTATTTGCTGTGTTTTTCTCACCAATTCTAGAGGCTTATTCTGCCACTCTTGATCTTTTTGTACTCCTTTCCTTATGTCAGGCCAAGCCTTAGTAACAAATTGTACTTTAAACAAAGTGTCAAAGGCTTGCCCTTCAGGGTCCATTCCTCCATGCTTATGCAAGGCATCCCTAATTCTCTCTAGCCAATGAGAGGGGCTTTCATGTTTCTCCTGTTCTAACAACATAGCCTTAGCTATGTTGTTAGTTCTAGGAGCTGCTGATTTGATTGCCCTAATCAAATAAGCACGGTAATCGTGGAGGCGAGCCAGGCTGGCCTGGTTATTTGGATCCCACTGGGGGTCCACCTGGGGGATGGCATCATCCACTGTAGGTACATTAGGTCCAGCCCCCCTCACTGCTTGTGGATGTTCATCCTCCCACAGCTGCCAAGCTTTTTGCAAAATCATTCGTTTCTCTGATGGCCCAAACAAAATCCCCAAAAGAAAATCCCAGTCTTTCCAGGTATAATCTGCATTTCCCAAATATTCTTCTATCTTTTCCCCCACCCCTATGGGATCATCCCATATGATGTATGGGGGTAATTCTTTTTTCAATCCTCTTATATCTTAGGTAGTAAGTGGTACGATTACAAACCCAAATCCTCCCCCTTGACCTCCCAAAGGGACTTGGCGGAGTGGCATTTGGTGTACCCCTGTCTCTTGGGTCTGGGGGGCTTCTGATGCTCTAAATTGAGTTCCCCTTCTGGTCCTAGGGGGTGATATGATATGCTGCTCCCTTCCCCCTACCCATTGTTATTCTCAGGTGGAGCTGTAGGAACAGCATTTCCCTGATCCCTTTGCTCTGGAAGGTGAGGATACAGGGCATCTGCAGCTGGCCCTGGGTCAGCTGGTAACACCGGAGGACAAGACAGGGGAAGGTGCTGAAAAACATCCCAGTCTTCACTGGTTTCCTCTTCCCCCCCTTTTTCCTCTTCTCCTTTTCTTCTTAACACATAGATTTCTCCTGTTGCTTGTTTAAACCATATCAATTCACATTCCCTTTCAATTTATCCTTTCTAATTCTCCTCTAGATACCTCCACAGAATTCAACGCAAATGAATTCTATCTGTTCCATAAGATGGCTATATAAGTCCATTTGGCAACTTATACTCTGGCCATACATAATAACAATATTTTGCCATCATCTCCATAGTTACTTCTGGGTGAATGCATAATCTGTCCCAAGATCTCAGCATTCTCCCCAGGGGACTCTCCGGGGGTATTATGGAATCGTCATCCCTTACAGCCTTCCTGGCTGTACCCTTGCAACCCTCCATGGGTGCTCTGTTTGACCTGTGCTACCCTCCATGGGTGCCCTCCCAGGCTTCCTCCCCGAAGATCCCATTTTACTCACCAGTGAGATTTTCAGTGGTCCTTCCCTGTGGACTCTTCACGGACCCCCCTGGTCCGCCACTCGTCTGTCTCCTGGACAGTCTCGGGAACCCAATCGATCGCCTGGTGCTGCTGCCACCAAGGGGAGCTGATCACTGAAACTGTGTGAGGCGCCTTCAGCTCCGCTCGCTGCCCGCCGCCCCGGACAGTGGAAATACCCCTGACCAAGCCCCTAAAAATTGTCAGGAAAATTAATCCACAAACACCAGAGGTTTATGTCCAAAAAGGAGACAGAGGAGTCCTTTTACTTTATTCGAATAAAGGGAGAAGCCATGGGGCATTCCCCTGGGGTCTCTCAAATTTTTGGAGGGCGCAGCCTCCTTTTTATCCTAATTCCCAGCCTTTTGTCCCTTCTCTCTTTCCCCATAGGCTGAGGGACTTGAGAGGTACAGACTTCCCGGAACGCCTGATACCTTCGATAACTTCCCCCCCTGCCAATGCATAATCCCTTCTTAATTCTTAACTCTTGTAGAATTCATGGTGCTCTTTCAGTGCCTCTTTCATCTTTCAGTGGAATCCATCCCATTGTTTCTGTTGTCTCTCACTGATAGCTGCATCTTACCAGCAGACCCACAGTTTGTTTGTAAAGACAAACCCGTAATTCCTCTCACCACTAACCAGTTCTTATTCTAGATAGAGATAGATAGGGATAAACCTTTTAAAAAAGGTTTTATACACTCCCATCCCTGGAGCTAAATCTTGTCAGTCACGCCTCCAGATACTGCCTAATTGAAAGAAAGCACAAGTAGTTCCTGCTGTCCACGTGTTTTTAAACAAGTATGATCACTTGTAAACAAAACCCGTAATTTCTTCTTCCACCACAACTGTCCTGTAGTACTGTGGTCCATCTTTTTTCTGTAGCAATACCTTGAATTTCAGCTCAATACTAATTGAAGGTGAATTCTAGGTACTAAAAACAGTATTGTGTTTTCCTTGTTTTTGTGCCATCAAAGTAGAAACTTAATAATACCCCCCCCGCCCCCCCCCCCCCGGGAATTTTATCCCATCTGTTGCCTAAGAGGAAATAGCGACCAGTACTTCAGAGACAAAACAAGTGCCCAAGGTGGGGGGAAGGAGTGCAGCTGCCTGCAGACTCTTAGCTGGGGCTTTTCTCTTGGGAAAGGTAAAGGTATCTGGAGAATTGGCTGGGGGGTCAGGGGCATGGGTTTGGCTTTCTGGACCAGAGGGGAACAGTCGAGCTGCTGCTACCGCGGGGGAATTTGCTGACATTGTGGAACCCATCCTGTTACAGTTTTCTTCCTTACCATAGGTGAGCCTCGGCTCCTAAGAGCAGCCATTTAACTGAGACCTTAGTAATACCTGATCTGACTGGAAAGGATCCTCACCATCTACTTGGGTGCCACCAGGGAAAACCCGGGACCCCGAACCCTTCCCTATTCCCAGAGGGCTCATCTCCTGGGTGCGTGTGTGAAGTAGCCCGGCTCCTGCTGCCCAGCCCCCTGCTTTCTGCCGCAGACTTGGGCTTTTTTGCTACACCCTAACCAAACACCCTGTGAGAAACGACTGCTCACTTTAAAATTTTAAAGTTCTATTAAACCTTAGCAAAATACAACAAAGAACTGAATAAGGAAAAAGGACAGTACGGCTGAGACCTTGTCACTGCCAGCCATGTACTCAACCACAAAACTGCTGCGTCGCCTTTTATACCCCTGGTGTTGCAGCAGGCAAGCCTGGCCCCACCCAAAGTCTGTCAGTCAACTCTTCTTCGCTGTCCATTGGTGGAGACCTTCTTGGAACTTGATCGGAGGTCAGGTGTTGTCATGCTGCGCCTCCCTAGTAACAAGCCTTCCCTAGTCACAAATGCCCCATGCAAGGTGCACGGGTACTCGCCCTCCCTCCACGTGTCCCAACAACCAAGGCTGTCCAGCGGCAACAATATAGATGGGGGTAAAGAGGACTATGATGAGAACAGAGGACTTCCAAACAACAAACCACAATAACATAACTATACATTAATAAAACATCTCTTTAATATATACATAATATTAATCCCTTAATTGCGAGAGCCAGTCATTGTATTACCCATCTATAACAACACTGCGTCCACACGACTCCTGCAGCTCCTGCTAAGGCTGCGGAGTTTTCTGGTACATTTTGCTTGTCACCTTGGATGTGCCCACCTCTGCCATTCCAGCCAGCACTCTGAAGTTCCTGCTACAGCCCCTGTCTCCATCTGGACGGGCACTGGGACCAGCTGCCCCTGTGGGTTTATAAGAAAACCCCCTTTTCTCTCTGTCCCGCCGGCTGAGTCGCCATCACAACGTGGCGAGGTGGCCAAGCTCGCGCCAAAGCACCCCCTGCAGCCGCGTGGGAATCATCGCACCCGCCCTCCCTGGCCAGGGGCCACCAGCGCCCCTGACGGCTGTGCCTGGAACTGCACCAAAGCAGAAAGTGCCTGCAGCCAAGAGAAGGCTGTGGTTGGGTTTCCGGATTTTGTTTGTTGTTGTTGCCGTTTTTGTTTTTTTGCCTTGTTACACACATATATATCTACTAATAAAGAACTGTTATTCCTTTTACCATCTCTTTGCCTGAAAGCCCTGTAATTTCAGAGTTACAATAATTTGGAGGGGAGTCACATTTTCTACTACAAGGCAGGTTTCCACCTTCCTTGGCAGACACCTGTTTTTCAAACCAAGGCACCTAAATGTTAGACTCCGTCAGGGCAAAGGGCTGAGAAGGCGGTTTGCCCCAGGCCCTGAGAAGAAGGATCTCCTATAGTTGGGGTGAGCAAAAGCTCACCCGTGTTATAAATATATATTGTGATATTGGGTTTTTGCAAGTATTACGATGAATATATGTTAGAGTAACTTCTGCTATGTCTTTTTCTTTTTTCTCTTGCTAGTAGCTAAAAAGTTTTCAGGGGTAGGTCAAGAAGAATTTTGGACATTAGGGCTATGTCTTGTCTGTACAAAGCGAGATAAGCTCCAGTGAACAGATGAATGGGGCCCAGGCTACTCAACTTCGCTATCAACGCTCACTGCCTGTAGAAGAAAGAACCCAAGCCCAAATAAAAAGATGATAAAAGAGAAATGAAAACCAAATGTGGATGCTCTAAAAAGGTGGACCCAAGGAGTAGCCATGCAGAACAGTTCCTGGAAAAGTTTGAATATGCATAAATCCATGCAGCAGGAATGCTATATAAAGGGTGTTTCCAAAGCACCAGGTGTGCCCTTGGCAGAGAGCCAAGCACCCGGCCATTTTAACCCTTTGCTTTATTGTCTTTGTCTCCTATTGCCTTTTTGTTTATATTAAACCTTCTAAAATTTATCAGGTGAGTGAACCTCATTTTTCACACCCACAATGCCCCTGCAAATATATATGCTAATAGTACAAGAAAGTTCTACGGTTTCTCTGTTATTATTGGTTAGAATTTGGTGCAATGTTTTACATATTCCGAATTCCTGTTTTTTATTGGACCCTTTCCCTCAGACTCCACCCCTAACCTACCTTATAAATTTGTAACCTATGCTGACCCTTGCCTTTTTAGTGAACCCCATACTGTTGTCTGGCTTATGTGTTCGTTGTTTTTGTATTAAAGTATTATTTTTCGGGTCACTGAATCATGCCTGTGAAAAACAAGGTTCACATATTTTTATATAAAATTTAAAAAGTTTAATAGAAAGACAATTAGGAGATAGAAATAAAGTAAAATGTACAAATACACCAGGGTGCCTCAACATTCAGCTTAGAGAGCACACTTTACTAACAAAGGATTGTCCCTTAAAAATAGAACCCTGTTACATATTCATAAATTCTCATACATGATTCAAACATTCCTCTTAAGTTTTAGATGTTTTTTTGTTTAGTTTTAACTCACCGCCTCCCAAGTAGATCAGTTTTCATGGCTCCGCTGAGTCTCACACTCCCTGCTATCAGAGGTTCAATAAATTCTTCCCTTGGAGCACTGGTCACTGCTGTCTTCATCTGGATAAAATAATCTAAGAATGCGGGGGGGGAGGTTCTGACTATCTTTTTCAGTCTCTGGGTTATATAAATGTAATAAATGGTCTTGATTCATGCTAACTAAATTGTAACTATTTGGAAAGTTATTATTAGAAGCAATCAAGAGAATCAGTGTTATAAGTCAGATGTACACCTTCACAGCTGTTACATGTTAAAATTAAGATACAGGATGTAGTTTGGAAGAGAAGTGATGTCCCAAGATGAAAACAGCCTTGAGATGGACAAAATCAGAATGACTTTAGGCATAGGGCCTAATATTCATTAAATATAAGACTAATTAGTGGACTTACATAACACAGTGCTTAGTACGCCCATGCAAACCTGTAAGGTTATCCAGAGTGTTAAAAACGAGATCCACTTAATAAATTATAAGAAGTTTAATATAAACAAAAAGACAATTAGGAGACAAAGGAAATAAAGCAAAGAGTTAAAATGGCCGGGTGCCCTGGCAGGTTGCCAGGAACACACCTGGTATCTCGGGAACACTCTCTTTATCCCCTCCTGCTGTGAGGGTTTAATGCATATTCAAACTTTTTCAAGAAGTATTTAGCATGTCCCCTCCCTGGTTCCACCTATTTAGAACATGCTCTGTATAGTTTTTATTTTTGCTGACAATCATTATTTTAAGTTTGGTTTCCTTTCTTCTGCAAATGGTCAGTGTTGATAACAGTCTGGGCCCCTCGTCCTGCCCTGGTGACAGCTGGGCTTCACATCCGTCCTGCCCTGGTGACAGCTGGGCTTCACATCCGTCCTTCTGCTGCTGCCAACGGCCTGGTCCTGGCTGTTGATAACAGCCATTGTCTTTCCGCTGATAACAGCTTGGGCCCCACTGTCTTTGCCCTCTGGGGTTTCCTTGCTTGTACTAGGAGATTCCTTTAAGCTTAAAACTTGTTAGCAAGAAAAAAGTACATACATAGCCAAAAAGTATTTAACATATAATATTCATCCTAATACTTGCAAAAGCCAATATCACAATAGAGATTTATAAGAAGAGGACAGTGAGGATGAGTGTAAGCCTTTGTCCAAAGACCACCAAAAGAAGACTGAAGACCCCCTAACAACAAGTGAAGCATGCGCCATGAGGAATAGTGACATAAAGTCAAAAAAATCTGAAATAGGAGGAAACTTATGGGAAACATTAATGAACATGTATAAGCATTCAGTATATAAGTTTAGCTTGAAGTGCTTTGTTTTGTATGTGAGGCAGGGTGAGAAGCCCTCCCAATACCCTGGTCAGTTTTGTACATGATGTAGGGTAACAAGCCCTCCCCGTACCCTGGTTGGTTTTGCTTATGCTTTAATCATACTTAGTTACTGGCAAATTAAATACACAAATTGTATTTTTTTGCTAAATTGTATTCTTTTACTAAATTGTATTCTTTTGTGCCAAATTACTATTCAATTCACTTAATTGTATTCATGTTTAATTAAACTGTTATTAATTCAAAGGACCTAGTTGTCAAAATTCTAATTTCATTTATAACAATAGTTTTTGCTTTAATACCATGCTACAGCCTAACATATATGTATTATATAACTATTTCTAAGTTTTATCGATAACAGAAATAGAAGAACCTATATTAATACAGTGAAGTTTTCTGACATTATACATATAATATTCATTTGTGAAAAGCCAATAATATAATATGCACTTATAACAATGCCCATCCCTCATTTATTTGTCATCCTCTTGAGGACCTCTCGCTGAGGATCCCGAGGTAGCACCGGCCAGACCATCTAGACCCAATGTGCTACACATAAAAATACTAATTCTTTCACAAAGCAAAGTTCCAACTGTCCAGGTGAAAAAACCCCAATAGTTAATTGGACATCATATGGTTATTACGAAAGGAAAATTCTGATTTTCCTTGCACAGTCTCAGTATTTCTATCTATTTCTCACTCCTTGTGCTTTTATTTTTCCAACTTGGAAAGGTAAGCTCTTCAGGAAAGGGCCATAACACAATTTCATATGTATAGCACAGTCAGTTTTTAGTCTGCCGTTAGTGCTAAACAAATAACAAACTGAATCCTAAACTCCTATGCTAGATGCAATAAAACCCCAAAAGGGATTGAATAAGCAAATATTTTGCTTGCCAACTTTCATCTGGAAGTGGTATTTTAACTCTCACACATGGCAGCACCTAGCATTCCTGCCATTTCTTGACTCATCTCTAGACTTGAAGTTATTTATGAATTTATAAATATAGGAATGTATATTTTAATGTACAAATTAAGTTAAGGCAATCACTGTCTTTCAGCAGGAGCTTTAACAATGTCACTGGACCTGAACCAGGATTCTGTTGTATAAAGGAGGATGCAGTTCAACTGATATCCCCACCCTCAGGGATGCATGCTAGACCTGTTGGGATTACAGTCAGAAGAACTAAGTAATGCCATGAGCTCATCAGTCCCTATAGTTCAACAGGCTTTAGTTTGTGTCACTTCCATTGTTGCAATTTCTTATGTATGTGGCCAACATGCAAGAAAACTTTATAAATGTTTTTACATGCTCTCTAGATTACATGAGATTAGGACTTCAGTGTAATATGGAATTAGTAAATAAACCTTGCATCTCTCTTTACCTGCCTTGCTTTTCTCTCTGTTCACCTTTACGTTTGTATTCATGATATTTTAAATGAAATCATGCATTTAATAAAGCACATGCTCATGTTTGTTGCCAATCTGTGTTTGTTGTGAATGACCTCTTTATAGACCTCTTAGTCTATAAAGTTTCCCACACAAGACTGAGTGAATCAAGGCCCAACATGGGTGATTTGTTGGGTTTGAAATTTTTAAGCAAAAGTGTCTTTACATTTGTTTCACATCTCTTTCTTATATCTATGCATTCAGTGCCTCTGATGTGCTTGGCTGGGCCTGCTCTGTGTGGAAACATTTGAAAATCTGGCTGTTACATTCAGGCGTCTCATGATCTACTGGTGATCCATCCCACAACTAATTACACCTCAACTTCAATTACTGTAGGACCCTTCCAAGTGAACTATACCTGTTTCATTAAGTACTATTCTATTGCATTCCATTCCTTCCCTTCCCTTTCAATTCTCCTTTTTTAGAGACAAATAGGTTTTTGCTATAAAAGCAGCAGTCTAAAAGCTGCTAGGCTCTGAATCATGTCTATGAGCATGTAGCCAGCTATAATGATGTAACATAGCACGAAACAGTCATAAAACTTAAAATTCTTAATTACCAGTGAGATGTGATATTCCCATTGCAATTAGGCTTTCTGGGGAGGGCTAAAGTTTGTGCAGTATGAAGCTTTTAGGGTCATTGCTAGTCACGACTCTGGAATTACACTCTTCTTCGGTGCCTTAAGCCAAATGAAGGTCTGGGGAGCCTTTTCATAAATCAGCCCCTTATTTTGCTCTCCTGCCAGGCTGGTCTCAGTA
The DNA here is from genome assembly GCF_049639895.1 of Pseudopodoces humilis. Lineage (NCBI taxonomy): Eukaryota > Metazoa > Chordata > Aves > Passeriformes > Paridae > Pseudopodoces > Pseudopodoces humilis. Next base: position 1,965,075 of record NC_142217.1, on the reverse strand, counting down.
CAGAGAATGATTCCTGCTGTCTTCCTCCAACTCTACAGCCCAAACTCAGCTGAGCTCAGGATGTGGCAGACTCTGACTTCTGTGACACCTGCTGAAGGTGCTAGAGGTTGCCGAGGGTGCTGGAGCTGCTGCCCGTAATTTGGTGTGTGCTGCTGTTGCTTTGGGAAATCTACTGATGAAATTCGGTGGTTGTGCTGGATTTTCTTTTAGGACTTGAGATGGCAAATTTTGCGCTCTGGCTTTCGGTTCATCCCTAACTGAACAGGTCCTTGTCTGCTTTCTGTGCAGTAACTACAGCTGCCTGATGTTGCTAATAAAACTACCGCGGCTGTGACGAGTCTCTAACGCGGCTCCCAGACCCAGTGCGTATCCGAGAGGCGGCGCGACCCAGGCATGCGCTGGCTCATGCTCGGTGTCCCTGCGCGTGACGCCGCAGCGTGGGGCCCCGCGCGCGCCCATCGCGCCTTGCGTGGAGCCCCGGTGCGCGCTTCTTTGTCTGCCGCGGGACTCGGGGGACGGAACCGGCCGCGGGTGGCTCGCCATCACCGCTGCCGTTCGTGTGTCCAGTGCAAGAAGCAGTGCGGCGCCGGGCCTGCTCTCAGCACGGGTATCCGCGACCCCGATCCAGCAGCTCTGGGCGGTCCGTGACGCTGCGGGCGGGGCGGGGCAGCGCCCGGTGGCGGCGGCGGCGGCGGCGGCGGCGGCGACGTCAGCGGGGCGCGGAGCGGAGCGGGGCAGAGGGCTGTCGGCCGGCAGGATGCTTGAGATCCAGCTGGACGATGGCGGCGTGGGGGGGTACCCGGGCGATGATTACTGCTCGGGGTCGGTGATGTCGGAGCGGGTCTCGGGCCTCGCCAACAGCATCTACCGCGAGTTCGAGCGGCTGATCCACTGCTACGACGAGGAGGTGGTGAAGGAGCTGATGCCGCTGGTGGTGACGGTGCTGGAGAACCTGGACTCGGTGCTCACCGACAACCAGGAGCACGAGGTGGAGCTGGAGCTACTGCGGGAGGACAACGAGCAGCTGCTCACGCAGTACGAGCGGGAGAAGGCGCTGCGCAAGCAGGCCGAGGAGGTGAGTGCCGCCGCCCCGCGACCATCTTGGCCACGGCCGGGCGGGTACCCCGATGCAGGGGAGCGGGAGGGCCGAGAGGGTGGCGGGGGTTCCTCAGGGCTGTGGTTGGGCCACCTCTCACAGGCCTTCGCTCTGTCGCCCCGATCGCCACCACTGGCGTGTCCCTGTTGCCCGCGCCCCCGCAGTGGGCCCGGCTCGGGGGAGGGGGGGGGGGCGGGCGGGGGGCGGCGGGGGCCCCGGGGCCGGGGCCAAGTGGCCACCGGTACTTTCTAGAAGCGGAGTGCGGGGGCGGGCCCGGCGAGGTGCATCCCCTCCCGCGAGGGTGCGGGGCTCCCGCCTCCGGGCCTTCTCCGGCCCCGGCAGGCCCGGCTCCTCCGCCGCACCGCGGTGCCGGGGCCCACTGCGGCTGAGCTGCCCCGTGACAGCGAGAGGGAAAAAAAGCCGAACCAAAATAGCTGCAATCCTGTGGAATTCCTGAGGAATTAGGAATTCACTTTGCAATGACAACAGCATCCGGAGGGGTCAGCATAATTTGTCGTGTAAAAAATAGTTTTTAAAATGGGTAATTTGTGCAGCCATCCAGCACTCTCAATGTCAGCTGTAAGCTGTTTCGTTGGACCATAGAATTGCCTTTAGAATATAACCTCTTATTTTTGAAACTTATTTTTATCAAAACTTTGCCTTGCGTTTCAATAAAATCATTTCCAAGTCATCACCTGCCGTTTCCTGGAGCGTGAATGCACTCCCGGGAGAACCGGGGCAGGGTTGCCCAGCTGGTGGGGTTGTTTGGAAGCGGCTCATGAGAAATACAACCCCTCTGATGAAGAGAAACGGTTATAGGCACTTGAATGTACACAAGACAGATGGGAGGTGATCTGCACTCTTTTATCTTCCTACATCTGTGCCTGTCCCTGCTGAAATACACAACATTCTTTCAGCCTTGAAGGCTGGGAGCCATAGGCATTGCTCTTCAGCCTTTTGGAGTGACAGTCTGTGAGCTGGGATAGAGCTTTGGTGCTGAAAAAAATCCATCCTCACCACATCATCCCCACCATATCATCTCCTTTAAACTTCCTAAAAAGTGAGTTTTTCTGTCTTCTAGACAAAGGAAGAGCAGAAGATTTAAGATTCAGTTGCTTTCCTAGGAGTCAAGTTCTGATTTGATATGGGGTAATAATAAAATAAAAGAAATGGTAATTAATGAAATAGTTGTTGAACCGGAGAATGGTGTAAAACACATGCAAGATTTTCACAGATGTGTTCTTGTTGCTTAATAGTCATGTGCAAGAAGCTTTGTAACTTAGTCGAGAGGACTTGTGGTCCATTATTGATTCTGAAAGCAACAGCCAGTCAGTTAAAAGTTTTAGTCCCAAGTTCTAATTATGTATTAATGGACTAATAAATGATCCTGAAGTTCTTTTGAATGCTTGTAGGAGTTGAAAAATTATCCTGACTACACAAGGCTTATTTATGTTGTGTAGAGACAGCATTTTGCAGCTTCTGAGAATTAATTTTTAAAGTAAACTATTTATGGGAAGAAATGAGACTGCAAATGGGCATTGGAACAGTCCATCTTGCATCTTTGGACTGGAGTGGATTGCTGTTCTGGGCTTACTAGATACAGGATGTGTTTTCTGGAAACAAATGTACAGATAGCAGTTACATTCCCTACAAGGAAACTTGGGAACTGTGGCAAATACCATTTGCCAATGGTATTTTTAAAAAGTGATATTTAAAAAGTGCTGCTGCTGCTGAAGATATTCTGTCATCCTTATGCACAGTTCACTGTACGTGGGGGAAGTGTCTGCAAGGAGATTTGTTACCAAAAAGGAATAGATAATGTGTTTCTTATGAGAATAAATGAGCATTCTGCCTCTACAGACCCCCTATTACAAGGTCACACATGGACTGCACGGCTGCTGTTTCCCTCAGTATATAACAAAGTACATTATTTATCTTTACTTGTTTCCCACGTACTGCTTACTCTGCAGTAAATTACGTATTATGGGAATTCTGCTAACAGGTAGTTGTACACAATCAAAAACCAGAAAAGTGTTTTCTTCCCAGAATGTGCATTGCAGCTCTGAAATGGTGCCACAGTGACCAGGGACTGTCCATCCCACCCCTCCAACAGTATCAGTTTCGTGGCCTGTGCCTCAGGTCTTGGGTAGGATCTTCACTTCTAACTGGGAAGATCCTCCCCGGAAACAGGATTTGACCTTAGTCTTGATTCCTCTTTGTGTATGAGTCCCAGTTGCAACAATTAATGGACACTGAGAGGTTGGAGATGAAAAATTGATCTGTTCTCTTGCAATATCCTGTCAAAGACCCTGAGTTATGGTTGCTTTATGTTGATTTATTAAATTCAAAGTAACTGGTATCACAGGTGGGCATTGTTGTGGCATAAAAATGTGCTTTGTATTGGCTGATTACCACTGTGCAGAGCCATTGTACCTTGCTGTTCATCTTTATGCAGCAGTTGTGCACAGCAGACTGTACAGGTATGGTTTATTAAATTAATATTAATTGTAGAATCATAGATACTTGAAATAGTTTCATCTAGTTCCAACACCTAGTTCCAACATCTAGTTCCTAGATCCAAGTCTAGTTCCAACACCCCTGCTGTGGGCAGAGAAACAGCTTCCTTTTCACTAAAAGCCATAAAGGAAGGTTTTCCTTCCCAAAATACTGTCTTAAGATAATTCTACATATTGTCTTTTAAATTAATTTTTGCCAAAAGCAAATTAATGCTTTATTTTCTAATAAATATTTTCTAATGCTTAGGTTGTAGAGACTTCATGTTTTTTACTTGTCCTAAAATATGGCAGCAAAAGCATCTGGGCAAGTGGATTTTGAATACAAGTTCCTTGGCCTGAGGCAGTGCTGTCAGTTGCTGTTGTTATGGAGCTTAGTAAATTGCATATTGAAATTTTCCATGACCTCCCAGCTACTGAAGATACGGGATTGCACCAGATTTTTGTGGTTTTGTTTTCTTCCATCTGTTTCATACAAACATGGAATACATATGTGTGACTGTAGTGTCATTATTGCTTGTGTGGTGTGGTGGTCTGTGGAATCACAGACTCTTCTAGTGTGTCTGTAATCTCCTGAGATGGAGTCCCACACCCTTGCTCAGTCAGGGGCAGCTGGAGCAGATTGTTCAGGACCTAGTTAGAGTTTGAACATCTCCATGAATAGAGACTCTGCAATGTCTCTGGGCCACCTGTCCCAGTGTCTGACGCCTTGCAGGAAAAATGTGCGTCCTTGTGTTCAGATGGAATTCTGTGTGGTTTCTCTTGCGCCCATTGCCACCTGTCCAGAGCAGAGTCTGGCCTCCTCATCCTTGCTCCCTCCCAGCAGGTACTTGAGCACATTAGTCAGATCTCCCAGAGCCTTCTTGAGCAGCCCTAGCCCTCTCGACTGCTCCTCCTATGCAAGATGTTCCAGTCCCTTTACCACCTTCGTGGCCCTGGTATTTGGACAGGCGCATAGGACATTACTTATTTTTAGTGGCTAAGTATTTGGTTTAGTTTGATCTCTTAAGGAAATGAAGCTGTTGTGATTGCTCTTGGGAGAGCCCCAAATAACTTAGGAAACTGGTGGCTGCTTTCAGACATATTTGTTAAATAAAAAGGTTACTTAAATTTTTTAGTGTGTCTTTTTGGTGAACAGTGAAAGGGAAAGGTCAAGTGAAGGTCCTGGATGTTGAAGGGACAGACAGAGTTAGCAGCGTGCTAGTGATTGGCAGCAGGACAGTTAGCACGTGGGTCTGGGGCAGGTGGGTCCAACATGCACATGTGGATGCTAACTCTGAAACAGAGAGCCTGTCAAAATTACAGGCCACATAGCTCTCTCAGTCCAGCCTGAGAAAGTAGCCTGGGAATTCATAAGGAGGATTCAAAACAATCCTCAAAGACAAAAGACACCCTTACAAGTGTTGTTTCTCTTTCTCTTGTTTTCTTTGCAAGAGAAGGTCGGGGGGGTGTGTGCCCCACTGACCAATGATGGTGATGTAGTAGTTTGCTAACCAATAAGAGTTTCCTTTCTGTACTTTCTATGTATCAGTCTATAAAACAGAGCTGAAATAATAAACTACGAGACATTCTCCTAACTGACTCTGTAGAGAGTCTATGTCGTTCTTCCCAGCCGTTCCTAATAGAGCGACATGCACATACTGTTGCTTTCTGGGGTCTGCTCAGGGGATGTGTAGAGGTAGAGTTGGGATGAAGAAAGGGCTAGGGACCTGCAGAAATCCCCAGGGAAAATAGGCCTTACTGGGTCCACTCTTAATGAGACATTTTGATGTCTCAAAGCAAGCTGCTTCCCTAATGTTCTATATTCTTCCTCTCTTGAAGACAAGCATCACTGTGTGCCCTAAATGCTGATTTCTGCAGTTATTGTTCATCACACTGGGCACTGATGCCAAGATGAATGTGGACATGTGAATGCACATAAAAGCTTTACAAGGGTGTTTGGGGTGTGTTAGCATGGCTTCTTGGACTTAGGAAAGCCACATGGGCCTCTGCCATGTGGGAGGTGCCTTCAGACACCTTGTTGCATGAAAACTGCTTCTAGGGAAATTTATGTCCCAAAGGAATGGTGGTGGCTGTCCACAGAACACAAAGTGCTTTAGTATCAAAGTAAGAGTGCTTTGCAACATCAGTTGATGCTCATTAGAGTGTTTAAAATGGTAGTCATTGAAGATGCATATAGGTATGGTGTGGAGGTAAGGACTTGGTGCTCATCAGAAGATCTGACCCCTTTTGTAGACTTTCTGTAGCTTGTGTTCTGTGCTGTGGCAGTCCAGCACCTGGGTGGGAGCAACTTCCATTGGAATGTGGCTGGGAAAACCTCTGCCTCAGTAACACTGGTTGTTCCCATGCACTTGACTCCTGGTCAGTAGTCAACGTGTTTCCAGGCTGCAGATGTTGAAGGGCAGGTGCTGCTGCTGTGTCAGTGTCCTGGGCCTCTGCTGGGCTCTTGGAGCAAGGAGTTAGCATATAAATGTGTGGCAGAGCCTGCTGGGCTGCAGGTCTCATGGACTTGTGTTGTTGTTGGACTTGGCCAGGAGATGGACAGTGCTGTCTTGAGCTCTCTAGGGTGTGGTGTGGGCTTCAGCAGCGTGGTAACCCCTTGAAGCAGTGGTTCCTGCCTCCTGTGACAATGGGCTGTCTTCAGCATTGTTATTGTGGGCTTCTCTATGGGTCTTTTGACAGAACCACAGACTGGTTGAGGTTGGAAGGAGTCTTTGGAGCTCATTTGCTCCCGTTGCTCAAGCAGGGTCACCCAGAGCAGGCTGCCCATGAGCATGTCCAAGCAGTGTTTGAGTGTTTCCAAGATGGTGGGAGACTACAAGATCTCCTTGGGCAATCTGTGCCAGTGCTCATAGGGAAAAATGGTTTTCTTATGTTTAAAGGGAACCAGCTGTGTTCCAGTTTGTGCACATCTCTTTTTGTTCTGTCACTGGGCACACTGGAGAGAGACTGCTCCTTCATCTCTGTACTTCCCCTTCAGATATTCATATACATTGATGACTCCTTGAACCTGCTCTTCTCCAGGTATTCCAATCCTTTTGTTATACTTGTGGCCCTTCACTGGGCTCTCTTCAGTCTTTCCCTGTCCCCCTTGTGCTAGAGAGTCCATCACTGGGCACAGCACTCTCAACCTGGTGGCCGTAGCCCAGAACACTCTTTGCCCCCAGGTCGCATCACTGGTTCATGTTTAACCTGGTGTCCGCCAGCAACCCCAGTTTTCTGCCAAGCTGGGTGACCCCAGCATGTGCCTGTATTCCCCAGGGGCAGGAATTGCTGGCATTGCCAAGTGTAGAACTTTTAATTGAAAGACACCTGGGTGTTGTCATCCTTTCCCACAAGAAGCAGTGTCCCTGTCTCCTGCTGTCGTGTCTCTGGGGCCATCACTCCTTGTTATAGCTTGCTGTTTGCATTGTTATCTACCTTAGAAGCACACTCAATTACCAGTAAGTAATTTTAATGTAATAAGAAGGCTCCGATGTCTTGCTTGAAGATCAGTGGCAGTATTTTGGAAGAGCTGGTCCTTTGTGAGGAGCACTGTGGCTGCCACATGTACCTGAAGAGCTTTCTGACTGTGGAAATATGGTGAGCTTGCTCCTGTCTGCATCTCAAACAGCACAAAGGCTTGTAACAACCTCCCCCCATTTGTTATGGGATGCCTTAAATATTGTCCTACCTTATACCCTCTTCTTTAGGGAGACGGGGAGGAAGGATGACAAAAGTGATAGTTATGGGCTCCAGCCCCTGGTGTTCACTGTAAGTGAACACCACTTGTCCTGCCTTGTATCTGCTTTCTCTGTGGAATGACTTCCAGCCCAGGAAGGTGTTTTGTTTCCCCACCCTGAAAATTGATCTTACAAATATCTGATTAATGGGAATTTCTGCAGTCTGATGGAGACCTCATAGCATCCAACGAGGAAAGCTTTGTGGAGTATGGGAGACCAGATGCTTTTACATGGATCCTTTGCACTATAGGCTGGTGAAAATAACTGGCAAGCATGAAATGCAGGTTCACTGGGTACCTGATCTGTCTCCATATCCTTCACGCCCTCTTGGTCCGTTCCTGGAGCTTGCAGGCACTGTCAGATTATAATGCTGGGGTTAGGTGTCCTTTCTTTTGTCCTTTCTCACCTATAGAATTTTCCCCATTAATTGTGGGGAAACCTGACTACAGGTACTTACTGGGTGCTTGAGAAGACAGAGTTTGTCTGGGCCCAGGGGGAAGGGGGGCAGGAAAAAGGGAGGGTGGGGGTAGCTGCTGGGGAGCTCGCTTCTTTGGCTTCAGAGCAGAACACACTCGGAGCTGTTGCTTGGAGAAAGGAATTCGCCATAACCTAGATGGAGCTGCTTCTTCTTCTTCTTCTTCTGTGGGCCTCACACCCCTTGTCCTGCTGGGATGTCCTGCAGTGCCAGCCATCACCCTGGAGCTTCTGATACACCTCATCCACCAGCCCAGGATCTCTGCACATTCCTGCCGTACCAGCTAAGTGTTCCTCAGAGTCCTGCAGGGGCCCCGGGATCGACTGCCCGCAGGGGGTTTGTGAGGCAAAGCTTCTCCTCCATCCTTTCCCGTCTTGGCCAAGAATGCTTTCATGGGGTCCCTGGTTATTGTTGTTTTGTGTCTTGTTATACATACTAGTGAAGAACTCTTACTCCAACCCCCATATGCCTGAGAGCCCCTTAATTTCGAAATTATAATTTGGAGGGAGGGGGTTTACATTTTTCATTCCAGAGGAGGCTCCTGCCCTCCCTAACAGACACCTGCCTTCCAAACCAAGACATTCACCCATGGAAGAAGTATCAGAGCAGATATTAGAGGCTATTAGAGGGTTATTCCAATTTACCTTGAATTCTCTTCTGCAATTACCTTGATTTACAAAAGCTTTTGGTCCTGGACAAACCAGATTCTTCATTCTCATCAGAAGTACTGTGATACTTGTAATGATAGTCTTCTGCTGAGCAGGAAGATGTTCCTTACATATTTATGATACTTGTTCCTTTTTCCCAAAATACATCCATTTAGTTGTTCAGAATTAGAAAGCAACACAAAGTGAGAGCATTTGTGGTGATCCCGTTGTGTCTTCTGGGTGAGACAAACTTCACGTTTTGGGGATGTTAACCATTGTGTCTCAATTTTCTCTTACGCCTTTTTTTTCAGTGATTTCGTTTGACCATGAGTCAGAATTGATCATGGTCAAATGATTAATTGACAATACAATTATACAGTATTGTAGATTATTATTAAAACTCAGCAACTGAAGATAGTAAAATAAAGTAACCAACAACAAAAAAATGCTTCTGGAGATACCTGAGTTTGAAATTTGTATCTAAGTAGGTTAGTTATTTTAGATTAAGATTCTAATGTTCTCTCTGAACTGGTGAAAGAAGCTCACTGGCCATCCTTACAGCCTCCTCATGGTGTCTTCAAGCTGAATTGTCTCTCCCCAGGCTGAATTTTCTCACCTTTTGTAAACATGTTGTCTGACAACTGCTGTGACAGAAGTTGCTTAATAAAGAAAAAGAACTTTGTGTTTCAAGTGTTACTTAAGATTGTTATACAAAGAAATATGCATTAAGTAGGCATGGATGTGTGTTAGAGAGGCTTAAGATGTAACTATATTGTCCTTGATTTGTGGAAACCTACACCTTGCAACCTGCACAGAATAAATGTCTCATTTCTAAAGACCCTGTGTCTTTGTTTAGGGAGCTCCTAAGATTGACAGTGGCTAACTGCATTGGCCGACAGTCAGCATGTGCCTCTTGTGAAAAGGGTTGGCAGTGTTGGGATGCTGAACATGCCTTTCCTTACAAACCCTCCAGCAATAAAACTGAATAGGATTGTAAGTTAAAAACTTACTATCCCATCATGTGTCTTCTGATGCAGGACGAGAATTGATGTTAATACTAATAACACTAAAGACATAATTCCTTCCTTCCTCTGAAGGTAGATTGTGACATTTGTTGGGAGGTAACTCAGTGATGCCTTTTGTCTGCTCAAAGTGAGGGTGGAGAGCTGCCTCTGCCAGCAGCAGCAGGGGTGTTGCCTGCCATTCTGGATCAGGTGGTGCCTCCCCTCTTCCTGCCCACAGGACAGCACGGCGGGGACTGCTCTCTTTCCTTTCCTGGTATGATGGCAGTTTTGTGGCAGTCTGCCCTTTTTTCTTTGTCTCATCCTTTGTGCATGGCTCTAGAGAAGGGCAATGAAGCATTGTTGGCTATGGGGTGGGGTGAGAGTGCGGGTGGAACCCAGGCTGGCAGCAGTGATGCATCCTGAGGGTTGTAGAATGTGCTCTGCTGGGGACCCCAGCTCTTGTGGGATCAGCCATTGCTGGCTTTGTGCTGTGGAGTGACGTGTGTCCCGCTGCTGGTTTCTCCCCAGCTGGTCTGATGGAGGATACCCAATGTACACTGAGAGCTGAAGTACAGATGCTTTGGGGTTATGCTCTGAGAGATGCAGAAGCAGCTTGTTCCTTCCATTGTACTTTTTTCATCTTCACCCCATCAAAAGTTTGTGTGCAGAATAATTTTTTTTTGGTGAAAACTGTACGTGTTTCTAGCTCATTAGAGATAATGTTATAGGACATCAGCTATTGGAAAGTCACTTGCTATAAACACGTAATTAGTTATTAAAAATTCTTCTAAAAAATTTTTTTAATTCTACACTGCTGGGATGAAATGCATTTAGAGACACTTCTGTTTACAAGTTCTGTTAATTTAAAGGAATGTACCAAAGACAGTTTGTGATGCTGTTTTGCAATAGAGACTGGCCCTATGATGCATACTTCTAAATCATGTCTCTATGAGGAATCAGTCCTTGCCATCTGGTAACCTTTATTCTCACTAATCTTGGAGTGAAAAAATCTGTATCCAAACACAGAGCCTTCATACAAATCCTCGCTCAAGCTCATGGCAATTATTAATATTCATAAATATCAGTGTGTTACTAAAAACTGCCTTGTAAATAAAATTGTGATCAAGCACTATGAGCTGTGATTTATTTAAAAAACAGTTTAGGAAAATCTGAATATCAGTTGAAAATGATGATCAGAGGTGATTGCCAGGTTTCCCCTCAATTATGCAGGGTTACCTGCACAAGTCAAACTGTGATCCCCAAGTGAGCTTTGATGAGGAACTTCTTCCTCTGGTGTAATGAAGGAGCTGCTGCCTGGTCCCTTTCTGTTAATGGCTTTGCAGGTTGATTTGTCAGTCATACTTTTGGGATGTCCCCAGGTATATGTAGGCAGAAGTTACTACTGGAGATCCAGGATGCAGAGTTTTAAGAGAAAAGCCAAGAAGTCTGGGAGGATTTGGCTTTACCACCATTGCAGATGGATTTAAATAGTAGAATCACAGACTGGTTTGTGTTGGAATGGACCTTCAAGCTCATCTTGTTCCACCCCCTGCCATGGGCAGGGACACCTCGCACTACACCAGGTTGATCCAAGCCCCATCCAAACCCTGGCCTTGGACACTTCCAGGAATGGGGCATTCACAGTTTCCCAGGCAACCTGTGCCTGGGCTTCCCGACCTTCACAGGGAGTAATTTCTTTGTAATACCTAACCTCCTGAAGTTTAAAGCCATCCCCCCATATCCCATCAAGTCTGGAGAGGGATTGTAATGACTGAAGTTTCAAGAAAATTCTCCAGTCAGTCTTCATTTTCCTGAAAATTATGGTCTTCCATCTAGCAAAGGCACCTTGCCACCTTCATTCTTTCTTTTGTCCACTGGAGAGGATGAAGACAGCCCACATCCCCATCATCGTTGGCTGTCTTGGTGCCTCTGACAGGCTGTAGCAGACTGGATACTATCATGCCATTGAGGAGGAAGCAAGGGATGTCCCAGGTGTATCTTGCCTGGCAGGAAAGGTGGCTTTATTTCAGGATTCAGTGGGAAGCACCAAATCTTTTGCTCCTGAGTTGAATTGTGATGTGGCCTTCTCTGGTCATGAACACCTGCTGGTGTCTATCTTCTGTCCCAGTGCCCTGGTTGGAAGGGACCTGCTCTTAGCAGGACATGATGCTCAACTGAGTCTGATAAAAACAATTTCAGGCTCTTAATTATCTTTCCTGTTCTGCCTGGGTCCTGGCCATCCCACTTGATGGTATAAATGCGAGTTGCTACTCAGTTCCAGAGCAGACCTGCTTGTCCCTCTCAAGACAGCATCAGCAGAGGGTTGCCTGCCCGTCCACCTGCAAGGTTTTGTGGAAAGATTTTCCCATTGGATGCTTGCTGAGTTTCGCCCAAAAGATAATTGTATATAATAATTGTAAGTACTAACTGAAAACAGGAAAATTTACTGATCTGTTAATGGTTGGGTATTTTCAAGGCGTATGGCCCAAAAGCACATTAGCTTTTTGCCCTCTTTGGGTTTGGGATTCTGTGCTTGAAAAAGGACTGAAAGAGCTTATTTGCAACACATTTATGAACAGCACATATAGGGGAAGTGTACAGTGTGAGGTACCATACATTTTTAAGAACTTCGGTATGGAGAAGTACCTTCCCCTCCCCATGATGGAGAGAGATGTCATTTCAGTGTATTTTATCATTTTCTTTCACCATTCAATGATAGCTTTGTAAGAGAACTCAAGTACATGTTTTGGTTGAGCTAAATCAGTAATCTCTATTTATTAGCAAAACCAGGGAATTCTACTTTGGAGGGGAATACAGTGTCTCAGGAGGGACATCACAAAATCATTCAGGTTAGAAAAGACCTTCAAGATCAGCAAGTCCAACCTTTGACCCATTGCCACTATGTCAACCAGACCAAAGCGCTGAACACCATGTCCAGTTGTTTTTTGAGCACCTCTAGGGACAGTGACTCCACTGCCTCCATAGGCTGCCCCACTGCTCCTGGGCTGGAGTTGGGGTTGTACATCAGGCGATCTTCTTCCTTCCTTCCTAGGTGACTGTGGCTTCAGTGATAGGCTGTTCCCTCATTCTGGGGCCCTGCCCTCCCACCTGCCTACTCCCCTTCAGCTGCCAGTGGCTGTTCTGCTTCTCACTTGTACATGGTCTTTGATCTTCTGCTCACTTTGTTACTAACTTTTAAACTTGTAAACTAAGGATTTAACACCTCTTGGGTTAGTTCTGTAGCTTAACAGAGTTTTTCATCACAACCACTGTTGTATCAGCGGTAAGTGAAACAGCAGCATCTTTCTGTAAATTCTACTTGTTTGAATCACTGATGACATTTCAGTAGCCCCACCTTGTCCCACCTCCCTGGTTTTTGTGTGCCTTGCCATTCCTTCAGCTGGGTGGCTTTTGTAGTGGTCTTGAGTTCAGTCAAAACCACCACATAATTTGCACCATAATTCCAGATAACAAAAATACCTACAAATATATTTTTGCCCTCACAAAGGAAGACAAGTTTACACTACCAGCTTGTGTAATTTTATTTTTTTTTTCTTTTTACAATGTTTTTCCATTAATATTTGTTTCACTGTCTATTGTAATCCATGCTCGTCTCTGGTCAGCATTTAAAACCAGTGCATCAATGTCTTTTATCTTCCAGAATGGACGCTTGTGCTAAGCTATGCAGAAGGCAGAAAACTGTGACTTCAGTAATGCAATGTCATACATGTAAAAATATATAAAATATTTAGGAAGAAGTTAAAATCAGGCAGGCCAAAGTCTGGACAGTGATAGTTGAATGCTTTACACTTGCTTCACTTGGGGCACTATGATTTTGGAGAGGATCCACATTAATGATCTTGAAGTAAGGAAACTTATCTTAAACTAGTTCTTACCAGGGAATTTTACTGGGAATGCGTCTGTCCAAGTGCACTGCTTTCATGGAGTAGTCTGCTGTGGAAGCAGTGTGTGAAGCAGGAGGTCATGCATGTTACAAGGTGATGGATGTCTGACAGCCACTCCACCTGTTAATATTGGATAGTATAAGCTGTGTGTTTATACACCCACATTAAGGTTAACATTAAAAATGTGTGTAGCTGTAGTAGGTATAGCTACATCACTGAGCACTGTCTTGGTTTAAGTTGAATTACTTCAGACTTGAGCCCTAAGGACTTCATACTGCGTAGTAATTTTTGCCCCAGTTCTGTAGCTGTTTTGCTACCAGCATTCTCAGAAACACCTGCTCTTCCTTAAAAACTCGGGGCAGCAGCACTGGAAAGGACTTCCTGAATCAGCATGTCCAGTCCTTGAGTTTTGCAGGAACTCAAGTAACATAATCTATTTCATAAATGTATCAAGCTTGGTTAAACCTCCTGCCTCTATTCTGTCCTTCCTCAAAATTGCAGTGGAATACTTTTTTGGGTTTTAATTCATGGCCTGGTTTTCCTGGTTTGTTATTGTGCTATCATTGTCTTTTACTATTAGTGAATTTTTTCCCTACCAAGTATTTATTTCTTTATTTTTTTTAAAGGGAAACTGGTCCTGCCCTGTCTGGTCTCTACAGGGCCCTGGAGCCAAACTCTGTTCCCTTGCCAAAGAAGGCAGATTTGCTGGCCTGTGCCATGTGTCACTTGGCCAGCCTAGTCTTGTTTTATAGATTCCCTCATATTTCCTTGACTGACCCTTAGCCACATCTGGTGCTCCATCTGATCCTCTCTCTGAGAGGCAGGAGGAATAACGTGATTTTCCAGAGAAAACTTACCTGTGCCTTATAGTGTGTAAATGCTCTCTGTGAGTGTCCCAGTGTCCCATGGCCTTTTTCAAAGTGTTAGTAATAAGGTTTATGTGAGGGCTTTCATATTTGTTAGTACAGTCTGGTGTGGCCTATATGACATGGAGTAGTTGAAATGGCAGCATGTCCATCTCCTCTCTGCCCTCTGTGGCTGCAGTTGCACCTGGCCCAGAGCATGTCACCATGACGCCGATCATCAGCTCCTTCCTCAGCTCCTTCCTCTCCATCCTTCTCCTCACAGCCCAAGTGATGGTTCTCATGTGCACTCAAGTGCTGTTCAGCCCTGCATTGCTCTGGTCTCCAGCATCATCCAGTTTTTCTCTGTGATAGTTTGTTCTCTTTAGTGACACTTCCTAGTCTAGTGTCATCTGCAGGACTTCATAGCCACACCTTCCTTCTTGTTTGCCATCATGGTGGAAATAAGGTTAAGGCTGTTACCAAGGCCAGCTGTTCTACCAGAAGCCCATCCCTTCTTGGTGCACCCCTTTCTTCTCCTGCATCTTCTGTCACAATTAACCTTGTCATTAGTCCCATTGGGAGATGAGAGCAGCTGGATGGGTGAACACTGAGGCAGAGCCTGAAGCAGGGTCCGAGATGTGGGAGGGTCCCTCTGTATTTTGGCCGTGCTGGAAGACCAGGCTTCATGGAGAGCATCATAAGGGAAAAGTAGGTCTCCCTTGGAAAAAGGCTCAGCTCCCTTGGAACAGGAATATGGGAGATGGTAATCTTTGCATACATCAACAAAAAAGTCATTTATTTCACAGAAGGCAGCCAAAGTCCCATCTATGATTATTGAATATCTAGTAGATAAAAGATGTTATTTTCACTTCTTGAAGTTAGCATCAGGAACAGAAATCTTTTATCTCCAAGCTCTGCAGATATAAAGGAAATGTTATTTCACTATGCTTCCATGGAGGTTGGAATGTTCCTTCAGGAGTGCATTTGTCTTTGAGGATAGCAAAGATTCCAGCACAGGGCATAGCTCAGAGCATCTTTCCACTGATGTCAAATTGATTTTTGCCTTTTTTGCTTTTATATATTCTCTATGTTCTTTACACATGTATTTGAAGCTCTGTAGCCTATTACTGAAGCTATGTACTGTGTATCCTTCTGGGCTAATAAATTGTAAAAACTCGGTTAAAAATACAGTTAAAATGACATTATATTGTTCTCTTTTATGATGTTTTGGGCATTTTGCTAATAATTTGCCATGTTTACAGTCAGCTTTATTTGCAGACAGAGACCTCACCTGAGGAAGGCTGATAATTATTTTTCCATATGAAATGCTTATTATATGTGTCTTCATGTGATTCAGGGTTATATACATCTTAATTACTCAATATAAAAAGGTTATTGTAATAATGCATTTCTAATACAAAATTCCTCCAGGGCTGATATGTAATGTATGCTGTACTGGGAATATGGTTTGAACTTCAGGTCAAGCTCTGCAATAAAAATGTTAGAGTTTTCACAGTTGCCACAGCTGTGATGGCACAAATACACTCAAAATGAGGAAACCACAGTGAGCAGAACAGGGGACACGGGAGAACACAGAGCACTGTCTGCAAGGGACATCTGAGAACACAGCATTTGCTGAGTTTTATGACAAGTATAGCGTAAGATTCTTAAAAAGTATGAAATTTGAGTTGGTAAATCAGTTACTAGTGAGTTTTAACAAGTGTGCTCTAGTCGCAGATTTAAACTGTTGGTTCTTCATGCCAGAACTGCAGCTCTGTTCAGCTTTTTGTCAGTGCATGTTGTAGTCGATAGCTTGAGATGTATTTTTTCCCTTTTCTAGTTGTGATTTCCACCCCCCCCCCACTTCTTTTTCTCCTATTGCTTACCTGGAGGCAAGTTACCATGGTTACTGAAGTTTTTTCTCCTCAGCGAGAGGCAGGATGGAGTGGAGAGGGGACCCTGCTGGCATTTCCAGCTGCTTGAAATCTCTTTAGCCTGGAAAGCACTGGGTTGGGAGGAGAGAGACCCTTCTCTCCAGCATGAAACTTGTAACTGTTTTTCCTGTCCCAGAATGCCTCTGAGCTGTGGAAGCTGAGAGAGCATTCTTACCTTCCCTTTCTTTCCCTCCTGCGTTGCCAGGAAACCAAGCCCCCCCCCTCTCTCTCCCTCTGCCCCTCTGTGGAGTATACTCCTACACCTTTGTGGGCATTTGAAGAAGTTGGTGTCTGTTATTTCTTATCTTGGTGTGTGTAACCTTGATTTGCAGAAAGTTTGTAAAATGTACTAGCTGAGAAAAATTGGTTCTCTCTCTGATGTTCCCTCCCTCTGAAAAACCCTGTTAAAAGAGACCCCCCCAGACCCCAAATCCTTTGTCTCTCATCCTTTGGATTCCCCGTCACAGAAATAAACTGTGGAATGTAACCCAGGGAGAGATTCCACCCGATTTCTTTGCTCGTTTGATAGACTTGCCTTCCAGAAGTAACTCAGAGAGCCCCTAACATAGAACATATGCTGGCTTGAAACCAGAGTGAAGAGAAACCTCATCACTGGGCTAAGCTGGGCCACTCTGGAGGTTTGAGTCAAGTGAAGTGCAGAAGGGTGAGAGTTTGGCCTTTTGGGCTGTGTGCTGTAACACTTATAGTGGAGACAGTGTCTTCTGTTTCCTGTAATTGAGATCCTTTGGAGATGGAGAACATACAGTCTGTTACCAGCATTTACTCTTCCTGATGGTGTGTTTTCTCATGTCATCAGGATTAGGGGTTCACTCTACAGGTACCATGACTGCAATCACTTGGAACAGGATCTGCTGAAGGCAAGCGCTTTCCAGGAGAAAGGGTGGCATTGCTTGGAGCACCCCCAGACCCATGGGTCTGTCACCTTGAGGCACTGAGGAGCAAGATGAGTGATAATCAGGTGAAATACAGGGAGCTTTTTTTTTACCTGTAAATGACATTGCTCTCAAGGAGCCAAAATGTTTCTAAAATGCTTTTTAGGTATAGCATGATGGAAATGCAGCTATGTTTTTATCACTGAGGGGTAACTAATGATCATGGTTTTCTGTTTTCTGAGGGTTCATTTCAGCTCTTGAGACCAGCAAGGGAGAGCAGTTTTAAATATTATTAAACTCTTTGTTTTCCCAAGGGAAACACTAAATATATCTTTACTGCCTTTCTGCTGGGAATGTTTTTGTGCGATAAGGTCAAGGTAACATCGGTGTAAAGTAGACAACTCAATTTCTTAACATTCTACTTCATCTTTGCGAAATAAGTGCCTATAGGGATAAAAAGCTGAAGATAGAATCACAGAATGGTTTGGACTGGAAGAGACCTTAAAGCCCATCTTGTCCTGCTCCCTGTCATGGGCAGGGACACCTTCTGTCGTCCCAGGTTGCTCCAAGTCCCACCCAACCTGGCCACCACCAACCTTGTGCCAGGGCCTCGCCACCCTCACAGGGAAGAATTTCTTCTTAGTATTCCATTTAACCCTGCCCTCTGGCAGTGGTCTGAGCATGTCTGTGGCCTCCTCTGGACTCACTCCTGCAGCTCTACATCCTTGTGGTGAGGACCCCTGAACTGGAGGCAGCAGTGCAGGTGGGGTCTCACCTGAGTGAAGTTGAGGGGAAGAATACCCTCCCTCTCCCTGCTTCCCAGGCTAAAAGGAAACTACAGCTGCTTCTAGTGAGGGGTTTCTTCTTCCAACACAGCTTTCGCCCACAGCCCTGCACCCCCACTCAGGTCTGGACTGAACCCCAACACTCCCTTTGCTGGGCACCCACTGCACACACTGCCAGCCACCACAAATTAAGGCCACATAATGAGATTTCTGAATCTCTGTGCATCTCTGTCCCTGTTTGATTTCTCACTGATGCAGTGATTTCTGATGATATATTACTATTTTTAGTAATTTTCTTCCTTTTCAAGAGACGGGAAAGCAGGAAGCCAAGCAATCCACAATGTACTACTGCTCTTCAGAAGCATAGTCATTCTTTGGCCTTGGTATGGTTTTGTGATAGTTATTTTCCCTCTGAAGAGTAGTGTGTGAACCACTGTTGTTTGCCATAATCCTGGATTATTACAGATCAGTGATTCTTCTTGGAATCCAGGGATAGAGCCTTGCAGAAAAAATTGCATGTGACATTTATATAAATAGCAGTTTCATATTCCAGTTCTCTTAGATGACTGAGGTGATTAACTGTTTAATTTTCATATTCAGAAATCATTATTTGAAATTAGGTGTAGAGGCTCTGGAAAAAAAAAAAAAGGGGAAAAAAATAAAATACGAATCTTTTGGTCAGCCTTGCTGTTGAGAAATCCTGGGGCTGGGGGCTGTTTCTACTTCCAGTCTACCCACTGGTTTGTCATGGTGGGAGACCAAAGAAAAAGTAGTTTTTCTTTACCATTAGTGGAATTCTCATGTCCTTTTTATTTATCTTTTCTAAATGTCTTTATTTCATCTCCAGAAAGCTGGAGTTGGAACCTGTGAATTCTGGAGGTGAAGGTGTGAGCTGAGCTCTGTTCAGTGAAACCATCAGGGAAAACCAGCGACAGCACCTCGCCCTAGGAATGAGAAACCTCTGAAATCAAGGGCAGGTGCAGTAGCAGGCTCAACCCGGTATGCTTCACCACCACCAGATTTTTCTTTTGCCTCTTGGCAGCACTAAAGTGAAAGAATGCCATCAATTATTTGCAATGCAGTGTTAAAACTCAGTAGCCTGGGCATTGGAATTGTGGCAGAGTGTATTGTAAAGTGCTTTGTAAAGAGTCTATTGGGTTATTTTAAGATGCATTTAAAAAGTCCATGAGGCTATGCTGTTTGGTTGTTTCTTTGGGGTTTTTTTGTCCCCTACTTGGCTTCAAACTGACAGAGAGCAGGGTTAGATAGGATATTGGGAAGAAATTGCTCCCTGTGAAGGTGGGGAGGCCCTTGCACAGGTTGCCCAAAGAAGCTGTAGCTACCCCATACTTGGAAGTGTTCAAGGGCAGGTTTATGGGGCTTGCAGCAATGTGGTGTAGTAGAAGGTACCGTGGCAGGGTACAGGAACAAGATGGTCTTTAAGGTCCTTTCCAACCCAAACCAGTTGTGTGATGCTATTCTCCTGTTAAATGTTTATAATGAAAGAACAGTATTTGTAGTGCCTGCTTTCAGAAGTCATTGGAATTGTACTGTTCTGAGGTCAGAATTGTGGATTTGATTCCTGCGAATATCCCCTGCCCTTAGGAAAGCTTGCTGGTTAGCAAGTGTGAATTAGCATGCACAGAACTTTGGAATTTAATCTTTGGGCATCAAACATCTCTGCAGCATTTAGGGAGGATTGGCTGGGCAGACTGAAGATAAAAAGCATGAAAAGTGGGAGAGTAAATCATAAGAATTCTTTTTCTCTTATAACTGTGTTTGATGCTTTTTGTAAATATTAAAGCCAGAAAATATTCTGATGGGAAGGAGACTTACAAGTTAGTGTTCCCTCTGCCGGGTTATTTTTAGGAGGTTTTAAAGCATTGGGGTGATATACTGGTTCCCCTCCAAGTTACTGAGAAATTCCTACAGCTTCAACAGGGTCAGGGTTGTATAGTCTCCCTGAAAGAAATGGAAAAAGTGAAGTGCCAGTGGATATTTGTTTACTGAGTTGTATTCACTGAAAAACATGTACTTGCAGTATGACTGCCTCTGGGAGCCTGGTTAAAAAAAAGTTAAAAAAAAATAAAAACCACTTTATGCAGCTTGTGCTCTCTTTCTCCTGCCCTGTTGGAAATTTTCAGCACCATGGGAAGGCAGAGTTTGGTGCAGAGAGCACTGTGTGACTGGGGATTTCCTGTGTGCTGGGAATACAGTTGGTAGATTGAGTTTGGGCAGGAGAGATGCTGGAGCCAGTCTGGCTGCTCATCTGGGCCACCTGCAGCCACATACCTTGGGTTTTGAGCTGCATCTTGTGGCCTGTGGTCTGGCATCATGCTGGAGACAATGTGCTGCATCTGCTGTCTGTCTCTGGAGGCTCTCTCTCATTCACAAGAGTAACTCATATGAACATCAAGTGCCTATTTTCTCCAAACTTCTGGTGCAGCTTAGTTGTACTTTCGGGTGTGCTCACATCTCTGACTAAAGTTAGTTAAATCTCTGCTGCTTCTAGTGGCTAGTGAGGCATTTCTGTGGATGCTGTATGGAATGTCTGTTGTGGCTTACTGGGAAAAAATAGAGTCTGCCTGGATACCCTCATGAGAGCTCACTGGTGCCATGAAGGATGAGCAGCAGTGTCATCTGGACATTAGGAACATCTTCCTTGAGCAAATCCCTGGCAGGAATACTCTCCTTATTCTGCCATGCTCACTTCACTCTATACTTGGGACTTTTTCTGCTGTCAGAGCTTGTGATGAGCATGGAGAAGCTCAGGTGTAATGAATTCTGATGTCAGAACAGGTATAAGGTGCTGCAGAGCCAGGAACTGGGTCAAGCCCGTGGGTCCCTGCATACAAATGCCATTGTTTGATCTCCTCAGCACCAGGATGGGCCACCCAGGATGGGTTTTTATCCAAAATGCTGTTCTGCCCTACAAACACTTAGGGCAATATTAATTTTTAGTATCATTGTCTCCATGTTTCTTTCTTTTCCAGGTGCTTAATTGATTTCTAGTTTTATGTTCCTTTGATTACTTTTGGGTTACAAAATAGACAGGTGTGAGGAAAAAGACTGAGCCATATTTATAGAAGAGTTAATCTTTCAATCAGTTTCCTCTGAATTAAACCAAAACAGCAGTAGCAAATCTAGGAATCCTATTAAAGGTGACCTACATTACTAGAATAACATTTGGCTTGTATCTTCTTTTCCTTTTTAATTTGCTGTTGAGAAACCTGTGAATTATTTCCTTAATGTGCATTCATTTTTATTGCTTGTAAATCCCTCATTCCTGCCTGGGGAAAGGGGGAGGGGAAGTAGTTGTGTGTTCCTGGGTGGAGAAATGGGAGCAGGAAAGTGGTGAAAGCTGAGCCACTGCGATGGGATGGGGATTTAGCCCTTGGCTGTAATTAAAAGGGTTAATAATAAAGCTTTAGTACAGAGTGCTTCCAGCAAAATCCTATGAGGAGATGTAGATTATACCAGGAAAAGACTCTTTGTGGGAATAGTTTCCATCAGCTTACAGATGGAGCAAGTGAAACTGCTGCTTCTCAGCTCTGTTGCTCATTGTCAGTGTCTGTTAGGGCTTCTTTTCCTTTTTTACTCATTCTGAAATTGTATTGTTCTGAAAAAGGTTTCAAAAATAAATCCACAAATTTACAAGGCAGGTTGTTTTATAAAGTTCTCAGAACCCATAAAACAAGTTGCTGGGTGAGTGACTAAGGGATTTCAGTGTTTAATTGATATTTCAGGAAGAAACACCTACTTAAAAATCTAACCCCCTGAACAATCTTAAATAATAAGTAAATGTTTAGCCTCTGACATGATTTCTTTATAGCAGAAGAAAGGTGTTGGCATTGGTGCTATTTCTAAAACAGTCATAAGTGGGAAAAAACCCTAAACACTTACTACAATATATTTGGGCAGGAAGAGGAATAAAGTTAAAAGCCCAGTTAGAAGTTAAAGGCACTGCGGAACACTGAGTGCAGGGAAGCAAGAAGTGGCTAAAGTGTGTTTGCTTGTTTCTAAAAATACAGTTATATAGGAATGCAAATAGAGTCACTGCTCCCAGGAATTTATTGAGCAGTTTTAAAAGTTTGCAAGAATCATAATTATTGTTGCTTTCAGTCAACTGCAGAGAGGATCCCATTTATAATGATGGCTTCAGTGTCCCTGCTAATAATTCCAGTAAAAGCAATAGAGAATGTGCACTGGGTTTACCCTGAGAGTGCAGCAATGTGGATATTTTCCATGTAGAGATTTAACAAAATAATCTTACTGAGCATTTAAATATGTTAGTTTCCCTGTGAGTCTTTGCCAAAAAATATTCTTACCAGTGTCTGTCTCTTTTGGAATAAAACAAAGCTTTAATTTGTTAAATTGAAATTCTCATGCTCCTGAGCAGTGGTGCTTGTGGAGAGAACATTCCCCCCCATGCAGAGGGCAGAGGGAAGGAGATTTTCTTCCCCATTATCCATGCTTTTAGACAGAAGAGGTTTCTCCAGCCAATGTACATGTACTGGTGAATCTGATGGGCCTGGACCTAAGGAGGATTTGGCAAACAGATAGAGAGAAAGAGAGGCAGGGTCAGAAGCAGAGCCTTATGAGCTCTTCACAGACCCCTGTTGCTTCCTGTGGGCTCATCTTGGCCCATAAACATTTTTAAGGGTGGATAAAACCCTGCTTGGCTTAATTTCCTTGATCTCATCCTCAAGAACTCCAGATCCAGGGCTGCTCCCAACCCTAGCTGTGCTCATGCAGCTCAGCTTTTGGGTTGGTGTTCTAGTTACTGGACTGGTTGGTGCAAATAATGCTCTACTTCTGGCTTCCTTGGATGGAACTATGCAGGAGTAATGTAATGAGACTTGAATTTTGGGTTTGTAAGCCAGGCCAGGATGTGTACTGCAGTTAATGGGATAGTTTTGCAGTACTGTGCCCTTGTGAGACTAGTGGCAACATTCAGGCTTTGTTTGCTGGGGAGAGGTATGTGTTCTCTGAGCCTTCGGGACATTCCCACCAGTTTGTGTCAGTGGTGGTACTAGAAATAGCTGTTTCTAAATCTAGATGTGTAGGTTATGGGTCATTATTGCATTACTGTACTGTGCAGAAAACCTCTGATAACCATGTATTGCGCAAGAACCAGGCTGGTCAAGCTATATGCAGAGATGTGGAGATGCATTCACTTCCCAGGGATCCTGTGTAGAGAAACATTTTAACAGAGTGAAAGCATGATATTTTAGTAAAAGCCTGTCTGCACAAGCCAACTTTTAATCCAGGCGGCAGTATTAAAGGCAGTGTCATTTGAAACTCTCCTGGAACAGCGAGAATAAAGGGAAACAATGGCATTGTGTACTGGGGAAAGAATGTAAACAATATGTATTAACCAATAGTAGCTTGCTAAGCCTGCAGACCCTGTCAGACCCTATAAAAGTGTGCTAAAGATAGAAATAAACAACGTTCGCGATATTTCTGTGAAGACTTGGTGAATAGTCTGAGTGGTTTTTCAATAATCCTGCTTAGTTTAAATATTTCATTATATTTTATTATATTATATGATCTAATGGTATTATACTATATGATATTTCATTATATGGAGCTTCTGTGGCTCCAGTTCCTACCATGAGTTGTGTAATATCCCACACTGGAGCTGAACGGAATGTTCCACGTATTTTACTCTGCTCTTGTGTGCTGGTGTCCATGTCAGGTAGTGAGTAAAGCTCACAGGTGAGAAGTGACAGTTTACAGAATGAAGACCCTGAAATCAGGTATTTTCCTGTTGTGTTTTCATTGGAAATGAGTGTATCTGTGGAATCTTTCCTTTGGTCCAGTGTCCTGTCCAGGAGTCACACGGCTGTGTGCAGCTGCCTCTGTGTTGGTGATAATGGGAGTGAGCAGCACCAGAGCTGGTGGGTTTAGTTTTCCAAAAGACTTGCACATTTCTGCAAGACTTGTCCCCCACAGGAATTTTGGGTGGAGCTCTTTTCATCTGCATCATTAGAAGAGTTACTCTGAAGGTTTTTTACATAGGTATTTTTAAATACATGATTGTGGAAATAAAATTTTCCTTTTGTGACATCAAATTAACAAGAATCAAAATTCAGCCTGACACAAAGAAGACCAGCATTGCTAATAATGATGGAGTTGTGCTGGTTTACAGAACTCGTGTTGACCATAGTTTATATATTATTATGCATTAAAGATAACAATATGCTTCTAATATAAAATAGACTCTTCATCTTGATTAAATGCTGTTGTGCTACTTACAGTACTTAAAAAATTCTTATTTCTGTTTTGTAACTTATATTCCCTCAGTTTATATTCTCTCAAATCTGTTTTTGTGAGGAGA
The DNA here is from genome assembly GCF_049639895.1 of Pseudopodoces humilis. NCBI lineage: Eukaryota > Metazoa > Chordata > Aves > Passeriformes > Paridae > Pseudopodoces > Pseudopodoces humilis. The sequence goes on along the minus strand of NC_142217.1, from coordinate 1,940,916 downwards.
GGAAGGGTCATGGTAAGGCAAACCCACCTTACGTATAATCCTCATCTGTGCCTCCTCCACTTCTTCCCTATGCAGAAGTTCATAGAGTTTGAAGATGCACTGGAACAGGAGAAGAAAGAACTACAAATCCAAGTGGAACACCTTGAATTTCAGACTCGACAGCTGGAGCTGAAGACCAAAAACTATGCAGACCAGAGTAAGCAAAGCTGTGCACCCAACACCATTATACACAAGCCTTCCACACACATACAATGCTACTTTAAAAATAATCTTCATACTGGTTTTTTTGTTTTATTGTCATTTGTGCAAAGCCCAAAATATCTGGTTGTTCCTTCCTTTGATGTAAAATTCTGAGCTTTCCAAAGGGTGGGATGTACCCACACTAACTCAGCAGAGGCTACATTTCTTGTCTTTTGTGGTCAGTTTCTCCAGATGCAAGGTGCAAGATTTGGGCCTTTGGAACCTGGTTTCCAGTTTCTCCTTGTAGAATCTTCTATTCTTATAAAAATAATTTCATTCTTTTGTTAGTTACTTAGTATATTTGTTTTTACAAATACTTCCTTAATATGTGCAGCCATTGAAGTTCCCCTCAGAATTTGCTGGTGTTTTGTCCAGTACTTCTGCTTCTCTATGAGCCAGAAGAGCCAGTCTGAGAGGACAATTTAAATTGTTGCCAAACTAAGATGCTTACAGGGCACCAGGCTACTGCTGAAAAACTTCTGTGGTTTTATTGCATTTATGGTGCAGAATTACTGGTATTTGGAACATGCAAGTACCCATGAACTAAGTTTGTAACATAGACGAAATCCCACAATTCTGTTTCTGTTTGTTTTATTCAGTAGGTATAAATTAATTTCTAAAAAAATAGGCTTTTTTCTCACATAGTTTATTTTGAGAGCTGGGTGTATGTCAGCTGATAGTTGGGTCTTCTCTTGCAGTTTCTCGACTGGAAGAACGTGAATCAGAAATGAAGAAGGAGTATAATGCTCTGCATCAGCGTCACACAGAGGTAGGATATCATCTTTCTAAATAAATAAACTCTTTGTCTATATCTACATGACTATATCATGTCAAGGAACTCAGCTTTACAATCCTAGTGATGACTAGAGCTTCTGAACTTTGGGAACATCAGAAATACCTGACTGGGGGGGTGTAAAGAGGATGGAGACAGGCTGTGTTCACTGGTGCCCAGTGGAGGCAGCTGGCGCAAACTAGGACGCAGAAAGATCACTGTGAACAAAGTAGTAAAAACCACTTTACTGCAAGGACAATGAGCCCTGGCATAGGTTGTTCAGAGGCATATTGGAGTCTCCTTCCTTGGCGATATTAATAAGCCAGCTGGACACAGTCCCATGGCAGCCTGCTCTGTGTGGCCCTATTTCAGCAGGGGGTGGACTGATGGACTTTAGGACATTCCTTCCAGTCTCATCTGTTCTGTGATGCTGTGCACAGTGTCCTGCTACCTCATCTCCCATTGCCTACAAGCCTCCAGGCTTATGTTGTTTTGGGATATGTTCTTTCAAGGCTCTTCGGTTATGAGATGCAGTTGAAGTAATTTCTGACACTATATGCTGAGAAATTTCCTATCAGATTAGACCATTCACATACATCATCAGCTTAGAAGGCAACAGTAAAGACAAGGAAGTCTGCAAAAAAACCCAGGGAATTGGAAATGGATGCCATAGAAAATTAAACAAAAGTAGAAAATGAGCCTTTCTCGTCTGTTTGCCTCACAGATTTTTTTCTCCTCACAGATGATCCAGACCTATGTGGAACATATCGAGCGATCTAAGATGCAGCAAGTTGGGGGAAATAACCAAACTGAGAGCAGTGTACCTGGGAGGAGGTAGGGCCATGACCTCTCCATGTAACAGGTGTCTCCTGGGAGCTTACATGCTGAGTGTGCATTTTTGAGAGAGAAAACAGAGCAGGACCTTTCCCTGGGGACACAGATTGTAGTTGAAGCTCTCATTTAATGGGTTCTGGGTGAGCTGTGGGTACTTGATGGTGAGGAGCTTTGTGTGTTGTTTCATGAAGGCAAAGCTTTATCATGCTATTGATGGTGCCTCTGGAAAACACATTTGTATTCTTAGGTGGTGTGTAAAAGTTTATCTGTAGAATGGATGGATGTGTCAAATAAAGTGTTTGTGTGTGTACATGTCTTTGTATGTGGGATAGGCAGCAAAACCGTAGCAATTAAATATATTAGCTGCTACAGGATATTTTCACCTGTTCTTTCAGAGGAAGCTTTCTGTCAGTCACCAAAGATCCTGCTTACATCCAGGAAATGGATTTTCCTCCCTTCCTGCAGTGTTTGGGTTCTGACTAGAAATAGATTGTCTAAAATATAGGAATCAAATGAGAAAAACAAAAAAAAGCTAGATGTCAGTTTTCCTAGGCAGAAGAGACAGGCATGAGGGATGTAGAAAGGTTGAGAGGACATGGTGTGAAAAGAACCAGTAGTTTGTAGGTGCTCGTCTGTTCATAAAATCTCCACATTATTTTTCTACCTTCTCTTCTGTCCCTCACAGTCTGGAAATCCAGAGTTAGCTCCCAGAACATGATCTGATCCTAGTGTTAGAGAAGGAATGGGATAAGTCTGCTAGACTTGTTTCTCTCCCAGCTTACGCTTCTGGAAGTAAGAATATATCTGTGGAAGTGCTTACACAGTAAAATCTAAAAGTACCGTAGGCAAAAGCAAATTTAGGGCATCTCTCTTTTAAGTGGTGAGTCCTGTCTCTTTTAAGTCTCTCTTAAATGGTGAGCACCTGCCAACTTTGAGTCATAGAATCAAAGAATATCCTGAGTTGAAAGGGATCATCGAAGTCCCACTCCTGAGATGGACTGCATAGTAGAAATAATTTTTGATATTTTCCTTTCTTAAAAGCTTAAAAGCTTTTCCTTCCCTGACTCTCAAATAAAAGTATATGAATTATAGCTTTATGTTAACATTCCATGAAAGAGCTGCCCACTGAAAAGTGTTGCTGGTTGTATCTACAAGACTGCCAGTCTCAGTGGTGAAGGGCAAAATTTTCATCAAGAATTGCCTTTTTATGTCAGAGAAGTTAGTCTTTTACACTTTAAGTGTAGCATATTGCTAGCGTCCTTGGAGGGAAACACTGTCGGTGAAAAGCCCGTGATGGGACTGTGATCCAAGTGTGTAGGAACTACCAGTGGGAAGTGGGAGTTTTTCTTCAGTCTCCAGCTTTACACTGTTTGCGTGTGTGTATGTGTAGCTCTCTGTTGTGCTTGTGCACAAGCACCTGGGGCAGGTGTGTTTTGATGTCATTGCACTGCTGGAGGGAGGAGGGAGGAACACCAGTGTTTGTGGATCACCCAGTGCACTGGGTGGGGGGGACAGGTATAATTTCTCATGACCTGTGTAACAAATTTGGGTGCATTTATTTAAAATAAATGGGACTAGGGAGAAGTTTTAGCAGCAACTTTGTGGAGGTGGTGTGTATCAATAGCCGTCCAAGAGGTGTAATGAGTTTGTACCCACTTCCACATGGTGTGAGTTGCAGTGCATGTGTACCTTACGTCTGTGGTGGGTTGCATGTTTGCATGACATTTGCTCTCTAATGGTTGTTCTTTTTGTCTCGCTTTTTGTGGGATTGCTGCTGTTTCGCTGTTGTGTTTGTCACTGCAGTCATCGCCAGTCCTGGAGGAAAAGGTAAATCCTACTGCTGCACCTGTACTTCATTAATCCAAGTGTTGGAGGTTGCTGTGGAGTGGTTACAGTGTGATGCTGGGAATGTACTGTACTGACATATTTGCTCTCTGTGTCTACTGACACCTGTGCTGGAATTGCTGGTTCAGGGGTGCAGCAGGACCCATGGAGCTGGGATAACACAGCAGGGAGAAGCATGTGCATGCAAATGCAGAAGACACACAAGTTTGGTTCCAAAACAGGATCAAATGTCTGGGATGGGATGTTTACACTTCACATCCCATAATGTTTTAAAAAGTCAGGAATAATAGACCCATAGAAGCATAGAAAATCCTGAGTTGGAAGGGGTCCATAAGGATTTTCAAATCCAGATCCGTCCCTGCAATCCCATCCTGTGCCTGAGAGTAGTATCCAAATGCTCCTGGAGCTCTGGCAGCCTTGGGGCTGTGACCATTCCCTGGGGAGCTTGTTGAGTGTCCACCACTCCGGGGGAAGAATTTTTACCTGAAATTCAGCCTAAAACTCCCCTGACACATCTTCATGCAATTCCCTGAGGTTCCAAGAAATTTATTCTCTTACCATACTCCAGAGAACAAGCCATGCCTGATTTCTGAGTGGAGAAGAACAGGTGTCAGTGTCAGTTGGTTTCCAAAGGCACTTTTGGCTGATGGTTGGGCAGGGAATGCTGTGCCCAGAGCCTTCAAAGAGAGTAGTTCTACTCTTTAAATTCTGGCAAACAAACTAGTTTTGTTATGTTTTGTAAACTTTAGGATATTGCTTGAAGAACATCCTAATCCCAGGTTTTGGCTACTGCAAACCTTTATTGGAGAGTGTGCTGTTCACCTTGTAACTCAAGGTGGAACTAACAAGTGAAGTGTTAAAGCTCACCCTGGGTGAGTCCTGGAATGATTTGGGTATATGAGGGCAACTGCAGCAAAATTTAGACAAGCCCTGAGGACACTTTAAATTTATTTGCATTTAAATTTGGTAGCCAACTCCAGGACTGCAAAACTGGAGTTAGCTCTTCAGCAGTGTTTGCTCTTTACCCTTGGATGAGAGGTTTTGAAGAGGCTTGAAGGTGTTTCCAAAGAAACTCAGCAAGGAAATTTCCTAACAGTCTTTGCTAAAATTCCTGTCTGAAGATTCTACAGCTTCTGATGCTACAGAGACTCTGTACCTCTGTCTCTTTAATAGGGACTGTGAAATTCACACATTTCCTCTCAATTCAGTGGCTCCTGTATTTCCTTGTGTGTTAAGTGTGTATGTGTTTGCATATCAACAAAAAAGAAAAGGGGAAAGTATAATTTAATGTCTTTCAGCATACTTTTGGGGCAGCTCTTACGTCTCAGTGTTGTCAGTGAGTTACGTCAAGTCATTCCAGCATAGTCACTAAGATATTCTGGCTGCACCACTGGTTTGACAAGGACTGTTCTGCAGTTACAGGAAACTTTCTCCTGCTCCATACACCTGTGGAAGCAAGACTCTTACACTATCATTCAGTCCTGAAGAAAAGATACAATAGTTAAAGCATCTCAAAAAATGACCCAATTTTGTTTTCTCCATAAAAAAAGAGAGATTTTTTGGAAGTCGACTCTTAGGGACCCTTGGAATATTTCTTTATCAGTGAAACTAGGAATTTTCTGATTTTGTGGCATAAAGTGGCTCTGATTTCTAGTTTTGAATCCCTTCATAATCTCTTACACATAATTAACTCTACTTTCTGTGGTGCTTGTATCAATGCCAGGGTGAAGATTTCCTAGGAGAGGAAACACTTGCCTAGTATGTTATTTAGAAACTTTTGTAGGAACTTAAAACCCAGCTGTTTCCAGGGTCTTGGAATGATAGCAGTGGGATAAAGAGAGCAGAGAGGCAGAGGTAATTGTCCCTTGGCATCATGATCTAGTAGGAGCAGATGTAAGTGGCAGGTTACAGTCATAAATTGGGATTTAGACAAACAGCGGTGGAATGTTTTCACTAAACCTTCAGCAGTTATTTAAGTCACAAGCCTTTCGTAATGGAAAGAAAAAGCTACAAGGAAACTGACAATTTCTATCACATAGGAGTCTGGACTTGAATCTGTGGAGAATGGTAGAATCATTAAGGTTGGAAAAGACCTCCAAGATCATCAAGTCCAACCTTTAATTGGATACCCTCATGCCCACTAAATCGTATCTCAGAGTACCACATCCACACACCTTTTGAATGCTTCCAAGAATTCTGAATCCACTACTGTCCTGGGCAGCCTGCTTCCATGCTTAACCACTGTTTCAGTGAAGAAATTTTCTGCAATATCCAATCTGAACCTACCTTGGTGCAACTTGAGGATATTTCCTCTTGTCCTATTGCTTGTTACCTGTGAGAAGGTTAATGATGATCAGTGATCTGTGTTCCTCCAACACCCAGTTGCATGCCTCCTTTCTAAGAGGGTATGTATATGAAACTTCCATGTATGAGTCTGGTATCTTAAGGAGGGGATTTTAATGCAGATTCCTAGGAAAAGTGCATCCCAAGCAGGCCACACTGGAAACACCTTTCTGCCCTATCTTGCCTATCCAAGACAGGCCACAGGAGGCCTTTTTGCCTATTCGAGGTAGGCACTGATGCAGCAATGCAGCATGATGTGGTGGCTGGGCAGTGCTGGGAGTGACTTTGAAGGTTGGGCATTGTGGTTTTTCTCAGCAAATATCATCTCCTCTGCTGGACACTCCATCTCTCTATTTTCTAAAAGAGCTGGCTGGTGTACCATCCCCTGTATTAGTGTGTTTGCTCTGTTCCAGAGGCCTGTAGCAGTTGCTTGCCATGGTCACAGGTGGGGTGTCTGTGCTTGTTTCCAAGCCTGGGCATGACACCCAGTGCTGATGATCATTACAGACAGGCACATGGAGGTCTGTTGTTACTAACAGCGTGCTACAGAATGGCAGGTTTCATCACACCCCCACAATTAAGCAGAAACACTGTGCAGGAGTAGGTGAAGTATAATTGAGTCCAAGTGTAGGTGCACATGACACAGAGAATCAATTTAGTTCAGCTCTGCAGGGACTGGAGGCAATTAGAGATACTCTGAACCATTTTCTGGGTTCAGCAAGCTGCTGCCACAGCCTTTCCACCTCCACTGCTTGCTCTAGATTTTCTCCCACTGAAGCTTGATCTCAAAATCTGTGCCAGCTTTTGTTTGGAATCAAACCTGCAGCTAGCGAGTCACCTGCAGTTTCCAGAAAGGAGAGGATGAACAGAGCATACTTAGAGACACCTAGCAATATGCATGATGCATTAATTTTTATCTTTGTTTTTTGAGAGTGCGTTGTGAGTGCATTGTAATATGGACATGGAGAGAGATCAAAGAGTATAAATACTTTCTTCCATACTTAAAATTGGAAGTGATCTAACCCCTCTGGTTCTTGTTGTTGAAGCTCACCAGATTTGGGGTGGAATGTCATAAGTTTAATGTAGATGACACTTAAAAGCTTTATTCTTCACCCTGTGATGACATCTGTAGAAGCTATGGAGCTTTTACTTTTTTGCTGTGAGAATTGTTTTCCGTCGCTTATTTTCCTTGTACCTTTATTTCTCAGAAGAAGCACTGACTTAAATTGGCTGGTGGTTCCCTGCACTTTCATGATCCTCCAAATTTCTCATACTGATTGAGCAGTCAGTTGAACCTGTTATGGCCACTGACCCCCTCCCTATTAAAGTTTCCCCAGGAGGAGGTGTTACTCTAGCTGTAACACCATGGGATGGAGCAAACAGCACCAAGGAAGTGTGGGAGTTGGGAGTTCAGACAGCTGCCACTTGAGGGTAACAGCTGCAGTCCAATTAATAGTAACTAGTATTTCACATACGCTAGTGTGCTATTTGTTTTCTATCAGAACCTTGTACATTGCTAACACGCTTCCCTCTCTCTCTCTCTCCCTGTTTGTCTCTTTAGCAGGAAGGAACGTCCCAACTCCCTCAATGTCTTCCCCCTCGCTGATGGCATGGTACGTGGGCAGATAGGGGCCAAGATCATCCCAACACTGGACCACTGGCACCTGAGTGACCTCGGCCAGCTGCAGTCCAACTCCAGCTACAAGGTTTTCTAGACCATCACAGAGCAAGGGTTTCCCACTCTCTCGCTGTCGATAACATCTCACATTTTCATTAAGCTAGAGACAATCTGTGTCCGTAACCCTTTGCAGCCTCTCCCTATGTATTTGCTCCCATAGTAGCTGTGCTGGAGGTGGGAGGATATTCTTCTGCAGATCTGGCATATGGTGCAGGAAGGATTTGACGCAGCCCCTCATGCTGCTTGTCTCAGGGATAATCTCCTTTACTTGGCTGGCCCCAAGTTGAGAGGGATATGTGTGAAAGGAGTTAGGGATTGAGTGAAGAGAAATCCTTCACTTCTTAATGATTTATTTGGAAGAGGGCATGGTGGAACCTGTCCCTTCTCTCCACTTCGATAACAGCAATGGTTCTGCAACTCAAGTGGGGCCAGGCATTGGGTTGCACTTGCCCGTAAGTGTTTGTCATTTTTGTCTGATCTCCTGGCCTTCCTGTCTTCACTAAAAAGGGCTCCCTTGTTATTCTCTCTGGATGCCCAAGTCTTGCACTGCGCTTAAAGGTCTTATGTTCCACCTATGCCTAGTCACTGCTCTAGACTTGCACTGTCTACCTTCAGTACATCTGTCACTGTTACTGCTCTGCCTTCTGCATCAGGTGTTCCAAAATCCTCACAGCATTGCAGCAGCACTGGAGCAGCTCATGGTGCTGCCTGATGCATCTTGTGCTCTGCTCTGCCATTCAGAGGTCTCCACTCTGCTATTTGGAGATTGGTCTGAGCCCCAAGGCCCAAGTGGTGTGCTCTGAGCTGACAGCTCACTGCAGCTATTTACAGATTAGGCTATGCATGCTACAGTGCATTTCCCATGATCTACACTTGTAGATTTTGCAAAGTCTTTGTGCTTAGGATCCCACCAAATTCTCCTCTTTAAATGATTTTCCACAAATGCCTGGTGACGGGTCTGAGAGACATTGGTTTCTCTGCTGAGCACAGCTCAATGTGTCATCCACTGGTGTCTCAGAGATTTTCTGCTCTACTTCAGAAGTGTCTGATTAAATTTACCTTCACTCTGCTTGGAATTTGTAGAACATCAGCTGTTTTATGTGCCACATAAAAGGACTGGTCTCCTTTTTAAAAGTTGTGAATCACTGATCCTGTAAACTACATTGAGGCAGTAAAGGCGAAGAGGAGATTAAGAAAAAGAAATCCCCAGCTTGTTGTACCCCTTCTGTATGTCTCCAGATTCCATGAATGGGCTTTCACGTGAGGCACTCTACAGCAGTGGCCTTGATGCATAGACAGATTAACTATTTACTCAGAAAACAAAGCAGCAAGTTAATTTTTTTAACACTATGTCTGTAAAACAGCCAGGCCTAGCACAGCACAAATGTCAGCAGTTTGTCAGCTCTCTGCCATTGTGGAATTTGGAAATCCAAAATATCTTTGACTGTTGGCAGAAGATGGAGGGTTGGAATGCAGTCCTTATTGTAGTGTTAGAGGCACAGAATTTTGGGAAATTTGTAGAATGCCATTGACATCCTACAGCTGTTCCTTGAAAGCTCTGCCTGAAATTACGGAATAGCAGTGCCACACTGTACAATAACATAATAATGGATGACGGAAATGAGGACAGAGCGTGAATGTGTTTCTTCGTACTAGTGCTGTGCCAAGACAACCAAAATGTACAGAGCCCAGCCCACGTCTGGAATCAGTTATTCCTCAGGCTCTCCAGGCAGTGCTGCACACCTTGGCATGAACAGACCTTCCAATGATCATGGGCAGTGGGGGTTAGTTTTTAGAGAAGAGCTGGGTGGACACTGTAGTTAGATCCATCTTCCACAGCCTTGCTAAGGTCTAATTCTTTAAGTAGTCCCACTGAGAACTTGCATAAGAAGTAACCCAGCATCTGCATTTTAGGGGAATGCAGCAGCAACCCAGATAAATGGGAAGCTTTGGTGGCGAAGTTCAGCTCAGAGTGGAATGCTGGGATAAAGGAGTCTAGATGGTACAGTGGACCTGAGGAGCTTGTGCTGTGGAAGACTTGGATGGGTAGTCTGTTATGGAGAATTTCCTGAGTATGGAACAAATTAATGAATAATTAAAGGATGTAATTGACTGACTTTCTAGTTTGAAATGGAGATTTTCCTCCCACAAGTTTCTTGAACACTCTGTGACTGAAATGCTGTTTCTTAAATCCTCTGTATGACTGACTTCTCAGAGGTGTGGCTCATGCATCCCTTGCCTCTTCTTCAGAGCTCTGGTATTTTGCTGACGTCACTCACGCATGACTCACTTTCCCAGTATGTACCTGACTATTCTCACTAGTTTTCCTTCTTCATGGTGCCATGCTGTGCTTCCATTTTAAGTGTCCTTGTTTACTTTTTATTACTATTTTCTATTTTAGTTGCTGTTATTATTTTATTTTTGCATTCAGTTGTACATTTATTTTATACAATGTTTTGGAGATAAAAGTCCTTAACATTTTTGTTTTTATGTACTATGCTTTCAGTGTTATAACCATACAATTGTGGCTTCTCATGGTGACATATGACTGCTATGAATGTTGGGCCTTTACAATGCATTTTGGAGGTCACTACTACACAGTTGATGTTTAGGAGGTTGACAGGTATGACTGTAGGTAAGTGGTGGCTGTGGAGATTATTCTTTGGGTGAGCTATGGGTTTTGGAGAATGCCTCCTTTGCTGGAGAGAAGAGCTGTACACAGTGCAATATTTAGCATTAACAGAGCACTCAGACAGTAGAAGGAAGATACCAGCTTCTGGGCTGCTAAGAGGGATACATTGGTAGTATATACATTTGGGAGGAATTTTCCAATGCCGGCTGGAAGGTCGATAAATTATGTTTTCTAGGTAAATACAAAATTCAGATCTATAACTTAAGAGTAGTGAAAGACCAGGGTAATTACTTATTCATGTGTTCAGGTTAAGAGGCAAGTTATGTCAATAAACAAGAAGTTACAGGATATTGCTGATGCAAATAGCACCCTATATACACTGATGGTCCAGGGCTTTTTTATGACACCTGGTTCATAAGAACAAGGAATGACAAGTGGAGTCGACTCACCTGGGTGTCTCTTACATGCCTAAGATGCTTCTGAACTTCAGTTATTTTCATAGACTTAGAGTGGATCCAAGAACATCCCTGAATTCTCTCATCCAGCAGCAGTTTTATTTGAGGAAAGAAGTTTTATGGTTGCACTTCACACTTGATACTCTTTGTCCTTTTGTACATCTGAAAGCACAGAAGACAAACTGCAGCTGAAGTAGTCCAAAGCTTACTGGAGCCTATTTATTATCAAAAATCCCATTTGATTCTTTTTTTTCCTTTACATGCTAGGAAAGTAGCTCCTAAATCAGGAATATGAAGAAGAGGTGGGAAGTGTGGTTTTCACATGTAGCAAGCTAAGTGCAAAATTCTCATCTCCGTCTTGCTGCTAAAACCAGCATATGTGCTGGGAGATGGTTTGGATACTCATGTGAGAATGTGGGTACTGTTTGGACTGACAATGCAGAAAATATACAAAATGTGGATTGCATTTAATGGTAGTGCCATTTACAAAAACGTGAGTTTCCAATATAAATGCACAGATGCAGTGTAACCCTTTGACTTCCCTTTGACGGGGTAGTGTGCACCACGGCATTGTAAGATAAGTATACAGAGGCCAGTCTAATTAAAGGAAGATCTTAATAAAATTCCAGATTTAACAAAAATAAGGCTGCAAAGGGTTAAGTCACTATTTTTTTCAGTCTTCCCCTTCATCCCATATTGGATTTTGTGGTCATGTTGTGAAGCTGTTATTAGAACAAGAGAATGTGACTTCCAAATGAGCGAAGTGAAATGGTGTCACCGCTCCAAGGTTGGGGGGCTCATAGTAGCCTCTGAGCAGAACCAGGATCTCTCTAGTACTTCCACAGAGGTGAGAGGCTAGTGATGAAGATGAAAGCTGGGTCTGGATGTGCAGATGCTGCTGCACCCAATTGCAATTCACTGTTATGTATAACTCTCAGCATTAATTATGTCACCTCCCAGCAGGCAGTAGTTAGAGCGGGCTGCCCTTAAGACTGGGGAGGTCTCATTTGGGTCTGAGAGAGGTCATTCCTTATCTGACTGAAGCAGTACTGCCTTAATTCACAAACACAGGTCACAGAGTAAGACCCTGACCAAGTCTTGAAGCCTCACTGTTCCTCAGGAGGTGATGGTACAAGAAGTGGGGCTGTAATGTCTCTTAGAACCATGAGCCATTTTGCACATTCCATACTGATAATCCATCTTCTGTGTTCATTTCTCACCTTTCTGAATTATTGGGTATTGTCATCCTGCCATTTGGAAGTGGGAGACCATACCTGTTTCTGCTGTGTTCTCAAGCTGGACCCATGCCTGCCTACCTCTGCATAAGGTGGTTTGGGGACATAGGTCTCCTGTGTCAGACAAGCCAGAACATCCCAGATCAGTGTCCACTCTGCTTCTGCAGTTTAGTGGCATAACCATTTTGCTGTTTTCTCATCCAGGTGTGTTGGTGGCTTACAGTAATGATATCAGCCAAGACTTCTAAGAGGCCACTTCAGATCTTTCCCAAGCGATATCCTCGTTGCCTTCCAGCCTTGGGAAACACTGGCCTAGTTTGCTGCAAGTGCCAAAGCCCTTCAGCTTTCAATGTAGTCAGTGTGAGCAAGCTACAGGTGCTTTTCACCTGTGATAAGGCCACCTTTCTTGAGATCACATACCCATGTGATTTGTGAAGACCAATATTCAGTAGTGAAGGAGGAAGGTTATAGCCCTTTCCACAGGTGGGATTTGCTTGTTGAGTTCAGCACGAGAACTCACTGCTTCACTGTGGTGGTAGTACCTGGTGTCACCAGCAAACAATGGGACATGTAACTGGTACAGTGAGCAAGAACCATGCTCATAATGCTTTAAGGCAGCCATACACCAGCAAATGTGACTTACTGAAATGTATAATTGTGCTTTTCCCTTTCTGTTCTGCTGCCCTGGAATTGCCACAGTGCCCTCAAGACGAAATGTCTGAATCTGGGCAGTCCTCGGCAGCTGCCACGCCAAGCACCGCGGGAACCAAGTCCAACACTCCCACATCATCTGTGCCCTCTGCCGCTGTCACCCCTCTGAACGAGAGCATCCAGCCCATCGGCGAGTACACCAATGGCACCACCAAGAGCAATAAGAGGGCACGAGAAAAGCGGAACAGCCGGAACATGGAAGTCCAGGTCACACAGGAGATGAGGAATGTCAGCATAGGTATGGCAGCTGGAGCTCAGGTACTTGGTCACTAACATCATTGAATTCCCAGTGCTTGTGTCTCTCTGTTACAGAGAGAGGCTGGGCGACTGCACTGTAAGTATAGAATTTTAGGAAGCCTGACTTCGAAAGGTACATGAATGAGACAGGGTTAATTGGATGTTAGCAGTTTTCTGCATAGCAAATTTTTGAAAACATCAGTTATATGAGTAATTTCACAAATTCACAAGGTGGGAACAGATTATGGAGTTCAGTTCCCTACAGTGGCATGTATTCATGTCATGGAACCTCTTTCATGAGTGCTCAAGTCACGTCTTAGGCTGAGCTTTTGGGAAGCTGTTTCTGGACCTCATCAATATGACAGTTAAAAGCTTATATTTAGTTTTCTGTGTGGATTTATTAATAAGTATTTTATATCCAGATGTTCAAATGCCAAATTTGTCAGTGAGATTAAATAATTATTTTCCTCTGTGCTGTTATCCCACACTATGATTTGCTTAGAAGAATTGTATCCAGCTGTTTCAGCTAAGTGAGCTGATGTTTTTATCCTCTTCCTCATATAAGAACACTCCCAAATCTGTGGAAGTTAGTTGTTTTCTCTCCATTTTCCAGAGTACTTTAGTAATTTGAATTCATGATTTCTTCTCAGGGAAGCCATCATCTAAGCTTTAGCACTAGGCTGTTAAATAAATAAATGATGTAATAACATGATAAAAGGCCCTTTAGCTGTGCCCGTGTACTGTCTGAGCAGATCTACCCTGGATTGTGAGACTTGCAGTGGCCACCAGAAATGAGAAGTGATCTGTTTTACAGACCTTAAAATGAACTTAATTATGAACTTAAAATACAAAAGGACTGTAAGATTTTTTTAAAGATTTTTGTTAAATTTTTTTATTGGAATAATCTGCAGGAGCACAGAGGTAAACATAGGTCTCTGAGGATGGCATCTGAACCAGGTGATCTTCTTTACCCAAGTTACTCCTTTGGAAGCAGAAGTTATAACTAAGTTATTACTGAAGCAGAAATTCCTCTGCTAACATTCACAAGCTGGTTCCTAACAAATTAAGACCAGAAACCAACATACAACATCTTTTGCTGTAGCACTAAATGAGAACTGCCATAACTGAGTCCCAGTCTGTATTTTCCTGAGGGGGTCCTCAGGGTCACAGATGTCCATCTGTCAGAGACTAGGATAGTTGTCCATTGTAGCATATGGGTTCTGCACAGCCTGCTGTTAGATTGTGGTATGGCTGTGATCCTGGCCAAGGCAAGACCATGAAACACTTATAGCAGGAAAGCTAAGCATGGATGTCAGTTGTTTGGATGCTCTGTAAATACCCTGGTTCTTACAGTTGCTGCTTTACAAGCTCATCTGCTATCAACAGCTTTCTTGGGTCAAAGTCATCTCTTTTTCGTATGTGTGCAATTGTGAAGTGGAAGCTTTTTTTTTTTTGCACTTTTTTTGGTGGAAATGTGATATTGTGGAATATGCTCAAAGCAGAGAGTTATGGCTTCTTTATGTGCTCTGCATATTCAACCTTTCAGCTATTTTTCACCCCTAATGCAAAATCAATTCTCCATGCTTAGAAGTAATGCACGTACTTGAATTTTAATAATGTATTTTATGCATCTGTATTTAAAATATCTGTCAGTGATGCACATGCCTTAGAGCTGAGCTGCCAAAAATGGTACTCAGAGGTATCTGCAGAAAGGTGTCCCAGCTTGGTAAAATAAAGCTGAGGAAGGCTGTGTTTATATTAGGCCTGCTGGGTGTGCATGCCTGCTTTGGCAACAGATCCACATCATACTTTGTCTTCCAGCCTGGATTTGCTGCCAGCCGGTGCACAATGCCAGTCTAAAGAAATTAACACTTCAGTTGTCACAGACCTTGAATATTTGGCTACTGAGATCGTCTAGAAAGGTCAAAAATGTCACATCTAAGTTCATTGAGGGACTAATGTAATTCACAAATTAGCTCGTTAATCCTTCAGGAATTCTTTGTGTGAACAGACACTGTGTTCATGTTGCTTGTTCAGAATAGCTGCAAGTCTGAGCTTTTGAAGAGTTTGGTATTCAATAAATAGGACTTGACAAGAGGAAGAAATTCTTTATTCTTTAAATATTGGCTTCAGGCTGTAGATTTCACACAAACCAGACTTCATTTATCAGTTTTGAAGTCAAGTTTCACTGTAATGGGTATCTAAGCCAGTGTAGACTTGAGAATTTGTATTGAAAACCTGATTCTATTAAAACTAAATAATGCCAGTTCCTAACAATAGTAATTTCTATAAAGCTATACAGAAAAGCACTGTTGCCTTCGATCTCAGCTAATCCTGAGTTATTAGTTCTGAATATTCTGAATCCTGAATTTCTAATTGGAAGATAAAAAGGGAGTTTTGGAACTTATTTTCAATGGATAATAATGGATAAAATATTTCTGCTTATCCCATTTTAGTGAGTATTCAGGGCAATGACTTTAGTGATGCTCTGGAATGGGGTTGGGAAGGGGGATGCTTATGGTGTTCCTGCTCTGGAATTGAGAGACCACCTTCAACCACTTTCTGTTCTGATTTTAAGACTTTGAGCATGGCACCATGAAATTTTCAAACCTCAATATTCAAACCTGTAAATGTCCCTTCAAGAAATACCATTCTCTGAAAGTCCTGATCCTGTACATGGTATGTACTGTCTTACCTAGGGATGGGCAGCAGCGATGAGTGGTCCGATGTCCAGGACATTATTGATTCTACCCCAGAGCTGGATATGTGTCAGGACCCCCGCCTGGAACGCACGGGTAGCAGGTACTGATCGTGACTTTTCCCTGTGTTCTGTCACTTGGTTTCATGAGGAGTGAAGAGTGGGTGCTCTGACTCATAGTGAGCTCACAATGCAGCTGTTTGAGACAGTCCATATACTCTGCTTAGTATCAGAGGTCCTGACCTGCTTTGTGTTCTCCAAAAGGCAGATGCCTGCTGGTGATCTGCAGGAGGATATGTACAGCTGACCCAGGACTGGGCTTGTTTACCTTACTGATCTGGGAGTTTGGAGGGATGATGGAGCAGCAGAAGGTTTAAGAAAAGCAAAGAGAACATAGGCTTAAGCAGTTTTTTACTGAAATTTACCTTTTAGCCTTGTCCAGTGGGTAATTTGGCACTTTATCAGCAAAAGACCCCACCAAAATCTTACAGATATGCAGAAAATACAGTATCCTGCCAGAGTGAAGGCAAGATTATCTGATGGTCCCAGTCTGGACTGGATTTGCTCACCCTGTTGAGAACCCCCACTAAGAAAGGGTATGAGCAGCAATAACAACCTGCATTTCTCAGCTGGGCAGGCACACATGGTTAAGCTCCCCTTGGGGCATATAGGATGCCTGGACTAATTTTAGGGTCAGGAGTAATTGAGGGAGTTGAAACTGCTCTGTGTGGGGAAGACAAAAGTGACTGATGAGATCTGATAAAAAATTGGTCACATCCAAGGGAAAGAAGAAAATAGAGAGGACTGATGCACCAGAGCTCTTTAGGCAGGAATCCCTGCTCCAAGCGGTGAGACTGAGAGCTACAGGAGACATAGACTGACTTGGACTGCTGACAGTGTGTGTGCTGCTCTGAAAGCAGAGTGCTTTCATGATACATATAGCTCTGAATGCTGAACAGGAAATTTCAGTCTGAATTAGATCTCCAGGTCAGACTGAATACTAGTTTCTCTTGTAATTTGTGCTGATCGTCGGACTGTGTGAACTGATTCATTTGCAGTGCCATCACATCACCATTTGTACCACCTCAGTGCTCTCAGTGTCTGGGTAGATGGAATTTTTCTGTAATTGAAAAACAATTGCTTTTCCTCTTCTTTGCAATGGGCTGTAGCTCCATTATCGGGGCAGCTACTACACTCCATTTGTAATCACAAAGATTATTTATGTGATAGTGAAGCCATACAACTTGAGATCATCTCAGTTGGTTCTGACCTTTCTGATAGATTGCTGGAGAAATTGCACAGCTGCTGTTCATGTTGGTTGATGTCACTCATACAAGGCAGGGCACTGGAAAGTATTTATAACTCACATTAAGACAATTTTTTAGAGTAGACAGCCACAATCCTAGAGGTTGCCTTGCCTGCACATCCTGTAACATCTGTTTCCTGCTTTGAGCCATGAGGCTGTCAAGAAATACAAGATTCTTGTTGGTATCAAAGACACTGAGAGGTGGAAATGTGCTGTCAAATGATAACACCAAAAACTATTAACTTTGATTTACCTTTAATGACATACATTTGGGGACATGTAAAGAAGCATTTCAATACATAGGCTTACCCGAAGGGAAAACGGACCCTTCAGTCTGATTGCACTTACTGGTTGGCCAGGAAAAAAAGGCCATTTCTATTTTCAGCACTGAATTTCTTATCTGGTCTTACTGTTGTCTGAGGTTTCTGTCTAGATTGATAGGAGCATGGGAACCCTTGCAGAATCTGACAGGTCAAAGCTGAGCTCTTCTGCGAGTTGAAATTTTTCTGTGAAACATTAAATAGTCCTTAACTTGTGTGACTTCAAAATAAATCATGTGGGTGAGCTTTGAGGTTGTGCATGGATAGGTGTGTCCTCAGCACAAGAAACACGTGAAAGTGATGGAGCAAGTCCAGAGGAGGCCATGGACATGCTCCAAGGGCTGAAGCCCCTCTGCTCTGGAGAGCTGGCGGTGTTCAGCCTGGAGAAGAGGAGGTTCCAGGAAGACCTCAGAGCCCCTTCCAGGGTCCAAAGGGGCTCCAGGAGAGCTGGACTTTGGACAAGGTCCTGGAGGTACAGGACAAGGGGGAATGACTTCCCACTGCCAGAGGGAAGGGTTAAAAGATATCGGGGAAAAAAGCAGGTTGCCCGGAGAAACTGGCTGCCCCTGGATCCCTGGAAGTGTCCAAGGCCAGGTTGGACGGGGCTTAGAGCAACCTGGGATAGTGGAAGGTGTCCCTGCCCATGGCAGGGGGTTGAAACAAGGTGGTCTTTAAGGTTCCTTCCAACCCAAACCATCCCATGATTCTATTATTTGGGGAATAACACATGCTATTTTTTTTTACTTTGTGTGTTCCCTGATTCAGCCAGTGATGAACACATGGAATGTGCTTTCAGGGTTTTGATTGCAACAGTCTGAAATGCTCAGTATTTCGAAGATAAATTTTTGAGCTTAAACGTTGCCAAGTAACAAGATTCCTTCTGTTTATTTTTGCTTCCAACAACAGCCCAACACAGGGGATTGTGAACAAAGCATTTGGCATCAACACGGACTCCCTGTACCATGAACTTTCCACAGCGGGGTCTGAGGTCATTGGAGATGTTGATGAAGGAGCAGATCTGCTAGGTAAAACCTTGTTAGAACCATTCTGTTTTCTCTGGTACAATGACACTGTATTAAGCATCTGGAAACATTTAAATTCTGTTTTTCTTTCAGAACTTGGATGTTTAGCTTTTTTAAAAATGCATGGAAATTGAGACACATGTGACAGAAGCATGTACCTGCAGTACAGTAATGATTAATCTAAGTTGTTAGGTAACTTTTATTAGTCTTTAGTGCATCAGTTATTTTTCTACAGGATTCTCCCACACAAGTAATATGAAGACAAAATTTGCTCCTTCTGCTTCTGGCCAAAAATTCCTCCCCCAGTAATTTTATATTCAGAAAAAATTTGTTTGAAATTTGTAAGAAAGTAACTCATTTGGTTAAGTTTTTGATATTTAAATGATGTGGAAATATTATGGTCTTTAATGTAGTATTTACTGCTTTACAGTCAGCCTAAGTGATGTAATAATTCACTTTTTAAGCTGGTTTTGAAGGTACTTGTAATACTTGTAGCCAGGATGTGTTCTGTGCTCCTGGCTGGGACTCTGCAGCAGTCAGAGAAGCAGCTTTGCCTCTGAGCCCTCTCCATACTTTTTCTATTGGATTCCTGAGTATCTAAGTCTTGTTTTTTGACAGAATTTAAGCATGTTCATAATTCCTGCTGTTTTCCTGCATCAGGACACTACAAGTGGTCTTTGAATACTCAGGTGATGTGGGCAGCTGATAGAGTTTGTAGCAGTGTAGCTCATTTTCCATGTTACTGCTTGCTTTAAGGAGCTTTGGGATCCATGAGAGCTTCAGAAACAATGTGTTATGTGTACTTAGTGGCAAGAGATCTGATCTGAAATTGAACATTTATTTTCTGGTGATTACTGATACAGATCTGCTTATGGATAATCTTGTAAATTTGGTTTTGTGTATGTGTCCAGAACAGAATGAGCTGAAGTATGACACAGACTTGTAGCAGCTCACCTTTGCCTAAATTAGGAAGGTATCGGCTTTGATATGTCTTGTATCAGGACCCTTAAGAAGCATATGTTTCTGCAGGGGAGGGTGGATTTTGCCCTTTTAAACAAAAAATTAACCTTGAAGATGTGGACTGAAATCTGGAAAGGAGTACTTCTTGTTTGACGAAAGACAAATATCTGTGAAATTGTACTATTATAGCCAATAGTGGGATTGGAATTAAGAACATGAACCAGACCATCATGAGAATGCTTGCAATAGCTTTTTGATATGAGTAGGTTTGGGTTGTTTTTTTTTTAAATCATGCTAGCCCTGCAGCATGTATGAGAGCCTTCATGCCATTGCCTAAAGCATAAAATAATTTATTGTTTCACCTTCAACTCAAGATTGCCAGAAGAAAAACTATCTGCAGAAGACTCAGGATGAACACACAGGCTTTCTCTGCCTTCAGTGGGAGGCAATCTGTGCAAATATTTACAAAATTAAGAATTTTGAAGGAAAAGCAAGATTTCTGGGTTTGAGAATCCCCTAAATGCTGGTAGCCATTTGCAGAAGGGCTGGAGCTCCTGCTTAAAGGGAAGCTTGACAGTAGGAATTACACGTGATGGTTAAAGCTGTGGAATGAATTTTGGTTAGACAGCTCTATACATTATCAGGAGCTCTCTTCCTATCGGAATCAAAACACTAAAACCATGGATAATCTTGCTATTGAGTATCTCTTTCTTGGTCCTTGTGTCCCCTCCTTCCTTATCAAGGAGTGTTGGGTTGATTCTGTGTCTCTGTCTGCTAATCACTGTGCCAACTGCTGCTTTCCTTCTCCCCCCAGAATGGCTGGGGTATCAAGTATTATTGGCTTGGAAGAGTTACGATTCTGGAAAATTACTTGCTTGGTGTGTGAACGTCTTCAGACAATGTGCTTCCCACTTTGGAAGCCTGCCTCCTGGAAATCCACTTCCCCTTGGGATGACCCTGTAGCCTGACCCAGTGATCAGCAAGAAATGCAGACTGTTGTTTTAAAAGGCCCAAAGCTTTTTGTTGCCCAAATCTTGCATGGTTGTTCACTACAGTCTCAGATGAAGTCAAAGGTGCTTCACCTCTTCCTGCTACGAGGCTGCACAAAGACTTCGGTGTGGTGAGATGTCTGTTGTTTGGGAGTTACGACTTGCAGTAGAAGTGTACAAAGACTGTTGAACAGTGCCCATGTAAGTGTTGAGCCCTGAAGATCATAGTGTAATTTCTGAAGACTGTAGCATGGCTTATGAGGAGGACATTTCTATGCTGGGACCATTTTCTGGCACAGCACCAGACCCTCTTGGGCGATCCCATGGTGGGTCAGCAAAATAACTGGTTCCTTTTCAAACTTGGGAGATGGACTGTGGTGAAATCAGGTAGTTCTGTGCCTTTTTTTGCGATAAACATTGATCTAATTAATCCTTTTGCTGAGTTTTGGCCACTGACTCTGGCACATATGAGTGTTTTTAAAATGAACACACACATTGCTGGTTGTCCAAAGGGAGGAAGTACAGAGAGATCTCAGGGGTTCTGTCTGTCAACAAGAAATGAGACTGGTACTTTTTTTGGCTTTGCACAACAGAAGGCATGAAAGAAAGTCTGGTAAAGATAGAAGCAGAGGGTTAAATCTCAGGGCTGACAAAAATCTATCAACATAATCCAAAATCTTGTCTTTTTTTTTTAGGTAGAATGTTCTCTCTTTGTGCTGTACTTTTGAGTCTGAAGAGACACAGAGGAAATGGTGCTTTATGAGCATCATGTTTATAAAAGCATTATGTAAGAAACAAGCTGAAAGAGTTCTCTCTTGGTCTTATTTGGAGCTCACTTCTTTCTGTAAATCAAATTAATGAATGACTCTAAGGTCACTTAAGTGAAGACTTACTACTTCCTCCAGTCTCTGAAAACTTGGCAGTCATTCTGTAATTTATTTTGGTCTTGGTTTCTTAAAGAAAGAAGAACCTCATTGAAGAAGGCTTTAAAAACAGGACTTACTGAAATTACCCTTGAGCAGTGGCTGGCAGGCAAGTCTGATTCTGGAATGAAAAATCCCATTTATTCCTGGTACATAATTGGCATTCTTCATGTTTTACTATTTTGAATAAAACCCACAAAACATGTGGGTTTCCTCCTGCCTCTGATACTGCTTTACATACATGGGTTTGTATAGGAAGTACTCTGGAGAAAAATGTGGAGTGAGAACAATTATTTCCTAGTGGGAATAGAGGACCAAATTCCCTTATTTCTCCTACAGACTTTGGAGCTCTAGTTGTCTATTTTCCTGCATATTCACTTGTTAATCACAGGTGATCCTGGGTAGGCTCCTGCTCTCCCGTCTCCCCTTTTCTCAGATCCCACTTCCTGCTCTTCCCTATCCCAAGAGTTTCCATCAAATCATCACAGCAGTTCGGGTGTGCTCAGTGGACAGGTCCTTTTATTGCGGGTGGTGGGCTGATTGCCCAAAGAGGCTGTGGCTGCCCCATCTCTGGGAGTGTCCAAGGCTAGGTTAGAGGGGGCTTGGAGCAACCTGGGATAGTGAAAGGTGTCCCTGCCCATGGCAGGGGGTAAAACTGTGGATGATCATTCCAATCTAGACCATTCTGTGATTCAGGTTTAGGATAACCAACTATATTTGCTTTGGAAATGAAAGAACAAGGGGTCTATGGTAAATACAGAAATGCAGCCTTATTACCGGTAAGTTTATATACAGTGTTGTGTACAGAAATTGTAATGAGATTATCAAACTAAGTTCCAGTGCTACACTGTACAAAAAAAAAAAAGGTTTTGCATGCAACCAGTTGTCTTTTGCAGACTGAAGTGTCACTGGAGAGCACAGTTATTGTCAGACGATCCAGCTGTTAAAATCACAAGGGGAGGGGAAGTGAGAGGTAGTGGTAATGAGCTGTTCTGAATTTTGTGGTAGATGACTAAATAAAGACAAAAAAAGGTTAACCCAGTTGAGGAAGATCTGATTGCCTCACATCCACATCTGGAAATCTGGGGACAGATAGCTGAGGTGTATGTTTGCAGTTGTACCACAGGTTACTTTTCCTTGGTTGGTTTTTCTGTCCTATATGTAGAGTCATGCCATCAGCAGCTATGGCAGGTCCTGTCCTTACTATTTCATGCCTTTTGACATTGAAATGGCTGAATCATTGTTAATTTTTTTTGAACAAGATTTTGTTGGTTTCAGTCACTGATGGATCCTTTTTCACTTCCTTTTTCCCTTGTCTCTCTGTGCTTCGCTGGACATGGCGCATAGGGGAGTTCTCAGGTGTGTATCTCCTGCTCAGTTCTCCTTGTTTCCTTTTTTCTAGTTGAGGTTGGATGATGTGGTATACACGTGTGATACTCCCCTGCTCTTGTCCAAACACAGCTGGCTTTGCAGACTTCTCCCACCTTGCCTTGCTTGGTTGCCTCACACTGGTGGGTCCCTGCAGCAGGAGGTCCCTGCTCTGCTCACATTCCTGCTGCCTCTCAACCCACTTTCTCTTGAGTGTCTGCTGGCAGGTTTGCTCCACAGTGTCGCACTACCCTGTCACTTGAGGTCTCAGGGCTCAAAGGACTTTTTCTGCCAGGAAGGATACTTGTAGCAGAGGTTGGGTGGGAACAGACTGAGTGAGGGTCCCACTGTCCTCTCCATGGCCTGTGCTGTGAAGAGTCCCTCCATGTACCAGTGGCTGTGGGGGGTTTCCTGGTGCAAACCAACCCCCTAGAGGTACTGTGGCAGTGACATTAAAGACACTTTTGTGATGGGTTAGAGTGGCAAGGCTCTGTCTTTGGTGAAAACTTTGCCTTTTTGTCTCAGAAGCTGGGTGATGGCTCTGTCCTTTGTTGGAGGAAGCTTGCTGCTCTAGGGCCATTCTCTGCCATCAGGTTTGCACCTGCTTGTAAAATACACTTGGGCCCTGATGCAATTTCAGTTGAAGTCAAGGGGATCGCTCTTGATTACAGTACAAACGGGGTAAAAATTGCCCTGTAGGAAAGACAGAGACCTGGCATCTGCGATGGCGCCAACAAGCTCTGCTATGTCCCTGTGCCCAGCACTGCTCAGTGTGGGCTCTGTAATGATACCAAGAAAGGGATGGAATCATCCCTTCTTTTAATTCAGACTGGTTTTACTGTAAGCCACATTTTTTGTGAACATTCCTCAGAAAACCTCCCACTGAAGTTTGGTTGAAGTTTGTTGCAGTGTGGAGGTACCTTTTGGCCTTTTCAGGCCAGACAAAAGTTTTGATACTCAGCCCCACTTTTGTTCTTTTTTCCCCTGCTACTGTTCTTCCTTCACCCTATTCATCATGTCTATTGACCTGCTTTTGTTGTGGTGATGGGAAACTCAAGGATGAGTTTATAGAGAAGATGATGAAGATGAAGGATGCAGATGAAGGTCATCTCAAGCTTACCCTGACATCTGTTGTGATAGAACAAGGGGTGATGGTTTTAAACAAAATAGGAGAGATTTAGATTAGATAAAAGAATTTATTTTTTTTGCAATAGGGTGGTAAGGCCCTGGCACAGGTTGCCCAGAGAAGCTGTGGCTGCTTCATCCCTGGGAGTGTTCAAGGCCAGGTTAGATGGGGCTTAGAGAAACGTCGTCTAGTGGGAGGGAATAGCAGGGACTGGAAATGGATGAGTTTTAAATGTCCCTTTCAACCCAAACTGTTCTGTGACACTCTGAGGTAAAGTCCCTGTTAGGTCAAGCTACAGCAGAACAAGATAACTTTCTACCAAGCATCACATGTGCTGGCACCACACACTGTACATGTGCTAATGAGCTGCTCTGTTTGCTGTTTACAGACTGGTACTTAATGGCTGCTGTTTTTCTCTTCCTTTCTTCCCCTTTGTCCCCATCTCTTTCTGTTCCCTTTCTCGTATGGGATGGCTCTCATAGTACGGGATGATTTCTTTGGTAAGGCGAAGGCCTTTTTACTTTTTTTCCTTTTCTTTTTTTTTTTAATGTGCATTTTTTTATGCATTCCTTTCATCCACTCATCATCTGTCCATATGCCTTGTATCACCTTGGTTTGGTTTTTTGTGGTAGTGGCAGCACCTCTTCAAGAAGCAGGATGCAGCTGCTCTGTTGAGGTGGTTTGGGGATTGTCGTCTGTTTCAATGTCATTGATTATCTGCTTTGATGCTTCACATTGTTTGCCTGGCTGTGGGATAAAGATGGTGTAGGTGCTCTGCTGGACAGGGCTCTGCCCAGACCTCATATCCCTTTGCTCCACGCCCCAGAGGGTTGAAGAGGTCTCCTTATAGTCTCTGCACACTGAAAGTTTTCTTCCCATGAGCAGAGCTGTCCTATTGCAGCCTGTGCAAGATGATCTTGTAGCGCCACTCCATGGCTCTAGGAGGCTTCCTCCTGTTCTTTATTGCCGAAGGAGCCTTTATGACCCTCTAGGTGGTTAAGGCATTGGGCTGTCACTGTATCATACACAAGTAGAAGCTGTGGTGAAGGATACTAACGGAATGCTGTGTGACCTTCAGTTCTGGTATGATAGCTCACCCTCTTCCCAGAATTAATTTCTTTCCCAAAAACAGCTGCAGAGAGGGATGTATGACTCAATAATATGATGGAAAAAGATTTAATAAAAAAAAATAAATATGGGGATGAGCTTTTCCCTGGATGTTCTTCAGCACCTTTAATGTTCTTGTGCCAATTTAATGCCTTACAGGCTAAATATTTAATTGGTTATTTGTACAATCACTAAAAACGAGCAAGAAAATAATTTTATAAACAGAAGACTTCTGGGTCTTCTGACCTACATGCGGCATGTCGTAAAAAACAAGGGCTATAGATATTTCACCTTCACCTTACCAACCCAAAATACACTGTAGTTTGCATTGCAATTAGTGTTTCTCACTTTTGTGCTGTTGGAATATTCTCTAACACACATTGCCTGAAACATCAAAGTGATTAATTATCTGTCACTAATTTTTCAAAAGTTTTTTAAAAATGCCGCTTCTTACTCATTCTTGCTGAGAATTTGCATTTGTCATCATAAATTCATTCTGTTTAACTGTGGGAAGAAGATCTGTGTGTTGGAGTGTTGTGGTGTTTTCTCACTTCTCATGTGCTGCCATGTTCTTCTAACTTCCATTTAATTCAAGTTTGTGTCGTTTTTACTTTCTGCAAATGATTAATCATTTAATTAAATTTAATTAAAAATTAATCAGCAAATGATGTATCATGAAGACTGTTGATGTCTTCGCTGTGAAGGAAGAGAGAGTTCAGAGGGCAGGACAAATACTGATTGTGGGGAGACTTCTTCATGCTCTGGGACCTGTGGTGAGATATGAGCTGCACCCCTCAGGACTGTCCTCCAACAGGGAGAGGCCTCTGCCTTCAGCTCTCAGGTGGCCTCTGTTCCTTACCATAGGACAGAGGCTGACCCTGAGACTCAGCAAGTTCCTGGCAGTGGGAAACAATCCAGATGTGCTTTCGGTCCCTAAATTTCATTTGTTTTATGAAATACTGAATTTGACCTTCACTCTTAGCCCCAGATGTGTCAGTGTTCTTGTAAACCAGTCTGCAGATTGCAATTGTACATGGATGCCCAAGTGCAAGTGCAGAGTGTCTGCTGTAGGTGTTGAGTGTGGTTCTGAAGTGGTGGAACTGAGACTTCGCATTTTAAATACCTGTGAAGAAGCTGTTAGAGCTGTAAGGGATTATCCCTGTAGCAAGGGACAATCTGCAGTCCTATTAAATTTCTCTAAATAAACTAAATTAATTGCTATTAAAATTACTCAAGCACAAGGTCAGTAATGGGTAAGCCTTTCGTATGCATGAAACTCTTCATAACCATGATCCCAAATCATGCAAACAGAAAATTTGGCTTATACTAAGAAAGGAAGAAAATCACTGGTGTGCAGATCAGGACAGCAACTTGGACAGTATTCTGCTATTCTCTGTGGAAAACCCATAAACTCTACCTTCATTCTGTGTGAAGCATGATAAAAAATGTTTGCAATAGCTCATGGCTGAACCAGGAGTTACTGCCTTGACTTCCCTGATTGGTATTAGTGAAGCTTTCCCCTCTCTCCCTCTCAAAGAGGTCTGTTAAGGTTGGGGTGAGAAGCTAGGTCTGAATTTGTATTGTCTACAGGACACATGGATGTCTTTGCTGGTGCTGTTTGGTCATTCAGCTAGAGACACGCCACTCTCCACACAAAACACAGTAATCTAGGGAAGCCTAACAAAAGTGATTTCTTTTCCTCAAGCATAAGTTAGGCATTGCCACAAAAGCTGCATGTTTCTAGGAGAGCAGGTGAAAACTGCCTGGCCTTTCTTTTCAGGAATGGGCAAAGAAGTGGGCAATCTGCTGTTGGAGAACTCTCAGCTGCTGGAGACCAAGTAAGGAACTGTTGCATGCTCTGACCTACCTGCCTGATTACAAATGAGATGTCACCTCGGAGTAGGTCTTGGTCAGAACTCCTGCCTCACTTTTTTATCTAAATGGTTGTCCTGAATACTTGTTCCTTCACTTGCAGAAGAAGAATTGCTCTCCTGAGCTATTTCCTTACTGTTTTCCTTTCTGCAGGCACTTGGATAAAGCCTCTAGGCATGTACTGGTAGGGCCTGATGTCATCTGAGATCAGTTGCAAGGTTTAAATTAACTTCAGTGGGAATCCGTATGTTGGTCTGAGCCTCTGTGAGGATGTTGCTGATAATAAGGTTTTATTTGCAAGGTTTGTTATTAGGAAAAAAAACTTGTCACTGTTGAGTTCTCAAATATTTTGTAGTTGATGAAGGAGAAGCAGACAATGTAATGGAGTTTATTTTTGAGAAAAGCTAGTAAACCAGCTATTAAAACTGAAGAGCCGGGAAGAGGAAAGCAGAGTATGCCCAGGGGAGCTCTGGAGAACCTACTGTTACGGGAAGCTACTGATTTTATAAATTTAAGATGTTTTGGAGCTGATTGGAAATGTATATTTCTATTGCCATCATCTGTAATCATCCTCAATTGCAGATGACAGCAGTTCTGAGAGATGTATTTCAGACTTTAATTCTGTCAAAAACAGATAGGTTGCTCTACGCATGCCTTCTGCAGTGTTCTGCCATTTTCCAAAGGAGAGGTTGGTTTGTTAGTCAGGATACAGGAATGGACAAACCTCATCCTGAACAATTTGGGTGATTTCTCTGTTCTTCTGCAGCTCCATCTTCCCAAAGTTTAATTTCCCTTGAGTCATAGCTGAATTGAATTGTTAAACACACTTGTTTCAACTCTCCTTGTAGTGCCTGGGACTTTAGTTAAAGGTCTCTTTTATGGACAGATGCTGGTTTTGGGCATTTTTGCTTATTGTCCCTTTCACATCTTCAAGAAATGCTTTGAACGTTGTGAAGAATGATTTGATTGCCAAGGTGGACCAGCTGTCTGGGGAGCAGGAGGTGCTGAAGGGAGAACTGGAAGCAACAAAGCAAGCCAAAGCCAAAATAGAAACCAGAGTCAAGGAGCTGGAGGAGGAGCTAAAGAGGTGAGTGATGACTCCCCTGCCCCAAGGAGCTGGGAGTGAGGAGTGGTAAGCCCATCTCCTGTTTTACTCTGTTTCACTCATGGGGTTAGCATTGACATCCAAAGGTACTTTAGAGAGCACAACAGGGCAGGATTAGTATTCTGAAGCAGCTAAAAACCCAGGATCCCTGGAGTGAAGCATTAAAGGTTTAAATTTGCAATTAAAAGGCAACCAACCAACAACAACCAAAACCACCCAAAGAAAGGGAATTTCAAAACCAATAGTTTTGAAGGAAACTGCCAAGAGCTTGATCCTTCTGGCAGCCAGGCTCTGAGACAAGTGGATGCCCATTCAGTTGCTGAAAGAGCTCATACAGGGTTACACAAGAAATATTTAAATGCCTGTATCAGTAATTGTTTCATTGCTCATGTAAAGACTGTGAAGAGGCAAAAGAGTTTCTAAAGTCTGATACAGGAAGATATTACTTTTTATCTTGCTTTCAAACTAAAGAAACTAAAACCCAACTGCCCAGCAAAGCCTGGGATGGTTTCACATCCATACACACAAAGCTACCTTCTGGAGCTTGGAGCAGAACAGTTTCATTGTGGCTGGCTGTGCTTGACTGCAGGTGCTCTGGGCAGAAGACACAGTTCGTTCTCCAGCTGGAATCTAGAAGGTGCTGTAGTCTGAGCTCAGAATCACCAAGAATAACACAGTCTGGTCTCTTTGTTGTTCAGTATCACCCTATATTAGGAACAGTGAAGTAGTATGGCATGACTCTCTTAGCTGTCCAAGAGAGCAAAGTTTATTATTCTTAATCTTCTTTTATACACATGTTCAACAAGGTCTGAGAGGTAAAACTCTCATTGGTCATTAAAGGTACACATTGCCATCATCTGTTAAGTGGAACACCGCCCCTTGACTGTTTTCCTAAAAACAAAGCAAAGATTGTTGTCCTTTACCAAGGACTGTTTGGATTCTTTCTTATGCTTTCTCAGGCCAGAATGAGAAACCTGTGTGACTTAGTTTCACACAGGCTCTGTGCTCCCTGCCTGCTTTCAGCATCCATAGTTCAGTATGTCTGAAATGGAAGTAGTCTTGCAAGGGAGGTTTTTTAAATGCCTTTTGTAATGCCTCATAAAGTAGGAGATCAAAGAAAACGAAAGCACTTATGTAAATACTTTCAATATTTTTTGACAGGGTTTGGTGTTCTTTATCATTTTGGCAAACTATTCTTCACGTTGGGGGTTTTTTCACTGTATTGAATCACAAAGAATCAGAGAATCTACTGAAATCAGAAGCATTTTAGCCAGCATTTTCCCTATTGGAAATGGCTCAGTTCTCATCAAATATTTGAATATCAAATATTTGAACGTAGATGCTGGTTCAGAAATAGAAACTGGCTGGATTCTTCCAGTGATCAGTATTTTGGTGCTCACAACAAATGTTTGAAAAAAATGGGGTGAGATCAATGGGGTGTTAAGAGTAATGTGCTGGAAGAGGGAGGGAAAATGCCAGAAAAGCATCTCAGAATTTGTACACTTGGTACACATGGTTTGAGATCACCCCCTTGCAACGGATGCAGTCAGACTTCCCATAGCTGGTTCTCTTCCCGAAGCCAGCCATGGTGTCACTTGCTGTTTTGATCCCTTTCTTCCTGTTTCTTAGAGTGAAATCTGAAGCAATTGTTGCCCGACGAGAGCCCAAAGAGGAGGTGGAGGATGTAAGCAGCTATCTCTGTACAGAATTGGTATATGACATTACTAAAATGCCTGTGGGGAAAGGGGGTTGATTTACTTTCCTATATTGCTTCATGCATATGAGTCCTGAGATGCAGATTGATGTGCCTTTGTTAGCAATGAGGGCAAGGGTGGTGAATGGGTTGTGGCTGATGAGCATGAAATCCCTTCATACAACTTTCAAACCAGAATCTGGCACAGAGGCGCAGCCGACCCAGTGGCAGTACTACTGTGCAGGATGTAGTTTCCCCAGCTGGGTGCTAGAGCACTGCCCTGTTCAATACCATCCTAATTTAGAATTAAAACCTAATGTGAAGTGAGGATTCCCTCAAGCTGTTATGATTGTCAGGCTTCTCCAGAAGAGCCTGTCCCCATGTTGGCAGTGAAGATGTAGCTGTGAGGACATCATCCAGTGAAATCCAGTTTACGCAGCCAGCTTTGCAACGGTGACTAGCACCATGTCTTAGTGCAGTGTTTTCCTTGTTAATTCTTTTTCATAAGCCAGTACTGCCTGTTAGAGCATACAGGCAGAGAAGGCTTGTGGGCTGTTCTTCTAGGACAGCTCTTGAAACTGGTATGGCTGGGATAGAGGCTTTTCAACAAAGACTGGCTTAGCTGAAAAAAAGGCAAATCAAGCAGTAACGAGATTGTACTTGTAAATGTCCCTGCCAGAGAATTCAATAGAGTAATAATAAGGTAAAACTTACCAGTGTTACTGTTTCCTTTCTTACACAAGGTATCAGAGCAGGTTCTGTTTTAGCCTAAATCTTTTGACTTAATTGGAGTGAACTTTTTGTCTGTTGAGAATTTAGGTAGATAGGAACATTTTCAGGTTGTGGTCATGAGCTGCTGAAGAGAGTTGGATTTGTTTACAGCTGAACAGACAGGAGGTCTGGTTCTTTTTATAATTTAAAAAATAATTGATAAATTCCTTTTTGTTTATACAGTTCTTGTTTTGACTAGTCATACAGATTTGATTCAAAGTCTAGGGAGGCTAGAGAGTAACTGGGTTAATTTGTGCTGTTCCAGCTCTCAGTAGCACTTACCAGCCAGGCTGAACTAGGGAATTGCCACAGTGTAGCACAGCCCTGTGCCACCTCCTAGTAATGAGTTTCCAAAACCCATGCAGTTTTTATTTTGGGCAGATATTTTCTGCAACTTAGTCATGTTGTTCTCATTTTCCGCTCTTCAAAAGAGGCTTTCACTCCTGTTGTTCCCAACCCAAAGCTGCCTGTGCCCTCATTGGAAGGTCAGGTTGTCTCACCAAAGAGGAAAAGGCATTTCCTTAGTTTCCTCTATCCTGTCTTTATGCATCTGTACTAACAGAATACCTCCTTCAAGTCCTCCTGAGGGGGCAGATGGCATTATGTGGTGCGCCCTGCTGCTTGTGACTGGCTTTGCTACTGAATTAAAACTTTGGTTTCCAAATTTTTGGACCAACAGGCCACTGTCAATTCTTACCATTCCTTGTAGACTATCAAAGCACCTTGTGGGCAATAGTCCTACACTGAGGTGTGCATATGGGAGGGCTGTGTGTTCAAGTTGGTGGTGATTCTCATTCTAATTTCCATGGGTTTGCCGAACACCCAGAGGTCCATGGCCATAGTTGGGAGCTCACTTTCTGAATTAGCTCCTCATATGGGGAAATGGGGGTGAAATCAAGCAGGACAGGAGAAGAACTAACAGATATGTGTCTGTCCCCTGACTTGCCTGGTACTAACCTCAATCCCATTCCATCTTTTGTTTGCTGAAGCAGTGCTCCTCCCCTCTGCAGGACAACATTCCCATTGCCCAGCGCCGACGTTTCACCCGTGTGGAGATGGCCCGGGTCCTGATGGAGCGCAACCAGTACAAGGAGAGGCTGATGGAGCTCCAGGAGGCTGTCAGGTGGACAGAGATGATCAGGTGAGGCTGGGTGTTGGGTAGAATCCCTGATTAGGACAGAACCTGTTCATGTTTTACCTTGTGGTCAATGCAACCCCTACTAATATAGGGTTGAGAGGTACTGGGAGTTTTCCAGACTGTAGATGCTTCTCTCCTAATACCAGTTCTTTCTCTCTTCTTCTTGAACCTGGGCTGCAAATCTTATGTTGCCACCGTTATTTGGAGACACTGGACAGTTGTTTGTCTTGCTTGTTTCTTGTGTGCTTATTAAACTGGGAGAAGCTCTTGGGAGGAGTATTGCTTCTGATTGATGAGTTCTAAAGGCTACAGCTTGAAGTGACTCTAATGCTGGGGTCCCCGCACTGTCTGTGGCAGACAGTGTTACAGAGAATTGATAAAACTTCATGTTAAACATACTTACTTGCTTTTCACCTCAGCATTGATACTTAAAGTGGAGTGGTGTGCTTGCATTGAAGACCAGTGCATGTCCCTTTCCCCGGTGTCTTGAAACAAGTTAGAATGAATTCTGACTTTCAGCATGGCTTCCTTAATGGACATGACCTCATGCTTGGCAGAGATTAACTTGGTTCTGCTGTTTGTCCATAGAGCTTCCCGTGAGCACCCATCTGTCCAGGAGAAGAAGAAATCCACCATTTGGCAGTTGTAAGTTCTTTGGTGGTTCGTGCAAGATAAGGAAAAGGGGGAGTGTTGCTGTTTCTACTTTAGACAGCAACTTAGTAGACTCTGACATTAATGTCAGATAGAAGTGTTCTTGACTTAACCCTTTTGCCTTCAAGAGCTTCCTTTGTCCTTAGTGAAATTAAAATCAGATCTCACCATGCACACTGATTTTGTTTCACAGGCTGAAAAAGATCATGAGTATCCTGGAATGGAAACTTCCATACATTGACAGTCAGTTGTAATAGGTACCTATTTCTGGAAGCTAAAAACACCTTGTGCCAATCAAACCAAGGATGTAGGTCTGGGTTTAAAGTAGAGCAGTTTTTGTGACAGGCTTACAGCCTTTGATCACAGCCTCTTGCTTCCCCTTTTGTGTATCTATGATGCCTGTCTCCCCAGGCACCTTTTCTCTTACTTGTTGGTCTTTTTCTGTCCCTAGCTTCAGCCGTCTGTTCAGCTCTTCCTCCAGCCCTCCCCCAGCAAAGAGGACCTACCCCTCTGTGAATATCCACTACAAGTCTCCCACCACAGCGGGGTTCAGCCAGCGGCGCAGCCACACCATGTGCCAGATCTCCTCCAGCAGCCGCACCCTTGAGTTCTTCCCTGACGAGTGAGTTGCAGGCCTGTGTGCCAAGCCAGGCTCCCCTGCAGCTCTCCTAAAGAGCAGCAGTGTTCGAAATAAGCTGTTTTCTACTTTGGAAACAGTGTGTGTGATGTTAATATGTCTCTGTTCTCTGTGGTTTATCTCCCTGAGCTTTCACTCATCAGTTACTACATGGATGGGTTCAGCAAACCTTGTCCTCCCAAACATACAGTACCTGTGGTTTTCCAGGCTATGATGGATCATCTCAGCAGGGACCACTGGAGCTCAAGTTGACCCCAGTCTAGTTCTGCACTTGTATTTGCAGAAGTGGGATGGAATGAAGGAGGGTTTTTGTGTGGTGGCACAATGAAGGAGGGTGGAGTGGGATGGCAGCATCAGGACAAAGGGATGGAATGTCTGCACAACACTTTTGACAAGGGGTTTAAGTGAAGATAAAAGTTCTTTCCGCAGTACATTTAAGTTCCAGTACTTGGTTTTAATCTTAAGCATGCTAAAAATGAGCCTCTGGGTATTGCTACTACAGTCTTACCCAAATTCTTTGTGTTGCTGACATGAAAGGAAGAAAACTCTTCAGTGCTTTACAAGACTTGACAACATCTTCCACCATGGAAAAGGTTGTGTGGTTTCACATGTTCTTATGGAAGGACTTTGTAGAATGTGGTGGTAAATTAGGATAGCTTCTACAATAAAAAAGATTTGTTGAAAAGACACTGGATCTTGTAGAAAGGTAAATTTAAATGTTTTAGATACCCACTGCTCTTACTCAGTCTTTTTCTCTAATGACATCTAAGTATTTCTCAGCAGTGCATTACATAATGGGGCTGCCCACAGGATTTAATTTTTCTGCTGATGTTGTTTGTACCTCAGATGATACTTTAAAAACCCTTTGAGGGCTGGGGCCTACAAACAACATTTATTTACATTAAAACATGTCTAAAAGCTCACAGATCAATTTTTGGTTTAACCTTTGCCAGTGCAAAGCTGGAGTTGTTGGAACCAGCAGTTAGTGCACGTTTTCCTTGTCAGCAGAGAAAGCTTAAAAATGAACAGAAAAATTCATAGTTTACTATAATGAGGAAAGGAAGAACTGAAAATGCCTTCCTGATGGAGACATTAGATTAATAAATTGTAACAGCTCAGCAAAAATTGGTGTGATCTCCTAGATAGTTTTCAAAAAGGAGTATTTTCTGTTTCTGAAGGGCTCTTGGAACATCATAAGAGGTGATGACAATGCCTTGGCTTGCCATATCGCTCAGGTGACAGAACTGCCTGTATCTGCTTCTCAACAGAGTTTTTTTGTTTCTGATTCCCTACATCTATTTTCACATCTGGATTTGGTTTTCTGTGTGTGCCCTCCCCAATACTGGCCATACTCCCTTCACCCTCAGCTCCTCTCTTTAACCAACAGCTGGGTGACTGTGCTTCTCTCCTCAGTGACTGTACGTCCTCGGCACGCCGTGAGCAGAAGCGAGAGCAGTACCGGCAGGTCCGGGAGCACGTGCGGAATGATGATGGGCGGTTGCAGGCTTGTGGTTGGAGCCTCCCAGCCAAGTACAAGCAGGTAGGGACCATGCTTTGGACAAGCTGAGTGGGACATTAACTAAGGACCCTAGTCGTAAACTATTTGATTTAGATCTACCATGTGCATATTTTGTTTGTATGATAACTGTACAGACCAAATTAATGTTCTGTATAACTCCACCAAAGTCAATGGAGGGACATTCCTCTGCAAGAAAATACTGAAACTGAAAAGTACCCTAAACTAAAAGTACCCTAAACCAGAGTCCAGTTGTTTTTTTTTTTTTTTTTTAAAAATTTGTTATAATTGGACTGGAACATTAGTTACTTCATTTATAATCTGATAACTTTAACAGTCATTTAGTATGAAAAACAAATGCAGTTTATGCCCACTTCTTCCCATCAGTAACACAAAATCAAACAGCATTAGCCTCATTTGTTGTTAAAGGCCTCACTTTTAACTGGTCAGAGACTCCCTGAATGGGATGAGCCTGGCAGCATGGCTTGGAGGTTTGAGGCCATAGAATCATTAAGTCTGGAAAAGACCTTTAAGGTCATCAAGTCCAACTGTCATGATGGAAGGGACTGCTAGTGTCCTGACTCTTTGCAGGGAGCATCCTTTCTCTTATCAGCAGAGCAATGTGTAGCCTCTGTTTGCCGTCACTGGGGCACTGTTGATTATAAGATGTTCTCTTGGGTGCGCTGCTCCTCTTAAGGACTCCGTTTCACACAAGATGTGATAGGAAGTCTCAGCAGCAGCCACCTCTGGTTGGTTCTGCCACATTGATTCTACCTCTCTTTCCATATCCTGGTGTTTGCAGCTTTATACTGTCTTTTTTGTCTTTTCTCCCCCTAGCTGAGTCCCAATGGTGGTCAGGAAGACACTCGCATGAAAAATGTCCCTGTGCCTGTGTACTGTCGCCCACTAGTAGAGAAGGATCCAACTATGAAGGTATGTTGTTTCTGCTTACCATGCAGTCCAGAAAGGGGACATGAAATAAATAAGCAAATAATTTAGGTCACTAATCCTGCAGTTTTTACAGTTTATATTCTTTTGACAATACATATTTCAGATTCTATCTTCCACTTCCTTTTTCTGAATGGTGGTTTGCAGTGAATGTAGGAAAAAGTATTTTAGGACAAAATTCTCATCTGGTTCTGGTTGCTAGGTCCCCTGCTATTTTCTGACATATTTTGCTTTTTTGAGATAATTCATCAACAACAGCAACATTTTATGCTTCTAATGCTTTTGCTAAGACTCCTCAGGGTGTAATGGAAACTGATATAAAAATTCATGAAAATGACCAAGTGAAAGCAAAAACATATTTTATCACTCCTTAGGTTTTACTGTTGACCAGAATTCATTGGTAATAGGCCAGTATTATCTGGAGCAGATTTTTGTGAAGCCATGTCTATTAATACTAGAATGTTTTGAGTAGAATTGCAGTTGGGCATAAGTGGTCATCTGTGCAGGTGGCAGACTTAGCTGCTGTAACTGATTGTTTTGAAATAGCCAGTTTGTCATTACTTCATTCAGACATGATTTTCAGAAGTCATCCTGATGCTTAAATTGTAAGAAAAAAATTATGCTATTGTTTCTAGAAGGTTCTAGGTATGATCTTTAGATAATGTTCTGTGCAGCATCTTTCCCTTAAGGTCTTAGATAAATCTAGTATTTGTTTTTGTAGTCCTGTTCCAAGCATTCTCTTAAGAAGCTCTCTGGAAATAATTCATAGGAGGTTAGCTGGATTTGATTTCAGAAAACTGCTTATGTGGGAGCTAAACCAGCAGACTTTTTTCCACACTTCCAGAGATGGGGCAGCCACAGGCTTCTCTGGGCAACCTGTGCAAGGGCCTCACCAGCCTCACACCCTCACAGGGAAGAATCTTTTTCTAATACCTTGTTTAACCTGCTTTCTGTCAGTTTGAACACATTAAGCATCTGCCATGTCCTGGCTTGCTTTGCTGCAGTGACTAAAAAGCAGTGAAGTTGCTGGATACAGAGATCCTCTGTCTTACCTTCATCAAATTGGATATCTTCTAGTAGAAATCATCAAGATCTGGTGTTTCCAACTAAATGTTTTAGATGTTTGACATTTGACAGTTCTCCACAAAGGTAACTAAATTCAAAGAGACCAAGGAGCCTGCAGAATTCTTAGTTCAGATTCCTGCTTCTGTTTCTTAGCTGTGGTGTGCAGCTGGAGTCAATCTCTCAGGATGGAGACCTTTGGAACAGGAGCCTGGGAATGGACAGAAACTAGATCCTGGGCATGATCCCCTCACCTGTGATAGGGAAGTGGAAGGCGAGAACAACAAAAGTAATCATACATCTCCTGAGAAAAAAAAGGTCAGAAAATAAAATGGATTTTTTTTCCCTCCAATGTTTTTTCTCATTTCATCCCTACCATACCCCCTCTATCAGTACCTTTGTACTATGCCATAAAATATTCTTGTACTTGTGGGGCAGTGTTGTGGTGTGCTGGCGTTTCTGTAACTTTTGGTGTGATTTGGGACAAATCATCTAGTATAAAGTTTTCCAACCTTTGCTTTTGAAACATTTGGAATTTTGAATAAAAACCTAATTAATAAGGTCAATTAAATGCTTGATGAGGTTGCTAGGGTAATTACATAGCCCTCATCATTGTAAATTAAAAAAATAATAAATACATTGAGGCAAAGCTTTTGTTAAAAGAATAGAGTCTGTGAGTCCATTTGGGCCTTTTGAGATTTAATCCATTTCTGGTTTTTGGCAGTCTTAAGTGATTATTTGGGGCTTTTTTCCTGT
The DNA here is from genome assembly GCF_049639895.1 of Pseudopodoces humilis. Lineage (NCBI taxonomy): Eukaryota > Metazoa > Chordata > Aves > Passeriformes > Paridae > Pseudopodoces > Pseudopodoces humilis. Next base: position 1,903,966 of record NC_142217.1, on the reverse strand, counting down.
GTAAAGAACTAAGCTGTAATTTGCAGATAATAATACAATATTTTATGCTGTCTGGTTTGTAGGGTTTTTCTGCATACCTGTCTTACACTGCTGCCTTACACTCTCCCAACACCAGCTTGCTTAAGCTGATCAGTTGTCTGTATCCCAGATTCATGGCATTCTGAATGATGTGATGAATATTCAGTGATACATTTTTCAGACATCTCAACAGAAAAATTAGTGACAAAATTGCCCTTACCCTAAGGAATCAGACACGCTCTTTGGCCAGTGCTTTGGATACTAGTGCAGCAACATGAATGGAATAAAATTAATAAAAATAAAAATTAAAATATAACTGATTAGACAACTACATAAAAGAGAAAAATTTCTTTTATAGTTCTACTGTAGAATAGAATATATAATTTAAAATAAATTACACTGTGTGTAAATATTGCCAAGCACTGTTTGGCTCAGGTTGATGCAAGAGGACTGCTGATCATGCCTGTGTGTGTCTACTCTCCCAAAGGCAAAGGAGCTCCATGAGATGGATGCCACATCCAGCCGCGTCTGGATCCTCACTAGCACACTGTCAACCAGTAAAGTTGTGATCATTGATGCCAACCAGCCTGGCACAGTGGTGGACCAGTTCACTGTCTGCAATGCTCACGTGCTGTGCATCTCCAGCATCCCTGGTGAGTGCAGCCCAGGCTGGGGTCTGCATAGGGTCACCTGCCCCACTGAGGAGTAACAGATGTCCTCACTTTAGAACTAACCCCTGGGATTTGTTGTGTTCTGTAATGGTTCCTCAAAATCATAACCTAGATGTTGCCTTCCTGTAGGACTTTTCTGTGGAGATCCCTCCCTGTTCAGAGTTCAGTAAGTCGTTTCTTTGGTACACAAAGGGTGTTTTTTGGAAGCAGGAGTGAGCCTTGTCTGGTGTGGAAGGGCTCTGTACCTGCCTTGGATGCTGATACTAGGCATGAGGGGATGTGCTGTGGATCAGGCTGCTGATGGATGCTATGGTGCCTCCCCAGGGTAGTGAACCACAAGGATCAGAATTTCTCATCATTAGGGTGACCTCAGGAGTACAGCTAGATTAAATTAGCAGTGACTGCTTGATTTACATGGGAACCTGTTCTTTGCCCTTCAGCGGCCAGTGAGAGTGACTATCCCCCAGGTGAGATCTTCCTGGAGGGGGAGGTGAATCCTGAAGAGTCAGCAGGAGCAGATGGTGTCTTGGCAGGGATCACGCTGGTGGGCTGTGCGACCCGCTGCAATGTGCCACGAAGCAACTGTTCCTCGCGTGGGGACACACCTGTGCTGGACAAGGGACAGAGTAAGTTTTGGGATGTAAAACTTAGTAACATTTCAGTTATGGCTAGTGCTGTATGAGCTCATGGTATAAGAGCCACATCCTCCTGTCCCCAAGTTAAGCACTTCAGAGGCCTCCAGAATTTTGTTATTATGATAGAGGGGTACCAAGGGCCCTTATGGTACATTTGTTTTTATAGCAATCCTTTTTTGTTTGATTCACATGCTGCAGCCTGATTGTGGGAGTCATGAAGCAGAGTATTTTGGGCATGTGAGATGTTTGCCCTGCTACAGATGCAGCTGTTCTGATTGCTTTGTTCCCTGAGCCTTGGAAAGCCAATTAAGCTCACATGCAAATCATACTGCTGCCCTTGCTGACTCCATACTGTAGTGACAGTCTTGGAGCTCTTCCAATGCTGTGCTGTGCTAGTCACAGATTAGGCCTCACTTTAAAATAGTGTGTATTCCCATCCAGGCAGAAGATACTGGATGAGCTGCTGCTATGTCTGTGGCACATGGTCAGGGCTTGATTGAGTTTGGCAAGGGAAGATAAATTAAAAAATTGACAGCCTGATGTCTACATAGTTAACTCACCAGCCTATTCTTCAGAATGTCTCACACTGTTCATTGTCCTCCAGATGAGGTGGCTCCTGTCTGCAATGGGAAGATCAACCAGTCTCAGTCTACTGAGGAAGCAACAGAGGCTACAGAGGTGCCGGAGACCAGTGCCAGTGAGGCAGAACCAACACAGGCCCGGCCTGGGCCCCTCACCGAGCACGTGTTCACAGACCCTGTCCCAGCCCAGGCTCCCAGGCAGAATGGGTAGGTGGGCTGGGGTCAGAGTAATGGTTCTGTTCTATAACTAATCAATTCTGTTTTCGTAAGCTTTGTGGTAAGAGAAGCAATCAGCATGATCTGATAAAGTGTTAGTCTTCTGTCAGTTTTGTGCCCAAATAATATTACAGATGGGATAACAGGGAAAGAAAAAAATGAAATGAAAGCAGATGTGGCTCAGCCTGCAATTGAAGGTGTCAGCTGTTAAAATGCAGATATTTGACCTCTCACTATGAATTTAGACCTGTGGTTAAGGCAGATCTCCCAACGTATGTGTACCCTTCATGTTCTTATTGAAGGAGCTTACTGATATGTGTATAGAAATGATTATTCTCGTAGTACCTCTGATGTGCTGTAAAATAACCAAGAAAGCATATTCACCACTCAAAAGCTCTTAAGACAAATAAAGGTGATGTGATGGCCTGAAGAACAGGGTGGAAGTCATGGATAGAGGTTGTTCCCGAATGCCCATGTTGTTCTGAGTTGTTTCTGTTGAAGCTGGAAATGAACAGAGAAAATACTATTTGTGTAATAGTCTTGCTAAACACTCAGGGTCTGTAATTTGAAGTATTTTTGTAAGGGGAAGAGAAAGGAAATACTGTAAATTACAGATTTGCAGTTGAAAACTACTGAAGAGAACGAAGCAGTTTGTGTCTTCAAGGGCCCAAACCTGTCCGTGGGTGCTGGGCTGTGGGTTTAGGTGGGCATTCTGTGCACTGCTGCTGCAAAATCTCTAACATGGTTCTTTTGCTTCTTCAGGGAGAATGGACAGCTGAAGATGGAGCCAAGCACAACACTGCCAGATCAGGAGTCAACCAGGGATGCTGGGACCTGCACCAGTGCCTCCCCCACCATGTGGCTGGGAGCTCAGAATGGCTGGTGTGTTCTCCTTGGGCTGGTAGATCTTTGTGTCACCTCCCTGCTATGGGCTCCTATTTTTCATGACCACACACATTTTGTTCACTGCTTGTTTCTGGAAAAGGTTTTCATTCCTCTTTTCATTGCTCAGCTCACCATAGTCTAAGCGATTTAACATCACTTTCTTACCTCACCTCCACCTTTCCTACCAGAAAGGAACAATGAAACCTGGGCAGGCTGAATTTGTGGGGCCCTGCTGCTAATCTTCCCCAATTTGCTCTCTCTCACAGGCTTTATGTGCACTCAGCTGTGTCTAACTGGAAGAAGTGTCTGCACTCAATAAAGCTGAAGGACTCTGTGCTGAGCCTGGTGTAAGTGTGTGTTCCAAGGGACCCGGTGGAGAAGGTTCAGGGCCTGAGAAGTGCTGTAGAGGGGGTTAGCAGCTCTTTGTCGTGGACTTACAGAATCACAGAATGGTTTGGGTTGGAATGGGCCTTAAAGATCCTCTTGTTTAAACTCCCTGCCACAAGCAAGGATACCTTCCACTAGACCAGGTTGCTCCAAGCCCCGTCCACATCCCCAGCCTTGAAGACTTTCAAGGATGTATCAGCCACAACTTTTTCTTTGCTTTCCTAAGTGCATTGTTTTGTGAGAGAAGTTTCCCAAGGTTTTTTAATGGGAAAGCCTCATACCAACCCATTTTCCTGCTCAGTTGCAGTCCTGACCCAATTCAGTAAATACATGACTAGCAATATCAGGAAGAAGTGGGGCAAAATTTCACTGGGGGGTAAATTAGGGGGAATTTGTTGAAATTTATGGTGTTTGTATTACGAAGGAGAAGAATTTCATCAACAGAAAATTTACAGATGTGATGATCTTAACTGCAGTGAAGGTAAGAGGTGTAACTTCTTGCAGGATGTTCCTGCAGTGCAAAACAGACTGGGAATTTTGGAGACACTGTAAAGATGGTGTGTATGGATGGCAGGAAGAGTTTTTGAGTCCCTCACTTCTACGGCATTTTTTATGTATTTACTATTCTGTTATTTCAGGCATGTGAAAGGGAGGGTCCTGGTTGCTCTGGCAGATGGAACACTAGCTATATTCCATCGGGGAGAAGGTAAGAATGTAATAGAGAACACAGAAATTGGCTGAAAATGTAGCAATGGATTAAATGCTCTTCTAAGGTGAGAAAGTTGCTGGCTGCTGGGGTACAAACACCGAGTTAAAACACATAGCTATTGTACACATAATTGCTGTCCTAAACCATCTCAGATGTACTCTAATACCACTTCCTGAGCTTTTCTGAACAAAAATGTGTGTATGTGCACATGTGGAGTAAATTTGACACTTTTAGGAATACATATGCTGTGCACTTGTTCGAGATACACTTAGTAAATTCAATTTCTGATCCTCTTCACTGCTGTGGGTTTTATTTCCCTTTGTGGCTTGAGCAGTTTCTTAGCTGTGTTCACATCGGACAACACATGGTAATTTGCTAACTGTGACTAATGTTGTCATATAAAGAACTTAGTTATTCACTGAGTAGCAGTTCATTCAGCAAGCAGAAATAGAGAGATTTCTGGGCTTGTGCAATTCAAATTTCGATTAAGCTTTTGTCATGAGCTCAAGCCTGACCATTGATACATCAAAATTGTTCCCATCAGAAATAAGATAAAGCTTCATGACGTAGAGGCCTCCTGTCTGTGAAGGACACAATATCTGGTTAGTTAAAAATAACAGCGAGAGGAGATTTGATTCCTTTTCCTGGATTTGACACTTTGGGGGAATTATGTTGTAGGTCTGTGATGTGAGGAAGCCTCAACACGAAGACTGTATGGCCCATTTCCTTTTAAGTTGCTGCATAGTCTTCCCTCTTCTCCCGCTGGTTTTGTTGTACTTGTTAGAGAAGCCTGTTCACTTCCTTGCAATAAAGGATGTTTAAATTGGCCTGATTTGGGAGCTGTCAGACACCAAACTAAACTGTATCGTTACATGTTTCGTAAGTGTAAGACTCCCCAGGAGTCATGGGAAGGTCACAGACATAAGCAAACTGAGCGTTTGAGTATCAGCTAAGCCTGTATACCCAGATATATATATAAAGTTAGAGGATTCTGTTGTATGCTTACATGTCATGCATGTATGTTTACTTGCATCTTTCCACACTTGTTCTTCACCTTAGATGGTCAGTGGGATCTCAGTAATTACCACCTGATGGATCTTGGCCACACTCATCACTCCATCCGTTGCATGGCTGTGGTCTATGATAGAGTCTGGTGTGGCTACAAGAACAAAATCCATGTTATCCAGCCGAAGACAATGCAGATTGAGGTAAGAGAGCACATACGTCTCTATGGGTGCACACACTTATGTTGTAGTTACTCTTACAGTTGTTCTCTGCTGCTGTGTGTAAAATTCAGAACATTTGGGTTATCATTGCTGACCACAAGACCAAGACTGTCAGTCTGGGTCATGTTATGATCTAATCTGCCAGGGGATATTTGTTCCTTCCTCCCTTTGCAGAGCATAATTCTGTCAGTCTAAATTGAGAATTTTCTTTGCCTTTACTGGGGAGTCTGTGAGGTCATGTACTGTTCAAACATAGGTGTTTGTTTTACAGTGACTCTTCACGTATAATCTGAGGCTTTTCCATATGTAGGCATGCATTAGCTTTGTTTAAATTAATATTTGGTTAAGAAAAAAGAAACTACTTACAGAAATTATTTTTTTGAGAAAAATTGTTAGAATTTTTTTTTCTGGTGCTTGAAAAAAACTACTAGCTGGCTAGTTTTGAGAATTAATAATTTATTAAACTATTTGGAAAGTGTGTCTGTTTCTGTGAAATTCACATTTTAAAAACAGGCAAGCCTGCTCTTGCTTTTAGTTTTGAGGAAGTAGTAGTGTTGGTAGGGCCAGCCGCATTCTGTTTTGGCCTGTATGGCCTGGCAGGGCCAGGCCGGGCCCTAGCAGTAGCTGGGGGAAGGAATGGAGACTGCGGGGCCCTGGCCGAGATTAGGCCATATTAGTAGCCTAATATGGCTACTAATACTTAACTAACATTGAGCTTTTTTTTTTTGGCCTGTGCTGAGTCGGAGTCTGCTGGGCCCTGGGAGTGGCTGTGGGCCAGGCTAGGCTTCTTTTGCTGTGTCCTCTTAGTGGCTGCCAGGCAAAAGGAGGGGCTTAGCACCGTTTATAATTTATTAGCTACTGCCTAGTAGAAATCGTTACAATCTTTTGCAGGCTTGGGTGAGATACTAACTTTTCTTAGTACATAGATGAGACTTGTAGACTATAATTTTTTGAGGGTGAGAGAAAAAGATAAAATAAAGACACGTAGAAGACAATATAAAGACAGTGAGGTCAGTAAAAAAAAGTCAAGTCCTAAATAGAAGGTGAATGAGAAAATGCCCTAGTATTTGGGCTAAAAGTTCTTTTAGTAAGGCCATAAAAATAGACTATGATACACTAAAATATCACCTTTACTTCATGGGAAAGTATGGGGGGATAGAGTGTTGAAACTGTAGATGTGAGCAGACGCATCCAATAATGAAATAAAGTTAATGTTAAAGTAGCTATGATGTCATGAAAAGTTTGAACAGAAGAAAAAATATGAGTAATAAAGATTCTTTGCTCCCAGGGAGAGAAGAAGACCTCTGTTCCCAGAAATAGAAATAATCACAAAAATAAATTAAAAAACCCTTTACTTTTAAACAGCTCATCCTTAGATAATACCCCATAAGTTAACATAGCCTATTAATTCAGCTGTGTAAAGTTGTAAAAATACAAAGAGCTTCACAATTACAGATTTTTTTCCTGGGCAGCTGCTATTTGTGAAAATAAAAAAACTACAAGAAAACTGTTCCTTGTAAAGAAGTCTTCATAGCATAGCAAAAAAAAAAACCCAACTGCTCTCCCTACAAGAGCTGATGAAAAACTATCGTAAAAGTAGTAACTAATTCAAAATCCCAGATCTTGTCTCTACATTGTCAGTTGGGGAAGCAAAAAAGTCAAGCAAAGGGAGAAAAAGGGTTCTGAAAGTTTTAGTCTAATTTTTCTTATTCTTTTAATTTTGTTAATAAAGTTTTCTTCATACCCTTTAAGTTTGAAGCCTATTTTGCCCTCCTCTTCATCCATTTCTCACAACAAAAAATAAATAAATGCACTAGTAATTTTAGCTAACACTAAACCCACCATATTATTTAGTACATTAGCCAAAAAATTCAGATTAACAAACCTAAACCACTACAAGGCATTCTGGCACAAAGGAACAGTACAGTTAGTAAGCCCCCGGGATCCCACTAAAGAAGAAACAATGTTTAGTGCCTTTTGGGTGAAAATCAGTACAATGGCGTTGGTACAAATCTGCGAGTGCTTGAAATAATTCTAATCAAGGAGATAAGAAGTGCTGGATCTGAAGTTCACATTAATGATCCAAAGCAGTTTGATCTTTGGAATTTATCCTGGAGTTTTGTGTTTTCTTCTTCTATCAAGTACATTGAAAGCTCTTGGCATCTAAATGTTCTTGCTCCTCAAGTGGTCTGAAAAGACTGTCAACTCTTCAAAGCTGCTATACAGCTGCTCAAGCAAAGGATTTTTTTGTGTACAGTAGTGAACTGCTGGGATCAGCTGTCATTAACACAGCTTTTCTCCAAGATCTTTGGAATCCAAACAAGTGATCTCAGTTGAAAACGGAATGTATGTATATGTGGAGTATAGATAATGGCAAAACTTCTGTGAACTCACGTTGGTTCACCTATTTCAGAAATCCTTTGATGCCCATCCTCGTCGGGAGAGCCAGGTGCGACAGCTGGCATGGATTGGAGATGGAGTGTGGGTTTCCATCCGCCTGGACTCCACGCTGAGGCTCTACCATGCCCACAGCCATCAACATCTGCAGGATGTTGACATTGAGCCTTACGTCAGCAAGATGCTAGGTGAGGGTCTGTTGCTTACTGAGCTTAAGGCAGAATTTGCCCAAAGCGGACCTTGCCCAAAGTCATCACTGACTCCTCAACTCTCATTCATGCTTCCCAGGCACTGGAAAGCTGGGCTTCTCCTTCGTGCGGATCACAGCCCTGCTCATTGCTGGCAACCGACTTTGGGTGGGCACTGGGAACGGTGTTGTCATCTCCATTCCCCTGACTGAGAGTAAGTGACATTATTGAAAGTACTCTGGCATCTCCCCTAAAAAAAAGAATATTTTAGGTGGTACTTGGTGGTGGTTCAGGCAGGCTGATGCTTTCCTGACATTTGACACCATTTAATCATAGCCATGTTCGGGGAGAAGAGCTCAGAGTATGAGCAGCCCTGGACCTTGACAGAGCAGTGATGCAAACTGATTCTGTAGCTACTGTGAAACAGGGGAAACAAAGCTTTGGGAATTGTAGTAAGTCTCCAAAAGGAGGCCATGGGATGAGAGGTCACCAGGAAGATCTCCCTGGAAATTCTATTTTGGCCTAGTCAGCCAAATGTTTCCATAGCAGTGTTTTCCAGAAACTGAGCTTAGAAAAGCTCAGTTTACTCAGATTAGGGCTCAGTTTTATCAGTCAAGTAGAAATAGGTATCCTACACCAAATCCAGCCTGGTGAGGGGACCCAACAGTAAGAGTAAATAGGTGAATCTTTGGAGCTGGAAGTTTAATTGAAGCTCTTACTAGTCCTATTCTGTACCTGCCTGTCAGCATCTTACTTTGAAGATTTTATCCAGGTCACCATGGGGAAGTAGGATTTCAGGCTGATTGCAATTGCTGTCAACAGAAAGTAGACAAATGTATGTTTTCTCACCAATGCCCGCAGGAAAGCTGAGAAGCAAATACCTCTTGTGTAAAAAGAGCAAACCTCTTGTAATCCTCCTGAATATCAGGCTTGGAATGGTTTCTGAGGGCAGTGAAGCGGTATGTGCCTGGGATTAACACCAGGAGGGCAGTGACACAGTCCTGTTCATGCATTGCAATTTTGGTCTTGTTTCTAAGTTCCTTTCTGGAGCCCATTGTCTTAAGGCTGCTGTCCTTGTTCTGGGTTAAACTTTTTCCCTGCTGTAAACCAATTACTTTATCTTTGTCTGTAAAAAATGAGGTAAACAAGAAAATCTCACAAAAAATGTTGCAGTGGATCCTTGTGACAAGGTCCCTCTCCCACCTCAGATACTATGTCCCTGTATGGTAAGAGCAAAGTGACCAAGAATAGTGTTAGTATGTTAATAGGAGCTTCTGTGGTGGTTTCTCTAGGTTTTATACTATTTTTGTTGCCCCCAAATTATCTCCCAGTAATCACCTTTTTCTTCTCTCCCATCCTGCCTGTCACTTCCCGTGCCCCTCTGTGTTCCCACTCCCTTCCTGTGCCTAGCTGTAGTCCTCCACCGCGGCCAACTCCTTGGGCTCCGGGGTAAGTCCATTGCCTCCCCTCCACAGCTGTCATTCCTTTTACACCTGTCTCCCTATGTAGTCATTCTCCCACCCTTCCATTCTGCCATTCAACTTCTCTCCATCCATTTTTCCTCATCACTCTTTTGTTTTAAGTTGCATTAGAAAAAAGCAAACCAGAGACAGTCATGTAAAGTATCCTCATTTCCCATGGCTGTAAATAATTTTTTCCATCTCATTGTTGATCCTTCTGGTTTTTTGTGTTAAGAATAATTATTCTTCAGCAGTGGTTCCCTTACTGTGGTAGACTGGTTTGAGATGGGGACTGGAAAGGTTCATCGATTCAGAAGCAGGAGTAGAGTGTTCTTCCAGGGTCTACCTTGCTCATCCTTTGTTTACAAGGTTGTTTCTTTTATCAGCTTCAGGCCAATGGTTAGCAGTACTATGGCACCTGCCAGCTGTAATTCATCAAACAAGATGTTGAACCCAAGTGGACTTGATAAGCATGAAGAATTGTTTATGTTTGTGCCAGTTAAGGCAGGATCTGAATTCAAATTCATGGCTTTCCAGGGTCCGAAATTAGAGGGGCATTTTTCTCACTTAAAGACATTCATGTGGATGTCCAGATGCATTATCAACACATGTCTCCACCTTTTAAAGCATATTAGTTGCAGTAAAAATCCAGATACTGTACATACACACTGACTCTCATTCTTCCGTCAAAGTATTTGTACTTGTCCCACCATCCTGGCTTGAGCCTGATGGGGAAAAGTCTCTTTTGTCCAAGTCACATAACTGAAATTCACCCCAAGTTAAAACACAGAACTGCAGATAATTAATGAAGCAATCAACCTCTCTCACAGAAAAGTGAAATCTGCCTGGTTTAATATTGTTCCTGTTGTACTAATATGGGTGCATGCAGAAAGAAAGCATCTCCCACCCCAAGCTCAGTGTACTGGTCTCTGTTGTTTGGTGAGTGGAAACTGTCACATTCTCGAAGCTTGATCATGAGGGATACAGGCACCTAAGCCCTTCTTGGAAGCTGTGGATGATGAGCATCTGAAAGATGTTAATTGCTGAAGTAGCTGACAGTCTGGTGTCATTGTTAAATCAAGAAATGAGGAAGGTTCTCACTCCACTTCTGTGATGACTCTGAGTGGACTGAGAGGCTTCACCAGACTGAGAGACTGCTTTCAGCAGCATGTGTACTCATGACCGGGCATGAGCAAAGGACTTGACTTGGAAGTTGAGCAGCATAACTAATCCAGAGCAGTAATTCTCCTCCAGGGGACAGTGGACACTTTGGGTACCCTGCCAGCTACAAAAGACCAAGGTTGATGCTAGGACAGCAGGTTATTTCTGGAGGCTGGACAGGATCACTGCTGGTGACACCAGTCTAGCTTGCCCCACTCTAAAAGAGAGGGACTGTGTAATCTGGTCTTCTCCATCACATCACTCATAAAAGACCTTTAAAGAGACCTGCACGTTTACAGGTTTTCCTTCACAGCTCATGAGTTTTCTCTTTGAGTCCCTTCTGTAAAGGTGACTCAAAGCTATCACTGATGGTGTTCCTGCTCCCTGTCTCCAGCCAACAAGACTTCACCAACCTCTGGAGAGGGCAGTCGCTCCGGTGGGGTCATCCACGTGTATGGTGATGACAACAGTGACAAATCTGCCAGTAGCTTCATTCCGTACTGCTCCATGGCTCAGGCACAGCTCTGCTTCCATGGCCACCGTGATGCTGTCAAGTTCTTCGTCTCTGTGCCAGGTAAGGATGTGCACAGTCCTCCCTCAGCAAGGGCATGTCCCTTCACTCTTCTGTAGCAGGGGCTGCAGCTAATCTGCAGCAGACTAGGGTTCAGGCCATGGCTGGCACTTCCAGTGGTTCATACATCTATGTTTAAAGTCGAGTGACTGCCAGATATGACTAGCAGAAAGAATTGCTCTGCACAATATGTTTGTGTGTGTGAACTGTGTGAGGGCTGAGCAGAGGCACTGACAGCACCTCTGTCCTCTCCTAGGCAATGTCCTTGCGACCCTGAACGGGAGTGTGTTGGACAGCCCTTCGGAGAACCCCAGCACAGCAGCCACTGAGACTGAGGGGCAGAAGCTAAAGAACGTCCTGGTGCTGAGTGGAGGAGAAGGGTACATCGATTTCCGGATTGGTAAGTGCCCTTGGTGAGAGGCATCTGGAAAGGTGGTGGGTGCATAGCTGTGGTCATGGAGTAAGGCATCACTGTTGTGGGGAGCCAAAGCAGAAAAGCCCCGCACTGTTTCTCCTGCATCTGGCTGGGAGGGAAATTAAGGATTTTCCTTGCACAGCACAAGGCTGTCAACCTGTGCCCTGTGGCTGCAGTGCCACAAAATTTTGCATTTGCAGATGCCTGCAAAATTGAGAACAAAACAACACACTTTAGAGACAATACTAATATAGGAAGTAATATAAAAGCAGATCTTTAACTGGAGGCCTCCAGGTACAGTATACACACATGGTATAGGACTTCTACAATTTTGTAAGTTAAACAAATTAATATATTTAACAAATATTGTCCAATCAGAAGAGCAGTTGGTTAGGTACTTTTCCCCAGGTTCTGCCCCTCTGGAGTTGGTCCAAGAGCTTTGCCACACATTTATTATGCCTGTGATTCATGGTAAAAAGCAAGGTGTCCTTGGTTAACTAAAGATGCAAGGCTAAATAGTATATCAGGAATGTGTTAGTAGGTTAGCTTACTGTTCTAAAATGTAGGGGAAAAGGGCAGGAAAAGTACTGGGAGCTACCGCCATGCATTAGCAATCTACAAAGCTACAAATATATGAAAACTATCATAAAATAGCATCAGTATGAATGGCTTTGGAAAGAACAAATGCATCCGTGCCACTGGCTCCATACATTGCTGCCCCACTACAATAATCTATGCTGCTGAGGGTGCTCTATGCAAAAATCGGCTTCCCTGAAAGGAAGGGTGTTTTTTGCTGCTGCTGGAGCTAGTTTGTCCCATCCATGCAGTCCAGCTTCAGAAAAGAATGGGGTTGCTGTAAATGTTCTCCAGGCACAGAGAAAGATCTCAGCTCACCGTGTCTATTACCAGACTGCTGGGACTCTAAAAGGGGTATTGGCCTCTTTGGAGTATTCCAGAGCAGTGCACTATGGCATTTTCTTTCCTGACATTTTTACTCTCTTTATTCTCTGTTCAGGGGATGGAGAAGATGATGAGACAGAAGACAATGCAGGAGATGGCACGCAGGTGAAGCCAGTACTTTCCAAGGCTGAACGGAGCCACATTATTGTGTGGCAGGTATCATACATCCCTGAGTGAGAATTCCTCTTTTCCCACAATGTAAGTGTCCCTCCTCCCGCCCGAATGCCATGATGTACATACAGAACGCCTGCATTATAACTCCTTCTGGAAACTGACCCTGGACAACTGCAACGGTTCCTGCCTTGGACTGTGACCCCCTTGAACCTCTGAACTTGCAGCTTTCATCTCAGGCCCGTATGCTTTTGGCATGGTTAGGTTCTTGTTCTGCTCTGGAGCTGGCATCTAAAAGGAGAAGAATGGCAGTACACCATGAAGTGAGCTTGGAGCCAGGACTGTGGGAAACCTTTGCCCAATGTCAGGAGGGGCAGCTGGAGGGGAGTGGCTAAGGTTCTTGGGTAGGTTGCCTCACTCCCACCTGCATGAGAAGTGTGTCCCCCAGGTATTCCCTGCTAAAGCAGTGATGGTGAATCACTTCTGCAGCACCCCAGCAGAAATCCTTCTAGTTCATGGGTAGACTCTTCATCTTATCCTTATTCACCCTTAAGCACAGAATAACATCCTCTGGACTTAGAGAAACCAATGTCCAAGGAACCCTCCAAAGAGCATCATGGTTTCAGCAGCACTTTGGCTGTGGGGCTGGAGAAGGCAGCAGCACCCTTACTGTGGGGATCACATCCTCCATCTTTGCAGGGGGAAAGTCCTTCCTTTATTGCTGCTGGTTGCCTCGGCAGTCATGTGCTGGGAACCTGCCTGTGTGTCTCCCAAGAGAATTGTTTTGTGGGCTCAAATGGGAGATAGGTGTTTGATTGTCAATGCCAAACAGCCGTAGTAGCAAAAGGGTACTGGAATGTTGCTTTTTTAAGACAGAAAAGGCAACACTTTTAATTTCCCTTCCAAAAATTCCATACAGAAAAGAACTCCTGAGTTCATTCTGAAAGGTTCATGTGGTGGTTATCTCTGCTTTGCATTTGGTGGCTTTTAAAAGATAGGCATGGGCAGATGGTGTTGATCTGCTGTGACTTCTACATTAACACATTGAGATTGCCTCATCTCAAGGCTGTGTCTTCTTTTTAGGACCTGCTGGAAGGAGATCTCTTTTCACAAAGACTTGGAAAACAGAGACTTGGCAGTTGGTTAGGAAAGACTGGACAAGTGCAGTCAAGGCTATGTCTCACCTGATGTCACACAGAAAAAGGAACTGAGGCTAGATTCCTGACATCTTTTACCTAACATCACAAGCAGTGACTATGCTAGTAAGTAGTTTGAAAAGATGGAAATTTCTGACTCCTGGAAAAAATTGACAGCCCCCAAGAAAAGTGGTGATAGCCCTTTCTGTCTAAGCACTGCTGAGTGATTGCAGATATGCATCCTGCTTACAAAACAAGCAGCAAAAAATGGGCCCAGGGTGAGTGGTTTTGAGCTCAAGATGCAGAATATGGAAGTTCCTGGTGTAGAGGTGTGTTCTCCCCTTTTGACATGGTCCTGCAAGGACAAATTCTGTGTCCCTTGAACATTGTTTTCTGGGTGTGCAGGACTAGGGCAAATTGCATTTGTTAGTGATGAATTTGGAAGCTTGTGATGGTCATCTTGTTTCTTCCTTGACCTGTACAGCACTCCAGGGTTCACAAAGATGTCCTTGTGACAGTATGGGGACAGCTGGGAAAGCCTCCATCTCCTCTTCCACTGTGTCCTGTGCGTGCTGCCATGGATCAGGTTTGCAGGTCCTGGTGTGCTGCAGGGATGCCATATTCCCAGGGGATGCTTTAATGTGGCATCTCTCCTGACACAGCAGCACCAAAACACTTTTTGTATCCACAGTTCAGGAAAGGTTGAGGCATAAATTTTCCTTGCAAGAAGGCAGGAGACACCTCTGGTGAACAGAGGCCTCAGCCAGCCACAGTGGTGCCCACGCTACGTGTCAGCAGTGCTGGTGACATGAACCACCACACCACTCCTCCCCAAGCCAGGAATCCAGCTGGAGGGCATCTTCCGGGTGTCTGCATACTGGGCTCTGTGACTGGCACGAGGTTAAGGGATGTTTTGAGCCACTGCCTGCATGTTGGGGGAGCTTTCACCAGGGACATTTTGCTGGGGCACTGCTGACTGTTCCAGGTTTCTCATTCACTTTCGCCATATGCGCTCTGTTAGGAAGACTTCTTTGGATTCCAATACACAGTGCATTGAAGTTAACAATACAACATTTAGAGCACAGATTCCACTGTCATGTAATATTTCATCAGTTAGGGCCAGGCAAATTTCAGAATTTGGGCTACCTGAAGGGAAAAAAAGAAGCCCTGGTAGGGTTCAGTTCCTTAGTTCTGTCAACACTTTCATAGGAAAGTCAGAATTTGTACCACTGACTGTTCTGTAACTGGTTTGAACAGTTGAAGGGACAGCACTTGGTTTCCTGTCACCCACTGGGCCCTAACAACATGATGGAACCTCCCATCAGGTTCCTTTCCAACTCAATGCTGTGTTTTCCTCCAAGAGAAGCACATGGCCCAGAGGGGCAGCTGCAGGGGGAATACCCAGCCTCCACTGATAGCTCCTGCGGCCTTGGGTGGCTGCTGGGCATCAAGGTGAAAACTGACTGGCTTCAGTACGCTTCTCTGTCATATCTCCACTGTGATGTATGTAAAGTATCTTGTATGTTACAAAAGGATTTTTAAAAGTGTCTTAAGGCCTGTAAACTCCGCTGTTTGGTCTGAAGATGGCATTCTGTAAAGAGCCTGCTGTATGAATACATTCCTGTGCTTTGTCCCCTATGCTATCAACAACAAACCGTATCTGTTCTGTATGTAATAAACATGTTAACATCAGCTTGGGCAGTGTGTTGTGTTCCTATGAAGGCACTGGGATTGTTGCTCAGTCTTTAACAGGGCACTTGCAAGGATGGGAATGCAGCTCAAATGTTCCCTGTTGAGCAGTTCAGTGACAAGAAATGAAATGAGGATGGGTCACAAGGTGAGAGCAGAAGGGGCTGGTCCAGCAAGCAACAGTGCAATCTGTAGCTTGTACCAGTGGCAGAAATAAATGGTGGAAATAAAAGGTGGCACAACTTCAGAACTAGAAGCTGGAGCAGAGAAGCATTCTGCTGGCTTCCTGCAACTTTAGTCAGGGTGGCTCTTTCAGGTGAACTGCCAGGGATAACACATTGGGTCATTTTTCAATACTGTACAGATTGGCACTTCACAGTCCCATAGGCATCAGTGATAACAGCATCATTTGACCGCAGGGAGCTTGCTCCTCAGTCCCAGCAGCATTTGGACACCTTCAACAATTTTGTAGAACTGCATTGATTCAAGGGCTAGACATGGCAATGTACAAGGGAACTCTGTCCTTAAGACTGGAGAGGTGCTCCAGGATCTTCTGCCCTAAGGCAAGTCACCTCCACACCACTGTGGTGTGGCACAGGCCAGGGTGTTGTAAAACTGGCAAGGCCTCTGCAGTTAATGGAGGTACCTCAACAGCAAGATTTGGAAACATGTGCTGTGATCCATCCTAAATCCCTGGGGCTGCACCCTTTGAAACGGGCAGGAGCAGTTTGAGCAGAGCTGTGGAGGCCCAGGGGCCTATTACCAAAATGCCTCAACCCTGGGGGTGCAGAGGCAAAAGGGAAGAGATGCCTGTATAGAACAGTAAGAAAGGCCTCCCTCCCATGGGCCTTTTGCAGCCACATGTTCTTTTGGGTTCTGGTGTTCTGAGAGTGTGTGGGGATTGATGTCACCCTTGATCAGCCCCTGTTTACCATTCAGGTACCCTTCCTAGAATGTTCTTCCTTCCCTTAGCCTCCAGTGGCTCTGTTTTGCCACATTGTTCCACCCCTGTTATCCCCTTGGTTCTCCCAACCCTTATCCACTCCCCTGCACCTTTTTTCCCTTGTCCGTATTTGACCCTGACCCTCAGATCTGCCCCTTTTGCCCCTCATTTAACTCTGTGCCCTTAGCCCAATCCTTGGTCCTTGTCCCTACACCTATTCAAAGCTGTGTTCAATAAACCAGTTGTTGGATTGCAAAAAGAAGATTCCATCCCTTTGTCAGCATTTTCTATGATGTGCTCTGGGCCTCAGGAATGCTAGTCGCTCTCGGGATCTCGTTGCAGCATGCACTGTAACACAGGGTGTTACACCCATGTCTGGTGGCTAAGAAAGCATGTCACTGCCAACACCCTTCAAACAATCCCCCTGTGTTGGTAAACTATCTGTGAGGTAACATAGAAGTTTGGGAGGCCCATCAGAGCTCACAGCATGTTCTGAACATGGAATCCAACACACACCCAACAGGCTGTGCAGCTTCCCAGAAGGGACCTTCACTATCAGGGTAAGGCTCCCAGGCTGTCGGGGCTCTGTGAGAAGACACCCGTTCCCCCAGGTGTTATGACCCTGAGCTCACCAGCAGGTCCTAACTGTCCTGATCAGTGCCACCTAGACCCCCACCTTTACAGGGGCCCTTTCCTCCTATGGCCCAGGAGCCTCACTGAAGCACAACCTGGAGTCTTCAACTGTCTGTTTCCAGCCACCCCTGGATAGACTCTTTGGACCTGGGGGGCAGCATTTTGACTACATCATCTTCAGAGATTCACCCAAGCTTTTAGGTGAGTCTATACCTTATCAGCTACATCTGGTTTTGCTGCTGGCTTGCCTCCCTGGTAAGGGTGACCCATGACCCTTGACTTTTGGTCACAGGTCATTTCTTGCCTTTCTGGGGCTGCTGTGATCAGCACTTGGGTCTGTCCACTGTGGTCAGATTCTATGTGCCCCCTCAGGGAGACAACTTCTCTGCTGGTGCTACATTGAGATCCCGACTGGATTCACAATTACACCTCCCTCCCATCTCTGTTTTTCTTGGTTTGTGTTCAGTAATACCTCAGTCATGGTGAGGACAGGAAGACACCAGCTCAGCTCAGTGCCCAGCAGTGAATTATGGGAATCAGTTAAACTACCTTCCAGCCACAGCAACTGCCATGGGAAGGCTCACAGCCCTCAAACTGTGCATTTAACACTACTCCTGATTATCCCTCTCCTGTATTCTCCTATTCCTTCTGAAGCCAGAGAACTAGATCTGGCACATGCTCTTCAGTGCTCCTGCCACAACAAGGCAGGCTCAGTTCTTCCCAGACTCTGCTCCTTGTCACAGGACCAGCTTATAACTCACAAGAAAAGCTTTCCTTCATATCCCATGGCATCTTAATCCTTCAGGAGCCTCTGGTGAGGAAATGGAAATACAGGTAGCCACTGTCAATCCGTGTGCTCCTGCCTGATGACAGCCACTTCCTGCTGGCTGGGGCCACATGTTACCAGCCTCATCCAGGCCACACACACCAGGTTGAGCAGAGTTCCGTTTGTGCTCTCCCTCACTAAATCCCTTCAGGCTATTTGTGATTTCAGGATGCTGCAGTAAATGGAACACCACCTCCTGACTACCTGCAGACACAGGGACTAAAAAGTTACTTCTGCAAGGAATTGATCTATAGAGCTGAACAGCTCTTGTGCTCCCTTCAACCACATCCAGACCAGACCCTCCAACAGCCTTTGACACAGCAGCATCATTTGCAGCCACTGCATAAGATGAAATACCAGGAACTGTGCTCAGGAGCTCCATGTTTTAATGTTCATAACATGCTGCCCTGGAACAGGGATAATTTACATTTGGCTTCAAATGGTAAGAGCCCACCTCCTTTGCATCACCAGAATTAAAAAAATTCTCCTATCTCTTG
Source organism: Pseudopodoces humilis (assembly GCF_049639895.1). Classification (NCBI taxonomy): domain Eukaryota; kingdom Metazoa; phylum Chordata; class Aves; order Passeriformes; family Paridae; genus Pseudopodoces; species Pseudopodoces humilis. The sequence goes on along the minus strand of NC_142217.1, from coordinate 1,885,651 downwards.
ACAGCCATCTTTGGGAGTAAGAGATGGATATCTTTGGAATATCTTAGTATTGAAATCATGTTCCTCACTTCTTGTTCACTGCCTTCACATTCAAGTAACCCAGAACATTCTGCTGTCTTCAGAGAACCAGATGCTGTGCCTGAGCTAATGGCTCTGCATTTGGCTGCCATGATGATTTCCAGGCATTGAAAAAAAATCATGAGTTTTCTTAGAACTGTGCTGCAAAATTAAGAAAACTTTTATTTCCATTTGCAGATACATTTTTTCACAGCTCTGTGAAATACTGTGATATTCACAGTCATTTTTGTGTGATTCACGCAGGACCCAAGTTGTGTAAAAAATTTTATGCTCCAAAGAACTGCAGCTGGTTGACTGGAGCTGTTTATTTAGAGACTATCCAAGGAATCATTTTTGCTGACTGAAACCAAAGTTACAGAAGAGGAGTCTGAGTATATCTGCAGCTTCCCTTTCAGATGAGGTGACTGTAGAGGGCTGAGGAGAAAGCTGGAAACATACTACCATAATGATCACAGAGGGACTCTCTAAGACCCCTTATGCACTGGGCTTCCAACAGGCAGCGAGAGCACATGGGATGCTCAGAACACATAACAAGTCTTTATACCAGTGTCCCTGCAGCTTTTTTCTTTGCCTGATCTTGGGGAGAGGCCAGCACCTTCTCCAGATCAATAATTGGCTCCATGATTGGTTTTCCCTCCTTCTGCCACTGTGCAAGGATCATGGCTCGGAGCAGTGGTGGGTAGGGCAGGAAATGAACAGTCTCTTCAGGCACTGGGGTGAATTTCTTGAAGGCCTCCTCCTCGTGTTTCGGCACCATACGCCAATCATGGTACATGGCTTTGTCAATCTCCCTCACTTTTTCTTCAGTTTTACCTGGGAAAAGATGATGAACACCAGTGGGGAACACCATCACAAAAATCTGACTCCAGACACATCGTTAACTCTTTGGCACCCAAAATACTACAACAGGCAAGCGTAAACAGTTTTCAAAGGGCTGGATAAATTATTCCCTGCTACACTATAGGATCTTACTTCTGTCCTTGAGAATTGAAACAGAAACAGGCTAGAAGGACTACAGGCAAGATGTTCCAGCCTTGTGGATGACACCCTCTCTTAATTTATAGTTTTGCTTTGTCTCTCTCAAGTTCCATTGCCATGGCTAAGAAACAAGAATAATTTCTCCCTACAATGATGAAAGCTTCCTGGAAAACCAAGTGTTAAAAGTTCTCAACAACTTAAAAGCCTTTGAATGAGTACTATTTCAGTAATTCCAGTAAGGGAAATTTGTATACTTAATATAAAACAGCTCTAAAAAGGAAAACTCACTCATACAACTCCAATCATTATTTTAAAATTCTAGTGAAACAACTTACTTGCCATTGCACTTTTTCCTTTTTAGTGACAATTTTAATTGGAATACCGTCACGCTCATATTGTGTCATGCTTTGAAAGTCTCAGAATAGTCAGCTCATCTAATATGATTTTAGTGCTGCTGTTCCCCAAGGTCATACTGTACTGGCTCTCCCACAGCATTCCTTGGAAAGACATTCTGAAGTAGCTAGATCCCAGCTTTTGAAACGCGGGGAACTTCTTTTCCAATTAGAAGATCTGAGAAAAACAAATTTCCCAGGCAGGTAGCCCGATTTCCCTGCCACCCTCACGCACCCGGTACTCTCTAGTCCTGCCCCCATGTGTGGGAAAACGAGCCGGTTTTACCTTTGAAAGTCAGGTAGCCCCAGGCTCTTCCATGGTCCATGTTCTGCAAAGAAAAGAGGAACCTGTTGAGAGTGGGTCGCGGCGGACCGGCGGGCGGGAGCTCCGCAGAGCGCAGGGGGGCGGCGGGCAGCACGGGGCAGGTACCTCGGCCATGTAGTCCGCCTTCACCTTGGTGATGACCCAGTAGCAGGGCTCGTCGTGCGCCCACAGCCAGGACTTGCGGGTTACGGTGCGGCCCACGCCGAAGCGCGGCAGGCGGCAGAGCAGCGCGAACAGCCGGTTCTCGTTCCGCACGTCCTCCCAGGCCCGCACGGGCAGGCGTTTCTGCGTCAGCGGTCGCCGCATGGTCTCGTAGTCCACGGAGAAGCGCTGAGAGTCTCGCGGCCGATCCTTCAGCGCCCGATACTCGCGGATCTTCTTGGCCATGGCGGCGATGGGCCGGTGCAGCTTCTTGCGGGCCATGGCGACGGCCGAGGGCGCGGAGCCGAGCAGAACCGAGAGCCGTACCCGGACCCACCGATCCCACCTCTTCCGGAAGCCGTGCCGCGTCCCGCGGAAGTCGCCCCGCCCGTCGTGAGCCACAGCCGCAGCGTTCCCGTGGCCCGGCCGCCCGCGGTGGGCCCTCTCCGGCTGTTGCACGCAGAGCGCGTGGCGTGCCGCGGCCTCTCGCTGTGGTGTGGACCTGCCGGTGCCAGCAGGCCCGGCGCGGCCTGACGGTTCTGTGTGCTGGGCGGCTCTCGGGGGAGCCGGGCTTGGTTGTTGACATGCATCTGAACAGCGTCTGGTTTAGAAAAATCTGAGCAGATTCAGCTATGTCAGGGAAAGTTCAAAGCCTGAGTAAACCAGATTTTAGGACGATTAAAGCAACAGGTTTGGCCCAGTCTTCAGTCAGAGGCTGGGCCGCGAGCAAGAAGCTGGGTCATGGAACTCCATACCGGGATAAGACAAAATTCTGACCTGCTCCAGCCATGGAATACTAGCACAGTTAGGCCACACTTTTAGTAAGTAGACTTATAAGTAGAAACTGCATAGATCAGTCCCTGGATTTTGGCTATAGACTGGTAAATTAAATCTGACAGAAGAGTTTAATTTTTTCTTTGAAATCCCTATGTTAAATTAAAGTAAGTTCAACAATTCCAGCGTTGCTGCGATGTCCTATATTGAAGGCATTCAGGACACTGAGTGGATTTTTCCAGCAGCCAAGATCAACGTGTGAGGAGAAAGGGGTGCGTTCATATGTGCTACACATAAAAAAAGTAAACCACACATTAAAAAGTCTGACAATGCTCTTAAAACTAATATGGTGCATCTCTTTAAAAAAGACAGGGGCATAGGAGTAAGCAGGAGGTACCTGACCGAGAAACACCCGTTTAGAATAAAATACTTGATCTTAATGCACACAAATTTGGGGAAATAGCAGAGCAGTTAAACCACTTATTACAGGGTACAGATTTGGGAGCTTGTACCCAGGAGTTGTGAAGCACAAGGATCAAGCTCGTGTCCATTTAAGACACCCATGCATCAGTTTCTGTGAGCCCACAGAGGAGAAGAGGTGACAAGAATGCTTGAAAAAAATGTGAAATTTGTTTTGTTAGATGGACAGAAATTAAAAGCATCACCATACACAGCAAGTCATCACGGAAAACGATGCAGCTCCACAATAGCTGACCACATACGGCGTCTCCCCCAGCCTGGGAGAACGAGCGCAAATCGTATTCCAAACCCGCCACTTCCTGGTACGGCCCCGCGGGGGATACATATGCAGTCCAAGGGCAGCGAGCAGCGGCACCAGCGGAGCCCGGTTACTGCTTCATAAGGGGAACTCTCAAAGAAACCGCTGTTAATTCAGGGGTGCTGCAGTGCCCTTCGCTGCCTCGGCACAAACATGGACCCGCCAGATGTGGGGGCGGCAGCCACCACCAGAGTGGCCCAGCAGAGTAACACCACCTCACGGGCTGCCACCGGAGTTCCCACCATGCGCTCGGCACACAGCGCTCCTTCCACCGCCACTTCCGACGCTCCACATGAGCTCCTGCGCGACAGCTCCCACGATCCCACGTCCGGCGGGTAGTCCCAGGAACATCCGACTAGAGAGGCCGGCGAGCCTCGCTCCTACCTCGGCCCCGCCCCGCACACCAATGGGAACCACGGCCGGCACAACGAGGAGGGAGAAGGGAGAGGCCGCTGACAGCCCTACCGCCCATGTGACGGACCGCCTGCCCACGTAACGGGCCCACCCAATGGGCGCGGCTGCCGCTTCCCTCCCGCTGCTCCCGGCAGCCCCTGCGCGGCGCGGCCGGTCTGTGTCGGTAAGATGGCGGCCGTGAGTCTGAGGCTCGGAGACCTGGTGTGGTGAGTGGCGGCGCGGGCTGCGTAGCGGCTGCGGAGCATGGCGGCCCGGGCGCCCTTAGGAGAATCAGGCTGCGGCTGCGGAGACGCAGGCGGGGCTGCACCCAGCCCTGGGAACGACGCAGCGGGAGCCGAGTCGGGCTGGGCCGCGCTGGGCGCTGTCAGCTCGCGGTCGACTCTGGGGAGCGGGTGCAGGCAGGGTGGGGCTTGGCAGGGCAGGGCAGTGATGGGGCAGCTGCCGGGTTGCGGGTATCGTCGCCGCCGTCCTTGGGGCGGTGTGGGAGGAGCGGCGGGAGGCAGCCCGGAGCTAGGGCACCGGGCCGGCGGGAGGTGGGCTGGGCTGTGAGCCGGGCCGGCACTGGAGGCTGGCGGGGGCGGTGCATGATGGAAGCTGTGTCAGATGGAGGGATGCGGGAAGCGGGACGGAAGGACGTACGCTGCGGGGTTCCTTGGTAAGCATGGGCTCAGCTCCCGAGGGATGGGAGAAAGGTTAGAGATAAAAGGTGTTTAGAGAGAGCCACGGCACCGTTTCATGACAATGCTTTAATGAAGCGACACAACAATCCAGCGTTTCGTTGCAAGTTGGGGTGTCCCTGTGGAAGCCCCAAGAAGCCATTTCCCCTTGTCACTGCACTCTTACCCTAAAATAGTCAGAGCTGTGATTTTGTGTTTCCTGGTTGGGAGAAGTAAGAGCATTCCACTGTGCCCTGTGAGCACCGATTAAGTGTATAGGTTCTACTATGCTGAATGGGCTAGGCTGTCCTGCCAGGGCTCAGAGAAGTAGCTAATTCCCAATATGTAAATGCATGCATTTATACTGATAACCCAGATAAAAAGAAGTATGTGCTTTAGGCTGTGACAGCTGCAGCTCTCATCTGAAAAATTTACAGTGCTGGGAAGTTGTCTAATTTATATAGCAAAATAAGCAAACATTAGTTACTTTTAACATATTTCTTTCAGATGAGATTTTGGGGAGTGTTCTGCTCTCAATGTTGGAATGCAGATTATCCCGCTTTAGTTTTGTACATGACAGCCAGGTACTGGCCCTAGAGCTGTCACAGGGAACTTTTAACAACCAGACAGCAATAGCAGAAAGGGTTTGCTGATTTTTTTTCTCAGTACAGGAATGGGAGCATTGAATATGAGACATGGTCATAGTCACAGCTCTTGACAGTGTTCCTGCCTGCCCCTGGCTTCTGAATCGTCTGGGCAGCATTGCCACTTGCTGAGAAGTTTTGTGTCAGGAGTTGTTTGGCCCCACAGGTTCTTTGCCTGTCTCTTGCAAGACAGTTACTAATGGGGTTTTGAGAGTACTGCAGCACAAGTCAGTGACAAGGGTGAAATAAGGATAAAGCTCACCAGGAAATCTGGTGAGCTGAGGGCTAAGACTTATGTCTCTTTCTCCTCTGTGATTATTTCTAATATTGCCTAGTTTTCATAATGGAAACATTTGCAAGTGTAGAAAGTAGACTTTTCTGCCTGTTTTTTAATGACTCTTCGTATCTTTAGTTAGTGTGGGGGTAAGCACCTGATGAAAGTGATAGTGTTGAACCTGTTGCGGGGATCCTGCCATTAGTGCTTTCCTGTGAGAATTAGAACCTCAGATTTCTGAGCTGGGAAATGGTGGCTGCTCTGCTCACCAGCTTCTCTAGACAGGCAGATGGACATTCTCAACCTGAATTGTGGTCTGATTGCCTGCATCAGTGCTTTTTTTCAGTTCCATATGATGAAATATCCACACTTACGGTGCTGCAGTGGCTATTTCTTTTGTATCTTGCAGGCAGTGTAGCTGCTACTCTTCAGTTCTGACTGTCCAGCAAGGTCAAACAGACTGTCCAGAGACCTGAGTTAGGTGCAGATGTCAGCCATGTGTCCTGCCTTGCGTAGAAGGTTTGGACTGCAAATTGTAATTAATGTGAAAAGTGACAAAATGTGAAAAAGCAGACACTGGGATAGTTGTTTTTTTCTCTGATTCTAGTGCCTAATACTTTATTTTTTCTCTAGGGGGAAGCTGGGCCGCTACCCTCCATGGCCAGGGAAGGTGAGGTTTGTTTGTATTTATTGTTGCTGTCTTAGTTTTCATGGCTTGTGGTTTTTTTTTGTTTGGGTGCACATTTTTTTGTGTTTTCCTTCTGTGTAGGGAAAGCTTTGCCTGAAAGCACATATACCCCACAAATATTAAGTGTGAACTAGTTTAGGGCTTTATTTGATCTATTATCTCAGTCTGTCAGTAACAGGTGGTAGTTCATATGGAATGAAAAGCAGAGACACAGCTCTGGAATTGCTAATGTTTCCCAAATTTAGTTGTTTAATCCCTGTCACTTTCTGCAAGACACATTTCTTTTCTTCCATAATAAGTTGGTTAACAGTACTGTGTTAAATAATAGACATAAGGAGTCTGGCTTCTCAATATACTGTTTTAAAGCTGTGGTTTTTCAGAATTATTTGGGGTAATTTGATCCTACTTCTGGTTTGGTTAGGGTTTTTTTGATTAAAGATTAAAAAAAAGAATTTTATATGCCATTTCTATTATTTCTACTTCTCTGAAAGACTTTTTGTCTTTTATGTCGTATGAGGGCTAAGCATGCTGAGGTAACAGCATGAGTCAGGGAAAAGAATTGTCAGTGTGGCTGACAACTATATATATTTGGTTTTTGGATCAAGTTAACACCAGGCTCATGTACAGGTGTCACCTGTATAACTGAATGTTAGCTTTTCTTCTTACTAATATTTTAAACTTGATAAGCAATCTATTCTGGGAGTAAAGACAAAATTTAAATTTTAAGGATTACCTAAGTGGAACAAATTTTTAGTAATGCCAGTTATCTTCCTAATCAGATTTTTAAAAAATCTATAAAGCTGAACACTGGCTGGTAAAATCACAAAATTTGTCACTATGTGCTTTTTAATTTTGATTTCTAATCACCTTTAGATTGTTAACCCACCTAAAGATCTGAAGAAACCTCGAGGAAAAAAGTGCTTCTTTGTGAAGTTTTTTGGAACAGAAGATCAGTATGTACCTGCTTGTTTTCATCTGGGGAAAATATTGTACCACATAGCGTGGATCTTTTGTGGAAGAAATATTTACTAATATTTTTTTGTGGAAGAAATATATACCAATATTACAGTGCAATGTAGCGTCATAAAGGATTCCCTTTGAACCACACAATAAAATAAATTCAACTATTACTACATGATGTAGCTGCTCAATGGGGTGTAGGAAGACTGTAAAAACTTAGCTTAGGATCTGAGTTGCTGCTGTGATGATAGCTCGCCACTTTTAGGTGTGACATTACTCTGTTAGATTTTAGCCTGTAACCATGAATGAGAAAGGTACAGCTCAGAGTATTTTATTTTGCTGCCAAAGGAGTACAATTGACTATATAATTGCCATTTGTGAAAGAATATACTGTCCTACTTGCTGATTGAAAATATTCTTGCTGTGCTTTTGGAAGACTTCACTATAAGAGAGCCAAAACTGTTTTAGATTGCCTTTTTGCAAGGCAGAATTTAATGATTTCAGATGTGAACAAAATCATAATTGTCTTAGATTTAAATGATTACAATCTAGGGGAAAAAAAAACCCCAAAAAACCCACTGAGAACTTTGGATATTTTATGAAACTGAAAATTATTTTAATAATTTTTCAGTTTTCCTCTGTTTTCTGCTATATCCTATTAAGTCATGGAATAAAGAAGGAAGTTGCAAATATCTGTGGAAGACTAAAAAAACATTTACTTTTTGTAAGAAAGGTGATAAGAACTGAGACCATTTGATTAATATGTCTTAAGGAAATTATTTTTGCTTAATACTTCAAAAATTTTTTCCATTAAGAAATGAGGTCTAAACTTGATGGAGTAGTAGTATATGCCGCATACTAATGGAAATGTTTGGATCTCTAGTAACTTGAGGCAGGTGAAGGTTGATTTGAGGGCAGAGAATGTTTTTTGGTGGTGTTATTAAATATGGTTATTTGTGCTAATAAATTCTGAGTTGAAGTGGATTATTTCTGTCCTGATAATTTCTTCTCAATTCTTGTATTTCACATTATTGAATCAAATACAGGTTTTTTTTGGTATTAAGACAAGCCGTCAAATGTCTTTGATACTGTAGCTGAGATTAATAACGTGATTACAAATTAACAGTTCAGAGCTGCAAAATAATCGGGATTATTTGCAAGATTCTAGAGCTCTGGCCGGGGCATATTCAGTCATCTGGCACAGTAAGATAGTGTGGTTGTTGTAGTGTAGCCCCTTACCCCAGTCTCCAGCTTGTGAAATTTAATGATATCATGCTAGATAATCATTAATTAAAAATTTCTTTGTTTTGATTGGCATACCCTACATGAAAACTGAATAGAAATAAATACTATCACCTTTCTTTCAAATAGTGTTGATAGAGAGAAGGTAGAGAAGCCTGTGTGCCTCTTCTGTCCTGACTTGGAACTTCAAAAGGCTGTGCTGGTTAGATCTGTGCTCTTCTAACCAGTGTGTTCCTTGAGCAAGTTCTCACATTTGAGCATAATCAGTGAGCCAGTCTCGAGTATAGTAACAGTATTAAGTATATAATCAGTGAGTTATAAATCAGGAAAGATATAAATTATTTCACTTTAAATGTGAAGATGAAGAGAAAATCTCTTAACTTATTTTGTACAAGTAAAGTAGTGGGTTTTGTGAATACTTTTTTCAGGTCTGTGTATAAACAGGACTTGGAAGTATGAAACTGAGAGAATGTCACCACCTTATGAGCAGCCTGAGTAATAGCAGAGTGCAGAGGGGTGTTTGAGGGATGATGAGGAGCACACTTATCCATACTGGTGGTCTAGTGCATGTAGCTTTGTTTTTTAGCACCTCTCTTTTTCTGCTATGTTCATGCTGTTTGATGGCATTTCTTTACTATGGATCCATTGCTGCAGCTCTTGTATTACTTGATTATCCTTTGAGCTTGAACAGGAGAGGATCTGGTGTTGTCTGTTCACCTCTTGTCCAGTGTGTATAAGGCAAAAGTGATGCTGGTTGCTGAGCAGAGTCCCTCCCATGAATTTCTGAGTGTTCTTGCCAGCGAGTTTGTGGAGAGGCAGGCAATCTTGGGCCTTATTTTAGTCTTATTTCCTTCTGAGGATTCCTAAGTGGCTGCTGTGGCCAGAGATGCCCCTGTTCCAGACTGGGTGAAAATTGTTCCCTCCTGACTCATGTGCCTTTGGTTTGTCATGCTAAAGGTTAAGGAGAAAGATGTTTGGAAGTAAAAATGGATGTGCATGAGCAGAGCAGAGTGGTAAATAAAAACATACTGATGGTATGGCAGTGGTTTTGGTGTAATGTGTAAGTTTTGGTAATTTGTGAAATTCTGGCTAGCTTAGGATGCAGCACAGAGGAAATGCATTTTCCTTTTCCTGCAAATTGAATATTACCGTGTACTGGGCCTGTGCAATGCCACAGTGAGTAAGGGAACAGATTAATTGGAAAGCTGTGAGTAGTTGTGGACCAAGACACAGGTGAGAGCATGAGTGCATTCAGACTGTTCTCTAGGTCCTGGATTTTGATAATTTTTCTGCTGTTAATTGTTAATTAGCTCTGTGTTAATTGTGTTGATGATGTTTCTCCTGTTAGTTCTGAAGGAATGGGTTTTCTGGAATCTAAGGATTGTCTACCCATGGAAGCAGATTTTGCTTGTGTTTAAGCTGTGAAGTACATATCTTTACCACAGTGAAAGCCACCTTGATGTTCATAGTAGTGATGTAATATCTACGTCCTATTCTAAGTGATTGTGTGCATTGCAGCTAAGGCAATTGTGTAATGTCTTTTTATTACCTTGTTCTCCAAATTGATAAGGTTTTTCTAGTCTGACTAGGAGTTGTTTTTCTTGGAGTTTTTCTTTCAGCTAGGAGTTGTCTTTTCTTAGAGTAAGTCACATTAAAAGGATTCTTTATATAAAATCAAGAACAGTTGATGTTTCCTGACCATAGACCTGACAAGCATGTAACAATATCCATTACAAGAATCTAAACAGCAAATTTAATTTAATTTAGAAGTGGAACTTACACCTCTTATCTGTGTTTATAACTTCTCAGATGTGCTTCTCAGGTAGTATTTAAAATCCCCTTTTATTATAATTTCCATGCTACAGTCTTGTCATAGAAAATCTTTGTAGATATTTCAGTAGTCAAGTAAGAACTTTTATTTTGCTGTATATGTATATTTATTGCTTTTAGTAGTTAAAACTTATAGACTGGCTGGCCCACACATCTTTCTTGGTGTGTGTCATACAGTTAAAAATATTTTTATATTTTTTGGCCTGCTTAGGAATTCATTATTACATTTGTCAAAACTAAAAATACCATTGCTTTGAAGGTGTTTTTTTCTGCTATGATTTTATAGAAATACTAATGTGAGTCCTGCAGCCATCAGAGCTGTGTGTACGAACACAGCCATTCACCTTCCTTCCCCCTTTGGTATTCACTAATAGCCGAATGGACTTGCAAGTCATGTATATCACAGTCTTAACAGGAAGCTGGGAAAGCCCATTCTTTCTTACACCCTTTTGAAGCATCAGTGTGAAACTAAATATGATGGGGTCAAGGGGCACTTCCTGACTTTATGTATTAAGGAAGAAATGGAGGAAGCATGCAATCTAAGATAGCCTGTTTCCATCAGGTGCAGTGATTTTAACACAGCACTCCTTTCCATCCTCCGTGTTCTATTCGGATGAAAGCACCTACCCTTCTGCCACTGTTTTTCCTGGTTTTCAAGGAGAGAGAGTAAATTCAGGATGTAGTCTTTCTGAAATGTTCTTTCAGGTCCTGACACCAGAAAACACTTGCTTTAAATTTGCCAACTGTTGGAAATACACCTTAGTAGTCAGAGTGGCTGGAGGGATAGGCTGAACTGATGGAGGGGGTGAGCTTGTGTTCCTGGTACTTCTCAGTGAGGCAGATTATCCCACGTGGAGCTCTGTGTTGCTGTAGCAGAGCCAGCTGGAATGCTGAAAATCTCTGCAGGCACAGTACCATAGCTGAAAATCACTACAGACAAAACTGTGGATCGTGTTATGATTTAGAATTTCATACAAGGTGTAAGGCTGTTGAAATTTGAGAATCAAAATAAGTCCAAATTTGTGGAGTTGAATGCAAAAGAAATAACGTAGTGCCTTACATTTGGCTTGTCCCAGAATGGAGTTGAGAAAAGACAAAAAGGAAGTGTGCAAAAAGGTTTGTGTGGAAATTGAAAACAAAAAAAAGGTGCCTTGAATCAGAAGGGGAACCAAAGAGAAACATGAAACTAAATCAGATATCATACTTGCGCCTTATTATCTTGTTGTTTGCCTTAAGTGATGCGATCCTGCCCATGAGTCAACCAAAAACCAATGTTTGGGTGACCTTGGCCAATGCATCAGGCTTGGATACCATTTGTTTGATTTATTCAAGTCCAGAAAAGCCATTCTCAACCTTCTTGGTCAGTTTACCAGTAGATTGGCCAATACCAAAAAATGTCTCTCCAGATCTTTCATGATTCGTTATAAATCCCAATGAGGGATAGGGTGTCTTAACCAAATTTCTCCCTGAGGCACCCTATGAAGCTCAAGAATTTAAAATCTTTGGCTCAGTGAAAATGGATTTTTGCATAATATTTGGCTTTCCTCGGTCAAAACAAAATGAAGACAAAATCACAGATGTCACTCCAAATCACACCTTGTAAAAAAATATGACATCTTGGTGCAATTACACCTCAGCCTTGCACCATTGTGGAGAGAACTTTTGAAAGTAAGCATGTATGTATTGATTGTTATCATAGTATTTGTGCCTTGTCTACTTCAGTGTATCCAATAGTGCTTGTCAAAGCAGTGCTCATGGTTCAAACAGGAGAGGGAGATGCTGGAACCCTAACCCCCAACACCTGGGCACAGAGAATTTCAAGCTTTCTGTGCTAACAGGCACTGACCCACAGGAGAACGGTGTATTTGACCTGAGGCCATGGAAAGGCTTCCAAAATTGAATTGAGATTGTAAATGTGTAGTTTGAATAGAAGTGTGTTGTATCACATGGTGGAAAATACAGTTTAAGGTTTTAGGATATAGTAATATATATGTAGCAAGATGGGGGTTTTAGGGCGTAGGCTTATCTTGCTTTTTCACCTTCATGGGTATTGGTATTATGGGATTGGGTGGGAAAGTCCGCAGTGCGGAGCACAAGTGTTTGGTTTTTGGGTTAAAAGTAAAAATAAATTAGTTGCCATTTTATAATTGGATAGCTTACACTTAAAAGGTCCTGTAGAGAGAGATCTGGGGTTCCATTTTTAGTTTGTTAGCTTGATGTGCTGTGTGCTGTCTGTGAGAATGTAATACAGATACGAAAAGATAAACAGCTGAGTCCGAATACAAAAACCGTCTCTCTCATTAATTCCAGCCACAAGGAAAAGAGCAGTGAGACATTTTGCACTAAGTTGCAGAGTTTAGTTATTTGAGTTATTTAATTGATGAGGGTTGGGATGTTCCCTTTTAATAGAAGGAAATCCATCTTGATTTCTGTTGTGCTCACACACACTGGTCTTGTAAATAGCTAAGCAGTTTTCTTTTGACTTTTAGAACTGGTTGTGTTAGCATTTAGTATGGGCATCTAAAGTGCTACAGTCTAAAGCAATAAATTTTTTCCCGGACTGTGGTAAATAGAAATTTTGAGATATAGTGCCGCTGTTTTCATCCCTAGCTGTACGGTCTGCAAAAAGCAAGTATTAGTCAATATTCTTCCATCTCATTTCTGTAGCTTATCATTAGGGGTTGGTATCTCTAGACAGGAAGAGAGTGGCTGAAATGGTGAGGGTTTGAAGATCTCCTTGCCTGTGCCATGCTTGTGCCAGGGATTTGAATCTGATGTCTGCATCTCTCTGTTCCACTACTTCCGTGTGGCTGCAGGTTGTTTTCATACCTGCCTCATCTTATTCTAAGTTTTGCTTATTGTTCATGTGTATAATGTGGATTTGACATGAGCAGTGTTTTTAAGAGTGGTATTTTGGAGAGGATGAGGAACAGTGTGGAGAAATGAAAAGAGACAGCCGTTGCTAACCGGTATTTTTGTTACATCTTTTCACTTTCCATGTAGCCCATTCTTTACACATGCTTGGTGACTGTGCAGCAGGATGAACACAATTTCATCTTAAATATGACATCTTCAGTGTCATCGTTAATGTTTTTCTTGTGTATTGATTCATTGCTGAATCAGGAGAGAAACAGTAGTTCCTTTTATATGTTATATCCTTAAGACTGATCTAAATACTGGGCTTCATTGGCCTTGAGGGTATTGAGATCTTGTGTTTAAACGTGAATGATTTTGTTTGGTGAAAAGGTTTTTTGTTTTCAAGTTTTGAAACACTGCATGCAATTGGTTTGTGGATGTTGGTGTCAAAAGATGCTCATCTCTTACAGAAGGTTGTCCAGGTAGGTGATGCGGAAACACACTGGAAAGGAAAAGACCAATTTAAGTTTTTTTCTGTTTTTTTTAAGTTTCTTTTTAACCTAGGCAATGTTTAAGATTGTTTTTCACTTATTAGTTTTTCTCTGAGATCTCTAGTTCTTTGTCCTGGTGGATCACAAGTGCCAAGATGCACCTTTGAAGCCGGGGACCAGAAAGCTTTGTGCTTTGTGCTTTCTCTGTACCAAAGAAAAAGGAATGAGAAAGGAAGCTAATGAGCATGTGCAGTGAGGAGGGATAGGATGTGCAGACACCTAAGAGAATGCCTTGAGAGCAAATAACTTATTTTTATTTAGAAATTGTCCTGTAACAACGTTTAACATGCTTTCTTATATTGTGGTCCAAAATTTTGTTTCCTTTGCACACACACTTCATGATGAAAGGCTTCTCATGAGCTGGTGCTCTGTAGTATGCAGGGGTGTTTGTCACTGTTTGTTATACAGGCAGGCTTTACAGTGTAAGGTAACTTTAAGGTGTGTTTCACAGTAATGTCTGGGCAGCTGGTAGAGATTCTCTGAGGAGCTGCTGGACTCAGACTTTATGCAGACTGAATGCGACGATTTGACTTGTTAGATTAAGTCAGTTCTTATAAAAATGATGTAAACTAAGTGAAAGGATCCAGCTTTGCATGTAGGAGCACTGGGTTCTTTGGAAAGAATGCTGGCATTTTCCACAGTCAGTTCTATCAGGAGGTCTTGTCTCTGCAAATGAGACTCAAAATGTTTCAGTCTACTTTCTTAAAGTTGATTCCTGATTGCAATTTACAAGCAATTGCTATTGCCAGTGAAGAGAAAGGTCTTAATGAAGTTACAGAATTTGTTTTGTGAAGAGAGGACAATCAAGATTCAGCAAAACATTACTATTATTTTTTGTTATTTTAATCTTCGTGTTCAGTTTAACTATATGACATGGTGCATACAGTGTCTGAAAATGCAGCTATTAAATAACTTCATCCAGCTTGCAGGAGCTAGATTGCACTGGGAAATATTTAAAACCTGTAATCGTGGGTAGTCTATGTAACAGAGATATCTGGGGACAAGAGAAAGTCTGATTGCCTCATTTTTGCTGTGTTCTAAGAAGTACCATTGGCTATACTAACTGAGGGAAGGGTTTTCAAAACTTACACAGTTCTGTTTCCGGTAGGGTAGAAGTAGCTTTGTAACAGTGTGGTTGATGAGCCTGGACTTGAATCTGTGGAAGGGGAAAGGTGGATTAATCTGTGAGAGCCACAAGGAATTCAGGCACCAAGAGAAGCAAAGACATTCCCTTAAACCTCACTGAAGAAGTGGTAGAAGAGCTTGTTTACGTAGAGGAAAGTGAAGTTGTCACCCATACTTGATGACTTCACCATTTGGTAAATGCTAAGAAGTCTTATTTATCAGGAGCTGAAACAGGGAAAGTTGATTTTCCTTGAAAGACTGCAGTCTTAATAGGACTGCATGTTAATACTCTGCTATTGTACAAGTCAGGTTATCTTAAAATAGCAACAGTGAAGGAAATAGTTATTTTTCCTCAAAAACAAAATTGTTGTTTTTCTGCAGAATACCTGGGTACATCAGAAATAAGTGCAGCAATGAGCTATGGCTTTTGTATTCACTCTGTGTGGTCATCTCTATAGTGAGATGCATAATTTTGGGTTTTTTTCCTACAGTTTTTTTAGACAGCTGTGTGCTGAATATTTTTGAACCAGATTGATAGCTGAGAATTGTTAAGTGAACTTTGCTTTCAACAACCTCTTGAGTAGATTTGTGGTATTGGCTACTTCACGTGGAGGTGTGGGACTGTGGGTGTTCCTCATGGTGAAACAAGTGCAGTCATTGGGCCACCATTGTTTTAAATGCATCCTGTGATCACATCCTAAAGATGCTTTGCCAATAGAGAATAATGCTTGGAGGGGGACAGTGCTGGAATGAGAGGAGATAAAGCTTAAGAAATAACTAAGTAAAAGTACCAGAAGAAAATTCTCAGTTTCTAGGTAGGAAGTGACTTTGGGATGCTGTCATCAGTAGATTAGGGGAGAAAGTGTAGCTGTGTGTTTCTCAAAGTGAGATGACTGAGAGAGTTGCAGTTTGGAGACTATAACTAGCTTCTTTTTTTTGTTTCAAGTGCTTGGATCAAAGTGGAGCAGCTGAAGCCTTATCACCCTCACAAAGAGGAAATGATAAAGATTAACAAGGGTAAGCGCTTCCAGCAAGCTGTGGATGCCGTAGAGGAGTTTCTTAGAAAAACCAAAGGCAAGGATCAGGTGAGTGGGTTCTTTTTCACTGTGTGCATCAAAACAGGTCTTGGCATGAATGTTGATTAGATGCCTTGTTATGTGAAAGGAGCTTGTTCCTCTGGCAAATTGAGGAGGATTTTGTTTTCCTTTGGTTTTTGGGGTTTATTTCCTGTCCTCTCTTCTTCCCCATTTAATCTTGTTTGGTGGGGAAAAGCGATTATTGGATTATTAAATGATGAAGAAACTGAAGAGGCTAATTGGTCTGCTTGTGATGATTTTATACATCAGTCTTAAGAATTTGGTATCTAGTAATCTTGTCTTTAGTATGTTAGAAGTGCACAGTCCTGGCAAGTCTTCAGCTGGCCTGTTCCATTACACGCTTGCTTAAACTGGTGTGTTTTTGCAGGAGAACTAACCAGGAACTTCACTCACCAACTCCAAAGGGCTAACAGATATGTAGTTTTCAAGCTGCTGTGCTGTGGTTTTGCTTGATAGTAATCAGCACAGAGTCCTTCACATCCTTGGTTTTGCATGAAAATCATTCCATCTCTTCTCTTCTTTCCTTACCATCTTCTATTCTATAATCTCTCAGGCGT
Organism: Pseudopodoces humilis; assembly: GCF_049639895.1. Taxonomy (NCBI): domain Eukaryota; kingdom Metazoa; phylum Chordata; class Aves; order Passeriformes; family Paridae; genus Pseudopodoces; species Pseudopodoces humilis. The sequence goes on along the minus strand of NC_142217.1, from coordinate 1,869,291 downwards.
CTTCCCATAACTCCACTGAAGAGAAGAATCGGCGTAATTCCAGTGAAGAAAGAGGCAAGCAATCTGCTGGTGAAGAGAAACGCAAAGGCAGTTTGTCTGAAGGAAAGGTGAAGAAGGGCACAGGGGAAGGAAAAAAGAGGGTCTCTTCTGTCTCGTCAGAGAGAGGATCAAAGTCACCCTTGAAAAAAGCCCAGGATCAGAGCCCCCGAAAGCGGGGGCGTCCACCCAAGGATGAGAAGGTTTGTGTTGTGCATGTCCGCCAGTGCCCATGGACTTGGCAACTGGCCTTGAGGGCTGACTGGCAGCTTGACTAAAAGGCCACCAGGAAGGATCAGTTCAGTATCCCTTTATTTAAGCTTTTCCATGTTGCTACTTCTAGACCATTTGGCTGCCTGATACCCTTGGCAAGTATATTGTTGCTACTTCCTGTGACTTTTACCAGTTAGTTACTGTGAGTGGCTCTGTTCATATCTTTGAGAGGGCTTTGAAAGCTGTATCAGGAGGATCCATTCTTTTGTCTTGTTATCTCTCAAGTTCAGTTTGTGCAGGAAGGATTAGCAAAGAGATTCAGGTCTTCATCTGGCTCCTGACTTCTCCCATCTCATCTACTTCGTATGATCAGGTGATAAATAGCCGCTCAACTTCAACCTCAGTACTCACAATGAGTGAGATATCCTTAAGAGCTAGGGCTTAAAGAAGAAATTTGTAGCATGGGGAATCCACCAAAAGAACTGTCTTCATTTCAGCTTCTGCGCTTTAGGATATGTTCCCATCCTCCATTATAAAGGAGCCTTAATATTTTATTCCCACCACTTTCCTGGTATTTCTTGATGTTGTGGCAGCACTTTGTCTACCCTTGTTTAGAGTTCCAGCCTTTTTATTATGGAAGACCTGTTGTGGTCTAGATCTTCCTGTTCCAAATGGATATTTATTTTGGTGGATTATTACAAGGCACATCCTCCATTGGAGACTACACCTGAATACAACTGGGAGACCTCGACTGAAACATCATATGGCAACGTGTTTGCTCACCTGTACTTCAAGGGGACCATGTTGTGCTTCACAGTTTTATGTTTCAGTCAGGATGCAAGTCAAAATCGTGGTCTTTGCTCTCCCAAACTGTGAATGGATTGGCCTTCGCTGGTTGAACAGCAGACTCTCTCGATGTAGTAAAATGAAGTTGATCGTCTCAGATACTAGCTGTGAAGGCATCATAGAATAGAGTCATAGAATATCCTGATTTGGAAGGGACACAAGGATCATCAAGTCCATCTCCTAAGGGGTTAAAGGAAATACTGGCTCCTTTTTTAACACCAATGTCTGAAATTAGGCTGTGCAACAGATCCCATCAGTTTCTTCTTTTGAGGGAAGTTGGAGAAGGGGAGGAATGGATGCTTATTTATTAATTATAACTAATAATTACAGAACTTGTCTTGACTGATGCAGGAAAATGCTTCATTGGCAACATAATTTTCACTTTTCGAAGTGTCTTCCTATATACATGTCCCCACATATTTCTGTCAAAATAAGCCACAAGACTTTTTTTTTTTCTCTTGCAAAATGATTCTGTGTCTTTGAGCTAGATTCATTCCAAAATTGATCAAAGCTAATGGCTAGGTGAATTCTGATTGTGCTGACACATTGCACACATAGGTTTTACTGTGTTAGCTACCTTAGGACATCAGAGTGCTTTGAGTGAGCTAATTGTGGTAGTAGACATTATTTTACACATGACAAGCAGAGTGATTTTAAAGTTGCCCGGAAGTGGTGGCCAGCTGTGTGATAACTTCCTGGCTACAAACCAGGAAATTAAGCAGAATAAGGTAGGAAAGTAAGCCTTATAGCTTCTGGAAAGTGACAAATAAAATAATTGCCATGAAAATATAATAGTACTGCCTTAATACTGTTTTTCAGCTTATGAAGTAATTTTAAAATCTTGTCTTCTTGCCTGGTTCTCAAAAATTCCTCAAGTTCTTAGCCCCAGAGTAGAAAACATTTTCATGTTGTCCTGTATTAATACAGGATTTGGGATTTTTTTTCTCCATCTCAGTACAAATTCTGGCTTCCAAGCAATAAGGATGCATAAAAATCAAGAATCCAGTTGTTGCTGAGGTATGCCCTGTCTAGAAAACCCTAGAAAGGCTCTATGGCCATAGATGATCATTCAAGTACTCTTATTTTTAAGCTTATATGAATATTTTTGACGGAGCAACAGAACTTCATAGGTATCCAAGCAGGTTTTATCCATGCTTTACCAGCTGAAGTATGCAGGACTCTCTCTAGACACTACAAGGTTGGAGACTGATGTCTGCATTGTCCTGCTAACACTTGGACAGTTGCATCGTTCTGGGTTACCTCCAGGAGTCTTGCTCTGGCTATTTTTGCAAACAGTGTTCTTCTCTTGTGCTTCTGTGTGGATACTAAGGTATATTGTGCATATTGTTCAGGAAGAAATTTTGGAGGGGAGATAATGTGACTCCATTTCTGAACCTTCATTTCAGAGGAAGACAGCACTTATTATGCAGAATTCCTGTGCATTCTTTTCACATAGCATAAAAACCTAGAGGTCTATAGCATATGTTTATGACCTACAGCATAAAGACCTATTTTAACCTATATGTCTTGGGGAAATAAAAAATAAAGTTTAATCTGCTCAACAGTAAAAGCCCCAGTATGTTAAGTACTATCATGATATTACAAACCAGGGCCTGTGGAGCAGATGGGGCAGCCCACATACCAGTTTGTCTCATGGGTTCTGCAAACTTGAGCAGGTGTGGCTGTCAACCTCATGCTTTGAAGGTTCTCCTGATAACAGGTAAGCTATTCTATTGTGACATGGTAGGATTAAAAGAGTTCAGACTTCTGCTTGTAATGATGTTCTTTACTCATTTGTTAAGCTTTTTGCATCCACCAGAGGAAAATACGGAATCAAGCATGTTGGTTTTCAGCTCACTTCATAAGTGCTCAAGTGCAATCATTCCTCTTAGGTGTGAAGAATGGACTCTCCAGAAGCCATAAATCTGGTTGAATTCCTTCGCTGGCATTTGATGTTTTCCTCACCTCACCTGTATTGCTAATACTCTGTGTTTAAATTTGAATGCTCATGGAAAGGCCTGTGAAATGGAAGGCATTTGTAGTGCTTTCAGAGCTCTCTGTGTGTGCTCAAATGATCATGGTGATGTGACCAGCCCCTGAGCCAGGTTTTAAGCTCTTTCTGATCCTCCTTCTGTCTCCTCAGGACCTCACAATTCCAGAGTCAAGTACAGTGAAGAGAGTGATGACTGGAACAGTGGCTGGATTTAAATGGCCACCGAGCGTGAGTGAGGTGAGAAGCTTTACAACATGCAGGATCTGAGTTTGTGGCAGCAAATCTAGATCCCTTTGGCTGTAAAACAGCGAGATCTTGTATTCTCGTGTTAGAACGTACTGCAGCGTAACAAAGCTGAACAATATCCCAGACAGTTCACAAATATGCTGGGAAATGAGATTTCTGTCTCTGTGGTACTATTTGCAGATTCACATTTAACATGCTGTACTAATGTTTACACTTTTTGTTTCAAAAGCATTTTTGTGACTGACTTCCCAAAAGTGGAGGTGGAGTGGATAGTGTCTCCCTGCCTGAATACTAGCACATGGGGTGCTTTCATTTGATTTCCTTCACAAGCAGCTTTTGAAGACATTTTGATTTTGTTGAACAAATGAGTGATCAGTAAAGCAGTGTAAGAGCAATGTGATTCCAGGCTTCTATGTATGATGATCACTGGGGAGATGAGGTATCTGGGCCTGCAGTCCTTGTTGCAGTTAGGATGGGTTTGCTTGGCATGTGACAATCTCCAGTCAATTCCCAGAATGCTAGAAATTCCTTGGAAGCTGGAGAATAAGTGTTTTCATTTGCTTGGGAGAGGAAGAAGCGGAATATGAATTTTCTTCCTCTCATGTTAATCTTGCTTGTATACTTCTTTGGTTTTCTTACAGATGTTGAAAAATGAGGAATTTGGTTAGAGTGGATTTGGTTTTGAGAAAGGAACACAATGTAAACTACTCAGTTAATTAAATATGGTCCTTGTGACAGCTGATACATTTTATATTTCCCCCCTTATTCTATTGTTCTCATGCGGCTTAGGAGAGCAAAGGAATTGTGCTGTGATCACTCAGTGACTCTGGATTTATTTCTGAGGCTGTACTTTCTCTCTTTATAGCCTGTGAAGGACAGTGATCCACATTTTCATCACTTCCTGCTAAGCCAGACAGAGAAGGTAAGGATTTGGCGGACCAGGATCATGCTGCTGAGTAGCTTGGAATCTTGCCCTTTGCTGGAACTGAATACAAAGAGCATGCATAACGAGCTCCAGAATTTTGTTCTTTAAGGGCTGGCAATTAGATTAGTTGAAGTACTTCCAAGCCTTAAGATTTAGAGTGATTTAGCATTAAGCACAGTGAATAGATTTAAGTGATTCAAGATTATCTAGCACTAGTTTTTGACAGATCTTATGCAATAAATTCTGTAGAAGGAACAGGATGGACAGGAAAACTTTTTTTTTGTGTTCAAAAATCCTGTTGTTTGATTGTTTTTGATGGTTGTCCTATCAGTTTCTTCATCTGGATAGGTTTGTCAATTCACTGAATGTTGCAGGAAAACTTCCAGGACCAGAAAAGCTCCTTATAAAATACAACCAGTTTATCTCCCAAGAGTCAGAAGCCTTACAGGATTTTATATTCAGCAGTGAACATCAGGAGGAAAAGGAAAGATCAAATTAAGCATAAAAGGATTTATATCTCGCTGAGGATGTGGGCAGAGCCAGAAGGATTAAGAGCTCCTAACAGTTTTATCTAGACAAGCTCACAGAAGGCAGCATGGGGAGGAATAGCCTTTGCCTTAGCATTTGTGGAAAGCCACATGCCTTCTCATATTAACCAGAAGGTTTTGGTTCCACAACTGCAGAGACATAGTGGGAGTAGATATGAGGCTTCATGGCAGGCTTCAGAGAGCTAAATGTAGGAGTAGAGATGGCCTGGGTTCTGCTGCCTCCAGAGGAGCCTGTTGTAGGAACTACAGAAAGGAGTTAGCAGTGCCTCTGTTAGAAGACAAGCTGAATTGCTGGAGCAGGGTGAGAAAGAATGATCTTAATATCTTGCAATGTATTTTAGGTTTTATTTTCTCCCCTTGAGGGAAGCCCCAGAGTTGTCCTGCTTTGAAGGTGGTGGTGGGTAGATGAGCTGCCTGTTTCTGTGGAACAAGGATATGGTCTGTTTGCTCGGCAGAGTAAATCAGCACTGTCCTTCCCCTGAATGCTTTGTCTTCTCCATACAGCCAGCTGTCTGCTATCAAGCCATCACAAAGAAGCTGAAGGTTTGTGAAGAGGTAAAGCAAATCTTCATTTTGATGGATTTTTATTGTTATGAGGCCTTGCAGTTCTTCCAGAGCTGTGCATTATATCGTTTTTATTATTATTTTTCCCTTCTCTCTTCCCCCCTGCATCCCCCCCACCCCACTCCCTCAGGAGACAGGATCCACCTCCATCCAGGCAGCAGACAGCACAGCAGTCAATGGCAGCATCACGCCTACAGACAAAAAGTAAGATTTCCATTGCACTTCAGCCATTTCCTTCCCAGCTCACACATGCAGCCACTCTCCAGCTTGTCACTGAGAATGAATAAACCTAACATTTCCCTTTAACTGCACATTCCTTCTCTCCTTGTGCAAAACAGTTTTGGGGGGCAAGGTGGGAGGGAGGCAGATAAGAACAAAGGGGAATGTACAATACAAAATTCAGAGTAAGTTCTGTCCTGGATACGTTTGCAAGTGTTTCAGCAGCAGCCCTTTTCAGTAGATCCCACTGCAGGCTGTTAGCAGCATATTCCTGAGTGTCAAATGAGATAGGAAGATAAAAGGGGATCTGTCTCCAGTAGTACCTGGCAGTTGACTGGGGTTGTTTAATTGCTCTCCTGAGCATGCAGAAGACAAGAGGGAGATATGTTTTCCCATAACAAGGAAGCACGTGAGCTTTCTGGTTTCTCCTCATACCCTCATTCTCCTTTTTAGAGTGAGAGAAGCCTAACTTGAGCTTCCTGTTTTGCTCTGTAACTTCTGCACTGTTCAAATTGAGTTCAGGCCACTCTTGTTATTTGCTGTTGGGGCAGTTCACATGGGATGTCAGTTCTCACCTATACTGCAGGGGAACAAGAATAACAATGAAGCTGTTCAGGTAAAACAGTCTCTCAGGAAAGTGCATCTCAGAGGTGGGTTGGGAAGGAAGGAGTATCTCTGCTGGTTTAGAGACTTGAAAATAGGTAGACCTTATTTAGGCCATGTGAGGAGCCTGTAGTGATTTGCTCTGCCTTGTCTAAATTAGTTTGCTTGGAGAAAAGGCAGCATGGCTAGCTGGGAGAGGACAAGTGGCTTGTGAAAGCCATGATGCAGCTGTAGTGTGGCTAATTCTGCAGAATTAACTGCAGATTTGCCAGGTAGATTTTGTTGTGAAGTTACCTTAGATGTAACTGAATACTTCAGAATCTGTCTGAAAACTGTGGGTTTTGTGGGAGCTGCATGATGGATAAAAGGGTTCTTCCAGCAATATCTGCAGAGGAATTCCTGTTGCAAGTGATTGTAGGGACTTGGTGGCATATTTTCTTTTCTTTGAATGGAGGGAGTGAAACTCTTTCCAGCTTGTGGGAGGAGGGGAAGGGTGTTTTCTGGGACTGATGGGGAACTGTACTGGCCTAATACTTCCTTTCTTCTTGTGTCTGAAATGGCAGCTGTAGGGCAGGGACTAAGTCTTTGGTCTGGCATGATGCTTAGCGTAGTAGTCTTTGCTAGGTGTTATTAAAACTAAGATACTAATGTATCATTCAGTTATACTAATGTATCATTCAATTATACAAGTAAGCATTGTATGTGTGACTTAGTTTTAAAGCCAGAAGTTAATTAGAGAAGTACCTGCTCATTTCTAAGTGTTTCCTTTAACTTCAGTAAGGCAATGACTGCCAATAGAAGGCACACAAATAGCAATTTTAGTAAACAAAAAACCACACACAAACAAAACACCCCAAACAAACAAAAAGAACCCAGACCATCCAAACGGTTAATATTTAGGTGATCTTCTGAAATACGCTAAAGACTTTCTTCAGGAAATTGTTAGGGATGCTTGGTAAGCAAAATAAATTCCAGCCTGATTTTAAAGCTTAGTATTTGCCCACTGTAGCTGTGGCTGCAGTGGGACATGTTTGTTTGGGTATTTTTTTGTGCTGTTGATGCTCCAGTTTGCTCTTCATCATTTCCATCACCATGAGAAACGGACACTGATTGCTCTTTCTTGCATTAATGTTTATCTGTACCCTCAGGATAGGATTTCTGGGCCTTGGTCTGATGGGAAGTGGCATTGTCTCCAACTTGCTGAAGATGGGTCACACTGTCACTGTGTGGAACCGGACTGCTGAGAAGGTAGGCATGTGCTTAAACCTCTCCTAAACATTCAGTTACCCCCTGTATCTCATGGAATCATCTGTCAGTGGTGCCTGGGAGAGGATGCCAAAGAAACACAAGGATACGCTTGCGAACTTGTTCTGTCCTGTTTCCTGGGTGCTTGTTGGTGGGCACATGTAACTAAGTGCAGCTGTGGTCTGTTCTAGTGAGGTCACTCTTATGTAAGCACTCCCGCTCCACTGCCTTTTTGTGTGAGAGGAGAGAGTTGTCAGAAAAATTACACCATTGTATGCGTTGAAGAATGGGATGTAGCATGTCTCTGAAAATACTGCTGATGTGAATAGCCATGTCAATGTATTGTGCATCTGTAAAAAGCCATGAAAATACTGCTGATGTGAATAGCCATGCAGTGTATTGGGCCAAAAAGGCCAAGTGCAGGGAGTTATCCCTGGAGATTGAGGTATGGTAAGATGCACTGCCCAGCCACAGGTTAGTCTACATATATTGTGCTAGTCATATGGTAACAAGTGTTCTGTTAAAGATCTACTGTGTCATGAGACCAGGATGGAGAAGGGCTTTATAGGAGTATTCAAAATGAAAATGGAGCTTACATTGCATTGCACTTATATACTAGACATTGTCCTAGAAAAATAGGTAGCTGGGGGACCCACTGTAAGATACTGTGGAATATCAAAGCGGGAAGGGCACCGTGGTTACTTTGTTAAAAGGTGATTAAAAGATTTATTTTTTCAAGCGCAAAACATGGCTGGTATGAGGGGATAGGTAAGAAGGAGCTAAGATTTTGAAGCAGCAGCCCTCTGAAACACATCAGTCTCAGCTGTGCATGTTCCTGTTACTATCCAATAACACATTTTGCTATCTCCTTTTACCATTATTTTTCCCTAAATCTCCCTTTTTTCCATAATAATTTATTGTCAAATGCACAACATTCTTACAATTTCACCTAAGAGTTTTGTTTCTGTGTGTCTTTCCTTCAAAGTTGTTCACCTGTTCTTCAGAAAAGCTGCAAAAGAGCCGGGTGCGTGCGTGTGCACACACGTGTGTGTGTGTGTGTTGACAAAGAAGTTGCTGTGTAATTAACATGCCTCACTCCTTTGGAGTTGTGTCCAGCAGTGGAGTTTGTACAGCAAAATGCAGAAAATCCATTTTCTCTGTATTTAATTTGTCTTACCTTTGGACTTGTGCCTTTTGCAGTGTGATTTGTTCATCCAGGAGGGGGCACGGCTGGGAAGAACCCCTGCTGAAGTAGTCTCCACCTGTGACATCACGTTTGCCTGTGTATCAGATCCAAAAGCAGCAAAGGATGTAAGGATTAGCTCTTACTTTACCTCTGCTGGTTAGCCTACGAGATGGCAGTCACTGAATGCCAGTTCTGATTCCTGCTAACCACAGTAGTCTGGGTCATGGTACATCCTGAGCAGTGCAGCTGTGTAAAAAGAAATGTCCCAACAAAAAAACCATTTTAAAAACTAAGTCTTTGAGGGCATGTTCTGATAACCCTCTGGGGGTCTGTCACTGCAGTGGCAGTCTCAGTTGGACCCCTGCAAAACTGGGACTTCTCTGCAGACACCCTATTGCTTTACCGCTCTTCTGTTCTCCACAGCTGGTGCTTGGTCCAAGTGGAGTGTTGCAGGGGATTCGCCCGGGGAAGTGTTATGTGGATATGTCCACCGTGGATGCAGATACAGTCACAGAGCTGGCCCAGGTAATCACCAACTGAGCCTCTTACCAGCAGCAGCTGTTCATTCAGCAGCAGTTCTGCAGTTTGTGTTGCTTCAGGTGCTTTATTACTTTTGGTAATAAAACTACTTCCAGAGGTCTTTGGGCTTTTGGGAGAGTCTCAAGTTCCAGGCAGACAAGACAAAATAGCATGTCAAATCTTGACCAGCAAAGAGTGTTGGATGAGATGTTCCCTGGTGATACCAGCAAAGCCTGTAGATTTGGTAGAGCTATTACCTGGCACCAGTGCAAACAGATATCCAAATATTGATTTTCTAAGAAATATTTGTAGACAGGTTGGTATTCTGTAGCAAACTTGAGGGTAAAACCCTGTCTGGATTAATGACTGATGAAAGGTATAATCTGCCTAGCTTAAATGCTTTGGTTGGGGAAAATTATTGTCTTCACATTTCATTCTATGGAAATACTATTGTAGGATTTCTGTAGAAGTGTTCTGATTACTTCTGCTGTAGTATCTGTGATTTCTTTTTGACATCTTGATTGTTCCCCACTGGCTAAGGCAGTGTGGTGGTTTTACAAGGAAGGGGAGCTGGTTTTGGTGAAGTTTTAAGTAGACATGTTGGTGATGCACTATTGTCTAACATCAATTCAGAGAATGCAAATCACCCACATTAGTAAATGTCTGGCGGAAGACATTTGTCAAAGGCCTTTCCTCTGTGGGAAAGAGGGGGAAATATAATGATCAATCTTCTGGGATTCTTATGCCATATGTACACTTTCAACATTGGTCTCTTGGCCAATATAGGGTGCCATGACTAAAACATGTCAGTTCAGCTACTTAAAACATGCACAGTAGTGATGGGTACAGGAGGGTCTTGCCTGGAGTGTGAGGTCAACTTCTGATGTTAAGCACATTTTGCAGGATAAAGTGTGATACATCACATTAGTGCTTGCCTCTCCTGTTTATATGGTGGAGCTATTTGTTCTGCTTTAAAATTCTGTCCTTAGGAGCAGGAATGCCCTAAATGATGGTCCTGCTGCTGTTTATGCACAGCTAACCAGAGATGCTCTTCTCCCAGGTGATAGTGTCCCGAGGTGGTCGCTTTCTGGAAGCACCAGTCTCAGGAAACCAGCAGCTCTCCAATGATGGAATGCTTGTGATCCTGGCAGCTGGCGACAGGGGTTTATATGAGGACTGCAGCAGCTGTTTCCAAGCTATGGGGAAGACCTCTTTTTTCCTAGGTAATTGAAACATGGAAGGCCTGATAGCAGTTTCTTAGTGCAAGGACTGGGAAATTTCAGCAAGGAGTCTGAGATGTGTCATCTTTATCTTTTCTCTTTGGGCAGTTTGGGAAACTGGTCTGCTTCTCCAAAACTTGGCCAGTTTCAGAGCCTGCAGGCTAAGGATTCTTTTTTGAATGCTGGCTCATTTTGGAGGATCTGTGATGCTTTTGGTTTTACATTATATTTTAAAATTTCTCCATTCCTTTGAGTGCTTGGAAAATGGGAATAATTTCTGAAGTCTTTCAGGACAAGGGAGAGCGGTCAAGTGCTTGATGCTAGGAGTCTAGCAGTGTTACTGCTGTGTGGGCTGGCAAAGTAGGGTTGTTGTTTCTCTTCTGGAGGAATCCCGATGATGTGTCTTGCTCCTAGGTGAAGTAGGCAATGCTGCCAAGATGATGCTGATTGTCAACATGGTCCAAGGCAGCTTCATGGCAACAATAGCAGAAGGACTCACTTTGGCTCAAGTGACTGGCCAATCCCAGCAGACCCTTCTGGATATCCTCAATCAGGGACAACTTGCCAGCATCTTCCTGGACCAGAAGTGCCAAAGTAAAGTTATCTTATATTGTTCTCTTACAATCCATCAGTGTTTCAGATAGTGGCAAAAGGTAGAAAATAACAGTCCCATTCTTCATCAGCCTGGGATTATGATTATTTTAAGCACTCTGGAAATGAAGAGCTGAGTTTCCATTCCTTCCCCTTTATAGCTAGGACTTCTGAGAATCTGAGTTAGGACTACTTAGAACTTAAGTTAGGATTTCATGGGGGCAGGGTAACAAGTGAAATGGAGGGCAAGCTGCTTAGAAATCTAAGCTCACTTTGTCAGTGGGCAGTATCTGTGACATCATATATATGACATCGTGTATAGTAGTGACATCATCTACTGTGGCCAGATGAAGATAGCAAGTAGAAAAACAGAACTAACAATAGTGATCAGCAATGGAAAGGAAGATTGATGTTGAATTGGCAGCCCCCTGCAGTATGGGCTTGGCTTAATTTTGTCATGCTTACTTTTTGCATCGGTTCCTCTCCACAGATATCTTGCAAGGAAACTTTAAACCTGATTTCTACCTGAAATACATACAGAAGGATCTTAGATTAGCTATTGCACTGGGCGATTCTGTCAACCACCCAACTCCCATGGCAGCTGCTGCCAATGAGGTAAGAGTTGTTCAGTGTTCAGATGTGTTCTTCAGCATTTATTCAAAAGAGCCATTTGTCAACCAGAGACACAGATCTAAGAGTTACATCATCTCTAAGACAAAGGAATAGTGATTGAAATACATTTTTACTAGGGTGGCATTGGATTTGTTTTGATTGTAGAGACCCTTAGAATGTTACATCAGGAAACACAGAAAGACCTGGCACTGTGATCTGCACTTGGATTATTTGACATACTGTACAGTTCTCTGGTTGTAGTGGTCAGCAGAGGAGTTTTTCTGCTGGGAAAAGGCTTCACACAATCAGGGTCTGATCCTTTTCTGATTTCTCTTTAGGTATATAAACGAGCAAAAGCATTGGACCAATCTGACAACGACATGTCTGCAGTGTACAGGGCCTACATCCATTAGGCTGCACCCTTCTTACTGTTCATATGATGATTATTGATTAATATTATTATGATACTGGGTTTTAACTCTGGACCAGTCCATCTCTGTCTTTCCATTTCCTTTTATACACAAACTTTGAGACATGCTGCGGTGAGCCTTCCACTGTGGCAGAAGGGGGGAGGAGGGGGCTGGGATTGTTGCAGTCTAATTAGAAAAATCCATGTCATGCACTGACAGTCATGAGACAGAACAGCGGCAATTGTTCAGAAGCTCTGAGGCAACTCTGCCAGAAATCTGCTGCTTGGCTGCTTTAATTTTCCTCTTTGTTTGCTAGTCCAAGATGCTGTTTCTAACAATCCCTTTTCTCCTTTGCTGTGAAATAATGCAAGTGTTGGACTCTGCATCAAGGGGACAGGGCAACATCTATCTACCTGTCATATCAGGTCCCATCTATCTACCTGTGAATATGACTCAAGTCCTTGGTCCCAAGTAAGGTGAGGAGCATTCCTGCTAATTAGCCACTGTTAGAAAACAAAGCACCTCCCATGGAGGAGAAGGGCAGTTCCAGAGGGTAAGGGGAGTTGAGTGCAACACTGTCGTGATTCAGTTTCTTTTTAGACTTCCACTTCCCCAGCACCTTGCTGGAGGAATTCCTGAACTGTTAAAGACAATACATTGCATCCATGTCTTCCCCTGTACAGACAACTACGGCTTAGGGAACACAAACTGTACTGAAAATAGGAGAATGCCAGAGTCAATGAGGCTCCTGAAAGGCTTATCATAGCTCATCCAGAAAGTCACTGGAAAGTAACATGTTTGCATAGAAAACTGCAAGGGAAACATAGACCCCGTAAAACTGGGCTAGAGATTTTACTTGTTCCTGGCCTTAGCTTATGTTACGTTACTACTTGTTTGGTTTTTTTAACCCTTGTAGTCAATAATTACTAAGGTATGTTGGATTACAGCAGTGTCACAAGCAGAGTGGTGAGTCTGAAAAGGGAGGGAAGAATGATACAAGATTGAGTTTCCTGAGCTCCTTTCCATAGTCTCTGGCCTTTGCATGGTTGTCACATCTCTCAGTCTCTTTGCCCATCTATGAAGGTGGGTGATGGTTACCTACCTCACACAAGGATACTTTTGTGTACTGACTAGTGATCTTTATACATGTCAGATTTTCCATACATGTAGTAGCGTTACTACTTTGGGTACAAGATAGCACAGCATAAGCCTTCTCCCTGTATCTGTGAACTCTGCTTCTGGACAGATACTAACTGCTAGAAAGACCAGTAATTGATACTGGGGAGGCTAAGACTACTGCTGAGCTTTAGTGTAGGGATGGGTGACATGAACTGCAGATGCCAAGGCTAGAAATCAGATACTCTACTCTCTATCTTCTCTCAGTGTAGATGGAGCAACTCAGAGTCCAAAGGATACCTGTCACTAAAAATGCACAGTGTGGCTTGTTTTTTGGTTTGTTTGGGGGTTCCCCCCCCCCCCCATTCTCAGTCTTAGCCTTTTGGGAGTGTTCTTACATTTTGAATTCCAGTGTTAGAAAAATGCCAATGAGAAACTTTGGCCAAAATCACTTCTCAGTGGTACAATCTCCGTCCTCCCTTGGGCTGGGATTATGAAAGGAAAGAAGACGAATTTAAATTGCACCATGTTCCTGACATCTGCCCCTGCCACCTTATTTTTTTTTCTAGGAACTTAATGGCTGTGTAAGGAAATTTCCCCTGGGTTAGGATTTCTTACCAGTTCTGCTTTGTGCAGCATATGGTTCAGGGGCATCTTTTTAAGAAAGTGTCACATACTCATTTTGAATCACAACATCTAATGCCTCATCCTGCAAAAGTTACTTTGAGTATTTTACCTCCTGTGGTGACTGTTCCTAATTAGACTGTGGGCTAATGCTGTATTCTGTATTACTTATGTCCTGTGGTGAACACCTGGCAACAGAGCTGTCAGACCTCACTGCCTGTTGGCCACTGTGTGTGGATGATGGTAGTTCTATACCCATGTTCCTTTGGCAATGCCACTGCTCTTCTGCATGTAGGTATTCACATTAAAGGTATATAAAATTCCCAGGATAGCTAGCCATTGACCTGCTTTGGCACACTGTTCTCGCCCCAGAACTCCACAGTTAGTATATGAAGTCCTTTGTTAAACATGCCACAGTAAAAAAAAAAAAGCTCTCATACGAATTACGCATTGAGGGCATCCGAGGGAAGTTGTGGGTTTGGGGGTCAGGAGATGAGACTAAAGGAAAAAATCTTTTGGGAGGAAGAAGGAGGTACTGTCCCATGTGCAGCTGAGAGTGAACAGTGCTGAGCCAGTCCAATGGCATCCCCACCTGTCCCTGCCTTCTTGGGCCAGAGTGACAGTGAATGAGTGTGAACAAAGGTAATGGAGGATCTTTGTTAGTTTGTGGTGCCTCTGTATACAGAGAGAATGCCAGAGGAGCTCTCAAGTCCTGTTACAAGGACCAGTCCCTAGGCAGTTCGCTGCTGCAGGGTTTGTTTCTAGAAATACTGTAGTTCCCAGAATGGAGATGGTTATTTCTGTGGGAGTGGCAGATGTAGTTCAACACTGTAATTTATCCTGGGAGGATCTGACTGCAGCTTTCAGCCGTTGTGGGTGGCTGTAGAGTGGCTGCAGTGCTGCCTGGACAGCTGTACAGTTACAGGTTTGCCCAGGAGGAGGAGCAGGAGACGACCAAGAGCTCTGATGTGGCTTTGAAGAGGAGGGATGGAAATGGGGGAATCCAGACTGTTCCAGACGCCGGTTGAGATTGCTGTCAGTCTCACTCAGATTCTTGTATTTATGTCTGTAGCCTCTGAACATGGATTTGAGTCTGTTCCTAGGCCTGGGATTTGGGGGAGGGAAGTGGGGGAAGCAGTGGATTGAGAGATGCTCTAATAAAACTGGCTAGTTAATGTTGTCCTAATATTGTTGACAATTCTGCAAAGTTTCTTTTTATGAAGATTTGTTTTAGCAGTTGGCTTTTTTTTTTGACTCCCTCCTTTTTAAAGAGAAAATGTGACACTTGTGAAAAGCTTGTAAGAAAAGCAGTTTCATTTTTCCTCAGTGATAGATCCCATAGTTCATTAAGGTTGTGAATTTTTATTTTCCTGCCTTGTTTTTAATTAACATTTGTCATTCAGAATAGGATGTGTGAAAATGTTTAAATGGCAAAGGTTTTTTTGATTTTTTTTTGTGCAATTAACAAAGCTACTGGCAAAAAGAATAAAACCTTTCTTGGTAACAGAATGTTCTTGTGGCATTTTCTGAAGTCTGTCAGAGCTGTCTCGGGGCATTAAAGAAGTATGTGTTCCTCAGAACACTAGAAACGCAGAACTGCTGAAAACCGAGTAACCTTAAGAGCACTACAGTGAAAGATGAAGCCTGGAACTGTCAGTGAGGCATTACAGAGGATGAGTTTGGATAAATTCCATGCTCTGTGTGCAGAAGGCTGTATGCATCTGGGATGAGAGAAGGATACTTGGTTTTAATGTTCTGGTGTTGATGACAATTTCTGATAAGTTTTGGGCTGGGACATCTATTCTTCTGGCATTTGGGGTTTTTTTGAGTGCATTGGAAGATTCCTGTCCATCGCAGGAGAGTGGAATACGATGAGAATTAAGGATCGTCTCAACCCCAGACATCCCATGATTCTGTGAACACTAACTGAGCAGTGAGTTGGGTATTCTAAGACCTGATCCTTAACTGAAATATTTACAAGTTCTGAATACTACTTGTGGATAATCACACAATTGGACAACAGTAACTGTTGCTGCCCTGAGGCACGAGGATGAAATGAAGTGTAGATAGGAGTGGGGTTTGGGTGCAGTGAGTTACAGGTGCCCGAGGAAGCACACCTTTTGATCACTGTTAGTGAAAGCAACAGTTAGGAAGTCGAGAGCTGTGCTTGCAGCAGGAACTAGGGCTGTTGGAAGGTTTCCCTACCCTGGGCACGAAGGTTCATTCCCCTCTCTCACCCCGCAGGGGCTGGTGTGGTGAAGGTGCTATGACCTCACGTCTCGCCCGCAGTACAGCCATTGTGAAAGGGAACTCACGGACTTCTGTACGAAGACCTCACTGCTAGGATAAATGTATTTATTTTAAGAAGTGATGAGACTTCTACGTCTTCACTCATTTCTGAGTATTCTTACACGCAGCTCGGTTTGATCCTCGCCGCTGTGCCCTTGGCTGGGGGCAGGCAGGTCAGACCCATCTTCCAGCATCGACAGGCTCGGGGGGGAGGGCTGTCCGGGCCGATGGGCCCCGCCGTGCCTGATGTCGCGCACGGGGCCCCGCCCCTGCGGACGGCGAAGGGCAGTGGCGCTGCCCAATCAAGCGCTGCTGCGCCATGCGCGCTGGGAGCCGGGGGCGGGGCCAGTGGTGTCGGAGTGGCGGCGGCGATGGCAAGCCAGGGGGAGCGGGCGGTGCTGGTGAGTCGAGAGGGCGTACGGCGGGGCCAGGGCGAGCGGCAGCGGCCTCTCCCTGGACATGACAGCACTGCCGGACCCCCGCAAGTTCGTTCTGTCTGGTCGGGCTCGGGCGGGGAGGCGCTGGATGGCGGCAAGGCCGTCCCCATCGCCCGTGTCTGGGCCGAGCGCTGTGCGGAGGCTGCCCGGGCCCAGCCTTAGAGCACCTGCCCTGGCTGCCGGCGCTCCCCAAGTTCTGGCTCTGCTGTCGGGCCAGGCTTTCGGGCCCCCCGTCGCCGTGTGGCTCGGAGGCCGCGGCCTCCTCCCGCCTCGCCCGCCAGCAGCGCCCAGGGCTCTCTGCCACCGGCGCCGCTCCTCCGATGGGCCGGGTGGGATGGGGTAGCAAGGCCGGGGCCGCCCTGCTCCCGTCACACCGTGAATGTGCCCTTCGGCCTTGGTGTCCTGCTGAACCGCCCCGCACATGGCGGGTGCCCGAGCCACCCTAGTGACCTGGTAGCAGCGGGGACGGCGCAGAGCAGTCGTCACTGCGGCTCCCCGGGACAGGAGCTCCGAAAAGAAATTAAATCTCCGGTCTGGAGAAGGGGTTCAGAGATCCATCGATCGGTCTGGGTGGAAAGCCACATGGGAAAACGGTTTTTTCTAGTGTCATATGGTTTAGAAAAGTATGACCAGCATTCCCCAAAAACACAGATGTGCATGAACTTGACTTAGTCCAAAATTAATAGGCAGGGGAAGGGAGATTCCCTGCTGTGACTGAAGGGAGGAAAGATACCAATGGAAATTTTGAGTAGAAATGCCTGCATGGTGCTGCTGGGTGTTGGAGGTATTAAGGACATCTGCTGCACCCATGGGATCACTGTTCCTTCGGGAACCTGGAAGAGGGCAAATCGTTACAGAGTGAAAGAGCTGCAGATCTATCTTCTCTGTGGTGATCAGTGGCAGGATATGAGGGAGCACCATGGAGCTCTATGTCAGGGGAGGTTTAGGCTGGATATTTGGAAAAATTTCTTCACCCAAAGGGTGGTCAGGCACTGCAATAGACTCCCCACACTAGGACTTCATGATCCTTGTGGGTCCCTTCCAGTTAAGAACATTCTGTGATCAGTATAATTTCCAGAAACCCAGATCAAGATTAAAGTGTCAAAGTCAGTGTTCCTGTGTCCAAACTGCTTTGAAGAATGTCAGGGAATCCTGCCTGGCTTTGTTGTGTGTGCCTGCCTTGGATAAATGTTTGCTTAAACAAACCTGACTTTGTCCTACTGGTTGTTGGGATAACTCTTGCATAAGGTGATGACACATCAGTGGGGGGGTTGTGCTCCTCATGGTGAATAGGAATAATCTAGCAGAGAAACTGCAAGCTTAAAGTTCTGAGTTGACCATAGCTTGCTTATTTTTCTGTGGGCAACCTGCTCAAAAATCTCCCCATGGAAGATTTCTCTTTTCTTACAGGATGACAAGTGGCAATCTTTTATTTGTCCCATGCTTACCTCTGTCACCCACTTCTTTGATGACCTGCATGGAGCTCATGGTTTAACAGGAACTTTAGATGTGCTTTGAGGGTCTGCTTTATACTTGCTTCTTTGTGGCAGCAGCCAATGGAGGCTCAAGGCAGTGAGTCATCAGATCCAAACTTGTTCGTTACTGAATCTCCCCAATGATTGGGAGTCCCCAGCCTGTGTCCCCCTCCACCCCCTTTTCAGCTTAACTTGTTTTGGTTTGAGACTGCTATTGCTTGGGGAAATGTTTGGGATGGGGGATGCTCATTTTAGTTTTTATCATTGTTTCTCACCACCTAATTGGCTACAAATCTGTCTGCAAGTTGATTCAGTTTTGCCTGTGCCAGGAGTTGGTAATGGATCTTCCTAGCTTTACCTTGGC
Source organism: Pseudopodoces humilis (assembly GCF_049639895.1). Lineage (NCBI taxonomy): Eukaryota > Metazoa > Chordata > Aves > Passeriformes > Paridae > Pseudopodoces > Pseudopodoces humilis. The sequence continues at coordinate 1,851,010 of NC_142217.1, read as the reverse complement.
CCATGATCTTATTTCCTCCCCAACCCATTGAGGAAGGGGCAGTGAGGGAGGCTGGGTATGTGTCTGGCAGCGACATCCCAATGGCTTAAAAAGATGCCCCAGTTTTTGAAGCAATAGGATTTGCTCTGAAAATTGCATTTGACTTTAGTAGGTTTTTGGTACAGTGATTTGTGTGAATGTTGCTTTCTTAAACTAAGTCAGGGCAAGAATGAGGACAGTTCATTGGACTGGGGTGGAGAGGTGTTTCAACAAATCGGGAAGAAGTATTTGTTCTCCTTACTTAAACAGCATGGAAGCAGCAGTACACTTAGAACTTAAATAATTTTCGCGTGTGTCTGAGATATTTGTTTCCAGTGTTTTATGTCTAATGATTCCACTGCTATCTTCCCACGACATAGGAAGAAGAATTTAAATGGCTTTTACAAGAAGATGTCCATGCTGTTTTGAGACAGCTGCAGGATATTTTGAAGGTGAGGTTAATTTTGTCTGAGTTTTGTGTTGTGGCTTTGTTTGACCTTCTGCGTAAGGAATGGTGATAGATTTCCCCTGCAGGAAGAAATTCTTGGTAGAGGCTGCATGGAAAGGTCATCCATGCATGTCCAGTTGTGTCCCTAGTGCTTGCTTTCCCTCTGCTCTTGAGGATGCCCAGTAAAGCTAATTTCCCCAAGATTGCTCTGTTCTTGACCCTCTGCTGAGAGCTGCTTTGAAAAGGCACATGGAGGCAGCCAGACCTATCTGCCAGGCATTTGCCTGAGATAGGAGTATTTTCTGGTAAAGAGAATCTGGATCTGCCTGTAAGTCTGACATGTGCTAGTGGAAGCAAGCAACATGTCCTTTAGCTGACAGCTGCTACTTGTGCAGTAGTTACTAGCATGCACTCTCCTTGTTTAAAATCTTCCTTTCCTCAACATGCCCACTCCTCAGCTGGTACCAGCCTCTTTCAGAGGCCTGATGTCTCCAGCTGAAGCAGATGGGCAGCACTTTTCTCACCCTTCTCCAGCATGAGCATGTGCTGCAGGGCTGACTCTTTCCAAGCAGCCAGTGGGGAACTGGCCAAAGGGACTTGTGTGCACCGAGAATGCACCATGTGTCTGCTGGGTCGTTGTTCAACAGGCCCAGCCCCTTAACAATGTCTAGTTTTGGGAGGTTATGTAGTGATGGAAGAGCAGGGCCAAAAATGTGGAGGTGAGGGACAAGTGCCAGAGCAAATATGAGTACCATAGTGCTGACTCAGAGCCCCAGGACTGGAGTTAGTAGCAGGTGACAATAGACTGCAATACCTATATATATAGCATCTGTTTTGGAGAATTTATTACTGTTTTGAGGGTGAAGTGTGTAAAGGGCAGTCACCAGCCAGTATAACCAGGTGGAGGGCTGGGGAGGGCTGGTTTTCACTTCAGACTTCCTTCATGTGTAAAGGCAGCTGTGATAAGGGGCAGCACCATGGTGCCTGAGGGTGTGCAGAGCTGAGCTGTCGTGTGCTGCTCCTTCTGTGGACAGCTTGGGGATCCTGCTGGCACTGCCCAGCTCCAGGGTATGGGATTTCCAAATGCCTTTTCCTATGGGTTGCATGTGCTTAGCCTTCTGGGCTTCACCAGTCCTGCAGTAGGATGAAATCCAAGTGCTTTGCTTGATGGACTTCAGGAGGCTGGCAGAGGTGACTGCTACATATTCAGCCACTTGCTGGTGTCCACATTATCTTTGTTTCTGGCTTATGGTGTTCTGGGCCCAGGCACATGCTCCAGCACTCACTGTGTATTCTCTTGGGCAGGAGGCCTCCCACCGCTTTGCCTTGCCCACCAGTGGCTCAGGAGGAGCTGTCAGGCAGGAGAACTTTGTATTAAGCACATCAGGGTAAGTGGTGGTGGTCAGTGGGTCACTTCCCTCTGCAGCAAAGGGTGCAAGTCCAGGAGGATCTGTGGTGAAGGGCTTTGCAGAAGCCCTGGAGTAATGAGTTTTCTTTAATAGGAGATTTTGCTTTAAGGAAAACAAGCTAACTCTCATGGCAGGTGAAGATAACAGTCTGTAGTGATGCTCCAGGGCTGCCTGAGCCAGCCTTATGCCATTTCCTGCTGGCACCTATAACATAGTCACTGATTCCTGAACACATGTTTGTTGGTTGCCTTAGTCCTGCTGGCAGTTTGTCAAGGGGCATTTTTCTCATTATGACACAGGGAGTTGCAATTACAAGACCCTAATTCTGCTCTTGGCTCAGTTTCTGACCTTCACTATGAAGAAATATTAATCTTTGTTGTAATCTCCGTACAACAGCAATAGTAAATCTTCTTCACACAAAACAAACAGAGGCTTGTGCAAAAGGTGCTATAGGTGAGCAGTTCTTCTGAAATGGATACCCAGTTTTTGATCCTCAGTGTGGCCCTTGGTCTCAATAGGTGCTCTGGCAGAGTTCACAAGCATGTCAGAAAGTAGTTAACCTTAGTCATTAGGAATGTTACAGGATTTCAAGGAATCATACAGTAATTCTGTACTAAGTTTGAGGGTGTCTTCTTCAGATCTTAGTTAAAATTAATTTAGTTTTCATTTGTTGTTGTTTTAAGGATGATCTTGCAGTATTGATGTAGAGTCTCTAATACAGTAAAATGTAAGGTATGGCCCAACCAGGTGCTTCAGTCTTCTCCTCACACTGTTCATTGTAGATGTGAGTCATCTTGCAGGACCTTTCAAAGGGTTTGGGATGTGGGATTTTTATTTATTTAAAGTTGTGGGGTTTTACTTATTTAGGGTCTTTTTTCTTGGAATGGAGTGTGGTTTGGGGTGGCTTTCAACTCCTGTAGGAATCACCTAACACTTCAATGTCAGTAATTAATTTATTGTCTTGTGCTTGTGCCTGCTAGGGCTGTTTGTAACAGCAACCAAATTGTTGACAGGTGATAAATGGAATAAGAATAGGATCAGAAATGAAGTTACTGTTTTTGGCAGAGCAATTAGGGTGAGGTGGCCCGTAAAGAATGTGACAGGAGTTTACCACAGGCCAAGAACTGGGTACTTGAACGTGTGTGTACTGTTCAGCTACTGGGCAGGAGTAGTGTTCAGACACAGGGCAGGAGGAGCCATGCTGGCTACACAGGACAAGGAGGGGAGGAGTTAGGCTGGCAGTTGATAGGTGTCTCTTGTGACATGTGTTGCCCAGATGTTTCCTCTCATTCCAGCACAGACCAGGTGAAAGGTGTGATGACGCTGCAGGGAGATGCACTGTGTCAAGCTGTGAGTACTTGCCATACTTCTTGCTTTGTGCTACAAGGGATGGGTGTCATCCTTATCACCCTTTGATCACCTCAGGGAGGGTGGTCACCCTGGTTATGTGTTACCAGTGATCATTGTTCTTTGTCAGTCCTCCCTAATTGGCCTTGATGTTTCAGCAACCATTGAAATTTGTCAAGATCCAGCATCTGACATCCCCTTCTACCACCACCATATGGTGGTGAGTGCTGTAGTCAACTTCTGTGGGGATTCTTTGTGTTTACCACTTTATTGTGTAATAACAAATTTCCTTGGGGACCTTCTGGGCTGAGGTCATAATGTCCTGCCTGGATCCTGATTCACTCAATGCACTTCAACCTATTTGTATTAATATCATCCTGTGGAAGCACTGCTGTTCTGGCTGTGCCAGGACTCAGGAGGCAGTTTGCCTGGATGGTCTGAAGATGGGAATGTGACTGCCAGCCCCCATCTTCTGCATACAGGCATTTCTTGCTCTCATGTGTTTGTTTCTTTTTTCAAGGATGTTAATCTGAAAATGCCCAGAAACAATCAGCTCCTGCATTTTGCATTCCGGGAAGACAAGCAGTGGAAATTGCAGCAGGTACCTGTTTGGTCTACATGCCCACCTGTCCATAGCCTCAGTGCTCTCTGAGCAGTAACTTTAGTCTTTTGAGAGAGACTGTAATGTGCATTCCACATGAGCTACAGTGGTAAAAGCTAAGGGAGGAAGCAGGTGCAATTGAATCAGTTAAATTCAGTTGGGGTGCCTGGGTGGGCTCATTTCAAGACCATTTGATCTGAAGGCTGTCTGCATAGCAGTCATGGTCCTTTAAAGGAGTGCCTGAGGTGCTTGTGTGGGACTGTCCCATATCACCCCAGGCTAGTAAGGCAAAGAGCAGCTTCAGGGGCTTTGAGTAGCTTGCTCTCATTCTCTTACAGATGCACTTGTTTACACTGAGAACAAATTATTATGTTCCAGCATGTCTGAGTTCCCTCAGGTAAGGAGTTAAAAGAATACAGCTATCCAGAACCAGAATCTCTTTCCCATCGTTTTGCTAGGACATACCTGATTTCAGGATCTGACCTAGTATCTGAAGACATGTTTTTCCTCGATTATTTTGTCACAGCTGAGTAGGTTGGAGGAAAATGGAATCAATATGCTTCCTTGTGCCATAGCTCAGATTTTTCTAGATGGTGAATGTAGTTGGCATTGACTGCAGTTCCCAATATCTGCTTTAGCAGTGAAAGCTCTACCTAGTAACTTTGTAGAAATCTAGAAAATTGTGTACTTGGGATGTTAATACCAAACTTGACTGAGTTTGTTAATGCCTTGCAACAAAGCAAGGAAGTTTTTGTGACAACACCCAGCGGTGCTTCCTCTTTTATGGCTGTTCTGTACTGCTGCCTGGTTGATAGACTTCTACCAGCTTTTATGGAAAACAACTTCCTTTATTTACTTGCATTATGTGTTCTAACCTTATTTAGATATGGAGTGTGAGTGCCTAAAGGACTGAGCACAGAAGCATATAAAGTGGTTCTATGGTGATATTTGGCCTGAATTAAAACTTAGCATCTCAAGGGAGTATCTTCCCTTAATGAGACATGTCAGTTGGAGTTCTGTTTCTCTGTACAAAGTGAAGTCATGGGTAAGAAGTTGTAGTGTAGGCACGTTTTTGAGGAACACAAGTGCAGGCACATTAATTTTGAGGAAGTTGTTTAGAAAACAAAGCAAAATCAAGGGGAAATCTGAATGAAGCAAATCATAACAGCAGGGTTGGCGTTGCTTGTTTGGGTAGTGCTGCCAGGAACAGTTTAGCTTGCTCAGTAAGACTCTGGGAGATGTAAAGGCTGGAGGTGATGACATTTGGAGATGCCTGTACTTGGCATCTCTGCAAGTACAGTATCTCTGCAGTCTGACAGTGGATTCTCAACTCTTCTCTCTCTGATCTCCTGTGCAAGAGCTTTCTAAGAGCAAGGCTGTTTGGTGTTCCCTGAGCTCTGAAGGAACCAGAGCCAGGTCTATGCCAGTGGGGCTTCTACAAGGATATAGAGGTGGGAGCTGTGACTGCTGGAGGGCACTGTAAATATATCAAACTACAAATACTCCAGGCTGTGTTGCCTGTCTCCCAGCAGACACTTCTCATACAAGCTTCTCTGCTTTGCTGTTCCATTTGCACCCTCTAATTTACTCCTTGGGCTTGTTTTTTAATTTTCATGCTGCTGCCTGAAATTGAACACAAATCAGTTTCTCCCAGGGCCATTATCTTCCTCTGGTTTGTCCTTGCTCCCATGAAAGCAAGGATACACCTATCAACCTTCCTTTTATAACTGTTCCTCTTGCTTGAGAGGAACTTGAGCCACCTGTGTCCTGAGTCTGGTCCAGTCCCACACTATGGCACAGCCTCTTGATGCTGAAGATAACTCTCAATTCCAACAATTTTACTTCAGAAGGACTCTGAGATACTGAGAGAGACACTGTATTAGAAATCACTGCTCATTGATGTCATCTGTTTTAGCTCTGATAGGATGAAATCATTGTTCATGGTGCTAGAGCTGACTGCTATATGCCATTAGCAGTGAGAATTCCTATCAGGGCATTGTCAGAGCACTCCCATGATGAGAGTGCCTGATGTCACTTCAGGACAGGAGCAATATCTGTACTGACAATCCAGGTTATAGCTGTCAGACTGGTCTGCATCTCCAGTCAATGAGTGGAGAGCCCAGTAATGCTTCTGGACAGCAGTGGTAGGTTTGTGTTTGAGAGTGTCTGACATTTAGACATGGCATTATATCTGAGAAGACACCTTAAGGTTCTTAAGGTCAGTGAGATAATTGGTGAAATCTTTACTTCAAAGTGTGGAGCACTTGATAAGCTTGCCACGGTTTTCCCCTGGAGGGATGTCCCTTGAATGGGCTGTGATAAGCTTATCTCAACCCTCTCCTGGAGAGATACCCCTCAGATGGGACCATCCTCCCTTGTCATGGTGAGGGCTTCAGCTATCCCACCATTCTTTGATGCCTGTGTTGATTTTTTGTAACCCATTGGTTTCTCCCCCTTGGTACCACCCTTGCTTTCCCCCATAAAAACCCCAGCTTCTGCCCAGTTAAGGAGGGAGCCACTGTCCCTGGCACCCCTTCACAGAGCTGCTGGACAATAAAGGCTGTCTCTGTGGAATTGCCGCACGATGCTCATGTCTGTCTCTGATTTGACCTGGGATAATCTCGTAATCTGAGCTGAAATCACTGAGCTGGAAATCACTGAACTAATCACTTGCAGCCACAGGCTGCACCTTGCTGAGGTTTCCTGGTGGCCACAAGACTGCCTGAGACCCCTAGAAGGCCACCCCTTGCGGGACCTCTCTCTGGGAAGGTCATGGCATCCCAGGTCGGACCAACAGAGCCAGCCTGACTACCACATCCCAATATGTGTTCTTATGGAATATTTCTTTCATAGGGCTGCATTTGTACCTTTGCAGATCCAGGATGCTAGAAACCATGTGAACCAAGCAATTTACCTACTTATGAACAGAGATGTGAACTACCAGTTCAAAACAGGCTTGGAGGTGCTTAAGGTGAGGAGAAAGCCCCTGCTGCTTGGGTAGGAACATGCATTTTTCTTCCCTCCATTTGTTGTTTTAAACACATTTAATGCACATTACTGTCTGAGTCTCTTAGTGGAAACAGTCTTCATAGTTGTACCAGTATGTACCCATGTCAAGAAGTGTCCATGGGACCTCATTTTTTATATGAATCTGTACTAGTTTAGCATTTGTAACAGGGCTGTACATCCTGGTGAACAGTAATCTGAGCAGTCAGTGCCCTGTTACACACCAGTGATAATCTGGATAATATTCTTTGATCTTTTGTGGATGATGTTACATAACTTAATGCTCTTTGTTGATTGGTGCTGCTGGTGAGAGCAGTGAGACAGCCATCAGTAAACAGAAGATGACAGTACTTGTGATTTACTGAAAATCTGAAAGTGACTTCTCTCTTGCCAGTGGTATTTTCTGGGGTCTAATACACAGCAGCTGCTGCATGGCAGTGAAGCCCAACCTTCTGCTTGGAAATGCTCTCTGAAGGCACCAGAATTTCGGCTTGCTCATTAAAATCCATCACAACATCAAACATGAGAAAATTAAACTTTTTAGTTTCCATATGGGCAAGGGCTACTCATAGGAAGAAGATAGGTAATAAAACTATTTCCTTTTACTTTCAAGTGGAAGTAAGGGGAGATGTTGGTCATGATAGAAAGTGCCTTCATCTTAGCAGTCATGAGCTCTATAACAGATATGTTGCTTCTCCCTTTTTTTCTAGAAGAGGAAGTCTGTCTGAATAGAGCCTTTGAACGGTGGTTTCTAGCAGGATTGGCCTCACAATGAGCAGGTTTTCTATTGCCTTGCTCATAGCTGGTTATGAACAGAGGGAGCCCATGCAGCAGTTGCACCTTTGATGTGGGAGTGGGGAGACTGAGAATGCAGCTTGTTTTTTCCTTAGTGCCTGTTCTGAAGAGCTGATGATGAGTTTGTTGATGCCTCTGTGGCATCAGTAATTGATCTTATGTTGCCTTGGTATTCCTGTCATGAATAGCTGTTCTCTCATCAGTTGCTGGTATTGAACGCTTCTGACCTGTCTCATAACTCTCTAATGGTGGTAACTGTTAAACTGCATTTATGTGGGAGCCATCCCTTCCCAGTAAGTTCCTGAATTCCTGGAAGGGTGAGGTATAGTGGTGGTTGTTGTTTTAACACTTGCAGAAGGCTATAGGATTCTACAACACACTGTCCAGAGCTGTCCACACTCAACAGTGGTTCTGTACATTAACTTGTAGCTTATGGATGCTGTGATGTTGCAGCTCTCCAGAGCCCGAAATCGGCTGACCACTCCTGCCACTCTGACACTACCAGAAATTGCCTCCAGTGGTCTCACAGTAAGTATGTGGTGGTCTAGATCTCTATACAGGTCTGGCTGCATTGCAACAGTTTGGATACTGGGCTGCATCCTGGTGGAAGTGGGTTTCTGAAGTGTCTCCTGAGGCAGAACTGAAGCAAGTGCAAATCCTGAGTGGTTTTGGCTGCTCTGTATCTTCCTGGGACAGCACAGCTGACTTGGGCAGCTGACTCTGGTTCTCTGAGAGTAAGTTCTGTTCTCTGCCCAAGAGTCTTGTCCAGGGATGATTTGCCCTTGTGAACACTGCTCCATCCTCTCTTGTCACTGTCATGCACATAGTGTTTGATCAAGGGCAGTGAGAGCAGCAATCGTTGCCTGCAGCTGCTCAGTCTTTGTTTCTCTCCTAATGTTTTGGGTTTTTTTGCCATGGGGTAATTATAGTGTGGCTTGGGAAAAGGGAATGATTTCCCAGCATTAGAAATTATGATCTTTTCAATGACTAATTTTCTTGCCAGAAAATGTTCACCCCTGCGCTGCCTCCAGACATCCTTGTGAATTTCTATATTAACCTGAACAAGCTGTGTCTCACTGTCTACCAACTCCACATGCTGCAGCCCAGCACAACCAAGGTGATGCCTGGTATCTCCTGAGCCTTTGTTTAGTTTCCTCTCCTTACATCCCAGTGTGAGGAGGAAATCACACTACTGCCTGATGCAATGTTATGTTCATAAGATAATGCAGAAATGAGTTCAGCTGGTGCTAAGTATCTGTGTTTAAGTCTGCTGCACACAGAACACTGGCTTTAAATCTAGTTTGGAGCATGGCTGCTTAGCCCAGAAGAACATACCAGTGCTGTGGAGTAAGCCACTTTTTACCAAGTACTTTAAATATAGTTTGATAATTTTGTGTACTTTTGGAAGGACATAGTTATATTAATCCAGTTTACATCAGAGTAGCATCTTTGGTTTCCTAACGGAGTTTTGATGGATACTTTTCTGTTTCACCTGTTGTATGGGTCAACTTGATGTCCTGTAAAAACAGTGTTAAACTCTTAAGATTTATGAAATGCAGTTCTTCCATAAGGAAGATTTTCCTGAAAATCTGTATTTTGTTTTTCTTCTGGGTCTTCTCATCTTATTCCTGTAGTTATAAAATTTGTAGCTACATTGAACTGAGCCAATGTGTAGAATTTCTTTCATGATGGAGCAGGAAGGGTTCTAACAAAAAGGGATTCCATATTGATGAAGTGTCTAGGCAAATAGAGCATGGGTGTTTCTTGATGTCAGGCTATTGAAAGTGTAAACCTTGAATGTCTTTCTTCTAAGTGGTTTGTTCACATCATGAAAATCCTAATAATCTTTTCCTTCTCTAGAACTTCAAGCCTACTGGAGGGTCTGTTTTGCACAACCCTGGGGCCATGTTGTAAGTATAGTCATTGCAAGGGTAGTGTACCTGAATAACAGGTGTTGGTATGTCTTGAGGGTCCAAACAGCTGTGTGCAGTTTCCATTATAGCATCTACAAAGTGGAGAAACTGGACTGAGTCACTTGCTGTGGATTCTCTGTTGTGTCTCTTTAATGATTTGGTCCTAAGGGTCAAAATATGTGAATTTCCAGGATTCAGCCCATCTAGACAGTGCCATGAGTTTATCTAGAGATGAGAGTTTACAACGAAAATGAGTGTTTGGTTATTGGCATTGCCATCTGCATTCCCTACCTCTGTGCCTGTCTGTAATGAAGGGAAGTTCCTACCTTCATCCCCTAGCTTAACTATAAATCTGGTCAGATATGGACTTGAGTGTTTGCATTCTGTAACTGCCAGGTGTTGATTTAAATGTGACAGAAATCATTATAATCTCTCCTATGGGAATGTGGGACAGTTGAGTTCTGTGCTGTTGTGTGTGAAGCTGTGCTCTTTCCCCCCCTCTCCAGTGAGTTTGGCAGCCAGCGATATGAAGTCAGCCATGTCCATAAAGTGGAATGTGTTGTCCCATGGTTAAACGATGCCCTTGTCTTCTTCACAGTTTCACTGCAGCTTTGCCAGCAACTGAAGGACAAGGTAATGACCTTGAAAAAGGGGCTTTGTTTTTAACTCTGGGTTTTGAGAGGACCTCTGATCTGATGTGATGTTATTCTGTTTAGCTTGCCAAAAATAAGGGGTGAGTCAGTGTTCTGGAGCCGGGGACCTGGCTGGTACTGCCTAGCAAATAGCCATAGGATAAGTATTGTGGTATGGCACATGTCTGCTGAGCTGTTGACTAGATGGAAAGGAGCAAATAGACACTTCCGTGTTCTCAGTCATGAGGTGGATGAGAGGAAACAAGTAACCTAGATTCCAACAGATCAGTGCTCAGTTCCAGCTCTGCAACTGCCGCCTTGAGCAAGTAACTGTGCTCCTTGAGTGACAGCAGCAGCAAACCTGCTCTTCAGTAGTACAGTGCTGAAGTGTGTAATTCTGTGAAGCTATGTCCTCCCTCACACATTACATGCTCTTTTTTTTTTTTTGTGGTCCAAAGGGTATAGGAACTTACCTGCTTTTGTTCTTGCTTTCCAGATCTCTGTTTTCTCCAGTTACTGGAACTACAGGCCATATTAATTCTCTATGGAATGGTCTAAGCCCTTACAGTACTTCCAGTGTCTCTCTCTGTTCTCTCATGCCAGCTGAGTCCAGGTCAGCCTGAGGAGTGCTGGGTTTCACTGCCAGATGCCCTGCACAGGGCAGGGTCAGTGTACCCAGAGACACAGCTTTAGTAGCCTTGTCTGGGATTGCTGCATAAACAGGGCACCAAGTAGTGCTGGGTGGTTGGCAGGAGCTTCCATTGGTCCCTCTTGTGCATTATGTGGCTCACACTTCCCTATCTCCTGATGAGTTACACAGGTCTGCTAAAAGGGATAGGTGCTCTGGAGCACCCTCACTAACTAGATTTGTGCTGCATTGTGCTGTAACTAACTCCTTGACTGTAAAGTGGCTGGGAAGGGGGGAAAACAGACTAACTTAACACACTTGTTAAAAGGTAGGGCATGTTGCTCCATGTAGTGAAATATGTTTCTCTTATCTGGTCCAGCTGTGCTTATAACTAACCCTGAGTGACTCCCTCCCCTGCCTGTTTTGCTCATCCCCATGTTACTGATTCCCCTTTGGGGATGCTCTTACTTGCTGTTGTTTGAATTATTTCCCCCATCATCCAGCATCAATGTGATAATTATTTTTCCCTAAGCCCTAGTTGGGCCGGTTGGTTTTTTTCTAGGTTTAGTATCTTGTTTTCACCACCAGCCTTTGGAGTTGCCTTGGTGTACCTTGTGCAGTCTTTCATCTTGTCATTAAACACAAAGTGAGTACCACATTGCTGCTATGATTTGCTGCCTATGGATGCTACAATGTATAATTCATCCCTTTAGCCACTGCTAACCATGAAATAAAGACCCTAAATATCTGCAGTGGTCATGTGGGCTGTGAAAGAATGAGTATCTGATATTCTGTGCTCTCTCACAAGTGAGTGGCTGTTCTTGGTTATGCATGGTGGGTTGTCTTTTGCTTTACTGGGGAGGACAGTAGTGGAGGCACTACTAGCTGAGCAGCTCTTCAGAGGCTGAGCTGTTTGGATAGCCTCAGCCCAGTGTTGTCTGATACCTGAATGCTAGCTGAAGTAGTTTTCCAAACATGCCTTCCCTCTAATCGACACACACACTTATGTATTCTGGGAGAAATCCAGTCCAGGTTTTCCAAGTTACTCACTGACTCCATTCCATTCTCTGGGAGAAATCCAGTCTGGGTTTTCTGTCCAACCATCAGACTCCATTCCTTACTCTCCAGGGAATCGAGTCTGGGTTTTCCAAGTTACTCACTGACTCCATTCTGTACTGAGCAAGAAATCCAATGGACTGACTCTATTTCGAATTCTAGGAGAAACCCAGTCCAGGATTTCTCTCCAACACAGAGTCTGTTCTAAACTCTAGGTGAAATCCAGTCATGGTTTTCCTTCCTACCGATTCCATTTCGTACTCCGGGAGAAGTCCAGTCTGCATTTTCCCTCCAACCGACTCACTTCCATACTCCAGGAGAAATTCAGTCCCGGTTTTCCAAATTCCCAACTCACTTGATTCTGTACTCTGGACGAAATCCCATTCAAGTTTTCCCTCCAACATGCTGACTCCATTCCGTACTCTGGGAAAAATCCATGCTGGGTCCTCTGTCCAACCAACTAACTCAATTCTGTATTCTAGGAGAAATCCAGGCCGGGATATCCCTCCAACTGGCACACACCCATCCATATTCCCAGAGAAATCCAGTCTGGGTTTTCTGTCCAACCGTCAGACTCAATTCCATACTCTGCAGGAAATCCAGTCCAGGTTTTCCAATTTGTTGCCTGACTCCATTCTGTACTCGGAGAAATCCAGTCCAGGTTTTCCCTCCAGCCTACTCCCCTCCGTACTCTGGGATTAATCCAGACCCAGTTTTCCCTCCAACGGACTCCATTCCATACTCAGGACAAATCCAGTCCAGGTTTTCCAAGTTACTCACTGACTCCATTCTGTACTCTGGGAGAAATCTAGTCTGGGTTTTCCAATTTCCCGCTGTCTTGGTTCTAGAAGACAGGTGTCTGTTAGTGAGGGCAGGAGCCTCCCTTGGAATGAAAGAATGTAGACCCCCTCCCTCCGAATTATTATAAATTTGAAATCAAGGGGCTTTTAGGCAGAGATCTGGGGATAGGAATAACAGTTCTTTACTAGTATAGCCAGGCAAACAAACAACAATAACTACAGCATTAGCAAGAAAACAAAAACAGGGACCCCGTGACAGCCTTCTCGGCTGAGACGGGATGGAGGAGAGGCTTTGCTTCACAAACCCCCTTGGGCAGTCAGTCCCGGTGCTCCTGCAGGGCTCTGAGGAACAGTTGGCTGGAACAGCAAGGATGAGCAGAGATCCTGGGCCGGTGGCAGAGGTGTATCAGCTGCTCTGCGGTGGTGCCTGGCACTGCCACACATCCCGGCAGGACAGGGGGTGCGAGGCCACCAACAAAGAGGGAAGAAGAAGAAGCAGCAGCTCCGTCTGGGTGATGGTGAAATTCCCTTCTCCCTACTGCAGCAACTCCGCGCCCAAAAAAAAGAATGTCTTTCCCCAAAGCCAAAGAAAGCCCGCCAAACTGTCCCCACCCTCCTTTTTCCTGCCCCCCTTCCCCCCCTGGGCCCGGCCACTCTTTGTCCTTTGTCGAGCACCCACTAAGTACCCATAGTTAGGTTGTCCCCAAAACTAATGGGTAAAAATTCCACAGGCAAGCCAGAACAACAAAAAAAAGGACACCTAACCCCCAACACCCACCTGACTGCATTCCGTACTCCAGGAGAAATCGAGTCCAGGTTTTCCAAATCACCAAGTGACTCTATTCTGTACTATGGGAGAAATCCACTCCAGGTTTTGCAATTTCCCGCATGATTCCATTCTGTACTCCCAGAGAAATCCAATTTGGGTTTTCCCACCAACTGACTCCAATCTGTACTCTAGGAGAAATCCAATCCAGGTTTTCCCTCCAACCGCCTCCATTCCATACTCTGGGAGAAAACCAGTCTGGGTTTTCCCTCCAACCAATTCCAGTCTGCACTCTGTGACAAATCCACTCGGTTGTTACACTTTACTGCCTGACTGCATTCTATACTCGGGGAGAAATCCAGTCCAGGTTCTCCCTCCAGCCAACTTCATACTCTGGGCTAAATCTGCTCTGGATTTTCAAAGTTAATCACTGACTCCATTCCGTACTCTGCGGGAAGTCCAGTCTGGGTTTTCCAAGTTACTGACTATCTCTGTTCTGTACTATGGGAGAAATCCAGTTCAGATCTTACAGTTTGACTCCTGACTCCATTCCATGCTCTCAGAGAAATACAGTCCAGTTTTTCCCTCTGACTTGATTCCACTGTCTGGGAAAAATCCACTCCTTGTTTTCCAAATTACCAGCTCTATGGATTCTGTCCTCAGGAAGAAATCTCATAGAAGTTTTCTCTCTGACTGACTCCATTCCGTGCCCCAGGACAAATCCACTCAGGGTTTTCCAAGTTACTCGCCGACTCCATTCCGTACTGTGTGAGAAATCCAGTCCAGGTTTTCTCTCCAACAGAGTGACTCTATTCTGAACTCTGGGAGAAATCCAGTCTGGATTTTCTGTCCAACCATCACACTCCATTCCTTAGTCTGTGGGAAATCCAATTTGAATTTTCCAAGTTACTGACTGACTCTACTCCATACTATGGGAGAAATCTAGTCTGGGTGTCCCAATTTGCCACCTGACTCCACTCCATACACTGGGAGAAATCCAGTCAGGGTTTTCCCTCCAGCCGACTCCATTCTGTACTCCAGGAGAAATCCAGTCCCAGTTTTTGGTCTCACTGACTCTATTCCATACTCCGGGAGAAATACATTCTGGGTTTCCCCTCCAAACATCTACTTTTCGTACTTCGGGACAAATCTAGAAGTAGAGTTCGGGTTTTCCCTCCAACCAGCTCGATTCCATACTCTGGGACAAATCCACTCCGGGTTGTCGTGGTTTTAAAGCAGCAACTAAAAAATCACTAGAAAACTTACTTATTTTTTGCTGTGAGATACAGATTAGAACAAGGGCAAAACAGGCTTAAAACTTAACAGGAATAAAGAAAGTTTATTAACAAAAACTACAAGAATAAGAAACTAGAATAAAACTTCCAGAACAACCCTTTTCTCCCCCACTACTCAACCATTCCCTTATTCACATGACAGTATAGAGACAAAAAATTTTGGAGGTTAATACAGTCTTAATTCTTGCCATAATCTTTTCATCAGTCTTTGTAGAGAAACAGAAGTCTTCTTCTGCTAATCTATGAAGCTTTTCCCAAGAAAACTATTTTTCTCCATAGCTTTCTATTTCTCTGATGCCAGCTGCCCAGAAAATTCTGCCATCAGTCCACCCCTCTTGTTTCACATCTCTCTGAGGTGTGTTATGGGTCAAATGAGTCTAGGGATGTCATTTTTAAGGATGAGTTATTTAAAGGCAAAAGTTCTCTTTATCTGTTTTTGTGAGCCTGTCTAGAAACAGAAGTTTTCTCTTTGCCTCTCAAAGGCCACAAATCTTCAACTATTACTTCTCCCCCTCTGTTACAGTATCTCACAGTATCACAATCACTTCATCATTTGCTCAAAATCCACACTTTGAAACACTCCATTCCTCCCAATATACTCTGTCATGAATTAAAGGAGTTTTTTTCAGAACACTATTGTCCATCTCCATAGCTTTAACAGAAAAGTATTTCAGCTTATTAAAGCATCTCCTTCTTTCTCTATTCCCACTGAGGCTTAATTATTTTCTTCACTGTCTTTAATAGTTTATAGGGTCTCTTTTACATGTTGATCATTCTCTCTTTCTCTCTCCGGAAAAAAGGATTAATCTGCAAGTTTCATCTGGGTAATGAAGGGGTTAAAATCTTGCCCAGCCTTGTAGCTGGTTCTGTTATTTCTGCCAGAGCGGCGGCTGGAGCTGCTCTGCGATGGCCTCTCTTTACTCGGCAGTCTCTGGTAAAACTCAGCCATGGCAGAAACTGCAGCTGAGCCAGGGGAACTGGCCTGCCCCAGCCTAGGCCTGCTTGCCTCCTCCCCCACCCCCCACCTCTGCGGCCATGTCCAGCCTGGCGGGAAGGCGGCCGAGCCAGAGCCTTGTTACCTGTTGAAAAGCCGGAAACCAAAGAGGACCGTAAATTCCCAGACTTACGTCTTAAAGTAAGTGTTCACAGGTTGATCTCACTTTTCAATCACTGCCAGTTTTCAGAAATGGCTAATAATTGGTCAGGAGAAAAAACTCCCATCAGCCTCCAGCAGTTTCAACTTCCCCCAGCTCTCAAAGCTAATCTTAAAGGTGCAGAACTCAATATATATATAAAGCAGGAGATTGGGAATACCAATATCATAAAGTCACCCCAGGACACGGGTTTTCCAATTTACTCACCAACTCAATTCCGTGCTGTGTGAGAAATCCAGTCTTGGTTTTCTCTCCAACAGACAGACTCTATTACATATTCTGGGTAAAATCCAGTCCGGGTTTTCTGTCTAGCCGTCAGACTCCATACCTTACTCTGTCTGGATCCAATCTAGTCTGGATTCTCCAAGTTACTGACTGACTCCATTCTGCACTGAGGGAAAAATCCAGTCCGGGTTTTCCATCCAACCAACTCCATTCCGTGCTGTGAGACACATCCAGTCCGGGTTTTCCCTCCAACCAACTTCATTCCGTATTCTGTGTTCTGGGAGAAATCCAGTCCGGGTTTTCCAAGTTACTCACTGATTCCATTCCATACTCTGGTTTTCTCTCCAACAGACTAATTCCATTCTGAACTTCAGGAGAAATCCAGTCGGGTTTTCTGTCCAACTGTCAGAGTCCAATCCATACTCTATGGGAAATCCAGTCCAGATTTTCCAAAGTACTGACTGACTCTATTCCGTACTCCAGGAGAAATCCAGTCTGGGTTTTCAAATTTGCCACCTGACTCCATTCTGGGAGAAATCCATACAGGGTTTTTCCCCCACCCGACTCCATAAATATCCAGTCCAGGTTTTCCAATTTGCTGCCTAACTCCATTCCATACTCTGGGATAATGCCACTCCTGGTTTTCCCACCAACTGACTCAATTCCGTACTCCGGGACAAATCCACTCTGGGTTTTCCAATTTACCGCCTAACTCCGTGCCGTACTCCCAGAGAAACCCAGTCAGAGTTTTCCCTCCAGCCGACTAAATTCCATAATCCGGGAGAAATTTGGACCAGGTTTTCCAAGTTACCAACTGACGCTACTATGTACTATGGGAGGGTTTTCTAATTTATCACCTAACTCCATTCTGCACTGGGGGACAAATCCAGAAGTACAGTAGGGGTTTTCCATGCTACTGACTAACTCCATTCTGTACTCCGGGAAACATCCAGTCCGAGTTTTCACTCCAATTGACTCAATTCCGTACTCCGGGAGAAATCCAGACAGGGTTTTCCAATTGGCTGCCTGACTCCATTTTGTACTTCGGGAGAATGCCACTTCTGGTTTTCCCACCAACCAACTCAATTCCGTTGCCCAGGACAAGTCCACTCCGGGTTTTCCAAGTTACTTGCTGACTCCATTCCATAATCTTGGAGAAATCCAGTCCAGGTTTTCTCTCCAACAGACAAACTCCATTCTAAACCCCAGGACAAATCAAGTCCGGGTTTTTTGTCTGAACTTCAGACTCCATTTCATACTTTGCGGGAAATCCAGTCCGGGTTTTCCAAGTTATTGACTGACTCTGTTCTGTACTATGGGAGAAATCCAGTCCAGGTTTTTTTTCCAAACGACTCAATTTTGAACTCTGGGAAAAATGCAATCCGGGTTTGCCAAATTACCAACTCACTCAGTTTTGTACTCCGGAAGAAATCCCGTCCAAGTTTTCCTTCCAATAGACTGACTTCATTCCATACTCCAGGAGAAATCCAGTCTGGGTGCTCCATCCAACTGATTGATTCCATTCCATACTCCAGGAGAAAGCCAGTCCTGCTTTTCCCACCAGCCGACTCCATTCTGTACTCCCAGAGAAATCTAAACCAGGTTTTCAAAGCTATTGGCTGATGTCATTCCGTACTCTGGGAGAAATCCGATCTGGGTTTTCCAATTTACTGCCAAACTCCATTCTTTACTCTGGGAGAAGTCCAGTCCAGGTTTTCCCTCCAACCAACTCAATTCCATACTCTGGGAAACATCCAAAAGTAAAGTCGAGATTTTCCATGCTACCAACTGACTCCATTCCGTAGTCCGGGAGAAATCCAGTCTGAGTTTTCACCCCAGTCCACCAAATTTTGTACTCTGGGAGATATCCAGTCAGGGTTTTTCAATTTACTGCCTGACTCCATTCTGTAGTCCAGACAAATCCAGTCCAGGGTTTCCTTCCAACAGACTGACTCCATTATGTACTCTGGGAAAAATCCATTCTGGGTTCTCCATCCAACCAACTCCATTCCATACTCCGGGAGAAATTCACTCTGGGTTTTCCCTAGAAGCGACTCCATTCTGTACTCCGGGCCAAATCCACTCTGAGTTTTCCAAGTTACTCACCAACTCCATTCCGTACGCCGGGAGAAATCAAGTCTGGGTTTTCCCTCCAACCAACTATATTCTGTACTTCGGGAGAAGTCCAGTCTGGATTTTCCTTCCAACCAACTCAATTCCGTACTCTGGGAAACATCCAAAAGTACAGTCGAGGTTTTCCATGTTACCGACTGACTCCATTCTGTGCTCCAGGAGAATTCCATCTGGGTTTCCCTATTTACTGACTGACTCTGTTCCATAGATCTGGCCCCCAAATTCTGCCTGCCACCGGCGTAGACCTGTACGCCAGCCGTGGACCCAGGTAGACCTGCCCTCCTGGGATCACCAGGATCAAGATAGATCTGTTTGCCAGCAGCAGACCTGGATAAACCTGGCCTCCTGGGACCGCATGCCACCGGATTTGACCTGTTTGCTGTCCTCGGACCCAGGTAGAAATGGCAGCCCAGGGCCACCCACCACCACAGTAGAGCTGTTTCGCCGGCCCCAGCCCCAGGTCAACCTGGCCTCCAGAGGCTGCCCGCCACTGGGGTAGACCTGTCCACAGGCTCCAGACCAGGGCAGACCTGGCATTCCGGGGCCACCGGCCACCAGGGTAGACCTTATCGCCTGCTCCAGACCCAGGTGGACCTGGCCTCCCACAGCCGCCCCTCTCTGCACACTTCTCCCATCCCCGTGTCAAGCTGCCCCACCCCGTGCACCGCCCCCTGTCGACGCATCACAACGCCCTGCACCGTGCGCCGCCCGCCATCGATGTGCCACGCTGCCCTGCCCTGCCCCTTGCTGCCGAGACATACCGCCCCGTGCACCACCCTCTGTCCCTGTGTCAAGCTGCCCTGCCCAGCGCTCTGGCCCCCCTTGCTGTGTCACATCATCCTGCATCCTGTGCTGCCTCCCGTTGCCAAGTGAAGCTGCCCCACCCCCCACCAATGTGTCACGCCGCCTCGCCCCACCTCCCACTGGCACATGATGCCATGCCCCTCTCTCCGCCTCCTGTTATGCCGCCCTGCCCCTGCCCCCCGCCACTTTGTCACCTTTCTCTGGCCCCGTCACCGCTCCCTGTAGAGATGTCATGCCACTCTGCCCCCAGTTGCCATCCACTGGAGGTCCATCACGCTGCCCCGCCCTACACGCTGCCCCCGGCACCACATCACACTACTCCGTTCCACATGGCATCGGTGACGTAAACAATGGCACCACGATTCCCAGTTATCAGATGGCCACACTGCTGCTGGAATTACTCATTAATACAACCCAATATTCATTTACTCACATAATCGCCTAACAACTCACACCTCAATTTCCACACCACGCCACGTAAAACCATCCTGCACTGGCACATGGTCCACGCTGCTTCACCCACACAGCATTGGTGACGTAAACAATGGTACCATGTTTCCCAGAATCACATAACCGCACTGCTGTTAAAATTGCTCATTAATACAACCCAGTAATCGTTTAATCACATAATCGCCTAACAACGCACACATCGCCCATCTGCTTTCCAGATGGAACTACAGCAGTTCCCCACACCCTGCTGCGCAACGCCAAACCGTGGCGCACTACCGCATGGCAGATCCCCCTGGCGTGGCCCAGGCAGATGGTGAGGAGCCGCGAACAGCCAGCGGCGTGCAGTGCAGCTCAGCGGACATGTGTGTGCCACCATTTTTTCTGGAACTATGTGACGCTTGGGCGCAGCCTTTTTTTTTATTGGACCCACATTGCTGCACTGCACTGCTAGGCCACCGCCATGCCGCGCCCTAGTGCTGGGGTAAACCTGGCCTCCACCCACCCCACTCGTCACCCCCAGCCACTGCATCACACCACCCCGCCACGCCCACCAGCCCCCATTCTTGCATCAAGCTGCCCTGCCCCCACACGCCACCCCCGTCGCTGCGTTAGGCCACCCCCCTTCACCCCCCGTCAGTATGCCACTCGGCCCCACCCCATGTTTCACCATCTGTAGCTGTGTCATGCCACCCTGCTCCTCTCACTGCCACCCGTTCTCGCATCAATTTATCCCGCCCTGCCCACCGTCCCCTGCCGTGACATCATGCCGCTCTACCCTCCATTGCCGTGTCACACCACCCCGTCTGGCACCACCGCCACGTCGTCACACTGCTCCGCATTTGGTGGCCACCCCCAAAGTCCCTTCAAGCTGCCCAGCCCTGTGCACCACATCTGGACATCATGTCACACCGCCCTGCCCAGCGTGCTGCCGTCCATCGAAGCATCATGGCGCCCTGTCCTGCGCACTGCCCGCCGTCTACGTGTCACGATGCCCTGCCCTGCCCTGCCCTGCCCTGCCCCTTGCTGCGGCGACAGGCAGCCCTGCCTTGCACACCGCTTTCCATCTCTGTGTCAAGCCCGTTTTTCCCCATTTCTTAACCCTTTGTCCCCATTTTTTAACCCTTTTTCTCCCATTTTTAACCCTTTTTTTCCCCATTTTTTCCCCATTTTTTCCCCATTTTTCCTCATTTCCCCCCCTTCCAGTATACACCAGTTTAACAAGTCCCAGTTGAGGCCCAGGAGCAGTAGAGAGCCTGGCTCCCAGTATAAACCAGTCCAAACCAGTAACCGCAAACACCCTTTTAACACTTTCTTAACCCATTTCCCCCATTTTTAACTCTTCCTCCCTGATTTTTCACCCTTTTTTCCCTGTTTTCCCCTGATTTTCCCTATTCTCCCCCTCCCAGTATAAACCAGTCCAAACCAGTAACCCCAAACCCCCTTTTAACCCTTTCTTAAACCATTTTCCCCCATTTCTCCCCCGTTTTTAACCCTTTCTCCCCCATTTTTAACCCTTTTTTCCCCATTTTTCCCCAGTTTTCCCCATTTTTTCCCCATTTCCCCCCCTCCCAGTATAAATCAGTTTAACCAGTACCAGCAGAGGCCTGGGAGCAGTAAAATGCCTGCCCCTCATCGGGGCTGAATGCCATGTCCAGGATGCTCCAGCCCACCTGGCGGCCCCTGCTGGCCCAGAGGACCTGCATCCCCTCCCCTGACACCTCAAACTATTGAGAGACCGCCAGCTTATTCACCAGTCTTCACAGAAGTAATCATGAACGCCGTTTATTTCTATCTTTAGCACACTTTTTATAGGGTTCTACAGGGTCTGCGGACAGAGTAAGCTACTATTGGCTAACACACACAGGTTTACATTCTTATCCTTGTACACAAGAATATTGTTTTGCTTTACTCTCTCTTCTGCAGGCAAGTTTCAAGGATTTTAGCCCTTAATATCACAACTTATTTCAAAGGCTGGTTTGTGCAGACAGGCCTTTACTAATATATAAAATATATCAACAATTCCCCCTTTCTCTTTTTGCACAAACCAAGCTTTGGATAAGATAACATAAAACTTAGACTGTCATCCCAATTAACATTATAAGTAAAGTCTGTCCCCCTTCTAGCACAAGAGACCTTAACCATCCAGTGATGCCCCAGCTGGCAAACCAACTTCCAATGGGGTCACCATCTTCTTTCAGGGCATGTAACCCATCCTGTAGCTGGCATAGTTGCTTATGGATGGAAACTGAATGATCAGTAAGATTCAAACAGCACATGCCTTCAAATTCCTCACAACCGTGTCCTTGCGCTAAGAGCAAAAAGTCAATTGCAGCTCAATTTCATAATACTGCATGATGTACACTACTCACATCGGCTGAAAGCTCACTTAACATTGTGGATATTAAATTTAATTCTTTCTTAGTCTAGCAAGCGAGCCTTTTTAGAGTGGCTAGGCTTTAATTCATTCAGGCTTCACTTTGACTGTTTGATGTTCTTCATTTTGCTAGCTATATTCAACAATTGATGTAAGCTTTGGTGGAACAAAGTTAAGTTTCCCAAGATAACAGGGTCTTCTATGTGGACTAGCAGGAATCTAATTCCATGCTCTATCTCCACAGATGAGGAAGATGGAACTAGGTAATCGCTTTGGTAATTGTCCTGTGAGATTGCACCACAAATAAAAGCTTTACTTTCAATGGTAGTAACAAGATCAGCTATAGGGTTGACTGCAGCTCAGTGCCGCATTACTTTGTTAGAATGACTTTTTGTTGGGGGTTCAAACATTATCCATCCACCTGAGGTATCGGTGGAACTTAACAAATCTAATTCTTCTGAGGGTTGTAACATTGAGAACCTTGGTAATTTTTGCTTGCCAACAGGCTTCAAGTTGTCTTAATGTGAAGCCAACAGTGCGACTGCACTCTTGCAACATTGCCAATCGATTCAGTTGAGTCTTGTTACTAATTAAACCTCTGAATGCTTGAGGATCCCATTCAGGGACTCCTACGAGACAGGTGCGAAAGGATCTCCAGGGGTGGCTAGGCTTAGACACATTGACCTTTGGCCAGTTCAATGTGCCAGAGTAACCCATATGTTCTGTCACTTTTGGATATTAGTTAGCAGACAGTTGGTCAGGACTATACACAACACAATTACCATAAGCAGTTTGTTCTATGTAAATGACACCATACTTGCAAACTCACAGCTAAAACTTTAATGTTAAATGAACTTTCAAAGATGCTTACACTACCTCTTGAAGGGAAAATACTTATACTTTATACTAACATAACAATTACTACAGGCTAAACTCAAACTATTATCTAACTACTTTTAACACACGTGCTCTGGTATATATGTAGTCTAAGCGTGAAAGCAATTTGCTGAAAGGGTAAACACACAACTACAATTTGCTTTATATACAGTTAAATGGAGTCTCTACACTTCTTAGATCTTCTACAGAATTTCTCTAACACAATTCAGTCCTGGAACGTTCACTTCTCCCGTGAAGTCAGCTGGCAGCTGATCGGTGACTGAGGGCTTTGATGTTCAAGTTGTTCTTCAGATCCTTCTAAATCTTAAAACAAAGGACAACTGAAAAATTGGTAGAGACACAACATCATAATAACAACATAAAATTTCTGTTGGTAAACTCTCTGTGTAGTGTTCAGACACAACTGTGTCCTGACAGGTCCACTTCTGATCCATGTCTGGAGTACCAAGGCTGTGTGATGACATCTCTGTTCACTGGATCTCGTGTGTTCAGAGGCACACAGTCTGGTCAGATGGACAGGTGACCTTTTTGAACCTGCCAACAAAACACAGACACTTCTCTCCTTGAAGTTAATGAATTACACTAATGAAATGCTTTTAGGGCATCAATCTCCCCCGTTTTCTTTTAAAAAAAATAAAAATGAGATGTACTTCTGTTATAAACATCAACATCAACACAAAACCATATACACAATTAATAAGGACTTATACCAGTTAAAAATCAATTAAATCATAAACATTATTAATAACATATGTAATATAAAACTACTATTAATTATTAAAACACTGCACCAGCATCCCATAGTTAGCAAACAAACAGAAACAAAAAAAAATCAGTGAAGGATTGGATAATCACCTCCGGAAATGGTTCTCCAAGCCCACTTCAAAATTGATCCAGCTGTATTATAAATAGGGCCAAATTGCTGAGTCAAAAACTGACTCAAATACTCTTTTGGTACAGAAAACATCTGGATCTGTTGGCAAACATTCTGTCCAGGTAAAGTCAAGGCTTGGCCAGGGCCTAGGCTTTAAACTGGAAAGATGCCTCTTAACATATTCCTAGAACAAGGTTCTCAATAGTAGCAGCTATGAGATGCTCACAGCACAGCAAACTGTTAAAATGCATTTGTACAAAGCAAATGATCAGGAGCCTTAGGTACCAGACCAATTAAACCATGCAGCAGTTGGTTTAATCTGAAGCCTCTCCCATGGCTACTGATCCTCAGCAATGTTACATCTTCTTAAAATTCTGGAAACACTGAAAAATAAGAAAGCTATAACAAACAAAACTGCAGAGATTGCAACAACCAATATAACTCCCGGTGAAGTCAAGGGTGTCACAGACGGTATTCATTTCTGTCCACAAGCAGGTTCATCAGTGTTCTATCACAGCTGTTTCAGTTGTGGCTGTCTTCATATCTCTAGGAAAATAACTATACTTTGCAGTTTAAACAAGTGTCTCTAATAAAACATAAAACAATTTAAATTAAACAATATTTAAACCTAACAATAATTATTTATGACAAAAGGAAATAACAAACTTAACCTTAAAAGAATATCTAAGTTAGAAAACTTAAAAACATTCAAGCCTAGACATAATAAAACTTGACTATCCTTAATTCTATTAACACTTAATCTATATTAAATAAAAACATAACTTAATCTTATTCTGTTACTACAAAAGCAACTAAAAGTTTGATATATACCTTTTAAACAGAATATAGCAATAACATGGATTCACTATAAAAATTATAAAACTGTAACAAATACATCACAATTCTATGTCATCTAGCTTTGAGAATAACCCACAATAACTGCAAATGTTACTAAAAATACTTATTCATAACAGGAATTTACCTAGTATATGCTTAAATTGGTTAGGATTTTAAAGTGCATTTTTTCTAGAGAAAAACCACAACAACACAGGATTTGGCAGGTGGCCATTTAGCTTTTGTAGCACTTTTCAGGAACATCAAGTCCAATTTTGAAACTAAAATCCAAAATCCAAATTGGTATATATGCAGTTATATGTGTTTTATATAACAAAAGAACTCACATTGAAATTACCTTATTAAAATTGTGGAAAAAACAAGCAAACGGATAATACATGCTCTAACTTAACTTTGTCTTGTACAGTAAAGTTCTCTTAACTAATTATTTTTTAAACCACAAATCTCTTCTGTAGATAACATTAATTGGAAGGTTTTCCTAGAAGCTGTAAATCACACCATATTTTAACCTTAAGTTCTAAAACCAATTATTGCAAGGCAACTTCTGTTAAACACTCTTTCTCTTTTTTTTTAACTTTCAAAGAACCACAATAATTTCTCCAGTAAAACTCTAAAAACTGCAATTGCATAAACTCATAATTACTTAAAACACAAACTTAATTCTAGAATGGTATATAAAAACATTTTGAAAACCCAATAAATCATGACTTTTTAACAAACTGGGTATTATCCCGGTGCTTTTTCTTAGCGAGAGAGCAGGGGGGTTGACTGCCCGCCCTGCTGCTGCTGCAGCTCTGCTCTTATCTTTCTTCACATTCTCTACATACTCTCGCAGAGAGGAAAAATGGAGAGAAAGAAAAAAAAAACCTCACAAAGTTAACTTTAACAAATGCAGTTTTTTCTCTCAATCTCTCTTGTTGTTTGCAGATAGAGGAAAAGGGGCACGATTTTACAAAAGCAGGCGATGTTACACGAAAAGTCTCTCACGGCCAGGTGCTAACAGCGGCGATCATTGCAGCTTATCAGCGTGGCCTTGGAACTTTTCTTGCCCTGCTTCTACCCCCAGGGTGCCTTTGTTCTCTGCGCCCACCTCAGTGCTCCCCCATGTCCCCCTGGTTCGGGTGGAAACCAATCTAAATTTGGCTTCTTTTCTTCCAGGGTGGTAAGGATGGAACTTAAATAAGATTGTAATGTTAAAAGCGACTACAAAAATTAAGCAAATATTTCTGGATGTATCACATCCTGCCATAACTGAACAGCTTCTGTTTGTTGTTTCAGCGTTCGCTGTGGAACTTTTTTTTCTCATTATTTTCTTCTCTTTGACTCTCTCTCCCTCTCTCCATGGGCAGCATAGATAGGAGTGCTCACCCAGCAGTGGGAGGTAAAGGCATCTGCCGCTGTGACGCAGGTAGAATTACGGGGCTCACAGCCTCAGCATATCTCGCTTTTCTGTTTTTTAAGGTATTAATTACAATCTGCCAAGTTCGACTGAGAGACACAGTGTCCTTGCTCTTTTCCGTGATTGCCGTTTCCCATATCAGAGCCGATATATCAGTCCGTTCTTGCACCGCAAAAAGCAGTGTGGGCACTGCAAATGCCCATGACAATTAGCCCATATAATGAGCATATCCAGGTCCTTTTCCTGGGCTGCTTCGCCTTGTTTAACGAGGATGCAGAGAAGCAGTTTTTCCGCCGCCGCACATTCCGCTTCCATGCTAGTGGTAAACCGCGGGAGGGAAGGTTGCGACCCTTCTACTACGCCCTCGCCTCTCGGTCCCCCCCAGCAGCCTGAATTTCCACGTCTAACCGCTCTGCGTCTCACCCCGCTCAGGCTGCCTATCTGGTACCGATCCAAGGCAGCATCTATCTGCTCTCAGATCCGCTCCACCAACCTTGGTCCAAGGCTCCGTCCCACCGTGCATGGATCCACTGAAGCCCTCCTGCCCGCAGGGTGTCCTGTTCAGAGCGCCAAATATTGAGAGACCGCCAGCTTATTCACCAGTCTTCACAGAAGTAATCATGAACGCTGTTTATTTCTATCTTTAGCACACTTTTTATAGGGTTCTACAGGGTCTGCGGACAGAGCAAGCTACTATTGGCTAACACACACAGGTTTACATTCTTATCCTTGTACACAAGAATATTGTTTTGCTTTACTCTCTCTTCTGCAGGCAAGTTTCAAGGATTTTAGCCCTTAATATCACAACTTATTTCAAAGGCTGGTTTGTGCAGACAGGCCTTTACTAATATATAAAATATATCAACATCGAACAGACGCAAGGTATGGTCGGGGGGGGGGGAATTTCAGGGGATTTTTTTTTGAATTTTGGGGGAATTGGGGGGTTTGGGGGAAATTGGGGGATTTGTGGGGGAAATTGGGGAGATTGGGAAAAAAAATGGGAGTTTCGGGGAGAAAATGGGGGATTCTGGGGGAAAATTGGGGATTTGAGGTTGAAATTTGGGGGTTTGGGGTGAAAATCTGGGAAAAATTGGGGATTTTGGGGGGAAATTGGGGGTTTTGGGGAAATCTGGGGGGAAATCGGAGAGATCAGGGGAGAAAAACCAGGAGTTTCAGGTGGCAATCTGGGGATTCTGGGAGAAAATCAGGGGGAAACTGGGGGGTTTGGGGGGAAATTTGTGGATTTTGGGTAAAAATTTCGGAGTTTTGTGTGAAAATCTGGGAAAATTTGGGATTTGCGGTAAAAAATTGGGGATTTCTGGGGGAAATTCGGGAGTTTTGGGGGGAAATCTGGGAAAATTGGGGGATTTGGGTGAAAAACCAGGAGTTTTGGGTGATAATCTGGGAAAATTTGGGATTTGGGGTAAAAAATTGGGGATTTCAGGGGGAAATCCGGGAGTTTTGGGGGGAAATCTGGGAAAATCGGGGGTTTTGGGTGAAAATCCAGGAGTTTTGGGGAATTTTGGGGGGAAACCAGGAAAAAATTGGTAATCTGGGGGGGAAGTTGGGGATTTCCAGGTGAAAATCCAGGAGTTTAGGGAATTGTGGGCAAAAATTTGGGATTTTTGAAGATTTGGGGTCACATTTCTGGGAATTTCAGGAATTCCACTGAACCCCGGCACCCAAAAATGCCCAAAAAACGACTTGAAACCCCAACCGCTACCCAACCCCTGCCCCCCCAAATCCCCAAACCATCCAGAATTCTCCCAATTTTCCCCAAATTTCCCCAAATTTTCTCCAATTCCTGGGAATTCCGGGAGTTCCCACCTATCCTGAGAGGCCGTCAGGAATTTCCAGCTGCATTCCGAGATGCCGCTGAAAACCTTCTGGGGGTGGAGCTCCAGCGCTGCCTTGTGATTGGGCAGGAAGCTGCAGAGGGGGCAGGGCCTGAGGGGCCGGGGACGCCATGCCCCCTCTGAAGGGACATGTCCCCTGACCCAGTATGGACCAGTATAAACCAGTATAGATTGGTTCAAACCAGTCCAAATCAGATCAAACCAGTTTAAACCAGTCCAAATCAGTTTAAACCTGTTCAAACCGACCTGAACCAGTTCAAACCAGTTCAAACTGATCCAAACTGGTTCAAATCAGATCAAACTGGTCCAGACAGGTTCAAAGTGGTCCAAACCAGTTTAAACCAGTTCAAACCAGTAATGCCAAACCCCCTTTTAACCCTTTCTCAACCCATTTCCCCCCATTTCTTCCCCATTTTTAACCTTTTTTCCCCATTTTAACAATTTCTTAGTCATTTTAACCCTTTTTTCACCGTTTTTCCCCGTTTTTTACCATTTCCCCCCATTTTCCCCCCTCCCGGTATAAGCCAGTCCAAACCAGTCCAAACCAATAACCCTATTGCTCCATTTCCCTCAAATTTTCCCCATTTTTAACTCTTCCCCCCCCATTTTCAACACTTCCCCCCTATTTTTAGCTCTTCTTCCCCCATTTTTTCACCGTTTTCCCCCATTTTCCCCATCCCAGTATAAACCTGTCCAAACCAGTAACCCCAAACCCCATTTTTCCCCATTTTCCCCTTTTCTCCCCATTTTTAATCCTTTCCCCCCCATTTTTCTTCCATTTTTAACCCATTTTTCCCATTTTTTCACTGTTTTTTCTCATTTTTTTTCTGTTTCCCCCCATTTTCCTTCCTCTCAGTATAAACCAGTACAAACCAGTAACCCGAAACCCATTTCCCCCCATTTTCAACCCTTTTCCCCCCATTTTTACATTGCTTTTCCCCATTTTTTCCCCTCCCAGTACAAACCAGTACAAACCAGTACAAACCAGTACAAACCAGTGATTCCCAAACCCCCAGGCACATCAGGGCACACCAGGGCAGACTGGGGCACACTGGGACACACCCAAGCACACTAGGGCACACCCAGGCACACCTGGGCACACCGGGACACTCCTGGGCACACTGGGGCACACCCAAACACACCGGGGTACACCAAGGCACATAGGGGCACACCCTGGCACACCTGGGCACACCTGAACACACTGGGGCACAATGGGGCACACCAGGGCACACTTGGGCACACCCAGACAAACTCAGGCACACAAAGACACACCCAGCCACACTGGGGTACACCAGGGCACACCAGGGCATTCCCGTGCACACTCGGACACACCTGGATAAACTTGGGCACACAGGGACACACCCGTGCACACCTGGGCACACCTGGGCACATGCGGGCACACCTGAGCCCACCTGGGTACATCTGTGACGCTGCCCGCCGCGGCCCGTCACGCTTGGGCTAGCTCTGCTCACTGGCCGCTGGCAGCGCCAGGAGTGGGGAACGGTCTGGGAGCTGTTTTCCCCAGACCGAACCTTCAGAGCCTTCCTAATACGCAAGGCGCTGCGGATCTCGGCGTCGTGGGCTTCAGCAGAGAGATGGAGGAGACCCAGAGTCCAAGCAGCTTTCCAGGAAAAAGGATTTATTGAGGGAAAGGAGCGGTGACAGGACGAGGGCTGGAAAGGCACACAGGAACCCAGAGGACTCTGAGCACCGAGCACTTCTGTGCACCACAATTTAAAGGAAGGAGGGTACAAACTCAGGAACCAATGAAAACACAGCTTGGGAGGAGTCAAAGGAGGGGTTCACAACATCTGGGACCAATGGGAGGAATACATGGGAGGGACGGCAGCTGTAACACCACTGGGGCTTCGAGTAAGGGATGAATGGCAGGGAACATGCTGGAACAGAGGGCTGGGTTTACATTGACTGACAGGGACTAGGGGCAGGCTAAAAGTGATGGGCAAGGAAGGTTCAGGAAAAAGGGGAGGGGTTTACAAAACTGACAAGTGGGTAAAACCATTACAAAACCATAGGGGGACAACAGGAACAGACCACTAAATTTAACAACAAAATAAACTGGCTGCAACATCTCCCCCTTTCTTTTTTAGAAGGAGGTGGTTGCGTCAGGAGGAGGCGCAGAGGGTTCGGTAAACCAGTCCTTGAGTAATGGAGAAGGAGGAGGGGAGGAGGAAGGGGGAGAAGGTACATTAACAACATTGATTTGGGGAGGGGGAGACACGAGGTGTAAAACTGATTGAACTAAACATCTCTTTAAAATTGCAAAGGCAATTAAAACGATGAAAATTACAAAAACAACCCATAAAATAGTCTTTAAAATAGATGAGAGCCATCCGGACAGTCCCCAGTTGGAAAAGATGTTGGTGGCCCAGTCTTCGTGCTCTTGTTTTATTTGATGGACCATGCCTTTCATTTGTTCGATCGTCTGGCGGATGGTGGGGCTCTTGGATGTTAAGTTCAGGCAGCAGAGCCCCTCGAATTCCCTGCAGTCATGATTGTGTAGGAGCAGCAGGAAATCTATGGCCGCCCGATTTTGGAGGGTGGCCTGCCTGGTTATTTCCTCGTCTTCGAGGAGGTCGCTTAGTGCAGCTGACGTTAAATTGGCCTGTTTTACTACCCAGCACTCAAATTGGCCTAATTCACCAAGGGCTCGAGCAGCGGCCAACCAAGGCAGGAAAACTGACACTGCTACCCGTTTTAGCTTGCTCCAATGGAAAATTTCTGAGTCACAGTCTGGATCCAAGTCATCCAGGCTGCGCTTTTTAATGGTCGAATTATTCTTTTGACTCCAATTCTCAATTTGGGTTGTGCTGGGCGAAAACAGGGACAGCTGGCCCAATGTGCATGGCCCTCCGAGAAGGCGAGAGGGGATGCCTGCCCATGCCCAATCTCCACAAATTAGAAACAAACCTTTGGGCAACCGAAGAGGGGTAGGATGGAGGGTTGAGGGCATCTTTACGTGAGCAATATGCTGGCACCACTTTGCCGCTTGGAATTGTTGGTTTACTTGCTCAACTTTGGGATACGGTACAGGGTCAGAGGGGTAATAACGAAAATGAACGCAAAACGATGCCGGGGAGGAATCTAGAAGATCAAATTCCTGGGGCTCAACGGTCGCCCGCTCCAGCGTGGCCTGCCAGTCTCTCCAGAGGAGGAGGGGGTTCTTGACAGGCTTCTTAATTTTGTACACTGGAGCAGAACGGATGATACGTTGAGCCGGCTTCCCCCGGTTGGCATCTTGAACTAAAGTAGTAAGGGAGTCGGGAAATTCCTCCGCTTTCAAAGGGATCCCCACCAGGCATGTTGTCATTGGGTTTCCCGCTGCTCCGGTGGAAAGACACAGTTCATCCCGCTGCAGGGACTTTGCCAGCATGACCCATACATTCTGCTTGGGTTGAGGCACGATCCACCCTTCTGGCTGGGCCGCCATCAGCAAAACGCCGACGATAATCATGGTGATTTTTGGGGCTGTCATCTTTCCTCCTGGATGGCTCTCTCTGAAACAAAACAAACATACGAAAAGCATAACTTTAACTGAAAAAGGTAAGTCGACATAGCAAAAAGGTAGGGGTTTGGGTTGTTTCCTCCTCCCCTTCGGGATGGGGGATGGCTCATCCGGATGCGACGTCATCGACATCCTCGACCCTATCTGGTGGCCTGCTTGGATGTCTGGGGACATAAGGCTTCACCCATCTTTGTGGGATCCACCTTAGTCCCTGGGGCGAGGATACGCAAGCGTACCCCCGCCCCCAGGTCACCAGAGCAAAAGGACCCAAGATCTTCTGGGTCTCAGGGTCCCGGACCAGCACTGGAGGGCGCTGTTGCAACTGGTAACTCTTGGTGGTCTTGAAATGCTGGGCCACTGGAGGGTTAGGGTCCTGCTCTGAACAATTGAGGAAGTTAATCGTGTAAAGGGCTTTGCACAACCGCTCCTGTGGCGTGCAGCCCTTCACAGTCTCCCTTTGGTGAGAAAGGACACGCTTGAGCGACTGATGGGCTCGCTCAACGATCGCTTGGCCTGTGGGGGAGTGTGGGATGCCTCTCTTATGTTCCACTCCCCACTCCTGCAGGAATTCCTCCAGTCTCCTGGAGGTATAGGCTGGGCCATTATCTGTTTTTATTTCTTTGGGAACCCCCAGTACAGAGAAAGCCTGCATTAGGTGTTTGCAAACATGCTCGGCTTTCTCTCCTGTGTGGGCAGAAGCAAAGATGGCACTCGAGAAGGTGTCGATGGAAAGGTGTACGAACCGAAATCTGCCAAACTCGGGGACGTGTGTTACGTCCATTTGCCACACCTCGCAGCTCCCCAGACCTCGAGGGTTGACCCCCGATCCCAGGGAGGGCATTGCGGTGGATTGGCAGTGTGGGCATGTGGCCACAATGGCTCTGGCTTGATCTCGCCGCAGGTGGAATTGGCGGACTAGACCAGGCGCATTTTGGTGAAACATTTGATGACTCAGCTTGGCTTGCTGGAACACGTCAGGGAGCTGAGCCATTGAAACAGGGGTAGCGAGGGAATCTGCTATTCTATTCCCCTCAGCTACCGGGCCAGGGAGTTCCGTGTGTGACCTCACATGCATTACAAAGAAAGGCTGCTTTCTGTGGGAAACAGTGTAAATTAGTTTAGAAAGCAGCTCAAACAGCTTCGGATTTGAGACCTCCTTAAGAGCTGCATGTTCAGCTCTTGCAACCACCCCTGCCACATAAGCCGAATCCGTAACTAAATTGAAAGGCTCAGAAAACCTCTCAAAGGCTCTAACGACTGCATCCAACTCAGCAACTTGCGGAGATCCCTCCACATATTTAACATCTGTTTCCCACTGCTGAGTTTGAGGATCCATCCAAGTCACAACTGACTTGTGGGATGCTCCAGATGCATCGGTAAAAACAGTTAGAGCTTTAAGGGGCCTTCTGCTCCGAACTTCTTTCGGAATCACATTAAATTTTGCATTAAAAAATTTATGTGCAGGGGCATGGACCGAAATTTGTCCACTATAACTATCTAACGCAATTTGGAGGATCTCGTTCTCCTGAAGCAATTGGTTGAACATTTCCTTTGTCAGCTTATCTGGAGACGCTTTGTCCCGAGACAAGCTGACAGGCACCCGAATGCACGTGAAATCACACCCGGCCATCTCTCGAAGCCTAGCCCGAGCTCTCCTGATGAGCTGAGCCATCAGTTCTTGTGGCCGGGTGACACTTTTGGACCGCTGGTGGCTCAGGAAAACCCACTCTATGATCAAGAGCGGGTCCCTAGAGCCCTGGTCCCATTGGAAGATGAGCCCACACAGGTGTGGCAGTCTTCCCAACACAATAAATTCAAAGGGCAGGCTCGGTTCGTATCGATGCGCCTGTCTTTTGACTAGCACATCCTGTACCTTCTCTAGTGCTTCCCTCGCTTCTGGGGTCAGGGACCTGGGAGAACTTAGCTCCTTCTCCCCCTTCAAAAGTATGAAGAGGGGGGCGAGGTCCTCAGTAGTGAGACCCAGCCAAGGCCTGACCCAGTTCAAGGTCCCGCACAGAGAGTGGAGGTCCGCCAAAGTCTTCGGATTGCTGTTGATGGCCAATTTTTGAGGCACAATGGTCCTCTCAGCAATCCGCAGACCCAGGTACTTCCAGGGTGGCATCCTTTGAACTTTATCCTCCTGGAGTTGAAAACCTGCGGATGTTAAAACTTTAACCACTCGGTCAAGCGAGCGTGTAAGTAAATCGTCATGGGGGGCGCACACTAGGACATCATCCATGTAGTGATGGATGATGACCTCCCCCATTTCGGCGCGTACGGGAGACAGCAATGAGGAGACATACCACTGGCAGATAGTTGGCGAGTTCTTCATGCCCTGGGGCAATACCCGCCAGTGGAACCTCCTCATTGGGGCTTCTCGGTTAAGGGTGGGCACCGAGAAGGCAAACCGTGGGGCATCTTCAGGGTGTAGAGGAATTTGGAAGAAACAGTCTTTAATATCAATTATAGCCAGATTCCAATTTCGGGGGAGCATGGTTGGGGTAGGCATCCCCAGTTGAAGAGGCCCCATGTCTACAATGATTTTATTTATTGCACGAAGATCGTGGAGGAGCCGCCACTTGTCTTTCCCCGGCTTACGGATGACAAAAACCGGAGAATTCCAAGGGCTCGTTGTTTCTACAATGTTACCTTTTGCCAATTGCTCCTCCACGAGCTCGTTGAGCGCCCTTAATTTATCCTTTCTGAGCGGCCACTGATCAATCCAGACCGCTTCATCTGTGGTCCAATCTAGCTTCTGGAAGGGGCGCTCCACAGTGGCCGCCACTAAAAATCCCGAGGGGTTTTCGGGATTTCAATTTTAACCCCCCATTGAGACATGAGATCCCTCCCCCACAAGGGAACCTGAAAGTCTGCCACGAATGGGCGTAGATTAGCTAATTGCCCATCCGGCCCCGCAATTTGCACCACACTCTTCGAGATGCGCGCCAATTGGGTACCCCCTATACCCTGAATTTTACCTGCCACGGGTTGCAATTCCCAATGTGACGGCCATCTCCTTTCGGGAATGATCGTCACATCCGCTCCCGTATCAAGCAGACCCTTCATGTTTACAAATTCTGCACCCTGCTTGACGCTGCAGTCTATGATGGGCTTGTCTTCACCCACCACCTCTGCCCAGTAGACGCCTGGTGCATGGTCGTCTACTGGGATCCGTTCTGGGACTGGAATAACTTGGGCAATAATCTGCCCCTTTGGTAAAAAGTATGGTGGATGAATGCAGCGCGCCAGGAGACTGAGGTTCTCCGGACCACCTGGGAAGGTGATCGGAGAAATCTCAATCTCCGGGGGTGTGTATTTTGTGTCCCCGATGGCGATAAACTTACAGTCATGTCCATTCTCTGGCTGGTTCTCCTCCAGTGGGTCCACAGCTACCACCGTCCAGTGCTGGGACCGGAAGAGGATGTCTTTGATGGTGATAAGGTGTCGCGTCCGGTAAATTTGCCATGTCCGATATTTCCCCTCCCCCTCCTCCGCGATACCTGCCCCATTTCTAGCATCGCGCGGGGCAGGTTCGTGCCGCGCTCTCAGTTTTTTTGCTTTTTATTAGGTGTTCCCTCCTGCATTCTCTCCCCTGACCCGTTTCCCATAGGCCCCTGGCGTGGGTGGGCGGCGGGGCAGTCCCTCGCCATGTGACCCAGTTGTCCACATCGGTAGCACTGAGTGGTTCTCGCTGGTGGAAGGACGAACTGGCCCGACGGGTGCTGGGTCACTGCCGCTGTCGGTGGTCTCCTGGCCGCCTGTGGTGGTGGTGGCACCCTGGACGCCCCCACTAATGGAACTTTCTTCTCACACGCATCAATGAGGACGTCCAGGGTTGGTGGTGGATATAAGGGCAAACTAAAAATAACTTGCTTACATATGTCATTACAGTTTGCCTTAGCCATTTCTAAAGCAAGTTGTTCTTGCAGCTCAGGTTTATCCACTTGTCTTTCTATTTGTTCCTGTAATCGATTAACAAATACAGTAAATGGCTCATTGGGGAACTGCCTAATATTAGAGAAATTGGTCAGGGGTTCCCCCCCGGCAAGATGTTAAATGCCTTCTCAGCGGCCTCCGTTATTTTAATCAAGACAGGCCGGGGTAAAACCCTGGCCTGTTCTTCTGGCTTTTCCCAATTCCCCTCACCGCACAGGTGATCTACTGAGAGGGGGTTTTCATCCGCGTCAACCGCGGACTCCTCGCTGCGCAATAGCTCAGGAAGGATGGCTTCCAACGACTTCTTCCACCTCTGTTTCCACAGCCTATATTCGGCTGGGGAAAGGAGGCAGGCAAATAACTCTTTCAAGTCGTGGGGGACCATCTCGTTCGCGGAGAAGGTGGCTTTTAATAAGCCCTTAAAATATTCACTTCTCCTGCCGAACTCTTTCTGAGCCTTGCACAGCTCCCTCTTCGTCTGGAAGGAGAAAGGCTCCCATTCTCGGTACCTCCCTCCCCTTCCTCTAAAACTGACCGGTGCGGCAAAGGGAATTACAACCTGTTCCGGGTTCTGGTCTCCAAGCCTGTTATTTCCAGTTCCCGAAGCGTGGGAACCAGAAGGAGGGGCGTGGGAACCAGAAGGAGGGGCGTGGGAA
Source organism: Pseudopodoces humilis (assembly GCF_049639895.1). Lineage (NCBI taxonomy): Eukaryota > Metazoa > Chordata > Aves > Passeriformes > Paridae > Pseudopodoces > Pseudopodoces humilis. Next base: position 1,815,160 of record NC_142217.1, on the reverse strand, counting down.
CCAGAAGCCGGAAGAGGCGGGGCTGGAGGACCGACTGAGGAGGGTTGGAGAGAGGAGCAGCGGCCGGAAGGGGTGGGGTTTTGGGAGGTTACACTTTGGGGATACACCCCCGAGGAGGAGGACCAACCCAAGGGAAAATGGGAGGAGTCAGGGTAGGCTGGAAGGGAGGGGCTAGGGAGGAAGGGGTTGGTCGTTGAGGAAAAAAAAAGGTTCTGGGAAGAAGGAGCACAAGGGAGGGGTCCGACCATGCGGTCCCCGCCATCTTGTGTCCCTCGGGGGCCATTTTGAGGCTCGGGTAAGGGGTTAAGGGACATAGGGGAACACTGGGAATAAGGGAACATAGAGGAACCTGGGTTCTGGGGAAACAACTGGGGATCATCAACTTTATTTAACAAGGGGTTGTAAACTTGGGAAGCTTTCAACTTTGGGTCATTAACTGGGGAAGCAGGGGAATGGATGAGGGCTCTGGCAGCTTGGCCAGGGCTGCCAGGGCGAGGGTTCTGAGGGAGACGTGGGGAGCCAGGGAGACTACTGCCGCGCTCGGAGCCCTGCGTTAGACGGGTTGCCCCGCAGGTCTCCCCCAACTTGGGATCAGGGGTAGAGGAACACGGGGATGGGGAAACTAGGGAAACTGGGGAAGGCTGTGTTGGCTCTCTCTGCACTCCCCTTTTCTCAATTAAAGTAGTCCGAATTAAAATAAAAAGCGGGACTAATTTAGCTGCCGTCTTATCCCCCTGGTTTATTAAGGCAGTTAATTTGGACCCGACCAAATTCCAAAATGATACTGAACAAACATTGTCGGGGGGCACTTGGGGAAAATGTAGAAAGAGCCAACGTACAAGCCTCTTCACCAACCCACGCGAAAACTTTTTCTTCCCACCCTCAAGGATCCCCACAACTTGGAGAAAAATCCCCCTCTGCGGAGCCGACAATCGTGCACCCATTTCTCACACCCCCGGCTCCGCAGTCTCACCACCCCCCAACGGCAAATGAGAACTTAAAGAACTAAAAATAAGGGTCTGGACCCGAATCACACACCTCCCCCCAGGGGAGTTTACACACCGCACAAAGGGGCTCACACACACGCCCCCCCCTTTTTCCCCCACCGGGGAAAACTTACCGAGTCCAGACAGTGGCCGTGGGAGATGTCCAAAGCCCCAGGAGCGGTCCCTCCTGCGCTGAGAGATTGTCGCTCCTTCCCCCGGGAGCGCTGCCGGACAAAAACCGGCCTGCTGCAACCGGGGTAGCCGCCGCCCAAAAGTCTTTATAATCCAAAAACGACTCCTCCGGGGGTCTCCTCTCGCCGAAGAGGCCCCACGTTGGGCGCCAGCTGACGCTGCCCGCCACGGCCCGTCACGCTTGGGCTAGCTCTGCTCACTGGCCGCTGGCAGCGCCAGGAGTGGGGAACGGTCTGGGAGCTGTTTTCCCCAGACCGAACCTTCAGAGCCTTCCTAATACGCAAGGCGCTGCGGATCTCGGCGTCGTGGGCTTCAGCAGAGAGATGGAGGAGACCCAGAGTCCAAGCAGCTTTCCAGGAAAAAGGATTTATTGAGGGAAAGGAGCGGTGACAGGACGAGGGCTGGAAAGGCACACAGGAACCCAGAGGACTCTGAGCACCGAGCACTTCTGTGCACCACAATTTAAAGGAAGGAGGGTACAAACTCAGGAACCAATGAAAACACAGCTTGGGAGGAGTCAAAGGAGGGGTTCACAACATCTGGGACCAATGGGAGGAATACATGGGAGGGACGGCAGCTGTAACACCACTGGGGCTTCGAGTAAGGGATGAATGGCAGGGAACATGCTGGAACAGAGGGCTGGGTTTACATTGACTGACAGGGACTAGGGGCAGGCTAAAAGTGATGGGCAAGGAAGGTTCAGGAAAAAGGGGAGGGGTTTACAAAACTGACAAGTGGGTAAAACCATTACAAAACCATAGGGGGACAACAGGAACAGACCACTAAATTTAACAACAAAATAAACTGGCTGCAACACATCTGGGCACACCTGGGCACACCATGGTCCACCCAAAGGCACCTGGGCACACCTGGGCCCACTGGGGCACATCTGTACTCACCAGGCCACACCCAGCCACTCTTGGGCACTCCTGAGCTTGCCTGGGCACAGTTGGGCACACCCAGGCACACGTGGGCACACCCAGGCACAAGAAAGCACACCTTGGAACACTGGGGCAGACCCAAACACACTTGGGCACACAGGCACATCTGGGCACACCGGGGCACACCCGGGCTCACCTGGGCACACCCAGTCACTCCTAGGCACACCTGGGCACACTGGGCTTACCCTGGCAAACTTGGACACACCCAGGCACACCCGGGCACACCAGGGCTCAGCTGAGCATACCTGGACACACTGGGGCACACTTGGGCACACCCGGGCACACAGGGGCACATCCTGGCACACCAGGGAGCACCTGGGCACACCTGGACTCACCCAAACACACCAGGACACACCCAGGCACACTCGAGCACACTGCGGCACACCTGCTCACACCAGGGCACACCTAGGAACACCTGGGCCAACCTGGGCAGAACTGAGCACACCTGGACATGCCAGGGCATGCCCAAACACCCGGGCACAGCTGGGCACTCTGGGGCACACCTGGGCCCACCTGGGCACACCTGGGCACACAGGGGCGCACCCAAACACACTTGGGCACGCCCAGGCACACCTGGGCCCATTTGGGCATACCCAGGCACACCTCTGCCCACCTTGGCACACAGGGGCAGACCCAAATGCACCTGGGCACACCCGGGCACACCTGGACACACCAGGGCACACCTGGGCACACCAGGGAACACTAGGGATCACACAGGCATACATGGGCACACCAGGGCACACCCGGGCTCAACTGGGCACACCCAGGCACTCCTAGGCACACCTGGGCTCACTGGGCTTACCCAGGCAAACTTGGGCACACCCAGGCACACCTGGGCACACCTGGGTGATAGTAAAAGGTTTCAAAATCATAGAAAATTCAGGGACTTAGAAAGAAAGTTAAGCTTGGAAAGCCCTGGGAAAAGTAGGCCCTGGGAAATGTTAGGCCTTGTGCTTAAAGATCAGGTGAAACTGCACCTGTGTAATCAGTATATGATAAATGATATAATTGTTAGAAGTGATTAGATATAGTTATTGTTTAAAGAACATAAGGAACAATGTTAGGGGGTTGAGGGGGATCACGAGAAATCCATGCTTGGGTAAAAACAGTGCATACAATAGAACAATGTAAGTTTAATAATTAATATGTAAGTTACATAACGATAGAGTATAAAAACATGTTCAACTCAAAACCAAGTGGGGTCAGATTTGGGTATGTGTTCCCCTGACACCCAGAGCTCTTAATAAAGCACTTTCATATAATCATTCCGTGATTATGTGTGTTCCTGAATGCTAACACGGGCATGCCTGGGTCCACCTGGGATCACCGGGGCACACCCAGGCACACTCTGGCACACCTGGGCAGACTCAAACACCCTTCAGCACTCCTGGGCACATTCGGGCACACCTGGGCACAGCTGGGCACAGCTGGGCACACCCAGGCACACCAGGGCACACCTGGGCATGCCTGGGCACACCCTAACACACCTGGGCACACCTGTGTACACTGGGGTATAACTGAACACACCTGGGCTGACCTGGGCATGACTGAACACACCTGGCCACTCCAGGGCACACCCAAAACACCTGGGCCCAGCTGGGAACACCTGGGCACAATTGGGCCCACCTGGGCACAGTTGGGCACTCATGGGCAGACCTGCACACTCCTGGGCACAGCTGGCACACTGGGCACACCCAGGCACAGCTGGGTTCGCCTGGTCACATCTGGGCACACCAGGACACACCTGGACAATCCTGGGAACACCTGGTCACATGTATGTTCACTTTTTCCCACATGGGCCCATCTGGGCACACCTGGGCACATCCAGGTACACCTGGACACACCTGGGCACACCTGAGTACACCTGGGCACACCTGCTTGCATCTGGGCACATGTGAGCCCACTTGGGCACACCTGGGTACACCAGGGTACATCTGGGCACACCTGGGCACACCTGAGTACACCTGGGCACACCTGCTTGCGTCTGGGCACATGTGAGCCCACTTGGGCACACCTGGGTACACCAGGGTACATCTGGGCACACCTGGGAACACTGGGGGCCACCCAAGCACACCAGGGCACACCTGGACACACCTGGGAAGACCTTGCAACATGTGGGTGCACCTGATCACTCCTGGGAACACGTGGGCCCACCTGGGTACATCAGGCTTCTCCTGGGCGTGCCTGGAAGACCTGAGGCTACCCAGGCACACCCGGTCACACCTGGGCACACCTGGGCCCACTTGGTTGCACTGGGGCACACCTGGGCAATGCAGGGCTCACCTAGGTATACCTGGGCACACCTGGGCACTCCTGGGAACACCTGGGCACACCTGCGCACATTTGGGAACACCTGAGGCCATCCAGGAGCACCTGGACACACCTGGGTACACCCTGGGAGCATTTGGAGCCACCTGGCCACACCTGGGCACACCTGGGCACACATGGACACTCCAGAAAACACCTGGGCCCACCTGGGCACACCTGGGAATAGCCAGTCACACCTGGGCACACCTGGGCACACCAAGACACACCTGGGCACATCCTGGCACACCTGGGCTCACCTGGGCACACCTGGGTACATCTGGGCACATTCGGAGAACATCTGGGCCCACCTGGGCTCACCTGGGCACACCTGGGTACATCTGGGCCCACCTGGGCACAGCTGATCACACCTGGATACACCTTCTCCCACCTGGGAACACCTGGGCACATATGGGCCCATTTAGGTACTGCCACACCTGGACACACCTGAGCACATCTGGCCCTAGCTGGGAACACTTGGGCACTCCTGGGCACACCTGGGCCCACCTTTGTCCCCCTGAAAATTCAGCTTTTTGAGCTTGCTGACATAGTTTCTAAAGAATTTCTCAGGACAGTAACTGTAAATATAGATATGTATACATTCTTTCTGATACATGTATTTTGATGGATATCTCTCATGGCCAGTGCGATTGGGAAGGTGTTATCCTGACTATCCAATCCCTGTCTGTGGTCAGAAACCTATAAATTCTGGGAGAAGAAATAAAGTTTGCTCTTCTTTTCACCACACCTCAAACTGTGTTTATGTGACCCATTTTGTGTCCAGCAGCAACACACCTTGGCACACCTGGGCACGAATGAGCACACCTGGGCTCACCCAGGCACTCCTGGACACATCTGGGCACACCTGAACACTCCTGGGCACACCTGGGCACACCTGGGTACATCTGGGTACATCACTGCTGTGATGTCACAGACGGGAATACTATAGCTGTCACTGCTGTGATGTTGCAGTGTTGCCACTGAAGATGAATAGATCACACGGACACAGGTCGAGGTGTGGTGAAAAGAAGAGCAGAGTTTATTTTTCCCCCAGGATTTATAGGCTTCTGACCACGGCCAGGGATTGGATGGTCAGGATAACACTTTCTCACTGCACTGGCCATGAGAGATGCCCGTCACAAGATGTGTAACAGAAAGAATGTACACATATCTATGTTTACAGTTACTGTCCTGGGGAAGTCTTTAGAAACCATGTCAGCAAGCTCACAAGCTGAGTTTTCAGGGTGACATTGCAGAGAATGGAAAACGGGCTGCCATTGCTGTGGTGTCACAAACAATCGTAAATTTGGTCTGTCGCTGCTGTGGTGTCACGGAGGGGATAAAATTTGGTCTGTCACTGCTGTTATGTCACAGGAAAAAACTGGGGCTGCCACTGCTGTGGTGTCACTGAGAGGCGTGAATTGGGGTTGTTGCAGTAGTGATGTCACAGTGAGAGGAACATTGGGGCTGTCACAGCTGTGTTGCCACAAAAGGGATGAAATTTGGTCTGTCACTGCTATGGAGTCACAGGAAGACGTAAATTTGGTCTGTCACAGCTGTGGTGTCACTGAGAGAGGAATACTGGGTCTGTCATTCCTGTGAAGTCACAGAGAGGGGAAAACTGGGGCTGTCACAACTGTGGTGCCGCAGATAGGCAGAAATTTGGTCTATCACTGCTGTGATGACAGAGAGAGAGGAGAACTGAACCTCATACTGCTGTGGTGACACAGAGAGGTGTAAATTGGGTCCGTCACAATTGTGGTGTCACTGAGAAAGGAATACTGGGTCTCTCATCCCTGTGATGACACAAGGAGGCGTAAATTGGTTCTGTCGCTGCTGTGATGTCACAGAGAGGGGATAACTTGGTCTGTCACTCCTGTGGGGTCACAGAGCAGGGATTAAATTGGTGTCACGGCTGTGATATCATAGAAAGGAGGAAATTTGGTCTGTAACAGCTGTGGTGCCACTGAGAGGGGAAAACTGAGGTTGTCATTACTGTGGTGTTACAAAGTGGATGAAATTGAGGCTCTCACTACTGTGGAATAACAAAGAGGCTTCAGTTGGTTCTGTCTCCGATGAGATGCCACAGAGAGGGGAAAACTAGGGCTGTCACCGCAATGGTGTTACAGAGAGGCGTAAATTGAAGTTGTCAATGCAGTGAGGTCACAAAGATGGGAAAATGGGTTACCCACTGGTGTGCTCTCACAGAGAGGGGAACTGTGAGTCTCTCACTGCTGTGGTGTCGCAGAGAGGCGTAAATTGGTTCTGTCATGACTATGATGTCACAGAGAGGGGAATAATGGGTCTGTCACCACTGTGGTGTCACAGAGAGGCATAAATTGGACTTGTCACTGCAGTGATGTCACAGAGAGAAGAAAACTGAGGCTGTCACTGCTGTGCCCTATCACATGGGATGAATTCTGACTTGTCTTTGATGTTATGTCATGGAGAGGAGAAAACTAGCACTGTCACTGCTGTAGTGTTCCAGAGAGGTGTAAATTGGGCTTGTTCCATCTGTGGTGTGACAGAAAGGGTTAAATTTGGCCTGTCCGTGCTGTGATGTCATAATGGGTGGAAACTGCGTCTTTCACTGCTGTGCTGTCACAGGCAGGCGTAAATTGGGGTTCCCACTGCTGTGATGTCACAGAGAGGGGAAAACTGGGGCTATCACAGCTGTGGAGTCTCAGAGAAAGGAACACAGGTGCTATGACTTGTCTGTTGCCACAAAGGAGATGGAATTGGGGTTGTCATGGCTATGGTATCACAGAGAAGTTTGAATTGGTTCTGTCACTGCTGTGATGTCACAGAGAGGGGAATAATGGGTCTGTCACCGCTGTGGTGTCACAGAGAGGGGAAACTGGGTCCCTCATTGGAGTGATGTCACAGAGAGTGCAATAATGGGTCTGTCACCGCTGTGGTGTTACATCGTGGCTGAAATTAAGGCAGTCATGGCTGTGATGTCACAGATAGAGGAAAACTGAGTCTGTCACTGCTGTGGTGTTACAGAGAGGGGAAAACTGGAGTGATCACTGTTGTGCAGTCCCAGAGAGAGTTACACAGGTGCTATGACTTGTCTGTTGCCACACAGGGAATGGAATTGGGCTTGTTAGGGCTGTGGTATCACAGAGAGTCTTCAATTGGTTCTGTCATGACTGTGATGTCACAGAGAGGGGACTAATGGGTCTGTCACCGCTGTGGTGTCACCGTGTCATGGGGTGGCTTCAGCTTTAAGATAGTTTTGGGAGCTAAGGAAAGTTGAAGCTGCTGGTGGCTGATGGGAGTCTTTCCTCCTGACCAATTATCAGTCATTTCTAAGAATTGACAGCAATTTTAACCTTTAAAAAGTGAAGTCAACTTGTAAACACCTCCTTTAAGATGTAAAGTCAGAGTACTCTTGGGCTCTTTGTTTTCTGGCTGTGAAAGGTAACCGAGGCGCAGCTGGCCTCCCGTTCCCCTCTCAGGCCATGCGGCCTGGGCAGGGGCTGGGCTGGGCCCAGCAGCTCCCAGCTGGGAGATGGGGCCTGCGGGGCTTGCCCTGGGCTCTGGCCGGGCCAGGCCGGTCCCTGGCTCAGCTGCAGTTTTTGCTGTGACTGAATTCACCAGAAACTGCTGAGTAAAGAAAGAAAAAAAACTCTTGACCTGCGGCAGGCTGAGACAGTGACCACACTCTCCAGAGCAGCCATAAAGAATCTTCCATCGCAGACAACTCCAGCCACTGCTCCAGCAGAGATCACAGAACCATCTACAAAACCTGGGCAAGATTTTAACCTTTTTCATTACTTAGATGAGACTTGCCGATTAATCCTTTTACCCAGAAAGAGAAAAAGAGTAATCAACATGTAAAGAGACTTTATAAACTATCAGAAACAGTAAAGAAAAGAAGCTTCAGAAAATGTAGAGAATAAGGAGATGCTTTATAAGCTGAAATATTTTTCTGTTAAAGCTATTGAGATGGACAATAAGGTCCTGAAAAAACTCTTTTAATTCATGATAGAGTATATAGGGAGGAATAGAGTGTTCAGAGTGTGGATTTTGAGTAAAAAGTAGAGTAATTGTAATACAGTGAAGTGCTGGAACAGAGTGAAGCGAAGATTTGAAGCCTTGGGGGGGTAATGAGAAAACTGTTTTCTAGTGGAGCTCACAGAGACAGATAAAGAAGACTTTTGCCTTTGAATAACTCACTCTTAAAATGATATCCCTAGACTTATGGCCCATACACACCTCAGAGTGATGTGAAATGAGAGGAGTGAGCTCTGATAAGAGGATTTCTGGGCAGCTGACATCAGGGCAATAGAAAACTATAACAGAAATAGTTTTCTTGTGAGAAACTCCATAGATTAACAGAAAGAGACTTCTGTTTCTCTACAAAGACTGAAGAAAAGACTGTAGCAGGAATTGGGACTGTTTTAAACACCAAAGTTCCAAAGTTTTTGTCTCTGTTGTCATGTGAACAAGGGAATGGTGGGTAGTAGGGAATAAAAAAGGTTTTCTGGAAGTTTATTCTGGTGTTCTTATTATTGTAGTTTGTTAATAAACGTTCTTAATTCCTTTTTAAGTTTTAAGCGTGTTTTGCTCTTGCTCTAATCCATATCTCACAGCAAAAAATAAGTAATTTTTTAATTACTGGTTTAAAACCACGACACACTGAGAGGCATAAATTAGAGTTGTCACTGCAGTAATGTCACAGAGAGGGGAAACTGGGTCCCTCATGGGTGTAATGTCACAGAGAGGGGAATAATGGGTCTGTCACCGCTGTGCTGTTGCATCGTGGCTGAAATGAAGGCTGTCATGGCTGTGATGTCACAGATAGAGGAAAACTGAGTCTCTCACTGCTGTGGTGTCACAGGGAGTCTTAAATTGGTTCTGTCATGACTGTGATGTCACAGAGAGGGCACTAATGGGTCTGTCACCACTGTGGTGTCACAGAGAGGCATAAATTAGAGTTGTCACTGCAGTGATGTCACAGAGAGTGGAATAAAGGGTCTGTCACCGCTGTGGGGTCACCAAGAGGAGTAAATAGGACTTGTCACTACAGTGATGTCACAGAGAGGGGAAACTGGGTCCCGCATTGGTGTGATGTCACAGAGAGGGGAATACTTGAGGCTGCCACAGCTCTGGTGTCACAGAGAGGTGTAGATTGGGTCTGTCACTGCTGTGATGTCACAGAGAGGGGAAACTGGGGCTGTCAGTGCTGCGGTGTTACAAAGGGGATGAATTTGAGGCTGTCATGGCTGTGATGTCACAGAGAGGGGAATACAGGGGCTATCACAGCTGTGGAGTCTCAGAGAAAGGAACACAGGTGTTATGACTTGTCTGTTGCCACAAAGGAGATGGAATTGGGGTTGTCATGGCTATGGTATCAGAGGGAGGTTTTAATTCGTACTTTCTCTTCTGTGATGTCACACAGAGGAGAAATCTGAGGCAGCCACTACTGTGGTGTCACAGAGACGCGTAAATTAGAGTTTTCCGTGCTGTGATGTCACAGGGAGGCTAAAATTGGGCCTCTCTCTGATGTGATGTCACAGAGAGAAGCATAATGGATCTGTGACTGCTGTGGTGTCACCGAGAGGCGTAAATTAGAGTTGTCACTGCAGTGATGTCACAGAGAGGGGAAACTGGGTCACTCATGGGTGTGATGTCACAGAGAGGGGAATAATGGGACTCTCACCGCTGTGGTGTCACAGAGAGGTGTAGATTGGGCCTGCCACTGCTGTGATGTCACAGAGGGGGGAATACTGAGGCTGCCACTGCTCTGGTGTCACAGAGAGGCCTAAATTGGGCCTGTCATTACTGTGATGTCACAGAGAGGGGAAAACTGGGGCTGTCAATGCTGTGGAGTTACATCGGGGCCAAAATTAAGGCTGCCATGGCTGTGATGTCACAGATAGAGGAAAACTGAGTCTTTCACTGCTATGGTGTCCCAGAGAGTGGAAAACTGGGGCTATCACAGCTGTGGAGTCTCAGAGAAAGTAACACAGGTGTTATGACTTATCTGTTGCCACAAAGGAGATGGAATTGGGGTTGTCATGCCTATGGTATCACAGAGAGGTTTTAATTCGTTCTGTTTCTTCTGTGATGTCACAGAGAGGGGAATGCGTCTGTCACCGCTGTGGGGTCACAGATAGAGGAGTAAATTGGAGTTGTGACTGCAGTGATGTCCCAGAGAGGGAAAACTGGGTCACTCATGGGTGTGATGTCACAGAGGGGGGAATACTGAGGCTGCCACAGCTCTGGTGTCACAGAGAGGTGTAGATTGGGCCTGTCACTGCTGTGATGTCACAGAGAGGGGAATACTGAGGCTGCCACAGCTCTGGTGTCACAGAGAGGCGTAGATTGGACCTGTCACTGCTGTGATGTCACAGAGAGAAGAAAACTGAAGCTGTCACTGCTGTGACACTGCTGTGGCTTATCAGAGGGGATGAATTCAGACTTGTTTTTGATGTTATGTCACGGAGGGGAGAAAAGTGGCACTGTCACCGCTGTAGTGTTACAGAGAGGTGTAAATTGGGCTTGTTCCATCTGGGGTGTGACAGCAAGGGTGAAATTTCGTCTGTCCGTGCTGTGATGTCACCATGGGTGGAAACTGGGTCTTTCAGTGCTCTGGCGTCACGGAGAGGGGAAAAGTGGGGCTATCACAGCTGTGGAGTCTCAGAGAAAGGAACACAGGTGTTATGACTTGTCTGTTGCCACAAAGGGAATGGAATTAGGGTTGTCATGGCTATGGTATCAGAGAGAAGTTTGAATTGGTTCTGTTTCTGCTGTGATGTTACAGAGAGTAGAATAAGGGGTCTGTCACTGCTATGGTGTTCCATCGAAGCTGAAATGAAGGCAGTCATGGCTGTGATGTCACAGATAGAGGAAAACTGAGTCTGTCACTGCTGTAGTGTCCCAGAGAGGGGAAAACTGGAGTGATCACTGTTGTGCAGTCCCAGAGAAAGTTACACAGGTGCTATGACTTGTCTGTTGCCACAAAGGGGATGGAATTGGGCTTGTTAGGGCTGTGGTATCACAGAGAGTCTTCAATTGGTTGTGTCTCTGATGTGATGTCTCAGAGGAAACTGGGTCACTCATGGGTGTGATGTCACAGAGAGGGAAAATCTGAGGCTGCTGTTGTAGTTTAAGGTTCGGCGATGCGGAAGATCTCGGAATGTAACGGAAAATTAGAAAAAAAACCTCTCTTTAGGATAGTAAAACCTCCTGTAGTTTGCCAATAGCACTTAGGTGTCATATGAGCCGATGGGAGTAACACAATGACCCTAAGTTATAAATTGTCAAAATCCCCTGCAATAAACGCCATTGCTTCGCCATCCATCATATTGATGTCTTGTGGGTAGATTGGCCAGGGTGGCCCGGGAGAGAGGCCACGGGCTGGCTCCTGGACTAGGGCGTTTGCCTTGCTTGAAAAATCAGGAATTGGTGCCGGAAACCCGGGAAGAAAAGCTGGAAAATATCCAGAAAGTGAGGAATCCCTGAAAAAACAGGAGCAGCGGTCAGGACAGGCTGGATCCTTCCTGACGAGGGAGACGTCCCTGCATCTTCAACGACGATGGAATCTTTGATAAAGGTCGTATCTGAACTATATAAGCAGTGGGGTGTAGACTGCAAATCTAAAGATTTTAAGCTTGCTGTTATACAGCTTTTACAAATGGGTATTATAGAGCGACCAGATTCTTCACCCTGAGGTGTGGGAGAAATGTACCAGGGCTCTGGCTAATGAAACTGTAGATTCTGGTAATATGAAATATTTTAAGTCGTGGGGGAAGGTCGTTAAGGCCTTTAAAAAAGCTAGACAAAAGCAGGAAGCTGGACAGCAGCAAAAAGCTGTCTGTTGGTCACCCCAAAACTAGGGGTGAGTGCTACAACACAAACTTTAGAATCCCTAGATGAGAGTAGCTCAGCTGAGCAAGAAGGGGACACAGGAGGACGATATGCCTCCTAAAACCCGAAACCCTGAGCTGCTCTCAGAAGGGCAACAGAAAGCAAGAGATTTTTGGAAAAATTTAACAGAAGAAGCCAGAAATGTAGCAAAGAAAGTAAGGGGAGATACATCCCCCCTTGGACTTAAAGATGACGCTGAGAAAAATGTTACAGAGCAGGAAAAATACGTCTTTAACAAAGAACAGAAGCTGGCCTTGGAAGATGGGTACAGTTGGAGGGTTGAGAGAGATAAGAGATGTAGAGAAGAAAGCGGGGGATGTGTGCAGAATGCTTGGAATGCAGAGGCAATGGAAAGGAGGGGTGGCAAAGGGCGGGTTAGAGCCTGGAGTGAGGGGTGGAGGGAAAGGTGGGGCGAGAGGCGGGGTGGAGGCGGAGTGGAACCAGGGGGGAGGGAACAGCCCGCCCACAGGGGTGGCAGGCGGGGCCGAAGCCAAACAAAAAGGCATTGCAAACAGGAAGTAGCCAGCCAGTCCAGCTGTGATTCCGACAGAGATGCTAGTGATGAGCTCAGAGCCTGACTCCTCAGAAGAGGAAACAATAAAGATAAACAAGAACACCCCCCCACACACACCTTAAAAAAGAACTGAGAGAGGACACCCCTCTCACAGACTGGGGACAGATAAGAGCAGAATGTGCCACCTGGGTTGCCCCAGATGCGTTAGTATTCCCAGTCAGGGTGTCTGAGGGGGGGCAGAGGGTTTACTCACCAATAAATCCTAAAGAAGTTAAAACGCTTGTTAAAGCAGTTTCAGAAAAAGGGCTTAATTCAGCCATGGTCACCTCCCTTATCGATGGTCTTTTTGGAGGTGACGACCTGCTCCCTTTTGATATAAAACACACTTGCAGAATGTTTTTTGATGGAGCAAGAATGATTGTTTTTAAACAAGAGTGGGAAGATAACTGTGCCAGATACCCAGCCCAAATAACTGGGGCAGACCATCCACTACATGGTTCCAGCCTGCCACGGTTAATGGGCACAGACCCAGCCATGACTACACCTCAGGCACAAGCCCAGGGTATGCGAGCCCATGAAGTTATGATAACTACTCGTGCAGCCAGAGAAACCATTCGCTCGGCCTCTAGAGTAGTTGCTAAACCATCACCGTGGGCCACAATAAAACAAAGAGAGAGTGAGAGCTTTACACAATTTGTAGACCGCCTTCAGGCAGCTGTTGACTCCCCTGCCCCCAGAGGCAAAAGGCCCAGTCATGGCAGACTGCTTACGACAGCAGTGCAATTCGACAACCAAGGAAATCCTTCGATCACTACCGTCAGGGGCAAATATAGCAGAGATGATTAAACATGTCGCAAGGGAGGAACAGGCAGTTCCGATCCAAACTGCAATCTGTGCAGCAGTTGCTAATGTGATGGCATGTTTCAAATGTGGTCAGGCAGGTCACGCTGCTGCAAATTGCAAAAAGGGGGGGGCCCAGGCAACGCCCACCTCGCAGCAGAACCAGTTTAGAGGACTATGCTGGGCTTGTGGGAAAAGGGGGCACCTTGCCAGAGACTGTAGATCCAAGGCTCAGGGAAACGGGAGGGGGAGAGGACAGCAGGGCTGCATCCAGTCCTCTCCCACATGGGATGCGAGGCGGCCCAGCTATGCCAATCCTGCAAGAACCGAGCTGCTCCCGAACCCATTACCTCCCCGAGAGGCAATCACTTTCATAACCCAGCCAGTTGTTCAGCCAACCCTGCCTTATCTGCCTCAGGGGCAACAGGGATCACAGTTGGGAGACAGGACCCCAGGGTGGCCCTGGCAGTAAGGTGTGACAACCCGCCGGTCGTATGGGGAATCTGCACTCTTTATGACACCTCAGGTGATCAAAGTATCCCCTCTGGGTCCATCAGTGTTCCTTTTCTAATTGATACTGGGGCAGATGTTACAGTCATTCCAGAGACAAATTGGCCTCCTCTCTGGAAACTAGAGGATGCCTCCATGGTGGGTGGAGTTGGAGGGTTGTCACAAGCTCGGAGAAGCGCACAGTTAATAGCCATTACACTCCACACAGAAAAAGGGCCAGAAAAAACTATTGCCCTCTTCCCGTATGTCATGACAGGAATCCCAGCATTGCTGGGGAGAGACGCCCTAGCCTTGCTAAAAGCCAGGGTGACAAATTTACCCTAAGAGCCACTGCTGTGCACCCACTGCCACCAATCAAGCTTTCTTGGAAATCATCTGACCCAGTGTGGGTCGAGCAGTGGCCCCTGTCCAAGACTCGATTAGATGCCCTTCTTGAGTTAGTTAATCGTGAACTACAACAAGGTCACATAGAGCCATCTACTAGCCCGTGGAATACTCCTGTTTTTGTAATCCCTAAGTGATCCAGAGAAGGGTTTCGCCTCCTCCACGATTTACGTGAAGTGAATAAGAAAATTCAACCCATGGGACCTGTTCAAACATTGTTACCTATGAACTCTATGGTGCCGGAAGGCCAACCCTGTGCTGTTCTTGATATCAAAGACTGTTTCTTTTCTATACCCTTACATGAAGAAGACAGAGAGCAGTTTGCTTTCTCTGTGGTGTTTCCAAACAGCCAGTGTCCCAACCTATGCTTCCAGTGGAAAGTGCTGCCTCAGGGGATGGTCAACTCACCTACAATCTGCCAAATCACAGTCGACCAAGCGCTGGCACCGATTTGTCATAGCAACTCGACTGCCACCATCATCCAGTACATGGACGACATCCTGATTGCCGCACCCTCGGAAGGTCAGGTAGACCAGTTAGTGTCAGCAATCACAGAGACTCTAAAAGCAAATGGCTTTGAAATTGCGAGTGCAAAAATTAAAAAGGGGCCATGTGTAACCTTTTTGGGGGTGGGGATCACAGACTCTTACATATCCCCTCCCCAGATAAAAATCCGTCGGGACATCAAAACGCTCCATGACATGCAGCAGCTGGTGGGATCCCTGCAATGGCTCCGCAACATCGTCCTAATCCCACCTGAGAAGATGACCCCCCTGTATGATCTCATGAGAGGGAAAAATCCATGGGAACACAAAGCCCTGACAGCAGAAGCAATGAACTCTCTTGACTTTATCGAACAGCAGGTATCTTTAAGTTCCCTCGCCAGGTGGAAGCCCCAGGTACCACTCGATCTGTACGTGCACTTCACAAAGGGAGGGGGGGTAGGAGCACTGGCTCAAGGCCCCCCAGAAAAAGCTCACCCAATACAGTGGATAGTCCTGGGAAAACAGACAAGTGCATTTTCCCCAGGAGCTGAGTACCTCAGCAGCCTCATTATGAAGGGCAGAAAACTTGCTCTGAAACATCTTGGCATTGAGCCAGCCAGAATATTCCTGCCTTTTCGCAAGCAACTCTCTACACAGTCAACAGTGATGTCAGAATACCTGGCGACAGCCCTGGTTGGGTTCGGCGGAGAGATTCAGTATTCTGCAAAGCCCCCTTGGACTCAGATGCTGGCTGTTGTCGACATAGACCTACCACAAAAGGTCATGGACTGACCCCAGCCAGGACCAACAGTCTTCACAGATGCATCCTCGACAACCTCCACTGCAGCTGCAGTGTGGCAATCAGAGGACGAGTGGCACTGCGTCAAAGCGACTGATCGTACACTCTCAGTCCAGCAACTGGAAGTAGCGGCTGTAGTTCTGGCATGCGGACTGTTTCAAACAGAGCATCTTAACATTGTAACTGATTCAATGTTTGTAGCCAAGCTTTGCCTGGCTATGTCAGGACCCGGCATATCAACATCTACAGCAGCTCTAATGCTAGAAGCGCTCTCCTCTCAAAAAGGTACCATATCAGTCATCCATGTTAACAGCCACAATCCAATCAAGGGGTTCTTCCAAGTCGGCAGCGACAAAGCAGATGCTGCCGCAAAAGGATTGTGGACCCTACAAGAAGCTCGTCAGCTACACGAAACCCTGCACATCGGAGCCAAAGCACTAGCAAAGAGATGTGAAATCTCAGTTGCTGATGCAAAACATGTAGTAGCTTCCTGCCCCCACTGCCAAAAAACACCACTGTGGTCCTGTGGAATCAACCCCAGAGGCCTAAAAGCCTCAGAGATATGGCAAACAGACTTTACGTTGTGCCAGCTGTTAAAACCCCGAGCATGGCTTGCAGTAACAGTAGATACGTACAGCGGAATGATTGTAGCCACACAGCACCTGAAAACCAACTCCAAAGCAACTATCCAGCATTGGCTAACAGCCATGGCTTGGCTCGGCATTCCCAAGCAAATCAAAACGGACAATGGTGCAAATTTTATCTCAAAGCCGAGCCAGGAATTCGCCTCCAAATGGGGTATCACTCTAGTGCAAGGCATCCCATACAATAGCACAGGACAAGCCATTGTTGAGCGAGCAAACCAAACTTTGAAAGCCAAACTAGGAGTGTTAGCAAAGTCAGAAAGCTTTAACAATTCCATTCCCCAGGCAGATCAGGCACGCTTGCTAGCAACTGCACTGTTGGCACTGAACCAATTCCCTAGGGGAGATGAAATAAACAGTCCCTCCCAGAAACACTGGGCCACTCGAGCTCTAGAAGAGGGCCCGCAGGTCATAATCAGAAATGAGTTAGGGGAGTGGGAGCAAGGTTGGAGATTAGTACTCACAGGGAGAGGGTACGCTGCAGTGAAGAGAGATAGTGAAGTGAAGTGGTGTCCACTTAAGTCAATAAAACCAGACCTTAAAAATGAAACTGACAAGAACTCTGAAGTTTTGTTTGCAGGACCTGATCATTGGGCACCCGTGTGATGCATATGCTCCACTGCCAGAGGGACGCGATGAACCACCAGACAACCCGAAGACGCCCAAAACTCCTGAGCCTGTGAAACCCAAGCGACAACAACTTTTGTGTGTAATCTTGCTTTTAGCACTTGTTAACAGCGAGCAGGTTAGTGCAGAATCTAACCCCCATCAACCATTCAGGTGGATCTTACGCTGTGCCTCGAACGAAGTGATCAAAGAGGTAGTCACAGCAGGCACCCCAAGGTTCTCTGTGCTCATCCGAGACATTTTCCCTGGTATAGTAACTCATAACGTCCACCCTCGCTTTGAGCTGTACCAGTCATACTGGTGCCCAGCCTCTAACCCAGGCAAAGACTACTGCCGCCAACCAGGGTATTGGTTTTGTGGCTATTGGGGATGTGAAACAATAGTCCTGAGTAACAGGTGGGCACCACCAAAAGCAGACGACTTTCTGCAAGTAACCTGGGGTCCGGCAGGCTGCATGCGTCCCAGTTTCAACTCCATAGGGCAAGTGTTTTATGGCTTTTATGATGATCAATCTAAAGTCTGTTATCAAATGGTCATGCAAGTTCTACAACCAGCAGATATGAGCTGGACCACTGGAAGAATGTGGTCGGTGTTCTTGCACAAACCTGGTAGAAATCCCGGCGAAGTAGTACAAATTATCCGGCTACCAGTCATGACACCTGAAGCAGTTGGCCCCAACCTTGTAGTACAGGCTGAGAACCCACGATCTAATAGTTTATACCTGCTGCATAAACAAGAAACTACTCCCCAAAGATCTGAAGCCGCTGCTTTTAACTCACTCTATCGAATGTTAGATGCCACCTTTTTACCTCTGAATCAATCTAACCCTAATGCCACAGAATCCTGCTGGCTGTGTTATGACACACAGCCCCCTTACTATGAAGCTGTGGCCCTTAATAACCAGCCACTGTGGGTTAATGCAGAAGCCCCAGTTCAGTGCCGCGGTGAGTCACCTGCTCGCAGAATCACCATCAGCCACATGACAGGGTGAGGATTTTGCATAGGCAAAGCCACTGTTGCTGACAAAAAAGTTTGTGCGACCACCACGCAGGTGGACAAGTCCAAGAGATGGGCAATTGCCCCCCTGTCTGGCATGTGGGCATGTGCAACTGCAGTGGGCTAAGCCCTTGCATTTATACCCAAAGCTTTAATTCCTCTGTTGAGTTTTGTGTGTTAGCTGTTATCATCCCCAGGGTCCTATACCACTCCAAAGAAGAAGTGAACCAGTACCTTGAGCAAGCAGGCCGCCTTCAGAAAAGAGAGCTGTTGACAAGACTGTCAATAGCAATGCTGCTTGGCTTGGGAGCAACTGGAGCAGCCACGGGTGTCTCCGCTCTGGTAACCCAGAGTCAGAGTCTCTCTCAGCTACAAATGACTGTAGATGAAAATCTACAGAGAATTGAGAAATCCATATCCTTTCTAGAAAAATCAGTCTCCTCACTCTCTGAAGTTGTTTTGCAAAATAGGCGGGGTCTTGACCTTCTATTCATGCAGCAGGGAGGCCTCTGTATCGCCCTGAATGAAGAGTGCTGCTTTTACGCTGACCACACCGGAGTAGTGAGAGACACCATAGCAGAGCTGCGAGACAGGCTGTCTCAACGGAGAGCAGAAAGAGAAGCTCAGCAAAACTGGTTCCAGTCCTGGTTTAACCAATCTCTGTGGCTAACCACCCTGGTGTCTAGCCTGATTGGACCAGTTGTGATGATTTTACTCGTGCTAAACTTTGGACCGTCTATTTTAAATAAGCTTGTGTCCTTTGTTAAAAGCCGACTAGAAAAAGTTAACATTTTGTTTATAGAAAGGCAACAAATGCTTTAAAAATATACTTAGTCACCGCTTGTGCCTCATATTTACTAATGAAAACTGTAGTATTAATTTTATAAGTTTTTAGTCTTTTAGTTAAGTATTTTATATTTGACTCAATTTTATATTATCCATTTTTAAAACTTTTATAATATAGTTAAGATAGATAAAGTGTTTAGAAATACGTATATAAAAATAACATTAGAATTTTTAAGACTAATATACCTTATATTTTAGCAAATTAATTACTCATAAAGAGGGGGGATATGTTGTAGTTTAAGGCCCGGCGATGCGGAAGATCTCGGAATGTAACGGAAAATTAGAAAAAAACCCACTCTTTAGGATAGTAAAACCTCCTGTAATTAGCCAGTAGCACTTAGGTATGACGTGAGCAGATGGGAGTAACACAATGACCCTAAGTTATAAATTGTCAAATTCCCCTGCAATAAACGCCATTGCTTCGCCATCCATCACATTGAAGTCTTGTGGGTAGATTGGCCAGGGTGGCCCGGGAGAGAGGCCACGGGCTGGCTCCTGGACTAGGGTGTTTGCCTTGCTTGAAAAACCAGCAGGCTGCCACAGCTCTGGTGTCATGAGCAGACATAAATTGGGCCTGTCACTGCTCTGATGTCACAGATAGAGGAGAACTGAATCAGTCACTGCTGTGGAGTTACAAAAAGAATGAATTTGAGGCTGTCCTGACTGTGATGTCACAGAGAGGGGAAATCTGAGGCAGCCACTACTGTGGTGTCACAGAGAGGCATAAATTGGACCTGTCACTGCTGTGATGTCACAGGGAGGCGTAAATTTGGCCTGTCTCTGATGTGATGTCACAGAGAGAAGCATAATGGGTCCATGACCGCTGTGGTGTCACCGAGAGGCGTAAATTAGAGTTGTGACTGCAGTGATGTCACAGAGAGGGGAAACTGGGTCCCTCATTGGAGTGATGTCACAGAGAGGAAAAACTGAGACTGCCACTGCACTGGTGTCACAGAGAGGCATAAATTTGGCAGTCACAACTGTGATGTCACAGATAGAGGAAAACTGAGTCTGTCACTGCTGTGGTGTCACAGAGAGGGGAAAATTGATCATTGTTGTACAGTCCCAGAGAAAGTTACACAGGTGCTATGACTTGTCTGTTGCCACACAGGGAATGGAATTGGGCTTGTTAGGGCTGTGGTATCACAGAGAGTCTTCAATTGGTTCTATCTCTGATGTGATGTCACAGAGAGGGGAATAATGGGTCTGTCACCGCTGTGGGGTCACCAAGAGGCGTAAATTGGACTTGTCACTGCAGTGATGTCACGGAGATGAGAAACTGGGTCCCTCGTTGGTGTGATGTCACAGAGAAGGGAAAACCTGAGGCTGCCGCTGCACTGGTGTCTCAGAGGGGCCTAAAATGGGCCTTTCACGGCTGTGATGTCACAGAGAGAGGAGAACTGGTGTGATCACAGTTGTGGACTCGCAGAGAAAGTTGCACAAGTGCTATGGGCATAGCATAGGTATTTGTCGGGTTTTGTTGGGGTTTTGAAATGATGTAGTTTATTATGGGATTTTTTTGTGGAATTTGTGTGGTTTTTCTGGCATTTTGTGGGATATTGAGGAGAATTTGTGGGATAAGTCTGAAATTTTTTGTTGTTATTGTGGAATTTGTATGGATATTGAGGGAATTTGAAGTATCGTCTAGAGTTTTGTTGGATTTATCTCAGATTTTGTGGAAATCTGTGGAGATTTTGTGCTATGTTTCTGCAATTTGGTAGGGGTTTCAGACGATTTAGGGAATTTGGTGGGATTTTTCTTGATTTTTGTGGAAATTGGAGATTTTGTGAGATGTTTCAGGAATTTTGTGGGATATTGAGGAAATTTAGGGAAATTTCTGAGATTTTTCTTGAATTTAGTGGTCATTTGTGGAGATTTTGTGGGATGTTCCTGGAATTTTGTGGGATATTGAAAAGATTTAAGGAAATTTGTGGGGTTTTTCTGGAATTTTTGGGGCTTTTCAAGAATTTTGTGGGATTTTTCTGGAATTTTGTGGAAATTTATGAAGACTTTGTGGTATGTTTCTGGAATTTTGGAGGATATTGAGGAAATATCTTTTATTTTAAATATTTTTAATATTACAATATAAATACTAAAAAAAAAATAAATTTAATAAATTTAATAAAAATAAATATTTTTATTATCTATTTCTATCATATCGATCTTCTATATTTATACGCATAGATATATTGCATAATAGATATTAAATTTATTATATTAACATCTATCCATATAGTTTTCATACGGAATATTAATCTATTTGTCTAGATTAAATTTATTTATTTATTTTTTATGGCTATATAAAAAAATATATATCTCCCTATATTTACTTCTTTATTATAGATGTGTGTATTTTCCTTTCTATATTATTTATTCAAAAGCCCTGCTTGTAACAAAATAAAAAACAAAAGCCACGTGATTTAAATATTTTTAATACCTATTTCTATCATTTTGATCTTCTTTATTTATACACATAGATATAATACAGAACAGATATTAAATTATATTATATTAGCACTTATCCATATAGTTTTCATCCTGAATATTAATCTACTTGACTAGATTTGAATTACTTTATTTCTTTTTTTAAGGCTCTCTGTCTCTATATATCACCCAATATACATTTCTTTGTTATAGATGTATATATTTTCCTATCTATATTATTCATTTAAATGCCCTACCTCTAACCAAATAAAAAAAAAACAGTCCTTCTATTTAAATATTTTTAATATCTATTTCTGTAATACTGATCTTCTGTACTTATATACATAGATATATTGCATAATCGATATTAAAATTTATTATAGTAACATCTATCTATATAGTTTTCATCCTGAACAATTGATATATTGTCTATATTAAATTACTTGTATTTATTTATTTTTTTATGGCTATATATATAAATATATATATATATCTCCCTATATTCACTTCCTTATTATAGATGTGTGTATTTTCCTTTCTATATTATTTTTTCAAACACCCTGCTTGTAATAAAATAAAAAACAAAAAGCCACTTGATTTAAATATTTTTAATATCTATTTCTATCATATTGAACTTCTTTATTTATACACATAGATATAATACAGAACAGATATTAAATTATATTATATTAGCATCTATCCATATAGTTTTCATCCTGAATATTAATCTACTTGTTCTAGATTTGGATTACTTGTATTGATTTCTTTTTTATGGCTCTCTGTCTCTATGTATATCACCCTATATACATTTCTTTATTATAGATGTATATATTTTCCTTTCTATATTATTCATTTAAATGTCCTGCCTCTAACCAAATAAAAAGCAAAAAGACCCCTTCATTTAAATACTTTTAATATCTATTTCCATCGTATTGATCTTATAGATTTATACACATAGATATATTGCATAATAGATATTAAAATATATTAACGTCTATCCATATATTTTTCATATTGAATATTAATGTACTTGTCTAGTTTTAGAGTACTTGTATTTATTTGTTTTTATTTATATATATGTCCCTATATTTATTTCTTTATTATAGATGTGTATATTTTCATTTCTATATTATTTATTCAAACGCCCTGCTTGTAACAAATTAAAAATCAAAAAGCCACTTGATTTAAATATTTTTAATATCTATTTCTATCATATTGATCTTCTATATTTAGACACATAGATATAATGCATAACAGATATTAAAATATATTATATTAGCATCTATCATTATATTTTTCATCCTGAATATTAATCTACTTGTCTAGATTTGGATTACTTGTATTTATTTCTTTTTTAAAGCTGTATATATATCTATCTATCTATCTCCCTATATTTATGTCTTTATTATAGATTTGTATATTTTTTTATATTATTTATTCAAAAGCCCTGCTTCTAAAAAGATCAAAAAGAAACATCCACTTGATTTAAATATTTTTAATATCTATTTCTATCATATTGAACTTCTTTATTTATACACATACATATAATACAGAACAGATATTCAATTATAAGATATTAGCATCTATATATTTACTCATTATTTAATGAGTAAAGTATTTATAAGTATAAACAAATGAACAATAATAAATAATAAAATTTGTTGTTGTTTGAAGAGATGGTCAATTTAGAAAGTTCTTGTTGTGAAGTGTAGTTTTGTTTGTTTACTTATATATTAGTTTTTTTGGTGTTGCAAAATGTTGAGGCCCAGACCCCAAGGGCTGGATGTGTGAGTTTTTGGTGTTTGGGTTTTTTAGTTTAGAGTACATTTGAATAGATTTAAGACAAAGGAAAAATATATATAGTTTGGAGAATTTTTTTTTGTTTTAGTTTGTTAAAAATTAGTTCAAAGTAAGGGAGACTTTTGTTTTGTTATAGATAATATCGTTTGGAGAAGGATGTGGGGGAATGAATGTTGTTTTTGAAAATAACTTGTGTGGGGTGTTTTGTTTCTTTTGGAAATTAATTATATATATATACAGATAAGAGTAGTGATATTTAGTAAAAAGTGATGTTTATATGTATTTTTTATTTAATGAATAGATTTTTTGAGGTTTATATTTTTTGAGGTATATATTGTGGGGTTTTTTTGTATTATTTATTATGTGTCATTTGGTTTGGGAGTAAAGACAATTTTATGGAGTTTTTTCTATTTAATGTGGAATTGATTTTAATTGCTTTTTTAAAATACATTTTTATATTTGTTTTTGGGATTTTGGTTTTGTTAATGATATGTCAGGGTTTAGATTGGGTAGGGATAGTTTGATTGGTGGAGTTTTGGGTGTTAATGAATTAGGTGGCTTTTGCTAGATGTTATTTAATATTTGAAAGATTTATTTAATATTTTTAAGATGGTTTTTAATAGTTTAGTGTATTTTTTTATTTGTACTGGTGCATGGTAAGAGATATGATGTATTTACTGAATATTATGTTTTTTAGTTTAGGTGTTGATAAGGTTGTTTTTGAAATGAGTGTTATGGTTTGCTTTAATTTTTTAGGGGTATTATGTATTTAAAGGACTTGTTTTTTAAGGTTTAGGATGATGTTTTGAGTAGCAGTGTGAGGTATAGGGTAGGTTTTTATTTATTTAATGATTTTTTATATTATTGTGCGTATGTAGTGTTTATTTTGGTGTGTTTGGGGTACAGTAAAGTAGTTAATTTGTTAGGTTTTTTATATTTCTATTTGGATTATTGTTATAGGGGGTTTAATTGTTTGATTGAAGTATATGTTTTAAACTTATCAATAATGTGAGAAATACTGTTTTTTGCTAAGTTTATTTTTTGGTTTTGTGTTTATTTGGAGATGGTATTTTTATTTTGATGGTGTGAGGTATTATGAGATTATTGAGTTAGGAACAATTTGGTTTGTATGGTTAATTGCAGTTTATTTTTGATCTTTTTTTTGTAGTTGAATGTACCTGTTTATTGCTTTGGTGGTTTTTATTAGTTGAATTTTTGGGGATATGAATATTTATATGATGGATTTTTACAGGTAGTTTGTTTTTGTAGTGATTTCTTAATTTTTAGTCATTTAAACTTTTTTATTGTTAATAAGGTCTTTAGTTATTTTAATACAGCATTGATTATTATTTATGAAGTGGAAGGCAGAGATTTGGTTAGATTTTTTTAGTAATGTTTAAGGCTCATTGAATGGTTTTGAGTTTAGTAAGTTGTTGAAGTTTTTTTTAAGTAGATGGGCTGTGTTAAGTTTTATATAGTTTTTTGTGTTTTGTTTTACTTCTATGATGTGGAATGAATTATTAGTAAAAAGAGTGTAGTGGGGTTTTTTGCTGCTCTTTTAATAAACTGGGTATAATTACTAATACACTTTTAAAACATGTTACTGGGATTGAGATGTAGGGGAGGACGAAACTAAAAACTAAAGCTACTAGATACAAACTTCAGTACTTTTAAAAAGTTTTTATGAATCATTATTACTGAGCTTAGCGTTACAGCTATTTTAATCTGTGCCCTTTTACGGTGAAAGTTACATAGTAGGGAAAATATTGGAGTTATTTTTGGGTAAGAAAATAAACTTAGAAACAAGAAAGGCATTAAAACCAAAAAAAAGCTCAGAGACTAGAATTACATGAAGGCCTCCACCCTGAGACATGAACTTAATTAACACCATTACGAAGTCCTTTATCCCAGCACACAGTAAGTACCGAGGGAATGTAATCAGTATAGGTTTTGCTTACTCTTTTGAACCCCACATTGAGCAGCAAATAATTAAATTCTTAGAAAGCTCAGACAAAAGTCAAAGTGCTGCAGGGTAACTTCACAGCTCCAGACATCTTGTGTCCATCTAGGAATACCCTCTAGACTCCAACTACGCCCTACATCACAAATTTCAAATGTCAGGCGCCTGGCACTTGGCCTTTTACACCTACAAGCCAGGCTGGGCAGCGGGGCAGAGCAGCTCTGAGACAACTACACCCAGACACCCGTGACACACAAGACAATAGACGAGGGGACACAACGGGGCAACACAGCTCTGGGCCACAAGAACTGCCGCAAGGACCGAGAGAACGCGGAAGGAGATCAGCCGGGTGAGAATGAAGGCGAGCTGATGAAGCTCACAGAACCCGGGAGGAAGAAGATGCTGACGGAATGACAAGCTCCAGGAACTGCCAAGACGGATGCCCAAGAATCTTAGGGCCACAGTCCCCTACCTATTTTTGCGTTTCTTCAAGTCCTAAGCCGCAACAATGCATCCTGGCGGCGCACGGCTGTCGACACAGCTCGGAACAAGACCTCTAAAAGACATCCGATCGGATGCTTTGAAACAGAGATGTGATTCCAAGGCCTCTGAGAGCCGCTGAGCCGAGAAACCCAGAGATCAGGGATGCTAAGAATGGCGCCAGGCTTTCTGGGAAGCCCCCAGAAGAGAGAAGGCAAGGCACGTACAACACGAGAGGCACTAAAGACACAGAAGGCACGACGGACAAGTGGCACGACACGGCCCGGGGCTGCTCTGTCCTGCACACCTCAGCACTGGGAACAAAAGTGAGGCTCTCCCACCGTGTGGCCTAAGGGGCCACAGCCTGGACCTCCCCGTCCCCAAAGCTGACTCCAAAAAATCCCGGGTCAAGCTTTCATCCCCTCTGCAATTCGTCGCCTTTGACTTAGCTCTCGGATGCCCGGCAGGGAGGATCCACATGGAGCGCCAAGGAAGGCCGCCTCGCCATCAGGGAAGTTCCTGCCATCGCCAGGCTGTCGTCTCTTGGTCAGCTGCAAAAAAAGAAAACAGAAAAATCAGCGGCTGATCTTTGCACGGCATCGGCCAAAAACCCGACAATTCCGCTACTCACAGTCTCCTGCGAACGGCCACGTCCTGAGGCCATGCGCTTCGGCCACACCAGGAGCCAGATGCCATTGTCGCAGGGCGCGCCTGAGTTAAGAGAAGACAAAGTGATTTGGCATGGCTGAAACTCAAAGGGACCCTCGCTCCTCCTCCCGACAACCCCAACTCATGGCAAGCCCTCGGCCCATTCCTGAAGGCCACGCACACGGCCCCTTTACATGGAAAAGTCTCTGCCACATGGTCTCTCTCCTCCAACTGCTCTGTGCCTAAGTGAACTGAGGGAAACCTTCCCCCTAAAATACCCCTGGGCAGGACCCACCCCCTCCTCATCCTCAGTGTTCACACCTGGGGCTGCTATGTCCCCTCATCAACCTCATTGCTCACACCTGGGGCTGCTCTGAGCCCTCATCAACCTCACTGCTCACACCTGGGGCTGCTCTGAGCCCTGATCATCCTCACAGTTCAATTTGTGCTGTTGCCACTCTAAGAGTGAGGGCAGGGGCACAAAGAATTTGTTGCTCCTTCCCTAGACAACTCACTGTCTGCACCTGACACTCTGGGGCATCTGCAGTGCAGGAAGACAGCGGAGAATACCCGGACACATACGGAAACACTGCAACACACCCAGAAACATCGGGAAACACCTTCTAACACCCCAGCACACTTCACAATGCCAGAAGTGATGCAAGCCCACCATGTCTAACCCAGGCGTACCCATGCACAGCTACGCACCCCGGGGACCAGGCGTAATTAATCCAGCTCGTCCAAACACACTTGAAAACACGAGGGTACAGCGGGACTCACTCGGACACTGTGCACAATCTTCCGTTTACACCAAGTTGCACAGCAGAACACCCATAACCTCCGTTGTACGCTCGGACACTTCTGGCAACACATAGCTATAAATTTATATATATGCTGTAACCTCGTGTTTTAACTAGTATCTGGTCCTGCTGTGTTATAAAGGCGTGGTCCCTGGGTTGCGTAGTTTTATCACCCGTACTTCTGGGTTTGAAAGAGTGAGATTGCATCACTTCTATTATTGTGATATGTGCTTTGGCGAAAGTATTTCCAGATGTTTCTGCGTGTGTTGCAGAGTTTCTTCATGTGTCCAGGTCCTCTCCACGGTCTTCCAGCATTCCAAAGATGTGGGATAGTGCGTTCCCGATGTTTTCCGCAACAACCCAGTGTGCGCTGCTGCTTTAAGGTGTGACTTATGTGCATGTGTTTAAACAGGGTGGGCTTGCATCACTTCTGGCATTGTGTGCGCTGGTGTTAGAAGTTGTTTCCCGATGTTTCTGGGTGTGTTGCAGTGTTTCAGTATGTGTCCGGGTATTCTCCGGTGTCTTTTGGGATTCCGAAGAGCGGCGATGTGGCATAGCACCTTCCCGGACGTTTTCCGCAAGAACGCAGTGTGCGCTGGTGTTGCAAGGTGTGACTGTGTGCATGTGGATGTATTCCGGTGAATTCCAATGTGTTTGGGTGTTTTTCGGTGTGTCCGTATATAGCTACGTGTGGCTGGAGGTGTCCGAGCGTACAACAGAGGTTACGGGTGTTCTGTTGTTCAACTTGGTGTACACGGGGGAGCCCAGCAGTGCCCAAATGAAGCCCGCTGTACTTTTTTGTTCTCAGGTGTTTTGGGACGTGCCACGGTGTGTACAGGTGGTCCCCGGGGTGCATAGTTGTGTACGGGTACGCCTGGGTTTGACAGAGTGCGCTTGACGTTCTCATATGCTCAAGGTGTTCTTGGGCATTCGAAGGTGTTTCCGGATGTTTCTGTGTGACTTCCAATGTGTCTGTTTTTGCCCGAGTGTTTTCCGGTGTCTTTCGGTGTTCCAAGTTGCAGCCATGTGTGCTCCTGGGTGACGGGACGTTTTCCGCCAGTACCCAGTGCACCCTGGTATTGCAAGGTGTGACTGTGTGTATGTGTATGTATCCAAGTCAATTCCAATGACTTTGGCTGGTTTTAGGTGTGTCCATATATACCTCCCTGAGGCTGGAGGTGCCCGAGCGTACCCCTTAGTTATAGGTGTGCAGGTGTCCAAGTTGGTGTATACGGTGGTGACCAGCCGTGCCCCCGTGAGTACCCTCGTGTTCCCAGGTTTGTTGGGTGGTGCCGGGGTATGTAGGGTTGGTCCTCGGGGTGCATAGTTGTGCATGGTACGCCTGCGTTTGCCAAGGTGTGCATGCCTGTCCTCTGCCTGTCCCAGTTGTGGCGTCACAGAGTGGAGTAATGTGAGGTTGTCCGTGCTGTATTGCCACAGAAAGGCGGAAACAGGGCCTGTCACATATGTGACTTCAAAAAGTGAGGAATACTGTGTCTGTCACTTATGTAGTATCACAGAGAGACTTAAATTGGGATTGTTACAGCGGTGGTGTTTAGGAAGGGGAGCACTGTGGTTATCACTGCTGAGTTTACACCATGGGGCGTAAATTCCGTTTGTCACCACAGCTGAAATTTGGTCTGTCATCGCTGTGGAGTCAAAGACAAGTTGAAATTTGAGCTGTCGCAGTCGTGGTGTTACAAATAGGCAGCAATATAATCTGCAACACTTGTGGTGTCACAGTGGGGAATACTGGCTCTGTCACTGCTGTGGTGTTCCAGAAAGGCATATATTGGGTCTGTCCTTGCTGTGACTTCACAGAGAGTCGAAAACTGTGGGTAGAACTGCTGTGCAGAAAATGAAAAGTGAAATTGGAGCTGTCACTGTTGTGATGTCACAGAGAGTGAAAAACTAGGTTTCTCATTGCTGTGTTGAAAGAGACAGGCAGAAATTGGTATTTTTACAGCTGTGTTGTCGCAGTGAGAAGAACACTGAAGCTATCACAGCTCTGTTGCCACAATGGGGATTAAATTAGAGTTTAAAATTATGCAGTGTCACAGAAATTCAAAAATTGGTTAAGTAGCTGCTTTGATGTTAGAGAGAGGGGAAAACTGGGTCTGTCATGGCTATGGTGCTAGAGAAACATGAAATTGGTGGTATCGCTACTCTGGTATTAGAGAATGGCAGAAACTCACTCACCCCTCCCATACACCTCCCATCCCCAAGCACTTCCCCATGCAGCGCAAGCCCCAGCCCCTAACACTTCCCCCTATTCTGCAGCCCACCCCTGAACAGAGACCCCCAAGTCCCCACCCCCACTCCCAACGCGCCACCACGGCGATAAGCACCACCCCCGGTCACCACATGAGGCCCGCCAAACACCACCCCCCAGCTGTCCGTCAAGGGGCTCCGCCCCTCAGCACTGTCCCCAGCTATCCGTTAGGTTGGTCCGCCCCCGTCGCCGCCCCCTAGCTGTCTGTCACGCCCCTCCACCCTTCAGAACCACCTCCGATGATGTCACACAGCTGCCAAAGGTCACTAGGTCAAAGGTCACGGGGTCAAAGATCACGGGGTTAAAGTCACGGGGTCACCGGGTCAAAGGTCACGAGGTCAAAGGTCAAATGTCATGGTGTCAAAGGTCAACAATCACAGGTTCAAAGGTCACAGGGTCGAAGCTCATGGGGTCAAAGGACAGAGGTCACAGGGTGGAAGGTCATGGGGTCAAAGGCCAAAGGTCATGCAGTCAAAGGTCAAGGTCATGGGGTGAAAGGTCACAAGGTCAAAGGTCACGGGTTCGAAGGTCAGGAACAAAAGGTCACAGGTTCAAAGGTCACGGAATCAAAGGTCAAGTGTTCAAAGGTCAAAGGTCACGGGGTCAAAGGTCAAGGGGTTAAAGGTGAGATGTCACCGGGTCAAAGGTCACAGAGGTCAAAGTTCACAAGGGTCAAATGTAGACGTCACTGGGTCAACGGTCAAAGGTCACAGGCTCAAAAGTCAAAGGGCAAAGGCCAGAGGTCAAAGGTCACAGGGCAAAGGTCACAGATCACAGGGTCAGAGGTCAGGGGGTCAATGGTCAAAGGTCACAAGGTCAATAGTCAAAGGTCACAGGATCAAAGGTTAGAGGTCAGAGGTCACGGGGTCAAAGGTTAGAGGGTCAAATGTCACTAGGTCAAAGTTCACGGGGGTCGAAGGTCCAAGGTCACAAGGTCAAAGGTCAAAGGTCACGGCATCAGAGGTCACAGGGGTCAAAGGTCACGGGGCTAAAGATCATGGAGGTCAACGATCACGGGGGTTAAAGGTCGAAAGTCACAGGGTCAAAGGTCACGGGGTCAAAAGTCATTGGTCAGAGGTCACGAGGTTAAAGGTCAGAGGTCAAAGGTCACGCGGTCAGCGGTCAGAGATAACGGGGTTAGAGTCATGGCATCACTGGGTCAGAGGTCATGGGGTTAAATGTCAAAGGGTCAAACATCACCAGGTCAAAGGTCATAGGATCAAAGGTCAAACGTCATGGAGTCAAAGGTCATGGGGTCAAAGGTCACGGAATCAAAGGTCACGGGTCAAAGGTCAAAGGTCAAAGGTCACGGGGTGAATGGTCAAAGGTAATGATTTAAAAGGTCAAAGGTCACGTCGTGAAAGGTCGACAATCACAAGTTCAGAGGTCAAAGGTGACGGGTTCAAAGGTCAAAGGTGACTGGTTCGGAGGTCATAGGTCACGGGTTCAAAGGTCAAAGGTCTTGGAGTGACAGGCCAAAGGTCACGGAGTCAAATGTCACTGGGTCAAAGGTCAGATGTCACAAGGTCAAATGTCAACAGTCATGGGGACAAAGGTCAAACGTCACGTGGTCAAAGGTGACGGGGTCAAAGGTCAAAGGGTCAACGGTCACGGGATTCAAAGGTAGATGGTCACGGGGTCAAAGGTCAAAGGTCACAGGGTCAAAGGTCAAAGGACAAAGGTCAGAGGTCAAAGTTCACGGGGTCAAAGGTCACATGGTCACTGTGTAAAATGTAAGGGGGTCAAAGGTCAAAGATCACGGGGTAAAAGGTCACATGGTCACGCTGCCAAAGGTAACGGGGTCAAAGGTCAAAGGTCACGGGACCAAAGGTCACATAGTGGAAGGTCGACAATCACAAGGTCAAAGGTCACGGAGGCAAAGGCCAGAGGTCACGAGGTCAAAGGTCACGGTGTCAAAGGTCACAGGGGCAAAGGTCATGGGCTCAGAGATCAAAGGTCACGGGGTCAAAGGTCATGGGGACAAACATCAAAGGTCATGGGGTGAAAGGTCAAATGTCACGGGGTGAAAGGTCAAATGTCATGAGGTCAAAGGTCACTGGGTCAAAGGTCACGAGGTCAAAAAATCACTGAGCCAAATGTCACTGGTTCAGAGGTCAAAGGTCACGAGTTCAAAAATCAAAGGTCACAGAGTGAGAGGCCAAAGGTCATGGAGTCAAATGTCACTGGATCAAAGGTCAGATGTCACAAGGTCTAATTGTCAACAGTCACGGGGTCAAAGGTCAAAGGTCACGGGGTCAATGGTTGTTGCATTGTTTGTTAATTCTGTTTGATTTGATGATATGTTCCTGTTATCCCCCTGTTACTGTCAGGTAATGGTCTTGCCCCAGTTGTCAATTTAGTAAAACCCCTCCCATTGTTCCTGAACCTTCCCTGCCTATCACCCTCAGCCTGCCCCTAGCCCTTGTCCGTCATTGTTAATCCTGGCCTTTGTTCCAGCATTTTCCATGCCCTTCATCCCCTACTCGAGGCCCCATTGGCATTGTGGCCACCGTCCCACCCATGGTTTCCTCCCATTGGTCCCAAGTATTGTAAACCCCTCCTTCGTCTCCTCCCAGGTTATGTTCTGATTGGTTTTCGGTTTGTACCCTCCCCTCTTTTAATTTGGAAGCACGGAGATGTTCAGTGCTCAGTTGCTCTCCTTTCTCACTATCCCAGCCCTTTCCCCTGTCATTGCTCCCTTTATCCTTCAATAAAGCCTGTTCCTGGGAAGACAAAGAGACTCTGAGCCTCCTCCATCCCTTTACTGAAACCCACGACGCCTGGGATCTACAGAGCCCGAGCACAGGGAGCTCTGGAGGTTCGGCACGTAGACTGTCATTCCCGTGTCGTTCCCCACTCTTGGCGCTGCCATTAGCCAAGTTGTTCAGAGCTAGCCCGAAGCTTGGGAAAGCGTAGAGCGCAGCATCAAATGGTTACGGGGGCAAAGGTCAAAGGTCACGGGTCAAAGGTCACAGGGTCAAAGATCACAGGATCAAAGGTCACAGGGTCAAAGCTCACTGGGTCAAAGGTCACGTGGTCAAAGGTCAAGGGCCACGGGGTCAACGGCCACAGGTCGAAGGTCCAAGTCCGGGGGCAAGATTCGGGGAGCGATTTCTGGGACCTGCCCCCCTTTTCTTGTTGCAGCAGAGCTTCTTTTTGGGAGGGGGTCTAGACCTAGAAGGGCTTCCAATAAAGCAAGGTGCTGCTGTCCTGGGCAGTTGGAGTTGTTCTGTGCCTTCTTTGGGGGTGAGGAGCAAAGGCTGAGAGGGACGGGGTAGAGACTGGGAGGCTCCCATGTCCCTTGGGGCACGCCGAGGTCCACGCGAGAGGGAGGCACACGCTGCGCTGGAGGAGCAAGGTGAGCGGGGAATGGGGAGGGCTCGTGCTGGGTACCCTTCCCCAGAGGGGACCCCGAGCTGCCAGGAAATTGCCTGGGAGGGCTGGATGCAGAATCCAAAAACCTGTGGAGTTGTTCTGGTTTTTACAGTAGGTATTGGAAAGGAACAGGAATTGGTCTCTCTAAATTCATTTGGAAAGAAACACCCTCTCTGTGCACACCGTCGTTAGGGTTTTGCTATGTCAGGAATGGCTTAGGGTTAAGAAAGTGGGTTTTGTTTTTCCACCTCTTACTTCCCTGTAAAATGTGAGTGTATAAAACACATCTGTGCATCCCTGAGGTATTAAAATGCACCGAGAGAAATTTCTGTGCCTATGTTCCATAGAGACGAGTGCGTTCTGCACTTGGGGTTCACTAGGGCTTTATATTTTTGTCATTCTGACGTGTTAGCTGAATGAATTGGTAGAGTTTCAAAGAGAAAGAAACGCAAATTTCAAAAAGCAGAACATTAGAAAGAGAAATATATAAATATATACATGTAAAAATAAATACAGGAGAGCTAGGTAGATATATATATAGAGAGAGAGAGATAAAAAAGAAATAAATACAAGTAATCAAAATCTAGACAAGTAGATTAATATTCAGTATGAAAACGTTATGGATAGATGCTAATATAATAAATTTTAATACCTATTATGCAACATATCTATGTGTATAAATATAGAAGATCAATATGATAGAAATAGATATTAAAAATATTTAAATCAAGAGACTTTTTGTTTTTTATTTGGTTAGAGACTTAGAGGCAGGGCATTTAAATTATTAATATAGAAATGAAAATATAGAAATCTATAATAAAGAAATAAATATAGGGATATATATATATATTTAGACATAAAAAAGAAATAAACACAAGTAATCCAAATCTAGACAAGTAGATTAATATTCAACATGAAAAATATACAGGTAATATATTTTAACATCTGTTATGCATTATATCTCTGTGTATAAATATAGAAGATCAATATTATAGAAATAGATATTAAAAATATTTAAAACAAGGGACTTTGCTTTTTATTTGGTTAAAGGCATGGCATTTAAATGAATAATATAGAAATGAAAATATACACATCTATAATAAAGAAATGTATATAGGGTGATATATATAGAGAGAGCGAGCCGTAAAAAAGAAATAAATACAAGTAATCCAAATCTAGACAAGTAGATTAATATTCAGTATGAAAACTATATGCATAGATAGATAGATAGATAGATAGATGTATATAGCCATAAAAAAGAAATAAATATGAGTTATCTAAATCAAGACAAGCAAGTAAATTAATAATCAGTATGAAAAATATACGGAGAGACGTTAATATATTTTAATATTGATTATGCATTATATCTATGTGTATAAATATAGATCAATATGATAGAAATAAATATTAAATACATTTAAATGAAGGGGTGTTTTGTTTTTTATTTGGTTAGAGGCAGGGCTTGCTAAGTTTCGATGGGGGGTTTTTTGGGGCATTCCTTGTAGAAGAGTTTTTGGAAGGGGGTTGCACACGTTGTTTCTTGCCTCGCTTCTCTGCACGTGCAGGGGCGTGCCCTGCCCAGCCCCGGGCTGAGCTCTGCGGCAGTGCTGCCGCCTTGTGGGCACAGAGTGGTACTGCAGCTGTGCTCCGAGCCGGGCGGGGCTGAGCTGAGCCGAGCCAAGCCGAGACACCCCACCCCCCCCGCAGGAGCCGGCCAGGCAGGACCCCGGCAGAGGCATTGACTCCAATGCCTGCCGCTGCAGGCGCGGCCACCGCCCAGCTATGGAGCCGCTGAGCCCCGCCGCCATCGTCCTCGCCCCGGGAAAGGCGGCGGAAAATCAAGCGGAGTGCTCGGAGTCGGTCGGCATCGTCAGGTTTTTCGTTCAGCCAAGTAAGTTAGACAGACGCGCTGACAGCAGCGGGGGCCTCAATAGTGCCACAACAAAGATGGGCGCTTGGCCGGAAGCGGCTTCAGCCACAACAAAGATGGCGGCGAGGAAGGGCGGAAGTCACGCGACGCCACGTACAAGATGGCTGCCGAGTCGGCTGGCTTGACCTTCTAAGGATGGCGGCCAAAAAGGCGGGAAAATGCAAGGACCCAGGGCGAAGGGTGTCTCGCTCGACTGCCTGACAAACACCCCGATGCCAACGCCACTCCGGTGCAATTTTCCGCGGCTTTTCCAGCCGCGCGGACACGGGCTGTGCGCTCAGCGGCTCTGGGACCGGGCGCGAGCCGGCCGGGCGCCGACAGGCAGTGGTGAAGACGCCTTTCCATGCCGGGGTCCTTGCCGCGGCCGCATTCCTGGGGTATTGCACTCGCGCCGACCCGTAGCTTGCTGCCGCTCCTCTCGCTCGGCTCTCTCCCCCCCGGCCCGAGGAAATGGCGAAAAACCAAATGGCATCAGGCCCGAACGGTCGCTCCCCGGCGAAGGGACCAAAGCGGCCCGAGGAGGCGGCTGCTCTGTGTGCCGGAATGGTGAGAGGGGCGGGCGGGCAGGGGGAGTTTATCGACCTAGTATATACCTGTAAGTATAAAGATGATCAAAATAGATATTAACAAATATTGAAGATAAAGGGGCTGCTTGGTTTTTATTTAGTTAGAGGCAGGGTTTTTAAATAAATAAGAAAAAGAAAAATAAATAAAATATTTAAAGAATGAATATATAAAGATATAGAGAAATATATATATATGTAAGCGTAAAAATAAGTAAAAATAAGTAATAGAAATATATACATATATATTAATTTATAATATATAATATTATTTATATACATACAGATGGTAACATGATATATTTTAGTATATGTTATGTGTTATGTATATCAACAAGGTATATAAATATGATAAAAAATATATATTAAAATATTTTTAAATACCGTTTAAGATGAAGGGACTGTTTGGTTTTTATTAGGTTAGCGGTGGGGCTTTTAAATAAATACTACAAAAATAAAAACATACAAATGTATATTAAATATATAAAGATAGAGACATATGTGCAACCAGAAAAGAAATATAAGTAATGTCAATATATACAAACATATTTATATTTAATATATATTTTATATATATATTTTATATATTTATTTTATATATAGTAAATATATATAATTAACATATTATGTATATAATATATTTAATATATAATAATATATGTATACATGTTAATATAATATATTTTAATACTTTATATATTGTGTGTTATATATAAATGAATATAGTATATAAATTTAAACGTGTGGTGAAAATAGATGTTAATTTTTTTTTTTTTTATTTTCATTGTTTTGGTATGTTTCTCGGAGGCAATCCTCCCTTTGCAGCTGCTGACAGCACTGAAAACCTGCGTGCTTCGTGGTGTCTATTGCCCAGCTGGCAACGATTCCCTTGTGTTTGGTGCATTAAGTCACGCCGAGCTGTGTGGGATGGCAGGTGAGCACATTGCCCGACCCTTTTAGCTTTTCTGGCTCACACACAACTTCCTTTCCTTTTTTATATGGAAAACAGGGAAGAGAGGGTAGTGTGATATTAGCATTTCTAGCAGATTTTCAACTGCCACTGATGCTCATTCATCTTTGCAGTGTGGGTTTTCATGCTGACAAATCCTCTGCTTTGCCTTCTGCTCAGAGTCAGGTGGGCCCTTTATTGAACAGATTTATCTGCTACAAGGCCACGCAGAAGGATGGAAAGGAGGAACACAGGGGGAAAAAAATAGATTCAAGGCCGTGCATTGATCATCTGATGTCCTCCAGAGACAAACGTGGGTATCACAGGTAACATGGAGCAGCCTTTCTGGCCTTTTCAGTTGTATTCAGAGAGATGTTTGCCTGCTGTGAATATCTGGGTGCTTGGAGTTCACTCTGATTTTAACAAGCCCATCAATAATAAAACATTGTATTGATAGAACAAGATCTACTTCTGTAAAGTTGTGGCTCCACAGAAAAGCGGCATAAAGAAGGTAGCTGGTTTATTTGTATGATATGTAGCTTTTTTAGGATGTTTTGTTCTTTATGTGGCGTTAATTTCAAATACAAGTCTGTGAACTTTGTGTTCCCCTTTAGGGGCTGGTTCTGGGGTAATGAGGAAACACGAGGCCTAAACGCCTCTGGCTTGTCTGTCCAAGGATCTGCCTCAAATGTGGCTCCCATCCTTCTGAAGAACTCTTCAGCACAGTGAGTTACCTTCGATAACTATTTATTGTTGTATTGTTGTTGTGAGACCTCATTGCTGGGTGAGAAGACCAGGGGAAATTAAAGGCTGTATGGCACTGTTACTTCATCACTGAATTCTTGTACTCTGTTAAAATCAAAACAAAAGGGATTTACACTGTCAGAAACACTTAACTGTAAGTTAAGGTAAAGGTCACAGTGCTGAAACCTAAGAGCACATAGCCTTGAGCTCCTTTCTATTCCCTCTCCGCCAGCTTTTGTGACTCCTACCTCCAAGGTATCATCAGATATCCCCTAGATCTTGCAGTGGAAGAGATGCTGAACCATCAGCTGTTCCATATTCTACACCATGTGTCTTTTTACCATGCTCCTCTGAGAAGCATCTCTCCCTTCTCTGTTTCTTTGCAGACAAGAAGGGAAGAATTGGGATTGCCTTTGTTCTTTTGCCTGTTAATAAAAAGGCCGCTTGTGGCTGTGTGCAGTGGCAACTGCATCACAGAATCTTAGAGGTGATTATTCACAGGTTAAGGAAATAATTCCTTTTTTTTGTCACTGCTGCACTGAATTTCATAGGCGTGTCTGTGGCTCGATGCCTAAGATATTTAAAACAGGTTTTATTCTTACAGGTGTTTTGCACACTAAAGTGTTTGCCCAGGTTTTGTTTCCAAAAGTGAGGTATAGCGCTGGGTGTTTCATTTGGTATGTTACTTGTTCTGTTGTGTAAATAACTGCAGCGTCCTCCCTGTGCCTGTGTATTGCAGGGGCAGGTGAGTTGCTGGTTATAAAGGTGGTGATAATTAGGAATAAGCTGTTTAAGCTTGGATAAATGTTTAGAAATCATTGCTTAGATATTGCTGTGTAAAACACTCGCTCGCGGTGAGAGACTTCTCCAGGGTCAAGCTGTTCAGGTATAAGCAATTTATTATAAGGGTAGAGAGAGGGGAGACCTGTGTCCACCACCAGCCTCGGTGTCCACGTGGTCCAGGGGAGGGGAGAGAGCAGGGAGAGCAGGGGAGGAGAGGTTGGAAAAGGGGAGGGAGGGAGTAAGAGCAACAGAGGGAGAGCGGGGGAAACCAGGGAGGCTTAGGAGAGAGGGGGTGGACAAGAGAGGGGTAAGAGGGGAAAAACCAAGAGGGTAAGAGTAAGAGAGGGAAAGAGTGGAAGAGGTAAGAGAGGGGGAGAGGGGAGCTGAGAGAGGAGTAAAGGGGTAAGAGAGAAGAGCCAAGAGGTACAAGAGAGGTTAAGAGGTAAGAGAGAAAAGCTAAGAGAGAGGTTAAGAGAGAGAGGTTTAAGAGAGAAAAGCTAAGAGCAAAGTTCTTGTTACAATCCAATATATCTTTTTCTATAGTGAATATTCTAATTCCCAGTAACCAATCACTATGACATATACCCACTAAAGATTCTA
The DNA here is from genome assembly GCF_049639895.1 of Pseudopodoces humilis. NCBI lineage: Eukaryota > Metazoa > Chordata > Aves > Passeriformes > Paridae > Pseudopodoces > Pseudopodoces humilis. Next base: position 1,776,886 of record NC_142217.1, on the reverse strand, counting down.
CATACAGTGTTGCATTTGAGGCTCTACAAGCTTTACAAGTTCTTTCCCTGCTTCTTGGCCTTTGGGCTTTCTGTCAGCAGAAGGGCATTGTTTTATCAGCAGGGATTCTCCTTTAGCTGGCTTGGCTATTGTTCTTTGGTCATATAGTTACCAGTACTCTGTATCTTATGACTCAAAGCAGACTTTCATTTCTACTTCGATTCTAGCCTTCTTTTTTCAGAATCTTTTGCCAAACAATCACATTCATAAGGTTTCCCTGTTTCACCCTCCCCAACAGGCAGCGAGTTGTGCTGCACTCTGATAGTTCCATACTCAACCTGTTCCTCATTTCTTAAAGGTTCACTTCAGCCTTGAATCAGCAGGTCCCTAGGTTTGATTTTTTAGGATTCCATTCCTGTAAGATTTTCCCCTGTGAAGACCTGAGTATGTCCAGTCTGACCTCCAGGATAATGAAGGGAGAGGAGCTCCTGTTGAATCAAGAGTGAAGCAAGGCCTCCAATCTTGGCCTCGGGCTGTTTCAAATGGGGAGGGATCAGTGTCCTGACTTCTCTCCCACAGAGGCAGGGTTCCTGGACGAGGTGACCCAGAACAGCTTCGTGCTGGGCCTGGGCTACGACCGCCCCTACCAGCTGGAGCCCGCGGTGAGGGAGCCCAAGAGCATCCAGCTGTACTAGCACCGCAACCTCAAGAGCTGCATCTGGACCTTCGACGCTTATTACGACATGACCGAGTTAATTGATGTCTGTGGGGGCTCTGTCACCACTGACTTCCAGGTGAGAGGCCCATCCAGAGCTCTCCAGGTATCCCAGATCTGTCTCAGTTCTCAGGCACAGCTCTGCCTTGTGTGGAGCTGCTGCTCTGCCCTGCACAGGTGGAGCATGGCTTTTCCCCCCCCTCACCTGGAAGAAAACAGTGCTGTGTGCATTTATTTCATTTATTTTCCATTTCATTCATTTTCCATTTATTTTATTCTCTAAATTTTCAGAGTGCCAGGAAAATACTGTTTTTTTTAATGTAGGGCCATACTGGAAATACAAAACATTCTCAGCTGGGCTCTCTTTTATAATTTTGACTGTGTTCTCGGCCAATAGAAATGAGCAGAGGACAGAGCAGAGGCGGCTCAGTCCATGCTCCACAACATGGGATATTTTAGCTCATTCCCTAATTAAGAGACCAGAAGCCAAAAATGTTCCTCTAGAAACGAGTGGCTTTCCCTATTTGGGGTGTCTCACTGTCCTCTCCTGGCTGCTTATCCACCTGCAGCCCACTCCATCTCCCCCAAGCTCTCCCATTAAATTCCCAGCCCACATTGCTTGGACCAGCATCATCTCTCTTAATTCCTGCCAGCCTGGAACTTGCTCATGAAGTTTCCTTTTATAGCTCCAATTGTTTGCACAAACCCAGAGGAGCCGCCTGGCCGGAGAAACTGCCCAGTGGAGCATGTGGAGCCTGGCCCCAGCCAGGCTGGAACATCTCCCCGAATTGTCCAGGGCCTGCAAAGTGTAGCTGCACTCTGCAGATAATAAATGGAGAGCTCTGGGAGGCCTGAGCAAGCAGAATTGCTCATTTCTAATTCACAGCCTTGGAAATCAGGGGGGTTTTGAGGTGAAATTGTGCCCAGAGTTCCTCTGTCCCGTGGTCCCAGGGAGCCTTAGCACTGCCCCTGGATTACAACGCAGGTTTGTCTGAGGTACCTGCACGTAAAGAACGTCCAGAGTCACCTCTGACTTCACTGGAAGGTGCATAACCCCCTTTTTGGGGATTTATTGCCAGGTAAGGGACTCTGCCCAGTCCTTCCTGACAGTCCACGTCCCTCTCTATGTGTCCTACATCTGTGTGACGGCACCGAGGGGCTGGGCTTCCCCAGAGCACCACACCAAGATGGAGTTCTCCTTCTTCTACGACACCGTTCTCTGGAGGACAGGTGAGCCTGAGGCACTCCGGGGGCTATGGAAGAAGTGGTTCCTTCATGTTTTCCCCTTAGCTCCTGCACTGCCCCCAGATTGCAAAGAACGTTCTACGTGAATCCAGCTTATCATTTCAGAGAACAGGGCAGCCATCTTTATCCTGGAAGAGGTGGCACGACCAAATCTCTCCTGGCTGGAGTGCTGATGGGATGGGAATCTGTGCTTAGCAGACTCATTAACAGTTCTCAAGTGGCCCAGCGAGGATTTTCAAAACAAATGGTAGATATGCACAGAAACACAAGACAAGCGTCACCAGGCAAAGCAGACCCAGCTTTGTGAGTCCAAGTGGCTCCTCACCTCTTCTGTCTTGCCTGGCCTGAACTCTATTTTTCTGGAGCTGGGGACATAATCAACTCCCGGTCTGGCCGAGGGTGGGTCTGACATCCGAGTGACACACCACACTGATGTGGGCGTGGAGAGGTCGGGTCCCTGCCGGAGCACTGGGATCTCAATGTGTCCTGCAGCAGCACGTGCACATGAGAGAGCACAAACTGAGAGAGCACAAACTGAGAGAGCAGCCACATTCCACAAACCCCTGCCTTGCCCTGCAGCACTGCTCCTGCCCCCAGGCTCCCCCTGGGCACACAGGGAACCAGAGCCCATCCTCACATCTCTGAAGTTCTGCTGTGCCCCAAATTGCTCCTTCTGGCACCTCCTGGTGGTGAAAGCTTCTACAGTGAGCATCCCAACACGACCCCCGCTCCTCACCTGCAGCCTCGCTGACAGTAAAGGTGGCATTCCCCAGGAACACCGTGGAGGTGTTGTTGGGACTGGCGATGACCACGTTGGCTGAAGCCCAGCTGCCGACGCGGGCGTTGTCCGAGGCATCGGCCAGCACCATCTCAAACTCCTCTTCCTCTTCATATTCGCTGTTGTCGATCAGAGTGACATCACAGGTCACCAGGGTGACACCCGGCCCCAAAATGAGTCGGCTCTCATCCGACAGCCCCCGGGACTTGAAGTCGGAGCCAGATTCCAGCATGTGAAGGCTGCTGCCCTTGGCCAATTGGGGGACGGTGTAGTAGATGCAGACACGGTGCTGCTGGCATCCCCTAGGAAGCAACAGGGAAACTCCATAATTCTGTGGAAATACTTTTAATCTGTTTGCTGGACGCACAGGTCACTTAAATAATAAAGCAGCATTCGGAAAAGAGGGTGAGGAATGAAAAAGAACACCGTCTCTGCTCCTGAACTTGCATGGCAGCTGGCTTAGACATGACTTCCAGGCATGCTCCTAAATCCACACTCAGGAAGCCGGTGGCACTTGCCTATTAACACACAGCCCAGTGACAGGGTCCACATAAAACACTGTCTAGATCACAGAGAAGCAGCAAACAAATACAAGGGTTTGCTCCTGCTGGCAGTTGAAACAAATCCAAACCCAAGAAGCTTTAACAGCAGAGACAGGAAAGGCTTAAAGAACAAACACACTGTGTGTAGCTTGAGATTTCACAGTTGTGTCACATAACATTGGAGAAGACCCCAAAACCACAAGCAGGCACAGCCCAAGGGCTCGCTCTCTGTCACAAGGGTTCCCCCTCTGCCACATGTCCCTCACATGGGGCTCAGGACATCCTGCCCAGCCCGACCCAGCTTTCCTTTGCACGGGAGCCGAGAGCAAGCCGGCGCTCTCGCTGACGTGGAAGGCGCTCCTGTCGAACTGCAGCGTGGGCTCGTCCTCGGGGTCCACGATGGTGATGGTGGCCCGGGTGACGTTCCCCAGCAGGGCGTAGGCCGGCATGCTGAGCTCCACAGAAAAGCTCTCCGTGCCCTCGAACACGTCGTTGATGGTGACAGTGCAGGCCTTGTTGTCCTCCCGCTCCTCAAACTGCACCTGGAAGGCAGAAATCTGGCTGCTGTCCTTGGACCGGGCTCTGGAGCTTCCCGTCCTTCCCGTCTCACCCTGCTCTGAGGTGTTCCCTCTTCTGACAGCAAATAACCCGCGTGACTTTAGGAATAAAACACACCCTCCTCGGTGGTTTTAGCACTTTTTGTCTGTTCTTTCCTCCAGGCTCTGTGGCAGGTGTGGTCGGGCCCACCCACCTGCCCCACATACTCCACGTAGTCCTGCTCCCCAGGCCGTGATGCGGCTCCAGCGGTGGCCGTTCCCTGCTCGGTGCGGCACAGGACAATGCTGTACTGGTTGAGGTTCCCCACCCGCCTCACGGCGACGCTGACTGAGCCGGCGCTCTCCCTGACCTCGTAGCTGGAAAGGGATCGACCACACACAGGTAACGGGCTGGGGAGCAAACCCCGTGTGGGTGTGTGGGGGTGAGCGCGGCCTGCCTGGGAGATCTGAGGAACAATAACAACCGGGGACTTGGGCACGGGGCAGCTGCTCCACGCTTTAGGCCCCTCTCCTCACTGACAGAATTGCCTTCCCACGCTGCAGGGAGCTCAGCTAAGAGCCCAGCCCCCAGCCAAGTGCCCCTCGTGCCACTTACCTGCCGTGAGTAAAGCTGAGAAGGGACCACTGGACATGGAAGACGTTGCCGCTGACCACGTTGAGTTTGCTGTCCTTCACTAGGAACCGAAAGCTGTCTGTGGTCTCCTGGACCTTCTCCTTGTGCGCCATGTACCGAATGAGGCCCTGGTTCACATCCTCTGCCGGGAGGGAACGTCAAAGGAGTTGGAACAGAAATCCCAAGGCAGCTTTGGAGATGAGCAGTGTGGGTCTGCACGGCCACATGGAGCGAGGATCACAGGGAGCAGTTACCCCTTCACCTCCCCTTCCCTCAGCCCCGCAAGAGTGAACTCTCCCCACATTTTGCTGGCTCTGCACAGCTAGCTACACCTCTGCCAGACTGTGATGAACACCTGCAAGATCTATTACACCTCTTCACTGCCCCAAGTCACAGCTCCAGCTCTAACAAGCCTGGAGAACCTGGGACAAGCTGCAGGACACAGGTTGGTGTCTCCAAGAAATGACAGGATTTCTGCAACTGACAGCCAAGTTCAATGCTTATTGTCAACACACTTTGGAGATCTGCCCCTTGTCTTCTCCCCTCACACCTATTTTTCCCTTATTTTAACAAACTGAATCAAGTGATGGAAAAAAGCAGCAGGACACAGCCCAGCTCCATACCCTGTGTAAAGGTGGTCACAGCTGTGCCCAGCTTCAGCTTGTTCTCCACGTGGCCATTTCTGGGACCAGCTGTTCTCTCATACATCAGCTGTTTGTCATCTGTGTCAGGATCTGTAGTCAGTAATTCCTTCTTAGTGATGAGATTGGTGGCCTGGATTAAAGCCAAAACCAAGGGAGTAAAACTGAAGCTCCAGCAGTGCAAGTCTGATTGACTGTTCACACAAAAAGCCCGACCATCCCTCTGTTAAAACAGACAAAGGCAAAATCTAGGGATGTGAAAGCACAGAGCAGCCTTGAACTGAGATATCCCACAACGTATTTGACAACACAACAAAGATTCAAATTTTGCCTCGCATCTGGTTTAATTAAACCAGATTTAGTTTAATTAAAAAGACAGATGTGGCTCAAAGAAAAGCAAATTCCAAAGCAGCTGCCCAGCCTTATTTAGCTGGGGCTAAAAGCTAGGACAAATCTTTGGGCTTCACTTAGAAAGCTCTGTTCCACGAGCTGTACTGACGCTCAGGTGAGGCCCTGCTTGGCAAAAAAACATCTGCAAACAGCCTCAGATTGAAGGACTCACTCAAGACAGTTCACACAGCCCTGGAGAGCCTCCAGGAGAGCACTTTTCAAATGCCCTCAGGTGGACCTGATTCAGTTCCACCACATTTTGCTTTCTCTTCAAAAGCAGAATGTTTTTGACAGCAGGAGAAAGAGAGGAAATTGTGCTGCTCGAGGCTGCAGGAGTGCTTCTCCTGAAGTGAGGAGTTTGAGCTGAGATAGCCATTTCTTAATGCAATTTCTTACTACAGCGTTTTCCACTCATTTTTTTTCTGGGAAGAACCAAAGTGTTTCTTTACAGTTAGTGCTGGCTCCTCAAAAACAAGCTGAGAGTTTTGTGGGGTTTTGTTTGGATTTCAGCGCAACAAAGGCATGTTACAGCAAGAAACTCCTGCACCGTATCCTTGGAAAGCCATCTATCTCTGCAGCACATCATCAAGACATCTCCACCGTCAGCAAAGCTAAAAATGTACCCTGGGGAGGGTATTCTCCATCCCAAAAATCAAAGTGCTGAAGGATGAGGATGCTCTCCTGTGAAGCCCCTTCTCCTGGAGCAGCCTGAGAAGCAGCCCAAGCTGAGGCCAGGCAGGTGTTACCTTGCCATCCGTGTACTCCAGCCACTGCAGGCCCAGGTTGGTGACCACCCTGGGTGTCCCATCATCCACAGGGAGGATGTCCACCTGGAAGCGCTGCGGTGCTGCCGTCACCACCTGACAACAGTTCAGAGACACGGCGGGGTTACTGTGCGAGTCAGAGCCTCAGCCACCACGTCACCAGCTCAGCTCCCTTCGGCTCTGCTGGCAGCAAGGGCAGAGTTTGCAGGGAGGGGAAGGAGCAAAGACGTGACTGAGAACATTCAGTCAGCATCTCAGTCCCCCCTGCCCCAAGAGGAGGCAGCTCCCTGTGAGCTCCCAAGGCCCCCTCCCATCCCTTCTCCTCCCTGACCTTCTTCCCTCCCTCCTGCACCACGAAGAGGGGGCTGGTGCCGTCGGAGACGGTGAGGGTGAAGCGGTCCCTGAGCGCGCTGCCACCGCGGTGGCTGTAGCTGCCGCACTTCTGGTAGATGTCATCCATGGTGAAGGTGGTGGCCTGCAGAGGACGCTGCCCGCAGCCGCTGCGCTCGATCAGCCCGTGCCGGGGCGGCTGTACCACCCTGAATGTCAGGGACTCCACCTGTGCCCGGACATGGAGGGGCAAAGCTGGGGACAGGACCTCAGGGCACTGCCCTTCCAGCTCAGGAGGCCTGGACAGGGATTCTGGCCAGGCAGCTCCCCTGCGTTGGTGTTCCCAACCCAAGGGTTAGCACAGAACATTCCTGGTTCCCCCTGAGCCCCGCCCTGTCCTTGTCCCTCGCCCAAGGGATTTTGTTTTGTAGGTGTCTCCCTATAAAACAAGGCACATCCCACCAAATTCCTGCTTCAGCTGGTCTGAGACAGCTCCCACCCACCCCTGTGTCTGCTCCACGAACAAAAGAGCAGTCCCCAGTCCTGCAGCCATTCCGGGCAGTGTGTCCCTTGCCACTTCTGCCACGGCAAAAACCTTTGGGGCAGGATTTTGGCTTAGGCAGCCAGATCTCTTGCTGCAAGGGAAACAGCAGTGAGATAGAGCCAGTGTTAGACAGCTCAGCCTCTGGCCAGACCCAGGAAGAAGAGGAAGTGCCATTTCCATCCATGCTGAGCATAAACTCAGCGTTAAGTCTTTAAACACAAGCCCAGATGTGCAGCACAAGAGGGGAGCAAGGAGGCTGGGGGTGGTCCTGCCTTACCTCTGTGTCAGCATCTGTCGCTTTGAGCTCAAACTCCGTGATGGTTTTTCTCACCCCTTCCTGAACTGTCATCCCAAAGATTTGCACGATGGGTAAGGAGTCATCCACGGGGTTTATGGTGATGTCAAATGTCTGGCTCACCTGGGACAGGAAGAAAAGCTTCCCTTGCTGAATTCAGCCTTCCAAGAGTGTGACTTCACTGCAAGAGCACAGCGATCCCATTTGGGTCTCTTAATTTCAGCCTTGTCTGAGCTGCTAAGCCCAGATCACTTCTTTATCCCTCCCCACTCATTAATTCTCCCTCCTTCTGTGATATTTATGGACATCCACTTTCCCTCCCTCTCTCACTCTGTTTTGCCCCTCTCCCTCTATGTGCAGCTAGACTTTTTCTCTTTCAGAAAGCAGGAAAAAGGCATTTCTCCAGGGGCTGGCTGCCATCACTACGCTGTCAGTGTACTGGATCAAAGCTGAGCTCCAGGAACAGTTGGCAAGCAGCTGAAAACCAGGCACTCAGATCTTGGTGAGCCACAGGGCAGGTGGCTCCCTGTTCCCTGCACAGGCCTTGCTCCCTCCCTGACCTGAGGGATGTGGGAAATCCCACAGCAGGAGAAGGAGGAACAGCCACATCTGCCCACTCAGGCAAAAGTCAGGCTGGGACTGACCTCGTTTGTCCCATCAGACACAGAAAAGGTGAAGGCATCCGTGTGCTTTTCCTCGTCACTGGTGTGGATGTACTGGATGCCGCCAGAGGCCAAGTCTGCCTGGCTGAAGGAACTATTTCTTGTCCCTGGAAAATGAACAACAGGGAGGAAATGTGCAGCAGAAAGAGCAAGGCAGGGAAAAACTACAGGAAGCAGGACATATTTAGGCATGAGGACTCGGTTTTGGCTGGTTCTGATCCAAGTCAGGCTGCCCCGTGAACCCTCAGCTGAGCCAGGGATTTAGCTGGCACAGAGCCTCCTAAAATTTCCTTCTCAAAAAGAAGTTCAGGCTTCTTTTCATCTCCTCCTGTTGGAAGTGGGCCTCCTGGGGCAGAGAAGCTGGGAGAAAAACTGTCCATGTAACACTTGGATTGTCGCTGCTGGGCAGGACTAACCCAACCGTGGCATCACTGGGGATGAACTGAAGGCCTCCTGGCCTCACAGCAGTTTTCCAAAATGCCTTCCAAGGATCTCTTCTCTCTGCCCTTATACCCCTGCATTTAGTACCCAGTCCCATTTTCAGCACTGATTTATAGTGACATCTTTATAGCCCATTAGGTGTGACACAGCCACAGAAAGGTACCTGACAAGCATTTTAAAAAACACTTGAGCGTTTTTAAATCTCTTTGCTGCATTCAACAGTTTTTACTGCTGCTATCAACCAACATCCTGACAAGAAGTTTGCCACCAGTATATCACACTAAATGGCTGCTGACAAGTGCTGGCCACACTACAGAAGACACCAGGATCTGATTTAAATAAATGAGCCACAATGGAATGATCAGCTAATATTTCCTCAGAGCTCATCAGCTGGAAAGGTTTGGGTTCTCTTTTGAATACTTCAGTACTCTCTCCTTAGGTTTAGGTCATTTAAATCATTACAGCTACTTCTCAGTCTGTGACTCTGTAGCCTTATTGGTCCCTCACAGACATGAAAAAGCAGAGAAATCAGAATCATCATCAGATTTTAAATAACAGGAGGAATAAAGCCCTTAATTCAAGTCTCCAAAGTACAAGAATCACTGGTTAGTCTGCAATTTAGACAAAGATACTGCAAGTTTTGAATTTACTCTCACAGCAGGGAGTAGTTTGCTTATTATAACTCATTCATTATTCCTGCCCTTTCAACATGTTTTTGTGAGAAGATGAGGCAAACCACACACCCAAACTCAGCTGTATAGGGACTGTCTGCATCTTGAAAACACACAACAGATATTTCCGCTTTCATCTCATGTTAACGAGAAAGCTAAAGCTAAGAAGAAATGCAACCTTAGATGAATATAATAAAATCAGAAGAGTGTATTTTATGACACCACAGATCAAGATTAATTCATCAGAGAGAGGCAGCACACTCACACAGTCAGCAGGCACGAAAGGCACCTCTGAAATTCAGATCACATCTGCAGGACTGACCAACCCCCTTCCCTGAACAACCAGAGTTCATTATCCAGCACAACCATCACACCCCAACATCGCTTCCTGTTAAACTCAGTGGATGGTTCCCTTCTTCTCTCCACAGCACAGCTTAGGGAAAGAGGCTGGGCTTTAGGGATCAAGGGACATACTGGCCAAGAGGAGGGCAGAAAGCACCAAGGAGGACAGTCTGTGCACCAAGATGAGCTGTTTCCAAGGACATTAAGGGATGGATTCTTTGCTGTTCACAGCAAAGGCCAAAGGTTTTCCTGTGAGAAAAGGAAAACCTACTGCAGAAGCAGCAGTAGGGCCAGAAACTGGCCCAGAGGCTGAATAAATCCTAAACTGGGATTATTGGGCTGCTCTGCCTCCACTCACCTTATTCCCCAACCCTCTGGGCTCATTTTTTTAGCTTTGATTTCTAACAGGAATTGTGTTGAAGGACCCCCGAGCTATTCATCAGTCTTCACAGAAGTAATTGTGAATGCCGTTTATTTCTATTATTAACACACCTTTTATAGGGTTCTACAGGGTTTGCGGGCAGAGCAAGCTACTATTGGTTAGTACACACAAGTTTACATTCTTATCCTTGTACACAGGAATATTGTTTTACTTTCTGCAGGCAAGTTTCAAGGATTTTGGCCCTTAATATTACAACTTAATCCAGAGGCTGGTTTGTGCAGACAGGCCTTTACTAATATATCGTGTCCCCCATCTGCTAAAAAACTCTATAGAATTGGAATTG